>NW_026019988.1:5223942-5893703 GCF_900185275.1 Solanum verrucosum
CCCCCTTGACACAAGCAAGAACTATTTCGAACACCCTTGATGAAAATCCTGCCTTTACCACTGTGTACATTACGAAAATCAAGTTCCATGTCATTCATAAAGTTACTATTCCTCATCTTACAGGTTTGCTGAGGAAAGTAGCAGGGCTCGGGAGGAAAAGCATATGGACGAGTTGTCTCAGGCAATTTCTGGGCTAGGATTTACCTCGAAACGAAAGAGGTCAATAATTTCAAATAGTAGAAAAACGTCATATACCCCGCGAGTATTTGCTCGTTGCCGCAAGTTTCCTGCTGATGACTCCATGTCTGAGGATTCAGAGTAGACACTATGTACAATTTGATCCTCTTTATTTCTAGACTAGGTTTGTAGAAATGCAGAAAGTAGCATTATTTTTACTTGATTAGCTTGTATAATCAGTTTTAGTCTTAAGAGTTTTAAATGACATTTATATGGTACGAGTTGTAAAAGCATAAGAGCTATTTATATAGAACCACCTTCAGTCATTCTCACATCTTCTGATTCTCTACTTAGTTGTCTTGATTACATCGAAAAATGAAGGAACACATGGCATGTAACACATCTATCAAGCTAGAGTTTACTCCCTATGTTGCATTTTATGAGTAGGTGTTTGATTGACCACAGAGTATAAAGAAGAAAAAAAAATACTTTTGGAACTTGTGATCCGAAAAATAGAATGAAAAATAATCTTTATTTTGTAATTCGTTCTTAACAAATAAATTTTCGAACTTTTAGTTTCTCGAAAGGAAGTTGTCTGAAAGGACTTAAAATTTTATTTTTATTGTATATTATAATAGTTTCAAATGAGTTTCAATAGAGTAACAATGATTAGTAAAAGTTTATATAATCAACCTAAATTTATTTGAGATTGAAACATTGTTATTGTTGTAATGTAACACTCCTTACCTATTAATTTACTATGACATCTTCTCAAAAAATATCTTAATTTGGGGTGAAAAATATCTTATTTTCTGTTTTTTTAAAAAGAGAATAAAATGAGACTTCTCTTCAACAAAAAGGTCAATTTTAATTGTGACATTTTTCATACCTTCTAATTTTCAACTTTTTTGGTCAATATATCGAGGCCCTACTTTCTCCCTAGGTAATAATTACAAGTTCTATCACCTTGATAGAATTATTTGATACTGATATCATTGATGTCCTCATCATTTCGGGACGGACCTAGTTTAAAAGTTATGAATTATATATATATAAAAAAAATACTAAAACATTTAAAATAGTTGATTATAAATTCAGTTATTAAATTGAAATTACAATAAGAATTTATCAACTTTAAATTTTAAATTCGACTCTGATTGTCGGTATAAATTTTTAGATTTTTGCAAGCTACTTCCTACTACTTTCCTAAATAAATTCTCCCAACTTTTTATTTAAATTTAGAGGCAGGCAGTCAAAATTATGGACTGTTGAATTGACATGTAAACCACATATTTTTTGGAGGCTGTGGAATTTTTTTCTTCAGCATGCACATAAAAGTCTACTGAAAAAAAGATATTAGCAAATGTGTGGATTATATATTTTTGCATATTAACTACCACAAAATTTATGACAATATTCGTTATATACCACGTGCATGTTTATTGGGTCGAGGTCATAGGCGGCTCAACATAAATAGAGGTCTAAAACAAAATTTTAATTAGAGACAAATTAAATTTGAAATTCATAAATTTTTATAATGATTTCAAGTTAATATCATGATAAAATAATTGGTACACAATCAAATATTATATTCACGTAAATAGGTGATCGAACTTCTAATCTAGGGTCATGATTTGTTGAAGGATGTGCTAATTAATTAGTATAAAAGCTTGTGCGGTTTGAAAGATAGCCAGAGTCAAAATCTGAAATTTTGAATTTTGAATTTTAATTACTTAAATTTATTACATTTTAAATTAATAATAACTATATACTCAATAGATTTTTTTAAAACAAAAAAAATTTAAACTAAAACTATTAAGTTCGACCAATCCATGACCCATAGTCCCATACTCTAGCTACATCCTAATTAATTAGAAAGATAATATTTATTTATTTAATTGTATCTTCAACGACAATTTAAAAGGCAAATATAATACACCTACTTCTTGACCAAGGTTTATTTTATTTTATTTTAAAAAAAAAAAAATGTTGAGTTGTCCCATATATGTGAGATGTGAGGTATTTGGTCTTTTTATATTATTAATTTTAAGTAAGATATTTGGATAAAGTTAAGCTCAAAATCATATTTTTACTGGTTATCAGAACAGGTAGAGTTTTAGGTTTGAGTTTCAAAATCATCTATCATTTTAAAAAAAAAGTTAAGTACATGATACATAAAACATGAGAAAATAATTAAATAAATAAAAATACATTTTATTTAATTGGATGTTGTTTATTTAATCACTCTTTTATAATTTTGAATAATTCTTCACTTAGCTTTTGAATTTAAATTAATCGAACTACATAAATTTGCACACAGACTCAATAGTTTCACATAACTTTTGTGGTTTTTTTAAATTAAGGCAGGACAAATATTCCACTATATATATGCAATCAATGGATATACTGTAGGAACTTTTATTTTGTTAACACACTTTGAAGATTGATATTAACACCTCTTTATTTACTATGTATCAAGGTTAGAATAAAATGGATAAGCAGAGACGAGTTTAGAATTTAAAATTTAAAATTTAATATTTTAATAACAATTTCTAATTAACATATAATAATAACTAAATTTTATAATTAAATATATATAAATATTTAGTAAATATGAAAAACTTTTAGTAGGAAATATTTTTTTCTTTAATGAATCTTATGTGATGTGAATTTGAATAAGAGGTGGCGGGCTTACATTGAGGCTAATGCCTTTTGTTAATTTTAATGTCACTTCAGTTCTTTTATACTCGTATTTTTTTAAGTTCGTGTTTCCATCCCACAAATGATGTGGGATTTCAATACCTTTTACACACTCAAATCTTTTGCAACGTGGACAATATAAGACAAAGGACTCAATATCGAAAATAATGAATTAAAATGGTCCGGCTTGATACTATTTAAAGAAATAAATGATGGGTTTAATTCAACCACAAGAACTAGTTGTTAAAGTTGAGTTAAGTCGAAGATCCATTTTTTTAGAAGATATCAAAAAAGAATCCATCTGAAGTATTATTTTTCGATATTGGCTCCCCATATTATATTGTCCACTCTTCATATGTTCAACCCTGGACGTGGAAGAGAAGGAGAAGGGGAGGGTATGAAGAATCCCACATCAAATATTGTTTAGGGGATGTGTATTCAATATGGCTTAGACATGAATCCCCACCTCTAACTTTTGGGGTTGACTATTGAGTCATACCTAAGATCTATTCCCTCCGTCTCATATTAGTTAATCATTTTTTATTTTTCACGATGCTTAAGACATCATAAATTAGAAGATAATTAATTTACTAATTCACCCCTTAAAAAAAAATTGGAGAATTTTACAAACAAATGTGAACACTTTCAAAAAATGGAATTAATTGCAAGGGTATAACATAGAAAAAAATTAATAAATACTTTCTTGATTTAATAAGGTGGACAACTATTTTTAATATTTATGATCAACTAATATGGAACGGGGGAGTATTATTGCTAATAGTTATGCCCTCGCCATCTTCAACTCTTGGGTCCGCCTTTGATTCAAGTTAGTCCGAACACCAATATAGATACCAGAAACCAAACAAAACAAAAAAATCTATGTTTCCTCATGCATGGTCATGTCACAATCTTAATTCCCTTGACTATACTTCATTCAAACACTAGAAGCTACCTTCCTCTTTCTTTGTTGGAAATTTCTTCAATATCCTATATGTATAAATAGCATGCTTTCAAGATTTTCACCTAGACACAATATTTAAGCACAAATACAAATATCCAAAGATATAAGAGAGTGTGTGTGTTTTTTAAACTTCATGGATGAGCCAAATCAAAGAAGAGAGCCTATAAAAGTGAAGTATATAGATAGTCCAGTGATGGTAAATGCCAAAAATGCAACTGAGTTTAGGAACATTGTTCAACAACTCACTGGAAAAACACCACAAAAAATGTCTAGTGGTGGCACAACAATTGAGTGTTCAAGTGTCAAAGCACATAGTAATAGTAATAATAATAATAATAAGAATGTGGATGAGTTACTATGGAAAGAACTTTCACAAGGCATATCCATATATCACTACTTAGATTACTAGTGTTTTATGGTTCTCTCTTCTTCTTTTTTTCCTTGGGATGCGGTTCTTTCTCGAATCTTGTTAACCTGGGATGCTTTTGTATAATGGAGAATCAAAGTGATGAATAAATTCATCAAGTGTATTCTAGCAATAAATTTCTTTGTTTTCCATTTTACTTTACGTATGATCAAATTCAATTTATATGTCTTACTTCGATTAGCTAGCATGGAGTTTGTTAAACTTTATTTCTAGGCTCGATCCTGGATCCATTCAACATTTTCTCATTGTCCCTTCATTATCATTCGTTCGTATGGACAAGAGCGATTTTTACCCCATACAAATAACAATAATTAATATTTTTTTAATATAATCATCCTCACATAGTACAAAAATTCTCGTCACGTCGAACATGTGTCTTTTTCTATGTATATAAAGAATTCAAAAATTATGGATCTTTACTAAAATATGTCAAAAAGGGAACAAAAATCTACGACGATATTTTTGACTCTTCTCATCACAAGTCATCAACAACGACCATGAGGATATTTTTATTTATTTATTTATTTATTTTATTTGGACTTGCAGATCATATTATATAATAGAGTTTCCATCTTCCATTTTTTTTAAATATTTTTTTTGATAAAGATAAAGAGATAAAACTTAGTTATACATCATCTTTACATGATGATATCATTCATGATGTACGTTATACAAATAATTTTAAACAAATACTTTGAAATCCTACTTATATCATCAATTTTTAAAATATAAATTCTTCATGTTCTTTGATATTTAAAGCTACGTATGTGGTTGGAATATGCATGATAGAAACATTTATCAGACAAATATATTTATACCAAAATAATAAATATATATTTATATCGAGAAATTTTAAAATTAATCATGACTAATTAAGATATATTATATTCTCACCTTATTATGCAAAAAATAATAATTAATAGCTTTATGATATCATAATATAACACAAGTTATGACTTAGAAGGCATAATAAGTTATATGCAGTTAATTAATTCATACCTAAGTCATTTGAGGCATAAGATTAGTTTATAACTAACAAATAAGGCATACCTATGTTTCGGAATGTTATGTCTTAAGAAGTTCATACATTTTAATATCATATTTTTTGTAAAATATCTCGTGAACTTCATACCTAATAAAATTATTTCGAACTGAAATAAATATAATATTAAATAAGGCACGTTATTCCAATAAGAGAGCGTGATTATAGGTCAAATGAGAACTTTAAAACTATTAAATTACTAAATATAAAAAGATGACATTATTCTTAAAATAAAACAAGAAAAGCTACTCCCTTCGTCCCTATTTAGTTGTCCACTTTAGAAATGACACACATATTAAGGCAACAATGATTAACATAGTGAAGTTACAATTTTGCCCTTATTAATTATGATTCCAAAATAAATTTATTCAAGATAACTAATCAATGTTGGGGGAAGTTTAAATGAGGGTATAATAGGAAAAAAAAATTTGTCCTTTCTTAATTTGTCAAAATGGACAAGTAAATAGGGACATCTAAAAGAGGAAATATGGACAAGTAAATAGGGATAGAGGGAGTATTATATATGTTGACATGCCAGGGTTAATATAAATTTTTGATAGTCAGTTAGTCAAATTAAAATAATGAACTTTTGAATTTATATGTAAAATCACATATATTTGAAGTCGTTGTGTAATTTTGTCACTTATATCCACTTCAAAGTCTACTGATCACTATTAAAAAAATACAAAAGCATTTTCTTTATAAAATTTCATCATGAATGATGATAGCATATATATATATATCATGGGAACTTGAGGTGTGTTCGGTATAAAAGAAAATATTTCCATGAAAAGTATTTGATCAGCGAAAAAAATTAGAAATTTAAAATCATAGTGAACATATTCTAAAGAAAGTAGGAAAAATATGTTTTACGAGTAACATTTCACGTTAAAATTACATAGCTGGAAAGGCGTCATCTTATTCTAGAGGCTAATTAATTAATATATAAATAATATATTGTACTACATATATAGTATTGTACCTTTTTTTTCTTGACCAAGCTTTTTTCTTTTTTTTTTCTAAAAAAAACTTGATCATTGACAAAATTGGTTCACTAGAATTGAAAGTCACGTCTATTATCAATTGTCTCTTTATTAGTAGTAATTAATTCTTGATTATATATTTTTAATATGAAGGACTATCAAATGAAGCTTCTAATTAAAGTAATTTGGATAAAATATTAATTCAATTCAAACTATATATATATATGTAAGCAATCAATGATGTCAGACATCAGGTTACTGTAGGGATTTTGTGTGCTCTTGTTTGATTAGATACTAAATTTAGAACGAAGGAAGACTATAAAAAATTGTGATATATGTCTGAGTTCTCACATCGATGATTATTTAGACATCGGTAATCGTCACATCATGATCATATTTTTGGGGTAGAGTTAGATCTTCTTCTTTTTTATCATATAGTATTAGAATCAGATTCATCTCAATTTATAATTTTACTCGATGTGAGGCTCTCCATTTGATATTATCCACGCTTCAGATGTTCAGTCCTGTCACGTCATTGACTGATAGATTATTTGGTCTCCTTATATAGTATATTGGTTATATAGTTATTGGACAATTCCCATCATATGAACTAAACTTTTGATTGAGTTAGACACAAAATTTATTTTCTAACACTGTAAATCATCTTATTAAAAGTAAACTGAAAATAATTTCAACGTTAACATGTTTCTGAATATAAAAGTACATCTTTTTCTTTACGTACTAACACAACTTTTTTAAAATACAATCTTTCTCTAGATACCTTGCATGAATACGTATTGTTTTGTACATCAATCTGCTACCTATAAAGAAAGGTGTAAAATGTCAAAATGTTCCCTTGACTAACCATTAGCTATTCATTCAACTCATGATTCAAACATATGTCATTTCATACTAGAAGCTACTTGTGTCCATTTATTTCCTACCTTAGTTTATTTCTTGGAAATTTCTTCAATCCAATGTATAAATACCAATGTTATTTCAAGATTCACCAAGCCAAAAATAAGTACACACACATACATATATATATACACAAAAACTTCCAAGATTTATTTGTGTATACATTATATTCATGGACATGCAAAAGCAAAACCTTAAAATTAGAGAGCCCATCAAAGTGAAGTATATAGATAGCCCATTGATGGTTAATGCCAAAAATGCAACTGAGTTTAGGACAATTGTTCAAAAACTCACTGGAAAAAACCCTAAAAAAATGGCCACAAATGGCATAGTTCATGAGTGTTCAAGTGTCAAAGCACATGAGATTGATAACAATATTATTGTTGATGAGTTAATGTGGAAAGAACTTTCACAAGGCATATCTATATATAACTACCTATAGATTAATTATGCCTTGCTAGGACATAGCAAGGGATTCATCTAAATGTCTTTCGTCGGAAAATTATATTGTATATACATAAACTTATTTCAGATTTTTATAGTAGATATTGATCATTCTCATGACTTCTTCTATCATGTTTATTTACTGTACTTTGAATTTTCTTAGTAAAAATTCTGAATTCAGCGCAACTGATCCTATTATAGACATATCTTATGTCTATAACCTTCACATGTTGGCATGTTGCTCTTATTATTATTATCCATTGTGCATGAATTGTACTTTTTCTATCTCGATTTACATGACATATATTCTTTCACTTTTAGTAGTTTCTAGAAAAAAGACGACATTTTTCTATAATCAGAAATAACTAACTTCAATATTTTTGGCCCCATTTACTCTTAATGTCTAAAACACTCACTAATATACACACATTTTCTTTAGTTGGACTATTCGCTTCCCAAGATATTTAGGATTAATTGGACTTCATTATGAATATTAGATATCGAATTGAAAGAAAAAAAAAAAAAAAAAAAAACTATACCTTGTTACCAAAATATTGTCAAAACTGTTGTGCTGAGAAAGTGAGAGGCAATTCAGACTCTTTTGGAATTAATTTAGGCAGCTTTAGACTTCTTGAAAAATCATCCTACTGGGACTGATTGTTGTTTTTGTCGAACTTATTGAAAATATAAAAAAAGAAAAAAGGTTGTGATTTACTTTACGATTACTTTCTCTGTCTCAAATTATTTATCGTAATTTTTAAACATAATTATCCTAAATTACTTATCAAAGTTAATGATTATTCTCCAAATATCGTCATTACTTTTTTTTTCCCTCATTCTTGAAGAGAACGTACAACCACCTTAATTATGAAAATGTAACATATAAACAGAATAAATAAAGTAAATAATTAATGCAGAGAGATCATATTATAAAACATAAACAAGGATTAAATAATTTGAAAAAGTTTTTATAATTAATATATTTTTAAAGACGTGTATAAAAGAAATACAATCAATTATTTGAGAACGGAATATCATTGATTAGATGACAATATCTTTGATGATTCACACAATCTTTGGCATTATTGTGCACTTTGAATATTAAAGTCATATATTTGTTTGTGTTCACACTGTGTTGGAACAAATTGATATCAAGGTAACTCAATTTTAACAAACTTGTAATTAATTATTTCTCCTCTTAGATTTGTTAATTTGAAATTTGTGCTACATTATAAATACATTAAAAATTATGACCCTCATAAGTCATAAGTAAGTAATTATTATAATAGAAAATCATTTTCTTTCTTTTTATTTTAATTTCAAATCTCATATTTTAAGAAAATTTATCAGAAATATTATTTGGATCATGATATGATAGTATAAATCTTTTCTATATAGACATTATATAAAACATAAACTCATCTAAGCCATTGTCATGGTAAAATTATATTATACGTGTAAATACTGAATTACCTACATTATTTTGAGAAAACAATTATTCTATTAATTATGAAAAAGGTTGAAAAAATTACCACATTGGGTCTATTTTAAGTGTTATTTTAGTCAAAACAAATTTGGTTCCATCGCTATTGAAGTATTATTTTTTTCACATTACTATAATAATTGATCTGTAAATACAATTTTCAGGAAGTCTTTCAATAATTATTAAAGTACTTATTTTGAGATATATACAAAGGGTAATTTAGTCAGACATTTTTTATGATTATACTAATCAATGATTTTCTTAGAGGGTATATCAACTATTCAATGATTATATTATTTTTTTACAATTGAAAAGAATTGTCAACTTTAGCTTTAAATTCTTCAAAATGATAATTATTTTGCATCAATCTCCTTTAATAAAACGACAGTTAAAATAAAACGACGGAATAATGACGATATGGATACACCATTAATGACTCAAAAATAAGTGATTTTGATGGTCGACATTCCCTCCTTTTCATATTAATATATTATATAGCCCTTGTTAATCTAGTATATCTCTTTAAAAAAGTTAATTAAATATGTATTTTATTAAACTAACCTTAATAATGATGTTTTGAAATTTTAAATTTGACATGAAAGATATATTTTTTTTCTTAAACTGATGGATCAAGTTTTATATTTTAAAAAATTTAAACCACAAATTTAAAATTGAAATTTTACCTCGTAGGTTAATTCAGAATTTGAAATTAAAATTTTAACTTGAAGTTAAAGTTTTATTCAAATATCATAAACAAATACAAATTTCAAATTAAAACATCAGAGAAGTAATCCAACATTTAAATTTGATAAATTCATATAAGATTTTAAATATTTAATGCATTGTACAGGTTGTGTGATGCTATGTTATCTCAATTTCAATTCAATTTAAATGAAGTCAATAAAACTATAAAATTTACTGCATTCTGACGTTTATATCAAGCTAATAAATAAAAATACATATTTTTCAAATATATATACATTCTTCAACTTTTTACCTATAAATATTAAATTGTTTGATTTGACATAACTTGTGATCATCAATAAAGTGTACTGGAGCTCGAAATTCTTACTCGTGTAACTCGAATTTATAAAATTGAAACTCCATCAGCGGTATCAAACTACAAGAATGTTCTATTTGATGTAAACATCAAATGCTTGATTTGATGTAAATAATCGATTGCAACTAAGTATTAGGCACAAATATCTTTTAGTACAATGCCTTAATCTGAAGAATTCTCCTTTCCTTTCTACTTGCAAGCAAACCAAATACCCTAACAAACTCATCAAAAGTCATCAAGAACAACAAAATACCTGGTGTATTCATCATACAAATAAGGTTCAGAAAGGGTAGAGTGAACACCAAACCTTACTCCTGCCTCATGCAAATAGAGAAGTTATTTCCGAGAGACCCTCGACTCTCAACTCAAGCACTCAACACATCAGAAGTGAGATTTGAAGAGGGTAAAGTGGACGCTAACCTTGTGGTGAATTCCCGCAAGTGGAGTTTAGAGAGCATAGAGTAAACACAGACCTTACCATTACCCCTACCTCACAGATATAGAGAGGCTATTATCAACAAACCTTCGACTCAAGCAACACATCTGAAGTGGGAAAAAAAGCAATTCATAATCAAAATAACCTAACACATGTACATGACCACAAACAATAACCAGAAGCTACAAATTCTCTTGCATTACAAATACTAAAAAGTAGGAACCATATGTTAAAACAACATAGATCACAATTCTTAAAGCACAATTCCTTCAAAATTCTTGCCCAACTTAATCTTGTTCCTACTTAGTTGACAAGAAAAAACTAGAACCTCCTCCTCCTCCCTATCATTACTACTACTACTACCTTAAAATTACTAGTAAAACCTTAATTTTCAATCCTCAGAAGCTTTCAGATAGAGATTCTCACCACCATCACCACCTGAGCTTCCGCCGCGCCCTTCAGCAGACATACTACTCCCAATGTCTTGCTTATTTGCACGGCCGAAGTCATGAGAGAAACCACCACCATGAGGTGATGATTCACTTTGCAGCAAGTGATGAAGTCCAGTGCTTCCACCACTGCCAGAGCTCATGCCAAGTTGGCTACTATGCAAGCCTTGTTGAAATTGTGATAACTGAGACTGCTGCTGCTGCTGCTGTTGTTGTCCATAGAGCATTGATGAGGATCTTGCAGCCATGAGTTGTTGTGTTGCCATTTGTTGCGCTTGTTGTTGCTGCTGCTGCTGCTGCAGGTAACTGTGTGTCCCTGGCTGCATCATCCCACCAGAAGAGAACTACACAAAGTACATTTTAACAGTTATTTCAAACATAACTTGGATTTAAACAAGAGTTAATGGTAAATAAACCGCCTAAACTATCGTCTTCTCGCAAGTTTCATACCATAACTATCTATTGCTCTATTTACTTAACAAAACTATCATCTTTTCATGAGTTTCATACCTCAACTATCAGTGTCAACACACAATGATGTTGAGTTACCTTATACGCGCTTGTTGTCAATTGGGGACAAATAATTGGCCAACTCAGCATCGAGATATGTTTTAATACAAAGAGAGTGATAGTTTAAGTAGTTAAAGAGAACAATGGATAGTTGAGGTATGAAACTTTCAGAGGTGATAATTTAGATGTATTTTTGATCATCAACTCTTTACACAGTCTGTATATATTAACTTAAATCCTCAAGGAAACAATGAAACATTGGATACTTTACCCAAAAAAGCTAAGTGACAAGGTGAGCATCGTCCAAAACGATATAAAAAGACTACAATTCATTCTCTCGACCAATCTAAGACTGACAAGATGACTTTTGTTACCTGAGAATGCATGCTAGAAGGCTGAGGTTGTGAATCAGCAATAGCAGCAAGGTACATCAGATTCCTCTGAAGCCTAGCTTGGTTCCTGCCACAACAGAAATTAACCAAGTAAAATATATTTACTCAAGGGTTTCAAAGAAACATAAAGTCGATAGTTTATTAGAAATGACCTCTCAACCTTCAAAACAACAAACAAAACACTCAATCTAATCCCACAATTGGGGTCTGGGAAGGGTAGGATATACGCATACCTTACCTCTAACCTCTATCTGCACAAGGTAGGGATAAGGTTTGCGTACACACCACCCTCCCCAAACTCCACGTGTGGTTACACTAGATATGTTGTTGATGTTGTTTCGAAGAAACAAAAAAAAATGCACTTTACTTACTCTGCACATTCACTGAGTTTTCCCGAGTTTTGGCTCTCAACAATTTTCAGAATGAGTGATTTGTTCTCATCCAAATACTAACATAGAAAGGAATAAAAACAGTATAAGCAAATATTATAATAACAACATATGTAATGCCCAAAATCTAATAAAACAACCGTTAAATCAAATATCTTTTGCTTAGATCATGTATTTGTATTAAGAAATTCGATAAATATGTATTTTGAAGCACTTCACCTTTACTTATTAACATTGCACAAGGGCTTTTATAGGTGCAATAAGTGATTCTCAAACTTTAGTTACATAAGTGATTTTAAGGTTGAAGATAATAGAGAGTACGCAAACCGTATCCCTACCTCGAGGAGGTAAAGATGTTTTAGAATGACCCTCAGCTCGAGTAACGGATATCAGATTTACTTACATAAAGCATTACTTAATTAACCATCTTGAATAATTAAAAAAACATGCACTTTAGTCACATAGATAACACCACCAAATGTACCAAGTATTATCCAAAAAAATTCAAATCACTTTTCAACAAGAATATATGTCCTTTTTACAAAGCATTATATTACTCTGACTGTTAACAAGATAGAACTTTTTAAAAGCCTGCAATTATTATTAAAAATTCAACAGGGAATTTTGACCGTCTTATTATGACCAATTCTGGAAACTGACTAACTGCATCATAACCCAAACGAAAAAGCACCTTTGAGAATCTGACAATGAAAATTGAACAAGAAAGTCCTCTACTGTGGAGGCAGGTTCATGGAAGACTAATGGATGTATTTTCAAGAGGAAATAAATTTCTACAAATTGAGCGGAAAAAATGTCCTTTTCAGATCTCTTGATGTGTAAAAATGAAGGTCATTTGCAAAAAGACAATAAAACTAAAAACAAGTTTGTAAAGACACAAACACCATTTGTAGCAGTCTGCAAACTGCATTTCAAAGTGGTTTCTTTTCAGACACTAGTTCTCACTTTTCAGCTTAAAGTTTGCTCTTACTATTTAGAGTGACATCTGACATTAACAAAAGAAACTCAAAAGCTTCTGATATTTTATCTCTTCAGTCAATATGCAAAAGTTGTTCAAAAAGTTCAAGAGAGAGCAGACTAGAACCATAGCATACAATATACATACCCTTTGGCCTTTACAGCATAAAAAAAGAAGATAATAACAACTAAAAGCCAGGAATAAGCAAGCAACCAAAGAATAAGCCAAGAATTGTCACTAAATGTAGTTATGTGACAATCTCATATACAAGCTTAACCTATTAGAGAGAAATCACACCTTCATTTACTTAATTATCTTTTTCACACACAAGGCGCAAAAAGTACAGAAGAGGGAAATAGCCATTAAGTTACTTAGTATCATTAGAAAAACTCCATTCTTATGTTGAAAGATCACAAAAGGGGACATTTGGAGGTGATGAATGATAGTTCAAGACCCAAAGCTACAAAATAGTTTCACACATACAATGAACTTGTGCGCCTGCGAATCATCAAATCCATGCACCTAGATATCCAAATAGTAATATGAATAGGACTATGTCATTCTAAAGAACACACTTTTATTTGCTTAATCATCTCATAAAAGCATCTAACTTTAACAAATGCAAAAGAGAGGGAAGAAGAGGAATAAAAAGATTATAAAATATAGATACCTTTAAGCAAATCTTATTAAATATCATAAAATAAGAGGAAGATTCCAATTTCCAACTACTAGAAGCCAAGAATAAATAACAAAACGAACCCTAGCTACCTACCACCTCAAAAATAACTACACTAGTACTATATCTTTTCCATGATTTCATGGCTCAGCCCTTTGAATTCTTTTTGATAATAGATGATGGAGTGACTCGAACACACAGTTTTATCTTCTGTGTATAACCCTTACAACAAGAAGCTTTAACTGTTATAAAGAACACATTTTTAATTGCCTAATCATCTCTTCCCCACTTTACTGTATACATAAAAGCATCTCACAGTAACAAAAGCAACATAGGGGTAAGAAAAAAGATTATAAAATATAGATACCCTTTTAGCAGTACTTTTTTTTTTGAGACAAGGGTAACTACCCTTTTAGCAGTACTTATCAAACAGCATAAAAAAAGAAGTTCACAACTAAATAAAAAATCAAGAATAAACAACCCAAGAAACCCTAACAACCTACCCCCTCAAAAATAACTATACTAGTATATCCTTTTCATGTTATATCATGGCTCATCACACAAAAAGATGTTTTTATCTTTCTCTGTATGAAACCATAACATCAAGAAGCTTCAACTGTTACAAAGAACACAAAAAAAAAAATTATTTGCTTAATCATCTCTTCCCCAGTATACATCAAAGTATCTCAGATTAACAAAAGCAATAGAGGGGGAAGACAAAGATAATAAAATATAGATACCCTTTTACCAGTACTTATCAAACAACATAAAAAAGAAGATCACAGCCTACAAAAAGCCAAAGAATAAACAACCAAAGTATCTTTTCCATGTAATCATGGCTCATCACAAAAAGAAGTTTTATCTTTTGTATGTATAACCATTTCATCTAGAAGCTGTATAAGCTATAAAAACACATTTTTATTTGCTTATAATCATCTCTTCCTTAGTATACATAAAGGTATCTCACATTAACAAAAGAACCAGAGGGGTAAGCAAAAGATTACAAAATACAGGTACCCTTTAACCAGAACTTATCAAACAAAATAAAGAAAAAAAGATCACAACCTACTAAAAGCCAAGAATAAACATCTCAAGGAACCCTACCTACCTATCACCTCAAAAATAACTACACTAGCATATCCTTTTCTTGATCATAGCTCATCATAGGAAGAAGTTATATCTTCTCACAGTACAACCATTTCATCAAGAAGCTTCAACTGTTATAAAGAACACAAACATATATAGATACCCTTTTAGCAGTAGTTATCAAACAACATAAAAAAAAAAAAGATCAATCAAAACCTACTAAAAGCCAAGAATACACAACCAAACTAAAGAAGTTTTATCTTCTGTTTGTGCAAACTACTTCATCTAGAAGCTGTAAAAGTCATAAAGATCACACTTTTATTTGATTACTCATCTCTGCACAACAGTCTACTGTACACACAAGAAAAGCATCAACAGGGTAAATAGCAGAATTTCAAGAATTGAAAAAAAAAAAAAAAAAAAGACCTGTTGAATATGGTCAGTAGTGACGTTCGTTGGATAGTAAGCTGCCATCATGGGCTGCATCTGCATCAGGTGCTGCTGCATATTTTTTGCTCCTCTTTTTATACCCTCCAAACAAAAAACACACACTAAAACACACACACTAGGGGGGTTTTAAATGCAAAGTTTCAATCTTTATCTGTTTTTCTGTGACGAGTGCAGAGATATCAAGGCAAAGTGCAAAAAGGAAATGGACCCTCTTTTTTTTTTTTTTTCTTCTTCTGTTCACAACTTCACTTCACTTGTATAGTGACACTCAAATACACAGCAATGGCAATTAATGGGATATTGACAGTACGTAGGAAGAAGAAAAAAAAAAAGCAGAGCTATGGGGTACATCAGTTTTGTACTCACTGTGTGGGGGTGTGGGGTGAGGGAAAAGAGAATCTCAATTCTTGTGGGTAAGAAGCCACTATAAGGCTTGTAAGTAAGTAAAATGTTTTGCCTACACCAACCGGAGTCGGTGACGAAGTAATAAATATTCATTCATTCTTAATTAAAAGTTTCAATTATTTTTGAGAATGTTTTGCCTACACCAATCAGAGTTATGATCGAGTAATAAGTACTCATTCATTTTTAATCAGAGGTTTCGAGCTCGAATCTTTTTGAATACACGGTCAATTTTACTAGAGAATGTTTTGTCCCCAATGTAAAAAATTTCGCATGAATCTGAATTTAATCTGACTCTAATGTAAATCAAAGATTGTGGTGTAATGATAAGTATTTCTTCATCATTAATTAAAGGTCTCGAGTTTGAATATTCTTGGATATTGAGTCGAGTTGATTTTATTAGGGAGTATTTTATCTTTGATGTGAACTTTTTCATGTAAATCTGAATTTAATCGAGCTTTAATATAAATAATCGGCTATGAGTGAAAAAACTACAAAAAAAAATATAGGTAAATGTTTTACCTGCATTGGGGTTTGGATCAATTTTATTGTTTTTAAACTTTTATCAGCAGTCACTACCATTAATTTAATGTGGGCAAAAACCAGATACTACTTTCTTGATTTTATGTGATTTTATGTGATTTGTGTGTCACCTTGCAAATCTCAAATTTATTTTTATTTTTTTACCGTGGTTTCCGGGCGTCGCTTTGCGAACCCGACTAGCTGTACCCACCGGGTCCCGCTGTTTCAAGGCGGGTCCACCACGGTTAGTTCCACGGGGCCCTGGAGACGCGGCCGGTTTGTAATGCCTCCAGTGGCCCTGCTGGGGCTCGAACCGGCGACCTGAAGGACTTCGTCCCAGGCCTTTACCAGCTGAGCTACCCCTCAGGGTTGTCAAATTATTTGTCATATAAAATGCGTATCTACTTATTTAATTTTATAATAATTTAAATATATTTTTGTGTATATTCAAAGTTAAAGAATATAAATGTCAGTTAATGTCAAGTTAAAAGACATTTTTATATATTATCCCTAAGCAATTCAATGTAAGCTTTTGTTTTTGCCATAAATTTGATTTTTGTTATAGATTTTAAAAAATATATTTATGTTTAAGCATATGTTTTAATAAAAATAAATTGTGAGTTAAGGTCCCGAAAATCTTTTTTTAAAAAAGTAGAATTGTTTGAGTCAATTTATGAGAATTTGAAAATCTAATCAAATTTCACGATCAAATAAATATTTAAGAATAATTTCTTTTAATTTTACTTACAAAATCAATATTCAAATGCTAACTAAATTTAAAATTTTGATATAATAAACATTATTTTAAATATTTTTGTTAGTTTGATAGGTAAGTTACTTTTATTTATTCACAGAGTGAATTATTCAGATGATAAATATAATTCAAGTTAACTCATATTAAAGTTACTAGTCGATAGAGTTGTTCTTTCTTTTATTAGGGATATCGAACTCGAATCATATTAAGAAGCTTTCCTATTCGAATGGAATCTTACCTAATGAAAGTTAACTTCAATATAACTATCGAATACGAAATGACAAAATTCTTAGGAAAAAAAAAAATTTACCCCACCACCCTTGTCACCACCCCTTAGGTTGAAAAAGTTAGGTCACGTGACAGATGATGATAAATAAAAGGTTGTACACGATTATCTATGAAGAGGGACAGAGAGACAATTCCTCCTTTGTACATTGGGCTTTGGGCCCATCTACCGCTCCGCTCCAAACTCTCTGCCCTATTGGCCCACAGCCCACTTATTTTATTACACAACTCACGTCATCCCTTCCTATATTCGAGAAATTCCCTTCTCGCTACATCGTTTGATTTGGCACGGTATTTACAAAAAATAAAAATAAAAAGATTTTTATATCGATATACTATATTATTTTAATGAATATAATGTTTAGATATATTATATCATTTTTCATCATTATATAATATTAAACCAACAATTTAAATTACAAATCTACGAAAAAATAAAGTATAAGATAGAATTACTATTAAAAAGTAGGATAAAAAATAAATAAATAAATAATATATTAAAATAATAGAATAAAAGATAAAATATGATCAAAATATATATCATATATGTTACAATGCAACTAATAACAACCGTCAAACAAGGTTTGAGGGGAAAATACTGTTCTATTACTCCTCATGGATCTTACCCTATCTATCATTTGAAAAAAAATATATAAATATTCCCCCTTCTAGCATTCCTTATCAATATTTCTTAATATAAATGAACTTGAAATTAAAAATATTTTTTATTTTAAAAAATTATTTTAGAAATATCTTTTTGAAAAAAACTATAGTAATATTTTCTCTTAAAAGTATAAGAGGGAGTTTTGGAAACTGAAGTAGGTGTTTCAGTAAGGACATTTTTTTAAAAAGAAGAAAAAAATGATTTTATTTTAATTTAGTTAGTATACTATTTTTTTTAATTATGGGATCCATTTAAGCTTTGACTTTTTTCTTTAAATTCACATAATTTAGATGTAATTTTATTATTTTGAATGTTGCTAATACTTATGTAAAATTTATAACTACTTGAATAAAAAATCAACAATTGATTAGAAAATATATTTTAATTATGAACATCCCACTAAAATATAATAAAGAAAAAGTAATTTATTTTAGAGATTTTTTTTAAATGATTTAATCAATATCACTTAAAATTTATCAATATTAATAGTACTTATCATATGTTTATTTTACACTAGATAAAATTATTTAATTAATATCACTAAAATATAATTTTATGAATAAATATTAAGTCCGTGCATCACACGATCTTTTTATAACTAGTAGTATAACATAAGGTCGGACAAGATAAAAGAAAAAGTTTAAAACTGACTTTCCTTCTTCTTCTTCTTTTTCCCTCGCTCTAGCTTATAAATAGATCATAATATTTTATTTTATTTTAAAGTTGCGGGCAGTGGAAAGGAAATGGAGAGGGAATTACAATGTGGAGAATCGAACATTCACCAGATGAGAGTTCAGATAGTTAATCAACTGAGCGATTAAAATTTTCATGTGAATAAGAGAAATCAAAATTGGGAGTGGGGGAGGCCGGGAGGAGATTATAATATTGAGGATCAAATTCTCAATAATAAAATAAGAGTTCAGATAGTCAATCAACTAAGTTACCGAGATTCTTCGAAGAAGAAAAGAAAAAAAAATGAGGAGGGGCATAGGATTTAAACCAATGTACCACTTAGTTTTTATATAAGAAATTGTCAGAGAGAGTAAAATAAAAGTACTTATCAAATGTAGAAAGGTAACATGTGCCATGTGGTTAGATAAACTACAAATGGTAATAATAGGTTGAACCAATTATAAGGCCACTAAAATAATAATTTAGAGACAAATTATGCAGTATCAAATTTGAAAAAATGAATAAATAAGAAATGTAATATTTTTCTTACTTTTTAATGCAGGATAGTAGTTACAATAATTGAGAAGTAAAATACTTTTTAGGTGATTGTAGTATCCTTACAATATTTTTTTTTATATGACTACTTATTTTGTTATTTTGTTATATCCTAGCAATTAACATAAACCATATTACTATTTTTATATTTACTCTTTCACTATGCTTATTCTACTACTCTATTATTCGATTTTGAAGTCTTTCAACAATCAAATATTTTGCGTTCTGTAGAATCTATGGTTGTTTAATTATAAAAAATTAAAATCTCTATGGTGTCTTCTATTATAACATCATACAAGATATCTTTAATATCACAAAATAAAAAAATAAAAAATTAATATATTAAATATATTTTGAATTTAAGAGATTTAAAAAAAATGTTTTTTTTTTAAATGCATGGAGTCAAGGACGGAGCCAACTTATGTTAGGAGGTTCATCTGAATCCTTCTTCCTTGGAAAATTATACTATTTATATATAGTTAAATATTTTTTTTTATATATATATATAGACGTTGAACCACCTCCGACTAGTTCATGTGTTTACTTCTTTAAATTTTGAACTTCTTAGTGAAAATTTTGATCGTCTCTATTTGAAGTATTTGAGGTCATTTTTATGTTTGTTTTGAGGTTGATGTTGAGACATGTGTTCCAAGTTTTGCTCTGTGAGTATTTTGCATGATGTTAAGACATGTGTTCCAAGTTATGCACTGTAGGGTTATTTTGAGTCGGAAAAAGGCTCAAAAACATCCTTAATGTATTAGAAATGGTTCAAAAATGTCCTCTTTCACTCCGTTTATTGGTTGATAGGATATGGACCAATGTGAAATGGCCACTTAGTCAATTTCCATGTCATATTTCTGTTAACTAATGGACATTTTTAAACCAAAAAAAAGGGTAAGGATATTTTTAAGTTAATAGGTGGAAGAAGGATATTTTTAAATTATTTCTAATACGCTAACAACATTTTTAAACCTTTTTTTCCTTTTAAGTCATAGGGAAAATGCATAAGTATATATCCTCCCAAATTTATGACCATATTTTTAGAAATTAATGATTGAAAACACATTTAAATTACTCATGTTGTTATAAGTTTTATATTTTAACTATTGACTATTTCATATATTTATTTAAATTATCGCTTTTTTTATATTAAAGCATACCTCAATGCTGAGTTGACCTTCATGCAATGATTTTAAATATTTGGTCAAAAATTATATTTTTTTTTATACTTCTCCAAAAATTGATTAGAAGAGCTACTGCATATGTCTTTTTTTTTTTTTTTTATAACTCAATAATTTCAAATAATTAAAATTCCACTTGTAAATTTTAAATCTTAATTATACCTTGGAAAAAAAGTCCATTCTACCCTTCTTATTAACCTTTTGATCATTTGGTCAAGTGAATGGTGACAATCCAACACTTGGTCAAAAAAAATGATAGTACATGTCAAACTTATGATGAATAATACATTAGCTTGTTGGGTGTTAGGTGGTAGTATTTGGTCTTGCCTTGATGAGAGGATCTTTGTTTGGATTTTACCAACATATCATGTCTCTCACTTTGTTTTCAAATATGCCAATGGATGGTGGGGGATATATATGTGTAGGGTCTGTATTCTTATCAATTATGAAAGAATGTTAAAGGGGGTTAATCCTTTAAGTTCGCACATGTTATCGGTTTCAAGCTTAAATAAATAGAAAGATCGCATGCATAGTCTGATAACTAGTATCGTGAATCACTCTCTTATAACATCAAGATAATTAGATTAATAGTGGTTGGGGTGTCTTAATCACTCTTTATATCTCTTTTATTTTAATCATTCAATGATATTCGAAATTGATTTTACTTATCTGAACTTATTCAAATTACCGTACATCAGTTTTGAGTTTCAATAAAGGGGGAAGGTTGGAGTACAATGACAATCAACATAAGACTTGTAAATTTTGGAATTCAGTAATCCGATTAATTAAAAATTTGTACGATGAAAAATTTACTTTCGTGTTTTATTTTGGTTGACATTATTTTCTTATTAGTTTGTTAAAAAAAATGACAATTTTTTTTCTCATTTTTACAACCACACAAATGTGTGTGATTTTTGGTAGAAAACCTACTTTCTTTGTTAAATTTTAGGCCCAAATCCATCAGTAGCCCCCTAAAGTTGGCACAAAATTTCACTTAGACACCTCAACTAGCTAATGTTCATTTTAGACACCTCAGGTAGGATTTCACTGTGTCATTTTGATACTTTTCGCTGACATGGCATGGTAAGTGTAATGCACCCAAAATCAGCGCGTGAAGGGGCTCTTTTTCAGACCAAAAAAATAATAATTAAAAGGTTAAAACTATTCTTCTTCCTCATTCTCTCCTCCACCACACACCATCCATTCACCCATGCTGCCACCATCGCTATTAATACAATCAAATTAATTTTTTAATTTTTTCAGTTCCGAAAATCATCACCACAACCATCGTCATCTTCTCATTCTTATTCTTTAGATCCAACAATTACAACTTTTATTGCAATCTTTCAAGTTCAGTGCTGCACACCATTGTACATCTATCACACCCATCAAGTTCATATATGCAGATATTCATTCTAAACGGGAGGGACTACAACGTACAAATAATACATAGCATTCGTATATGTGCTCCTTTTATAGTTTTATTCCTTTTGGAGGCATTGTAATATCATATACACAATTAAAAATCATGAAATTGATAACATACAAATTAAATCTACAAAAAAAAATATGGAAATCTGAATTTAATAAAAACCCCAAAAAGAAAAAAAGCAAAAGAAGAAATTAGGGGTAAAGAGGAGGCGCCGGAAAAGTTTGGAAGAATGAGGAAGAAGGGGTGGGATAGTTTGGTGGGGTTTTAGAAACTAAATGCTTTTATTTATTATTTTTGGCTGAAAATTAATTTTTCCTTATAATGGATTTTTAAAGTATTATTTTGTACTTAAATATCACGTGTCTTTTCTTAATTAGCCATTATATTACCTTATTTGCGAGTGTGTTACACGCACAATGTAATTTTAGTGGATTGTCAAAAAAGTGTCAAACTAACACAACGGGATCCTACATGAGGTGTCTAAAATGAACATCGTCCAATTGAGATGTCTAAGTGAAATTTCGTGCCAACTGTAGGGGTCACCGATGAGTTTGGCCTAAATTTTATACTAACAAAGAAAGTGAAACAAATATAGAGTACAAAGTATGTGATTTTAACACTCTCAGTATCAAAACTCGAACTCAAGACTTTAATTGAGATTTTTTTTACTAATCCACACCTTTTGATAGTCATTTGATATGTGAGATAAAGATAATTTTGAAATAAAATTTGAGATTAACTTAATCCCATTTTTGGTGTAAGATATTAGCTAATCGATTAGGATTATTTTATCCCATCATTTATACTAAAATAACATAATTACTATCTCATATAAAAAGTGAGAAAAAATAAACTCTAAAAAAATCCTTATTTATCTCATCTCGCGTATTAAACGACCCCAATAATTTTTCCATTAACAATGTTTGGAATATTTTAGGATTTTATACTTTTGATCTATTATTTCGACTTTAATTTGAAATTTGAAAACTTTGTTAGAAAAATAGTTCAAGTGAAATGGAATTATTTCTTTAATGTCTTTTTCTCCCTTCATTTATTTCTTCATGATTACTCTTTCAGTATGAATAATGTAACTCACTGTTTGTTTTTTATTTATTTAAAGAATATTGCCAGTTTCCCACTTGGCCAATTTTTTTAATGTTCAGAAAAGTACCCCATTAATTAGTTAGAGTGTGACAACAACTGATCAAAAATAAAAAAGTTGTTTGACCAAGGGAAAGATATGTCACTGTCTTTAAAAATAAACTGATTAAAAAAAAAAGTTGAAAAAAAATATTATAAAATTCAAATTGTGTTTGAATATATAATTTGAATAAGATAAAATATTGTAAGTGTAACATATGTGATTTGAAAAACGGATCAAAATCACTTTTTGGAAACTTAAAACTCATCTTCATAAAAAAAAAAAAAAAAAGATAAAGGTCTGAAAAATACCTTAACTTTGATCGAATTTGCTGTTGCGATTAAATAGTCTAGGGAGGTAATAGGTCCTTATAAACGTTTAGTATCGCAACAACAAATCCGACTAAAGTTGGTATTTTTCAGACCCTTATCCCTAAAAAAAATCAAAAAGTTTAATCCATTTATAATTAAATAGTTTTTTTTATAGGAGCGTAGCACTTAGAATTAGAGGTGAATTCAGAAATTATAATAATAAATTATCAATATAATTTATAGGTAGAGTATGGAAAAGATATGATATAGGTAGATTTTATTTCTATCTTTGTGGGTACAAAGAATGTTTCGACGACCAGCTCTACAACTTTTAGTGCCATATCTTTTAAAATCAAGTTGTGTACCGTCCGATTTACAATCCCTACTACATCTGCCGTTACGATATTTAATATATTTCGTATGTTTCGAAGATAGCAGGTTCCCTTTTCTTTTACTATATGAAATCCATATTTTGACACCTGAGATTCTGTAACGAGTAGATATAGACACTCGATTAAACAAGTATTTTTGAAGCTAAGTAGAATTACTAGAAAAATATGATAACAAATATAATAAATACAAAGCAAATGAAGCAAACAAATAATAATACACACTGAAAAATAAGAGATTACGTTATTACGAAGCAATACAACAGGAGGAGACTAGCACCTTACCTCCTCCATACAAAATGTATCAACACTTGCATATCTATCAATCTTCTACCGCCTTCAAATCATTCTATTTAGGGTCATATCCCTAATAAATTATAGTTGTGTGTACGTATTGTCTAATAATCTCTCAAGTTTATTTTTGACTTACCTGTGCGGCTGTGCCTCATCTAACTCTTATTATAACCAATCTCTCACATCTTCTTATTGACGCATGCATGTTCTTTTTACATGTTGAGATAATACATAAGCACGTCATTTTACTTGGCTTGGACGACATTTATACCTTCCAACTTTGAGTGTGTATAATTATGCACTTAAATTTGTATAGAGTTAAACAAGTAGATATAAGCGTCCTATATGACAATTCGTGTGAAATACATTCGAGTGGATTTGTATTATGTCATGTTGGATGCATATTAAGGTATATATGACGTATATGTTAATTTGTTCAATTTTATATAAATTAATTTAATGTATACTTATATACACTTAAAATTTAAAGATATAAATGTCATTTAATACTAAATTGAATGATACATTTATATATTACAACCTTATATGTCCTAATCATTTCAATTTTGTTTTTTTCATCATATCCCACCATGTAAATTATCTCACCTGATTAATATTTTCTTTAAAATATATAATAAAAAATACGATAAATATTTTAAGACGGAGAAAATATGCCTGTGGGGGTCCAAACATTGGGGTCGTATCTCATTGAAGTGGGTGCCAATTAAATGTGGCAAAAATTGAAAGAAAAGAGGAGTTAGAGGTTCTGAATTTGCAAAGCTCAAAAAATTGAGTTGACACTTGTGACAGCTAAGCGAAAAATTGATGAATTTTGGAAAGAAAATTGTATTCTTCCTCCCTCTCAAATTATTTCTTAGAAGAGTTGGAGCGTGTAGTTTTCAAGAACAATTATTATGAAGTGTAAAGTGAGCGAGGCGACTTGATAAATAAAATATCTCACATTAGTAAGGTGTGGAAAAGCAACACACTTGAATAATATGATATAGACGATAATCATAATGATAGCATTAGTGTCCACTTATACGACTCAAATCGACGAGCTATATGATAAAATGAGAAAATAACACTCCTTTCATGAGCGAAGTAACTTGACACACTAAGTATCGCACATTAGTAGAATTCTGAGAAGGATCACACCCAAAAGGATATGATAGATAGTTCTATCATAATACAAACATTAATCTGAAGCGGAGCCAAGATTAGGAGTTTGCAGGTTCTAAATTTTAAGGATAGAAAGAGAAAAATATTGCAAAGAGAAAAGAGAAACTTTTGTTGATAGTGGGGTTCAAACCCACAACTCTAGTGTGGAAAGCATTTTCACGATCCCTTCCTTACCACTGAGTTGTCAATCAGTTTTGTTAGGGATTCATAAGTTAATATACATATATATTTATTTAATTTTCTAATACAAGTATAAAGTCTACATAAAAGCTACTGGATTCATCTGAATCCCCACCTAGCTTTGCCCCTTTCTATTTTCACAATTCAAAACGGTGTCTATATGGTAAAATGATATATATATATATATATAACGTATCAAAATATTTTTTAATCTTGTGATATTGAACGAAATATGTGAAAAGTTGAAATTAAATAAATAATTAATGTTATCAAAATAATTTGAGACGTACGATTAAAATTTACGATAGATAATTTGAGTCGAAGAGAGTAGGTTTGGGAGGGGAGGAACATGACAAACTTCACATGTTCCTTTTATTCAAGTCTGATTGAGTAGTAATGTGTCAAATGGACTTTCTATTTTCATGTATGACTCATATGGCATTTTGCCCTTTCAGCCTGCCTTGTTATTGGCAAAATGTGTTTTGTGTACTTCTCTTGGTTCTTTAGAGCTCCCTCTGCATTTACCATGTGACTTGGTTTAAAACTTTTAAAAAAGAAGTGTCATTTCAATGTAGTACACTTCTTGTAGAATGGACATTCAAAGTTGTAGTACAAAGATCATACACATTTTTTCGTTTGATATCTGATATTTTCTTTAGAATTCAACTAATTAAGATTCACGTTTCATTTCAAAAGCGATCGAAAATTTCTACGATAAATTACTTCAAACCCTTTGAGTTGACTACGGATTAACACCCTACGACATCTCCACACTATTGTGATAGGAGCATGACGACTTCATATTTGATATTTATAGCTAATATTAATAAATTGAGGAGTATTTACAACCACATTTATTGTCTCCATAAATACATTTTTTATATCTCATTCAATATTCATTTTGAGATTTGACTAATAAGAATTCACACCAAAAAATCCCATTATAAAGAATAAAAAGCTCTCTATGAAAGATCGCTTCCTCATTTTATAGTAAGCAATTCAATCAAGGAGGGGAAATTTGCATACTGATTGTGTGTGTATATATGTGAGTAGAGAGTCGTAACAAAAGTTATGGATTCGACAAAACTTAGGGCCCGTTTGGCCATGTGATATGGTATCATGATATGGAATCATGATATGGAATCATGAGATGAAATTGAAGGTTTGTTTGGACAAGTGATATGGAATTTTTGTGTTGTATCTTTTCTCATAAACATAAAAATCTCATAAGTTGTAAAACTATTAAAATAGCCCCAATTGTTTATTCAATCTTATCAAATAAACAAAAAATTATAAAATTGCATATAAATTATTACAAAGTTATTTGTTCTCCACTTAAGTAATTGTTTCATCTAACTTTAATTTAATAAAAAAAATTGAACATAAATTGTAGTGTACTAGTCTTTAATATAATCCTCCAACATAGTACGACCAATTTCCTCACGTTGAACTTGCATTTCTCGATCATGTGACCGAGAAGATGAACCAACATTGTTCCTTTGAGCCATTTGTTGGTCGATATCCTCCGCAACTATAATTTCATGTTCATAGACCATAAATATTTCATCACTACTTTGGTATTCTCGCAAATAATTATGTAACATTGCACAAGCTATGACAATTTTCACTTTTGTATCAATATCATAATGGTTCATGCCTTGTTTCAGTATTTTAAATCTATTTTTTCAAGCTCCAAAAGTCCGTTTAATCACATTGCGCAGAGATGAATGCCTATAATTAAATAGTTTTTTGGCATTTTGAGGCTCTCTTTCACTTCCTCGGTAATCTTGCAAATGATAGCGTAGTCCTTTGTATGGAGCTAAAAATCCTTTTGTGTTTCGAAAACCAGCATCAACAACATAATATTTATCTACCAAAAAACATTTTATAAAGAATTACTAAAAGCATATGTGACATAAATGAGACAACTTTGTGTAAATAAATAATATTTATTCTAAGGATTAATTTAAAGTTACTATGTGGCGGAAGTGAAAATTGTGACGTTGGTTCAACAAGTGTATTATCAAGTACTTTACTATCATGTGTAGTACCTTTCCAACCAGCAGCAACAAAGGTAAATCGCATATCAAAATCACAAGCACATAAGACATTTTTTGATGTTCTTCCTTTGCGATTACGATATGCTTGTTGCACCACTTTAGGAACCTCCCCTTCTATATATGTTCCATCAATTGCACCAACACAATCCTACTAAATAAAACATACATCAATATTAGTTTAGTGAACGTAAAATAAATTGGAAGCATTATAGAATGCACTTCATAAAAATAATGTTTGTAAGAGTAATAAAAATAGTGCTTCCAAGACAATGCAAAGTCATAAAATAAATATTATCTCTTTAAACAAAGTTGATAGGAAATATGTAACTAAATACTAATAACTTACACATAAAATATAAATGTGCACTTATATTAAGGCCATAAAATAAATTTATTAATGTGATTGAAATTTTACAATCGTGAGGTGTCAGTTAAAGTGACTATATGTTGGTGAGGATAATAAATTTTATGTCGGTGAGAATATTAAATTTTTAAAAGTAATGATGTGATTATAAATTTTATTTACATATGAAACAAATAGTTAGTACCCATAAATGTGGGGTTGTTTTAACAAAATATAAACTCATAGATCAATTATTGTATTAAAATATCTCAAATCATGTGTAATTCCATATCATGGTTTTTGGAGAATATGGTATCACCTCTAATGCTATGGAATCATGAGATGGAATCAGCGTAAAATCGCATGTCCAAACGCTGATTCCATCTCACGATACCATATCGTGATATGGTATCGCATGGCCAAACGCCTACTTAATAAGTTTAGTAGGGACGTATCTGGGAGAGGTGGAGGGGGGCATCTATGGGTTTTCGTGAATCCACGCTCCTCTCTCAAAATCATATATAGTAGTGTTATATTTTTTCTAAAAAAAATACTTATATTAAATGTGTTGTTGTTGTAGTACTTAAATATAAATGTGCAAACTCACATTTAAATATCATATAATGCGATGATAATTGAGTTCACCTCTCTAAGTGAGTTCATAAATTAAGTCTTATATCTACCTTATTTCTTCATGTCTAAAATTGAGCAACAGTACCTCTCCAAATAGTTATTGGTAACACTTTTGGCGGTTCATTTTTTTTTTGTTTTAATCTTTCAAAATTCTCAAATATGTTATATTGGTAATTCTCAAATATATATATATATATATATATATATATATATATATATATATATATATATATATGTACACGACTTATATCTTTAAAAATTTAACGGGTTCAATGTGAAGAATCTAAAGGTCAAATCAGTCAAATTTGTACAGTAGATCCATTTTTTCAAAATAGTGCACTAATCCTTTCGAAATCCTAGATACTCTGATTTAGACCCTATATTTGTATTAAAAAAATTATGTTAATATGTATAAGTAGGATAAATAATGTATTTCAAGCCTAATAAATTAAAAAATATATGATTGAAAATACATAAATTTAAACTTTTGAATCCATCACTAAATTATACATCATTCTTGAACATGAAAAATAGACAACAAAACGAAATTCAAGTGAATATATGTGAACTGTGAAGTTATGGTTGGCCCAATGTCATGGTTGGCTCAATGTTAGGCCCAATGTCATGGTTGGCCTTCAAAATTCAAATGGCTTTCTCATAGGCCCAACATGGACCAAAACGAAAAAAAACTAGAGGTTTATACTAGGAGAAGTCCTCTTTGCTAATTTACTCGTACTCAACGTAATCTCACGAATGGAGTCTAAATAGAGTGATGTGTACATAACCTTACCCTACCTTGTGAAGGTAGAGAGTTTGTTTTTGTTAAATCCTTTGTTGGCGTAGAAAATCCTCAACTTTTATGTCTTTGTATCTACGGTCATGTTCTCGATAAGCTGCAGTGACATATTCAGTCTAATTACCTCCCACAAAAATCTTTCCGATCTACCTCCACCTCTCATGATACTCACTATAGCCAACCTCTCACACCTCCTCGCTAGGGTATCCATGCATCTTCTCTTCACATGCACAAACCTTCTTAGTCTCACCTCCCTCATCCTGTCCACCACATAAACCACTCTCACCTTGTCCCCAATAACTTCATTCTCGATCCTATTTCTTCTAAAATACACGCACGTCCATCTCAATATTCTTATTTTTGCCACGTTCATTTTCTAGACATGTGAATTTTTTTGACTAACTAATACTAAGCTTTTGATGACATATTTTTATCACATAAGACTCTAGATGCAAACTTCTGTTTCATCCACCCGTTTCAATACTAAGATAACATCATCATCAATCTCCCTCCTAATTTTATAACTAAGTATGACATAAATTGATTTATTTTTCTGATCAAGTGGAAGAGGTAAACCAAAAATAGTTGAGATAATTTTTTTAAAGTCATATAACATTAAACAAAATAGGAAAAATTACTTGAATGGATACCTTTTAATAAATAACTATTGATTTTAGTAATACTTTTTATTTATTACCATTTATAGCAATATATAATAATACTGTGATAAATGTAATATGTATTAAAAGTGAATTATGTATGAAATATATATTATAACTGTTTTATAATATATTATGTTTGTTTGGTAAGATATTGACACATTGTATTATAAATGTATTAAAATGTGTGATAAATATATTATCCATCAATAAAACTTGTATTATATGTGTTTTATAAATTGTTCTATGTAATATGTATTAAAACTGTATTATAAATGTACTAAAAATTATCAAGTAAAAAAATATTATTGCTATAAATGGTAAATATTTTCTTAATATAGTATATTTATGTAAGTTTCCAAAAAAATACTCCTTTTTAAAAAAATTCAATAAATATAAATCTGTTAACGAAAAAGAAACTTCATATATAACACAACAAATATATATAAAACATTTTTAAAACAATTTTTTTTTTTTTTTTTAAATCGAAAATTGAGGGTATATTGGTCATTTTTCCAAAAAAAGAAAAAAACTGAAGTCCCTCTTCACCAAGGTTAGAAAAACCTAAACATAAAAAGTCTCTAAAAGGACACAAACCGTTAAAACCTGCAACTTCTCCATTGAACTGAAGCAAATCTCTTAAGAAAAAAAAAATCTATAAAAAGTTCTTTAAATTCCTCTTTTTTCCGCTATTTACATGCAAAATTATCGAATTTTCCATTAAGTTGATAAATTTGTTTCATTCAATATGAAGATTGTTCGTAGAGACTTTGTTCCTGATGGCCCTGGTAGCGTAAAGGTAATATTTTTTTCTCTATAATTGTTTTTTAAAATCTATAATTCGAGTAATTTTCGTGATTTTTTGAAACCCCAGATGAAGAAAACGATCAAATTGATTTGGGTATTTTTTATTTTCATGTATTATACAGATAATTGCAGAAGAAGCTGATGATCTATGGGTTGCTTATAATCTGATAGCTGAAGGTGATACTGTATTAGCTGTTACTGTTAGGTATTGCAATTTTGCTCAATTTCATTACTGTGAGGTCTTAGCATTATTTTAGGATAAATAAGTAATTTTTATTCGTGTGCGAAAGTTTGGGAATTTGTAGAAAAACATGTTTTTACTATAAGAAGCACCTTGTTTATATTACTCCCTCACTCCGTTACAATTTGTTTGTCTAGTTTTCAATTGCCATGAGTTTTAAAAAAAGAAATAAATATCGACTTTTGAATCTCATGGTCGTAAACTAAAGATACGTGGGATGTACGAAAATTCCCTTCAGTTTTGTGGTCTTAAATATGCTAGGTGGAAAGTTGAATGAAAGAGTTGCCAAATAAGGAAAGAGACATCGTTTTTGGAACAGACTAAAAAGGAAAGTAAGATAAACAAATTGAAATGGGGGAAGTATTTGGTATCTCATCGGTGCTACAAGAATTACTCAAAAGCTAGTGTCTTGCCTTCTTTTTAAAAAAAATAATTTTAATCATGAAAGATGGAATCTTTATCTTGAATATGGACGTCACTTGCTAATTAGAATCAAATTCTGTTCATTCGGAAGGTTGGAGCTTTTCACTTTGTTTGTAACTACTTAGTTGATTCTCTACACTTGTTAATTTGATGCATGTTTCTCATCCTGTTGAGTTGATTGAAAATTATGTTTTTTGGACAACATATTAATTGCTCTCGTTCTCGTAAATGTCTTAATTTCTGCATCAATTTTGTTGTTTTATTCGTTGATTAGCTAATTGTTGGAAAATGTTGTGTTCTGTGATTTGCGAAAGTAATCTATAGATAGTTAGACTCTAATCACGAGTTGTGCTAAATTCTAGTTAAATTTGTCTAAATTGGCCTGAGATGAGTTACATGAACTATGGAGTTACATGGTCAGTGAGGATTCATATATACGACCTGAACTTGCTTGGACTGAGGTGTTGTTGTTATTGTTGTTTGCTGAAATTGTGAATGACAATGTTACTAAAAGGAATATGGATTTTGAGCATAGTGAGTCTTTACTGATTGCACAGGTTGATAATAGTATAGTTATATTTGTTGCTTAAAGCTTACGGTGAAGACTCATTTTTAATGTTGAGAGCAACTTTCTTTTGCAAATTATGCTATGTGGGTCTTTGCTGATTGTTAACACGGTTTTGCTTATCACAACACAACCTACTGGAAGCTGGTTGATTTTTGCTTGTAATTTCTTGTAGGAAGGTCCTAAGGGAAGCTGCTTCTGGAGGAAGAGATGCTGAACGAGTGAAACTGAAATTGGAAATTAAAGTTGAGGTAAGGATATATTAGACAGCCAGCATCATTCAGTTGTGGGGTGTAGGCCTTGGTTAGAACTTTGTCTTAGCTTCCAGCATAAGGTGTTTTAAGAGAAATTGAAAGATAAAACTTTGAAATCAATTAACTATAGAGAAGAATCTACTAAGGATAGAGAGGATACTTTTCTCTGTCTTCCTTTTCCAATGTGGTTGAGATGAACGATTTTTGGGCAGTTTGATGAATTTTGAGGATATCATCAATACAACCTGTATATGAAATATACATGATAGATTGTCACATAACAATGCTCCATTTCCAACGAATCTCAATAAATGCGACATTGATAATTTTGTTACCATAGTAATGATGACAATTGTAATGTGACCGGAAAATAGGAAATAGATAGCGCTCTTTCTAGGGTTTTTATTTGAGTATATTCCATTCCAATGTGGTATAATATAATTAATTTGGTATTTTAGAATGTGGAGTATGACAAAGAAGGTTCTGCCTTGCGTATTCGTGGGAAGAATATTCTGGAGAATGAACATGTAAAGGTGTGTATTCTTCAACTTAATCCTTTTGGATAAATTCCTAACATTGATGCTGCAACAAAAATCTCTAATTATTTTATTGCAGATAGGGGCCTTTCACACTCTGGAAATTGAGCAACACAGACCTTTTGTGCTAAGAAAGGTACAATGCTGTGTTTGATTCTTTTCCACCTATCACTCTGTTTTCTTTTAAAATTTTTGAGGTATATTATTTGCACTTCAAAAGCTATCAAGCTGGTGATATATGTTCTTTAGGATTGCAGCTCTAACCTATATTTCTCAGACTCTTCAAATATGTCAACGGCTGCATGTCGGATTCTCCAAAAATAGTGTATTTTGGAGTATCCGACACGGTGCGGCATCGAAAGTGAAGAGCCCGCGCAATTTAGGCTCTAACAAAAAATCTGTAAAGTTATTCATGTAATTTACATTATTATTATAAACCACCGGAAAAAAAAGAAGAAGAGAACAGATTACCTTACTTTTCTTTAATAACCTTGGTATCCGGGCTAGTTTGTGCACACTTCGACCTGTTCCACCAACACAGCTACCGCCTACCGGGTAACTCTTTCCATCAAGGTTTTGACAAATAAGAAGAAATTGTCTAGTGTATTTCGCCTCTGGTTGGGTTTGAACCTAAGATCTTATGACTCTTAACTCACTTCATTGACCGCTAGACCATACCCCTTGGGTGCAGTTACTTGCAACTAAATTTCATTTGTCCCGCTGCTGACACCCCTTTGAGGCATCTCGTGTTCCTGTCCTTTGACGAAGTTCACACCCTGCACAAAAGGTGTACATACGATACCTCCTTGCTGTCTCTAGATGGAGCAACCCTTCTACATTAATGATGATTCCACCCTGGTTATCGTCATGACCAATTCCATGCCAAATAAGCCAAGAAATAACTACACATTTTTCAGCAGACACCAAAAAAGGAAACCCAAAGTATACTGTCATTGATTTCTCATAAACAAGTGTACAAAAGCTATTATTAACTCCTATGTTATACATTATGTGGACTTTGGTGAGAACAACAAATACCCAATGTACTGAGGGGGCTAGTTTATTTTCTCAGCTTGTTTCTTTGTAGTTTGAAGGATCTATGCCCCCTAGTTCGTCTAACACAGGTAGGGCTGAGGCATGATAAGATATGTGACGGTTTGTGTAGCCTAGGTAATATATACTTAAGCGATGCAACAATCTAAGTTCAGGTAGGGGAAATTCTTCTCGTATACATAGGAGTACATGAAATTTGGTATAATTTCCTCATTTTTTTTCTGCATCATACAAAGTTGCTGCATAGATCAAGTATAACGAAATAAGTGTCTTTTTATTAGAGGCTAAATGAGTCATAGAAAATGAATTAGGAGATAATCATTTGTAGTTGTTACTAGAGGTTTCTATAGGAAATTGAGGAGTATTCCAATCGAAATATAAATGCCTATAAATGTCTGGGCTAAGAATTACAGGTGAACTTGAAATTATGTGGATCAGGTACAGGCCGAATGAGATTTTCCATAATTTCTTTTACTGCTAAATTTATTACTTAAAGGGTATACACTTATCAAAATAAAATTTCTTAGAAGGTATGCGTGCTTTTGTTTAAAACTTTTGTTTATGTATAATCCTATCTATGCATGTACACTAATTATTTTGAATTTCTTTGTTTAGTAGTAACTCAAAGTGATCGTTCTTTTCCTATGTCATCTTCCCTATTATTTTTGTATATTCTATTTGTTTAGCAAATTTATGAGCATCTTGTTTGTTTCAATCTTAGTCTTACCTGAACAGAGTTGATTTATACGAAAGTTTACACTTATATTAGTTCTGACTTGCATTATCTAATTTAGGTGGTCTGGGACTCACTGGCACGGGAGGTTCTTCGTCAAGCTTCTGGTATTTTTCACAGTGCACTTTAACAAAGTTATATTTTTATTTGTTCAAGTGTTGCCATTAACATTATCTGCAATATTAGGCATTTTAGTTCATAGCCTGACTTTTCATCCATAACTTATCAAGTTTTATAACATGTAGATACTTCTTTTTAGTACATTGACATGATTATGAAACCGCTTTATAGGTGCATTATTCTTAGATAGATTGTTTCAGTCTAGGTGTGTTTTAGCCCTTATTTTGCAGAGGTTTTCTTCTCCACTCGTACACTGCAGTGAGAACATGATTATTTGTGCAATTACATGTGTGTTGCAGAGTGCTGTTGAACTGATGAGAAGTTTCCCTATATAATTGTTGATATTCAGCTGTATTGCTTCCAACATGGATATGTGTTTGTACTGCTCTTAGATTTACCGTTTCAATATGCTGAATACGGTTTTCCATTTTGATGATTCAGATCCATCTGCAAGTGCTGATCTGGCTGTGGTTCTGATGCAAGAAGGATTGGCACACATTCTTCTCATTGGTAAAAGGTAAGCTTGACAATCTCGTAGTCCTATGAATACAAGTTTTAAACAAATCTTGAGCATCTCTTTTCTTGTATTTAAACAAGATGTAATAGTAAGTCGAATGTAAATGTCAGATTTTCTATTGCGGGCTTATATGTTGAGGCTAAGTTAAGTGTTAGCTAGATTGTACGGCATAATTTAACCTTATGTACTTGTTACTGTTGTCTGAACAGCGTGACTATTACCCGTTCTCGTATAGAGACTTCTATACCACGCAAGCATGGACCAGCTATTGCAGGTTATGATAAGGTAAGTCTCCTTTTGTTTCAGCCTTGTATAATTTAATTAATTATTTTGAACATGACGTCAAGTGAAATTGTGTTCTTAATTTTGATTTGCAGGCGTTAAATAAATTCTTTGACAATGTTCTACAGGTAGGCTTTTGCCAACTTTCTTGATGTTGCTTAATGTCCATAAGCAATATGTTACAGGTTCTTATTTCTGTTGCAGGCCTTTGTCAAGCATGTTGATTTCAAAGTAGTTCGCTGTGCTGTGATTGCAAGTCCAGGATTCACCAAGGTATTTTTTGTTTCTTTTTTGTATAGTTACACTTCTTAGCTAGTCATACTTTTATGCTATGTTACAAGGGAAAGAGCATGCATATCTAATTATATCTGTACTATGCATATGTTAATTCAGTTGTGATATTCAACCTTTTTTGGGTTGAATGTGCAGGATCAGTTTCATCGTCACCTGTTGTTGGAAGCCGAGAGGAAGCAACTAAGACCTATAATAGAAAATAAGTCACGCATACTTCTTGTCCATACAACCTCGGGATACAAGTATGCCCTTCTTTCTCTTTCTCTCTCTCTCCTTGCCCTTCATCCCCTCATCTGACATCTCAAAACGATACTTTGTCAATACATTTTTGTGCAAACCATATGATGTTAGACGTGCGTGCTAGTCTAGAACTGACTAATATGTTGCAATTACATTTTTGTGTACACAATTCTCTCGTCAGTACTGCTATTTTAGTACAAATCACCTTTATTATGTGTCTATTTGTAGTTGATATGTAAGAGTTCAATTATTATCCAGCACGGGTGTTTAAGCCCGAGAGTTTTTTTTTTTCCTGGTTTACAGACATAGTTTGAAAGAGGTTATGGATGCCCCAAATGTAATGAGTATGATAAAAGATACAAAAGCTGCCAAAGAGGTACCTTATGACCCTTGCCCAACTTAATATGATCTTTAATCTTTATTCTTGTGTTTGTTCAAGTCTTTTTTCGTACTCTTTGAGAATAACAGTTTTCTTTTCTCTTCCAATCTTAATCAGGTTCAAGCCCTAAAGGATTTTTTCAACATGCTTTCAAATGTTAGGTTCTATCCTTGGTCTCAATGTTCTATTTATATTTTTCTTAATAACGTTGGATGTTTCAGATTTTTATCTATCATATGCTAAGAGTACACACAGATTGTTTGGTTTTGAATTTATTTGTTTGCTTTTTTCGGTGTTTATCTGTTATCTTGGGTTCTGTAAGAGGCCTGAGAGTTTCAAATAAAAGTCGAGGTGTTTCACTATGCATGACGGATATCCCTGTTTAAGGAGATCAAGGTGGACTAATCTGAAATATTTCAAGATTAAGAACAGACACGTTGTGTTATGATGGGCAGCTGGTGATATTGTTATCTCTATGTGTGCCTTTTTTTCAGGCCTTTCTACCAATTGAATGCTGAAAATTCATGTGCAACCTATCTTGGTTGAATTTGTTTTCAGCAAGGATCCGTCATAATTCTCAGATATCCAATCATCAACAACTTTGAACTTCTATTAAATTTTAGGGCATCTCAGTTGTGTACTTTCATCTACTGATTTTATGTGCAATTTTACAGTAGTAATAGGAGTATCTCTCTGCAATACTTTGGCCATATTGATACGAGAGAATTTCTCATCTGATGTGCCCTCTCCTTAGCTTTTTTGCAGACAGAAATACGATAAGGAAGTCTTAATTAAAAATATTTGTGCTTGATTTCCTGGTTTTAAGGATATTTAGGTCTAAAAACTAGAGTTACATTACATAATTTAGGGATGTTAGATGTAGAGGTCTTTTGCAAGAGTGAGTGCCTGTTTGAATCCCCCCGCCCTGCATATTTCATGAATTATGATATTAATGGGATATTTATGATGCCGCTTTTCATGCTTTCCGAAGTAACTAAGAAGGATAACTAACACCTTTATTTGAAAACTTTTTTCCCTCTCTTTTTAGAACTTCTTGCAATAAATGTATGTCATGTCCTTTTTTCTGAATCTCTTAACATTTATATTAATGAGCTACCATGCATGAAGTTTACTTCCAGTTGTCAACAAGAGATCCCTGTAATGTGTTCCTTTCCCCGAAACTTATGAAAATTAAAGTTACTTTATTGGGACTTTTCTAGGATCCTGATCGTGCATGCTATGGACCAAAGCATGTTGAAGTTGCCCATGAGCGAATGGCTATTCAGACACTTCTCATTACCGACGAGCTCTTTAGGTGAGTATCTTATGGTCCCAGGTTAATGGGCTTTTACGAGCAACAAAAATGAAACTGTATATAGCTTGATACTAAATTTGCAACTCGTGGCATATTTCTAGTTCATAAGTATCTCTTTTTACGTGCTTAGCTTTTAAAATTCACATCTTTGGTTCATAGGATAATATGTAGACATGTTTAACTTTTTATCTTCATATCTCAATCAATTATATATGGGTCATTTCACTCGTTCTCTGTATATATAGTTGGTTGATATTGTACATGAGAAATATCTTACTTCTTTTGATCTGTTGACAGGAGTTCTGATGTAGAAACGAGGAAAAAGTATGCTAATCTGGTCGATTCAGTCAAGGATTCGGGTGGTACTGCTCTCATTTTCTCATCAATGCATGTTTCCGGAGAACGTGAGTATATACAGTTCCTGTTAATTTCTTTTTCCTCCCAGCATTTACATCTCTGCCTTTCCCAGTCGGAATTTATTTAAGTTGGCCCCTAGTAATGCTTTGAATCGTATTTCCCTTCTGTGCACACGTTTATTGTCACACTCACTTCAAATCTTTCTCCTTCCTACGAACACACGTTCTGTACTGCATATATGGCAAGGCTGATTAAAACAACTTTTGGTTTTCGTCACAGAACTGACACAGCTAACCGGCATTGCTGCAATCCTTCGTTTTCCTTTGCCGGAGCTGGAAGACATTGAGATGTGATGGAAGAGATGCTCGTTCATCGGTAATGAATGTTATCTGCACTGTTAAAAATGTGACTATTCGCTATAAAATGAAGTGAATACACAAAAATTGTAATGTTTCTCTAGCAGTGGAAGTAACATCATCAACTGATGTTGCGTGTCGCGTGTTGTATATTCGATTTTTTTTCGTTTTGATTAATTGAAATGTAATATATCGTCAACTATCGAGGTGTACTATATCATTGTAACGATATTTTTCATCGAATATGTTGGCTGTTAGATGAAGTTTTCTGGTTTTTTCACAGTTTCTCAGGTTTTATGTACTCTTTTGTCTACTTATTATATGCATAATTTGGTCTCTATTATGTTGTGTTTTGTTTGTCAAATCATCAAACCTGTACTTAGGTTTGACTAATTCAGATTCGCATCGTATAGGATCCATGAGAACGGAAATGCTCCCAATTATTTTTTTCTTCTTACTTTTATTTTATATCTAGATGTAGATTTTTTAAATAAGAGTTTACACTTTGCAGAATTATTTTATTTTATTTTTTATAGGAGCACAAATAAACATGACAAGAATAAATAATTACTTGCCGTCTTAGTAAAACCAATTTCTCTACGTTATAATTTATGAAAGTAGGTTGGAAAATCATGGTAAAGGAGCTCATGCATCATGAATACGATTAATAGCGGAGTCAAAATTTTCACTAACGAGATTTAATATATAAAAATAAATAATAATTTTGATCATGTAATTTTCAAGTAGAGGAGGTTTTCACTAACGTGTATTATTTAATTATGATAAAATGATACATATTTTTTATTTTATTTTGCACTTTTATAATTTTAAATTATTTTGTTTATTAAATACTGATACATAAAATTGCATTTTGTGTATTGATATTTCTGCGTATTTGCCGGCAACAATTGTGGATTTTGCGTAGGCCCACACCACTATTTTTTCAATTATTTAATTTCAACTATAATGACACAATTAGGAAAAAGAAAAAATAGTATTAATAAAGTAGAACATTGATGGTAGTGACAAAACATAGTGTGAAAAAATTGTTTTTGGAGGAATTTTTAAAGGTGATCACGAAAAGTGATTCAGGTAAGGTGAAATTCACGATAAATTTTATTGCAGAATTGTTGGAACGTAAAAGGCTAACTATAGAGGCGGAAATTGATTGTCTACGTGCTATCAAGCTGATTAAGAATAAGAAAATACAATATCATCCTCTTAGTGCTATTGTTGAATACTGTAGATATTTATTGAATATCAACAAAACCTCTATCAAACATATCTGAAGAGAGGCGAATCAATGTGTCGATTTCCTAGCAAAAGAAGAATACAAATGTAATGAAGATCAAATAATTTAGGGAAATGCGTTCAAGAAGATGAAGTTCACTCTCCTAACAGACTTAAACGAGATTGCTTTTGAAAGATTGTAATTCTTTTTAGTTCATGTGTTTTGAGCACATTTTCTTGGCTCGCTAGTTTTGTATATATTTATACACATTGAATGAATTTTTTTAAATAAAAATAGAGAGTTTAAACCAATGTTAATTGGTTATGTCAAATCCGTAGCTAAATAGTGGCTTTGCTCTTAAGCGGAATCTCAATCTCGACTCATGAAATGAAAAAATATGTGATAGGAAGTGCTTTCAATTAAATAAAATTTATACAACGTGAATCTTGAATTAATCAAATTCAAATTCAAAATATCTGATGGTCAAACAAAAGAGATCTTGTTACTCTTAAGTTTTGACTCACTCTTAATTTTTTTAAAGATATTTTTCTCGTTTTTTCAACAACATAAAATTATAGTAATGAGATAAGATAATTGCGTATTAATTTTCATAATCTCACTCCAAACTAAGATAATATAATAGACTTCACTCCAATTTTGGATATCATTCCATTAATTAGAGTCTTGACTTCAAATTTTGATAATGGAGAAATTTGTGATAGAGAGTATTTCCCCCTTAAATAAGTGTTACAAACGCAAATATGAATTAATCGATTAGTTCGAGATATCAAATGTTCTAAAAAAGATTATTCTTATCCGCCTTCATTGTTTCTTCATAATCTGTCTTTTTAAATAACATAAGGTTATGTAGGATAAAGAGTTGTCTTTGTTCGAGGGAAGTCAATTTACATCCTCCTAAGATGGTAACTATTAATTGAGTGACCATCTGAGAAATTAACCAACTAATAATCCTTTTCATTAAATTGGGAAAAGGCAACAATAATAACAATAACGCCTAGTGAAATTTCACTTAATGGGGTGTGTAGATAGAGTGTACGAAGACCTTATCACTATCTCGTGGAAATAGAGAAGTTGTTCCCCAAAGACTTTCAGCTCAAGTGCATCAAACTCAAGTAAAAGAAAAAGAAAATAATAAATAAAACATAACAGTTAATACGAAAAGCAACATTATAGCCTACAAGACAAACAATACTAACGACAAAACAACGTGATAATTGAAACACAATACCTAATATATATATATATATATCGACAAATAACAAAAGCAAGGCAAAACAACACTCTAACCCTACTAACCTTCTACCCTACTACGCGACCTCCACTCTTTTCTATCTAGAACCATATCCTCAGTAATATGAAGTTGTGCCATGTCCTATCACCTCTCCTCAATACTTTTTCGGTATACCTCTACACCTCAGTGCACCCCTTACAACCAGCATCTTGCACCTCATCTTCACATGCCCAAATCATCTCAGTCTCACTCAGTGACGGATCTATGCAGAGGTTTGGGGGTGTCAAGCCACCCCCGAACTTCGACGGAAACTCTATATATACATAGGTATATATATATATAATATTTATATAAATATAAAGCGTGCCACCCACAGAACAAAATTGTCTTGTGGTGCCATGGTAGGAGGGCAACTTTAGAAGGCTGATGTTGCGGGTTCGAATCCCATTTGTATCTATTTTTTTGAGAAATTTGATGCAGACGTTTTTTAAGAAAAAAAAAGGCTCCAAGCACTGGCACAATTTTTATTTTTATTTTTTTTATAATTGTTATTGACTTAAATTAATTACATTATTACTCCTTTGACTTTTCTTTTATTTGATTAAATACTCAATAAAAGTGTAATATCTTATTATTTACATTTTATTGATTGATTTATGATATATATCGAAAAGACAAATAATTTAATTAAATATAAAATTAATTTAATCGATAAGTCTATTTGGCACCCACGGACTCTAAATCCTGGATCCGCCACTGGTCTCACTTTCCCATCTTGTCCACAACAAAGGCCACTCCCACCTTCTCCCGGATAGCCTCATTACTAATCATGTCTCTCTTAATATGTCCACACATCCATCTCAACATCCCTCAACAACATGCATCTTTTGAGCATGTCAGTGCTAGACTGACCAACACTCCACCCCATATAACAAAAACAGTCTAATCAACCACTCTGTAAAGCTTACCTTCAAATTTAAACAAGGCAATATCCTATTTATCATATAAGACTCTAGACGAACCTCTATTTCATCCCTGCCACACAATACGATGTGTGATAAATAAATGTAAGAGTTAGAATTAAAGTAAATCTTGGCCAAACCAACCAAAGTTGACACAAATATGAAATAATCCTATGAAGAAAAACTTAGGCCTCTTGGAATATCCAACCAAAACGCGTTAATCTTGTGGGTCTGTTCTAATTTATCATTATATGGCAACTAACCATATTTATGGAAAAGCTTGTAATAAATATATACTCGCCTGTGCACTTTTATTTGTCATTGTTTTTTTAGAGTCAAATTATAAGAACTTTGACTAACATTTTACGATATATTTTTTCATCATATTAATATGCGAAAAATGACAATTTATAGTACTTTTCATATAGTTTTTGAATATCTAAATTTTTTGTTTATAATATCGAATTAATGTAATCTAATTTAACTTTGAAAATTAATCAAATTGACTTTCGAAAAGCACAACATGACAAATAAAAGTGGACGGAGGTAGTATCATTCATCCCTAACCAGAGGTTTCGGTTCGAGTCCCTTGAGTACGGAGTCACCTGGAGCGCTTTATCCTTAATGTGGGACTTTTCGGCACAAATTTAAATTTATTCAAACTTCAATGTGGATATTGAATACAGGACGGAACAAAAAAAATAAAAAATAATATATATATAATGCATACTAGATTTTTAAAAATTATTATTAAATAATATAAACCCTTACAGACCAATTCTCATTTGTTATGCTGAAAAAGATCTCAACTTTTTTTCCTACCTTGGTCACTAAGCTGTTCTTTGACCTTCTCAAATGTAATAACAAAAATCTCTGAATATTTATCCAAAGATCAAAACTTTTTCTCTTTCTTAGGATTATTTTGCTTTTGCTTTGTCTTTTTTTTTATTTATTTATCTACTTGGATTGCTTATTCAATCTTTTATCCATGGTTGCATAGTTATTTTGCTGATTACATGAACTTGTGTTCTTACTTAGATAAGATTTTGGGTTCATCTTGTTTCTTGATTTGCTATACTTGAAGTTGAACAAGTTCTTGATTTTAGTACTTTTTTGACTAGTGTTGTGTTTGATAGAAGAGGGTTTGACTTTTTCTTGATCATTTGATTGAAATAATCAAGATCTTGTTGATTTTGAGTGGCCATTATAGAGCTATGTTTGTAATTATAAGATATTAAACTATTGGGGAACTGAAAGATTGAATTTTGGAATTAGTATCAAATGGGGAACACTTGTGTTGGACCTAGTATTTCTAGAAATAGGTTCTTTCAGTCTGTTTCAGCTGCAATGTGGCCGGCTCGGGTGCCGGATGACACTGCTTCCACCACTAATGGTGGGAGTAGTAGGGGTGGAACAGCAGAATCTGGGAAAGACCCTGATGTGGTAGTTCAAAATAGGGCACCTGAACAGATGACAATGCCTAAGTCTGAACAGAAGGAAGTGGAACCAGTGAAGAAGGAAGAGGAACGGGTAAAGCCTAAGAAGGCGGTAGAGATGAAGAGGGTAGGTAGTGCAGGACTTAAGACTGATTCTGTGTTACAGAAGAAAACAGGCAACTTAAAAGAGTTTTTCAGTATAGGTAAGAAATTAGGACAAGGACAATTTGGGACTACATTTAAATGTGTCGAAAAAGGGACAGGGAAAGAGTATGCTTGTAAATCGATTGCTAAGAGGAAGTTGTTGACAGATGATGATGTTGAAGATGTTAGAAGGGAAATTCAGATAATGCATCACTTAGCAGGGCATCCAAATGTTATATCGATAAAAGGGGCTTATGAGGATGCGGTAGCTGTTCATGTAGTTATGGAACGGTGTGCTGGAGGTGAGCTTTTCGATAGGATTATTCAGCGGGGGCATTATACAGAAAGAAAAGCAGCTGAGCTCACAAGGACTATTTTTGGAGTTGTTGAAGCTTGTCATTCGCTGAGCGTCATGCATCGTGATCTTAAGCCTGAAAATTTCCTTTTTGTTGATCAGAAGGAGGATTCACTTCTCAAAACTATTGATTTTGGATTGTCAGTTTTCTTCAAACCAGGTACTTAATTTGATTAGTTTGTAGTTACTTTGTGGAAGCTACTTTAAGATACCGTCTTGATTAATGAGTTCAATGGGCATGTAATTTATAATATAGAAAAGATGATCAATAAGAATTGACGTGTACTATTCTTGAATTTTTTGTGTTAGTTCTCGGTGTTCACAATGCAGATTCTATTGGATTTTGTCCAAGACTGTATCTTGATTTAGATGCACTTTGTTCTAATTTACTGGCATTCATATTGTATTGAACTCTCTTGACAAACCTATAGAAGGGGGGAGCCTTGGCGTAATGACTAGGAGGTCACAAGTTCGAACTGCGGAATAGCCTCTTGCAGAAATGCAGGGTATGATTGCATACAATAGACCCTTCTAGTCTGGCCATTCCTTGGACCCCACTCATAGCGGGAGCTTAGTGCACCGAGCTACCTTTTCTTTTTCTCTTGATTAACCTCTGGTGTAACCATCTGATGCAATTTGAATCTTTCTCCTCTATGCTATGTTGTTCATTAGTTGCTATGTTTGGTCTCCCGAAACAGCCTATTTATTGATGTTTCCTTTTTCAGGTGAGAGATTTACTGATGTTGTTGGTAGTCCTTATTATGTTGCACCGGAAGTTCTCAAAAAACGGTATGGTCCTGAAGCTGATGTTTGGAGTGCTGGTGTGATTGTGTACATCTTATTAAGTGGAGTGCCTCCTTTCTGGGCTGGTGAGATTTGAAGATACTTGTTTTCTTTTCTTTATTCTGCAATTTGATATGTTCACTTCTGCAAATTTTACATTTCCATTAATATCCTAGAGGAAAATACGGGTTGTGTTATTTTAGCCGAAAAAAGATGATATGATATTCTCAAAGCTCGAGGGAAATTTTCTCCGGGACAAGGAGAAGGATTTAAGAACTCCTGGGTTGAATACTCCATATCCTGGGACATTAAATCGTGGTGCTAGCGCTATCATAATCATATTACCATTTAGTCGATAGGATCCTATCACAAGATTCCCTTCATGCATAGTGTTGGGCAAATAATATTTTCAACTCAGTGTGATAAAGTCCGCTTTGGGCCAAACCTACTCTATTTTTCCCAAAAAATCTCACCCTATTAAGACTATCCCTACACCTTATATGTAGCTTCTCAATCTTTTCACCTTCCAATGGACTTTGATCGTACACCCAACAGTTTCCCCCTTGAACTAAGTTTCACACGGTCCATCACTACAATCCAGGATCTCCTCCTTTAATTAAGTACCATGAATCCCATCACCACAATCCACGAGTCAATTTTCAAGTTACACTGTGTGCCACCCCGCATGACCAAGGATTTATGGCCACCGGAGCCCAAAGCTAGCTTCTTATTGTGCGCCTGCTTCTCCAAGCTACCTTTGGCGTGATAAAGGTAATAAACTGAGTCCCACGCCATCACAGAGTCATCTCCATACTCATCTCGTCGAACCATTGATTCTAATACCAACTATCAGGCTATGCTAATCCAATGATAATTCTAAAACTGTATTATATTTCCCCAAAAGGCCTATGTCCTAACTGAATTATGAGTATCCCTACACCTTGAATGTAGCTTCTCAATATTTTGTTCTCACACCTGACACATAATGTATCGTAATTTTCCAAAATGGATGAAATAGACTAAAATAGTCAAAAGAATCTAAATTTAATACTCATTTTGTCCATTTTTACTCATGTAGTATTGACTTGACACACCCCTCAAGGAGCAATAAATAGAATGCTGAATTTATTGTATTACTCTTTGAATATAATAAATTTAATATTTTGTAAAATGCATTGAGAAATAACTATAGTTAATAACAAGGATAAAAGAACCAAGTGATAAATCATCTCTTAATTTTTTAAACTGAATAAAAAAAAATGAACATTTATTTTTAATATAGTAGACATGTAAAAATGAACGGAGGGAGTAGTTTTGTTCCAACTCTTGCTTACTATTTAAGGGCAGTTTACAAAAGATCAGCTGAAATTTCCATAGTCTTTGCTGCCTTTGTGTTGGCGTTGAGGGCAATCACCTGAAAATTGGGAACTTCCTTTATAAGCACACGTTTCAAAGAAAAAGAATAAGTGCATATTCAAAATATGATCTATTTTCATAAACTATACCAGTTTTGTTAGCAAGGGAAGTATAGTGAAAAAGGAAAATGGAAAAGGTTTATGGAAACCAAATGCTGCTCTTCCAATGATGTCTTATCTTTTTCTATGATTTCTCTTTACTAATATATACTATCATACAGAAAATGAGCAAGGAATATTTGAACAAGTCCTGCATGGAGATCTTGACTTCTCATCAGATCCATGGCCTAGTATTTCAGAAGATGCAAAAGACTTAGTCAGGGGAATGCTTGTTCGAGATCCCAGAAAACGTTTAACTGCTCATGAAGTCTTGTGTAAGTATTCTCGACAGAATGTCTTATCTGATATTTGAGTTTAACAAGTCTACCTGTTTAAATGATGGTGGGTTAAATTTTAGTAGTGGGAAATGGTTTTAAATTTCTACATGGGTTATTCACATATGCTAACTATAAAGCTTCTTATAGGCTGAGTGATCAGGATTCAGATTTTCTCCTCCCCCAGCCAAAATTGCGACAAGGACCCAAACTATCTGGGGTTGGCTATATGAATACTATTCCCGCCGTTTCTACTTGTTTGTCTTACTTTCCTTTTTAGTCTCTTTGAAAAAGAATGATTCTTTCCCTTTATAGCAACACTTCAATTCTAACTTTTTAATGGCATGTTTAAGACCACAAGATTCAGAAGTCTTCTCTACTTGCTTAAACTTTGTGCTAAGTCAAAGCAGATAACAAATGGAAACAAAGGGAGTACATCACTGTGCTCTAATTTCTCATGTTTTGTTCCAATACTGAATACTCAATAATCTCCTACTATGATATGTTCTATTTCATAATTGATCATGTAATAGTGCTAATGTAATGGAGAAAGTTAAAACTCTAGCCTTGTGGTTAATATTTTGTATTGCCTAGAATCCTATGAAATGAATTTAATCCTTCCTATTGCACAAATTTTCCTCAAGATAAGAATTTGGATAAAATTTACTGAGTGATTTTGATACCTCCGTAGGCCATCGTTGGGTTCAAGTTGATGGTGTGGCTCCAGATAAGCCTCTGGATTCTGCAGTTCTAAGTCGAATGAAACAATTTTCTGCAATGAACAAGCTCAAGAAGATGGCTTTGAGAGTGAGTCTATAGATTCACAAACACGTCCAAGAATCATACAAACTGTGGATTGAAACTAGTCTGCTAAATATTGTGAGTCACACGTCTCTTGCAGGTCATTGCTGAAAGCCTGTCTGAAGAAGAAATTGCCGGTCTGAAAGAAATGTTCAAGATGATTGATACAGACAATAGTGGTCAAATAACTTTTGAGGAGCTCAAAGTTGGTTTAAAAAGAGTTGGCGCTAATCTCAAGGAATCCGAGATCTATGATCTTATGCAAGCAGTAAGTGATCTTATTTCAAGAACCTTCATGGGTAGAATCATCTAAATCTAAATAAGCTAATTAATATCCCGACTTAAATAAGATTTTGATCGTGCAATAAGAGCAAAGAAACATGATTTATGTATTTGGGGGACAGCAAAAATGGGAGGAAGTGTTTTAGATCCTACAATATTAGTTTCATGTGTTCCTCCAAACGTTCCTCACGAAAGATCACTGCTAATTTCTCAATGCCATTTGTATCATGTGAAGAAAATGTGTACACCGGAGACAAATAACAAAGATGTATGCCTATGTCATAATGATAATGAAAATAATTAGTTAATTACTTACTCAACCTCTTCTTTACCGAAAGGAAGTAACAAAATGAACACGTGAAAAACTGTATTTCTTATGTTTTTGCTAAGAGGAATTGTAAAAATATGGTATCCAATATTTCCTTAATGCTGATGAAATATATTGTCACCATTTTAAACGGAAGACCCACATAGAAACTTAAAAATTCCCTTGTTTCTTACTTATATTTTTGGTCTAAGGAAATTATTTGTGTATATGTAGTAGTTGGATAGATTGTTGAGAATTACAATAACAACTATCCTCAATTAGTGAATTTCACCTGACGGATATATTTGGGAGTTTGATTGCTAAAAGGTGAAGGAGATTGTGTGAAGCTAATATTAGTCAATTGGAAATAAAAATTGTGCTCGTGAGCTTACATTTGATCTAGTCGATGTGGGCAAGAAGTAAGACAGAACGATTTGGCCTTTGAATATCCTCTTTTCTCTGTGTTGGTTTCTAATTGTATAATCTTAAATCTTAAGATTCATTTAGCCTCATGACATTCTTACATCTCATGCTCAACCAAATGATAGTGACCTCATGTAACTCCTCGTTTTGTCTGAAATTGCAGGCAGATGTTGATAACAGCGGCACAATTGACTATGGGGAATTTATCGCTGCAACATTACATTTCAATAAAATTGAAAGAGAAGATCATCTATTTGCTGCTTTCTCTTACTTTGATAAAGATGGAAGTGGCTACATCACTGCAGACGAGCTTCAACAAGCTTGTGAAGAATTTGGCATCGGTGACGTCCATCTGGAAGATATGATCAGAGATGCTGATCAGGACAATGTAAGTTCTACTTTTGCTCTCCTTGATTTTAATATGAAATGGCATACATGATCTGCCAGTTTTAACTCCGAGAATGATCTTTAATCAGAATTAAAAGGACATGTCCTTTTCTAAAGTTCGGCTAGTTCATATCAAGAATCTAACTCTTCTTTGTTTCTTCGCCAGAAAAATTCATAGTTCATACTACTACTTCCTTAGCTACTTACTAAAAATGTTCAAAAGGCAGTATGGTATTTGTTGGCATTTGTGAATGACTTAATCGAAATCATCACTTAAGTTTGAAGGATATGCAGTAATGACTTCTTTGTATGATGTTACCATAAAATGATGATTTTTATACGAGCAAAGACGAGCTTCTTTAGTGTGTAATTTTCATTCATGGTAAAAATTTGAGTTTTCTTCTAATTTTTTTTCAGGATGGGCGCATTGATTACAATGAGTTTGTCGCGATGATGCAAAAGGGACATCCAGCGAGTGGTGGTGGCAAGAAAGGTCTAGAACACAGTTTCAGCACCGGATTTAGAGACGCTCTAAAACTTTAGAGAGCCTTTGCCTTTCATCCCCCTCCTTTAGTTTTGTTGTATAGTAGAAACTAGTGCTTGCCAAAGCAACAACCTTGCTTTTTCAATGCACATCAGTAACATTTTTCCCAGTTTTACAAAATTTTCTCAACATTTGCTTCTGCAATACTAGTGTTTATTGATACTGTCAATATGTTGCATAGCAAGAAACTTGTGTCACATAATTACGCGACGTTTCAACTTTGCACCTATAGAATGTTGAAGTATAATATGTATCGATGAGCTAGTACAACTCGATTCTTCTCTCTAAGTTGCTTATTTTAGATCGCGATTAATTGTATATTTGTGATCAAGGATAGTAACACTGAGCTACTGCAGGTGTGTATTTGATCTGCTATATTTTACACAACAGGTATTTACTCCTTCTTAAACTTCGTATCAAGTCAAAACCAGACAAATAAATTGAAACGGAGAGTGTAGTAAATATATGGTGTGAAGTGCACCATACAATATGTGTCTAAAATTACAAGTTTCAAATCCAATAAAACAGTGGGGGAGCAAGCAATGTGCAATGAGTGAAGTTCCCATGCTTCAATATTCCAACTCCTAAATATAATAATTTTCTTTGAAAACAACTCCCACCCAAACCCCTAAATAAGAAGTAAGCAAGGTTAGGACGGATCTAGAAGGTTGGTTACAGATTTTACATGAACTTAATAGTAAGTTTTACTCAAATTTATAATTGGAAAATCCATTAATTATTTAAAAATATGTAATTGTGAATCAAATAATTATTTTTAAATTTTGAATTCATCTCGAAAGAGAGAAGAGGCAAATGATATTAGCATGTTGTGTGTCTAGCAAGCTCTACTACATTTATTGAATAAGAACAGTCAAATAGGGCCATTATGATGTCCCATGTGCTATTGACTTAGGGTTGTTAGGGCCAACAAATGAACTAAAAGTAGTTTTACAAGAAAGGTTTATGAATATTATTTACGATTACGATGAAATGGTTGAAATTCCTTATATTTTACTTAAAATTTTTGAGTTTGATCAATAAAAGTGTGTATAAGCCCCTTAGAGTGGGTGCTTTACCTTCCTTGCGGGTCCAATTCGACATAAATTAAGATTAGTTAAACTAGTGAATTTCGGATGACCTTTTTTGTGACTCTTGTGGTTCATGCCAAGATTAATTAAACCACAGACTCTATGTCTTAATTTATGTGATATTATTTGACTTTAAGGGAAAAAAAAGACTTTTGAAATTTGACGTTTAAAACAAGTCATAGATATTTATGTGAATTATCTCATTAAGGGTAAGATTGACATTTTACAGTTAAATAGTTACTAAATATAAAAACGTGTCATTTTTTTATTAAAAAAAATTGACTAAAAAGAAAAATGTATCACATAAATTGAAAGTTTGAGACAAAAAAAAAAAGTAATTATTAAAAGGACTTGAATTAAAAATCTTTTCTTCGATCGACTAAGAGCCCGTTTGGATTGACTTAAAAAAAATAACTTTTAAGTCAAAAATAAAAAGTCAAATTGAAATGACTTTTAAATCAAAAAATAAAAAGTAGGGGGAGACCTACTTTTGATTTCTGACTTATTTTAAGTCATTTTTTACCTTGTCAAACACTTCGTAACTTATTTTAAGTTATTTTTTATATTTGCCAAACACTTTCAGAAGTCAAAAACTGATTTAAAAGTAGGTTTGACCAACTTCTAAGTCAATCCCAACGGGCTCTAAGAAGTCAAAGAGATTCAACATCTACATCTACTATATATATACATAAAAACAAGACATAATATATACACGTATTCTTTAACTTGACTTCAACTGACTATACCCTTCAATTTTAAATATATACAAATAAACACTTAAACGATAATAAAATTAAATGACTAGACGTACGCATCACATCATTACAATTAGGATAAGTCAATCTCCAACACCAACCCCTCCACCAAAGCAAATAGAGATAGCAAGGAAAAGTTACGCACTTGACAAGGACTTGTAAATTTAAAAATTATGATGATTACTTAGTCAAGGAATAAATAAGTAAGTAAATGAATAAAAAATTAAAGATTGTATATACCAACCATTTAACATTTAAAAGGCATAGATGGTGATGGAATTTTTATTTTTACAAGAGAAAATATGTGGCAGAAAATAAATGTATCATCACCACTTGAAAAATGATATATAAAACATTTAATCCCAAACAATAATCAATTTTATCCCACATTAATCTATTTTCATGTTAATTCTTTAATATATATATTTCCCTAAAAACTTGGTCCAATATTAATACTAAGTCAATTTTATTTAAGTAATAAAGAACATTTACAATATGTCACACCAATCTTTTTCTTTATTTTGTATTTGATATGTGGTGTTTGTTTTGGGATATTGAGTAATTTAGGTTTAAATTAGGTAAGGCTCATTAAAAATGAAACACTTCTTATTCAAAATTGTTTTCTTTTTTAATATGGAAAACAGCCAAAAATATCGTTGAACTATTCGAAAAGATTCAAATATACCCATCATTCACCTATTGAGTTAAAAATACCCCTCAGTTCATCTTTTTGGTGCATTTTTACCCTTAAAATTAACACCCTTTTATTTTTGGGAAAAAAGACGAATTTACCCCCGAACTTTGATAAATGGTACGTCTATGCCCTCCGTTATACTTTGGGTCCATCTCAGCCCCTGCCGTCCAATTATCGGTACACACATGCCCCTCTCACTAACGGCCCTCTCGTCCTATACACGTGTTTTAATCCTAATCAACTACCCGTTTGATCATTATTCTTAACCCATAAACTAACAACCCGCCCCATAAACCCATACCCACCCGATTCCCTCTAAAATATTCAATTAAAAGACCCAAATCTTCCGATCATCTCCTCCTCCGCCGCTACCGGCGACGAGTTTCCGATGACTAGCTTTATGTCCTCCTATCAATTTGATTGAATTATTCGTTTAGAAAAATCAAAAGCATTGATCAGCTTATTGTCCAGATTCATCAATACATCGGCATCCATATATTCAGCCAAAGTACCATATATTTCAGGCATAGTTATATTTGACTTGACATTCACAAAGTCAGGAATCATATGTTCTTGAATCGGAGAAAAAGTATTTAGCTCCCAATTGTTCCTGATTGCAGAGTCCCCACAACCAGTTAGAAGTCCAACACAGTTTGTATTATTGGCTTGAAGTTCCGAATATGCATTACAGTCCTCATTAACATCAACAATAAAACCTTGCTGCAGGTGTGCTGGTTCCTTAGGCAGATTATTTTCTGGTATTGTGTTCTCAAATTCCAAAACACCATTTCCTTCACCAGCAGCTTCTTGAATTTGCACCTCAACATCATCAACTTCCATCGCTGGATTTTCAAATAGAGCATTGATCTTCTCTTCATCTGATGAAGACTCTTGAATTTGCAACACTGGTTCAACAATATTGATAGGAGTGATCGCCTTATATTCCTGATCCATCCGCGGCTCAACAGAATTTACCCCTGAAATCACCTCTGTATCCAACTTCTGTTCATCAGAAAAATCCACATCAGCTATACTCACATTACTACTTCGAGAAGGATTAGCAGAATTTTTCGTTTTTATCGCCGGTGGCGGCGGAGGAGATGATTGGAAGATTTGGGTATTTTAATTGAATATTTTAGAGGGAATCCGGTGGGTATGGGTTTATGGGGCGGGTTGTTAGTTTATGGGTTAAGAATAATGATCAAACGGGTAGTTGATTAGGATTAAAACACGTGTATAGGATGAGAGGGCCGTTAGTGAGAGGGGCATGTGTGTACCGATAATTGGACGGCAGGGGCTGAGATGGACCCAAAGTATAACGGAGGGCATAGACGTACCATTTATCAAAGTTCGGGGGTAAATTCGTCCTTTTTCCCTTTATTTTTTAATTATTTTTATTAATATTTATTACGTGGCATCTTCCTATTGAATAAAACTAAATTCCAACTCAAAAAATAAAGGATGCTTCTTCTTGTAGTTGATGGGTGGTTCTGAAATAGCTTTAGTCATGTTTTTTTTAAAGGGTCGTTTGGGTCATGGAGCTATAGATATGGGTCGGGGCAGATGAAGGAAAATCTAATGGGTTGGAATTTAGGTTCATCCAATAGGAAGATGCCACGTAATAAACATTAATAAAAATAATTAAAAAATAAAAAGGGTGTTAGTTTTAAGGGTAAAAATGGATCAAAAATATGAACGAAATGGTATTTTTAACCCAATAGGTGAATGAGGTTGAGGGGTATATTTGAACCTTTTCGAATAGTCTAAGGATATTTTTGACCCTTTTTTATTTTTAATATTCAAACACAAAATCTCTGATTAATAATAAAATAATCTTATTATTTTTTGGCATAACTTTCTAGTGTTGTCACACCATATCTATAGGAATTCTTGATGAAATTTGTTTGTCTTTTCTACTTATTATTGTCAATGGTTGCTTAATTAATGTGAAATAACACACATATTATATTGGATATAATTTTTTCACCTTTAATTAGAGTTGAATTCGCATCATGAGAAATAGAGATGAATTTTGGAAAAATTAAACCACTTCATTCTTTAATTGGTGTGGTAATCATATTATCTTCTTTTTAAGGTAGATATAAAATTTGCGTATATTTTATCTTCTTAAATTAGATAACTATATTATTTATATAAAAATGGTTACCACTTACTACTAAGCTACCACTTTATTTTAAGATAAAGTTCGACCATTCAAATTTTAAAAATAATGATGATTACTTAGTCAACGAATAAATTAATAAATAAAGCTTATACCAACCATTTAACATTTAAAAAGCATGGTTGATAACATTGGAATGTTTACAAACTACAAAAGAAAAAATGTGGTGGAGAAAATAAAAGTGGCCCTGTAAATGCTCCATTCTAACAACCTCAAATTTATATAAATTTTAATCCTATGATATCATGTTTTTTTTTGTTTTCTTTTGGATGGTTAATTAAGTGAGTTGAGATTATTAATTTTTGGGTGTACCGTGAGTTTTTAATCATCATTTGAAAAGTAATAGAAAAATAGAAATGCAGAACTAACGATATATATTACTCAAGGGTCATTTGGTAGCTGGTTAGGATAAATATTATATATGTATTAGATTATGTATAAGTAGTATTATATTTGATATATAATTGATTAGGATTATGTATAAAATTAATTTGATGTTTTGATATTTGGTAATTTGGAAACCTCATAACTAATATACATATAAGTTATGGGAGAATTTATGTATAATTTTATGCACATAAAAGATGAAATAACTAATACATAAATAACTAAATAATCCTATATAACCAATCTCTTACATAAAATAATAAATAAATTTCCACATAACTAATCTTATATCTTACTAATACACAGACTCTAGTTAAATATCAAACAACACCTAAATTCTCGATATAAATCTATATTAGTTTTTAAAAATTTATTAAATATGTGCAAATTGGAAAAGAAGAACCTAGTTATTATTCTAGAATTTAAAATTCATAAGGGTCGTTTAATAGGATGTATTGAATATGATATCATAATTATACCGAGATTAATAATTATAAAATTAGGTACATTGTGATTAGTTTTCGAAACATAATTTTTATAGACTATCTAGTTTGTTGTATTAAATGAAGAAAATATATTAATATAAAAACAAAAATAATATTGAGTACGAAGGATTCAAGTAAGAATAATATATCATATTATTAATATCATGATTTACTATTTATAAAAATAAAAAATACTAAGAAATTATAACCAACATAATTTTTTTAATATATTAAAATTAATACATATATATTATTTTCTCTAATACTTTGTATTAAACACCTATAATTTTTCTTATATATATTTAATTCGAATAATCCACGTCCCTAGAAAAAGGTGTTTTGTAGAACTCACGTGTGGATAAAAATAAAAGGTCGGTTATATAATATTTTCTTGGTTTCTTATAAATTCTTTTTTTTAAAGACGGCTGCTTTTTGTTTTTATTTTCGTTTTTTTTTTAAAAAAAAAATCATCAAATTTTTTAAGCAAAAATAAGTTTCTCAAACATAATTGAAATAACATTTCAGAAACAAATGGAAAAAATAATAAATATATTATCATATAAATTTAATTAAATTAGATAAAATATTATTCAAGAATATTATTCTTCTACTTTATCAGATATCTTGGTTGAAGGATAAATAAAGTGCAGAAATTAACATGTATTTAATAATATGCTATTTATTTTAATTTATTATTCAACTTGATGAGAAAGATAATTGTCAAATTAAATTAATGATCGATATGAATTCGAATATACAAGTTTCAATTTTTTAAAATAAAATTATAAATTTAAAATTAGTATCATAAATTATAAAAGTTAATAATTTAAAATATTAAATATTATTAGAAATTATAATAAAAAAATATTTTTTTTAATTATCCAAATAATAATAAATGTGAAAGTTGATAGATTCAAAGCTGTGTCTGTGCTGGAGAAGATATATATACAGCTGCATTCGTGAATTTGGATAAGTTGGAATGTCACATATTTTGTGTATTCCAAAAAGATAATATTTTTAGAATCGTGATGTTTGGAATATTTTACGCGTATTCTGATTAATTTTATCGTATATTTATTATCTCTACTAATAGTAAGTATTAAATAACTTTATTAATCAAAATTATATTAATAGATTAAAAAAATATTTATAATTTTTGTCTCCGATGTCCAAAAAAGATAAAATGCAATGCACACATTTGGAAGTTGGAACTATTAATTTATTTAATACCTTAATTAGTATTCAAGCATAATTTATTTTAGTATGTTTATCATTATAAAAACATAGTATTATTCTTTTAGAAATAAATTGATTAAAAATATAGTATAACAATAACATGCTCAGTATCTTCTTGCAAAATGAGGTCTGGAAAAGATAAATACTCAGACCTTAACTCAAAGATAGCAAAGATTGTTTACGATAAATTCTCATCTTAAAAGAAAAAATAGTCCAAAACAGTTCAAAAAAAAAAGTACAAGACATAGTAGATAGTAACAAAAATGACAATTAATAACTAGGCAATAACTACACCAAAATAATATGATAGTCGAAGTACAAGAAATAACAAATAATATCAAAATATATATATTTTTTAAATAGTATCTTATAAAATCGATTAGTATTTAATATTTTGTCATGACTCCTCCACTGCCGACATTTCTTTTCGAACCGCTTTAAATATTTTCTACTGAAAATAACGTTTTTATTTTTCATATCAAAGATAAATTCTACGTACACTTTACTCTCCCTAAATTCTACTCATAAAATTATACTGGATATGTCATTGTTTCGAATAAAATTGAATACTAAAGTAAGTACTTACTTGTTGTCCACTTAAAGCTGCTATAAATTAATGTCCACATACTCAAAAGAGAATTTCTAGGCAAGTTTTTCACATTTTATTTGCCTTGTCATTGATAATCCAATAATTATATTGTCACTTTTTCGTTTTTTTTTTTTTTTTTTAGTTTGGACCCAATAATAAAGGAGTGGAAGGAAAAAGAGAATTAAAAATTAAAATAGGATCATGCACCTTATGGAAAGTGTAATATTTTGCATTATAAATGGTCCATTCAGCATACTACTTTTTTTTTCCCTCTTTTTTATGACCCAAGAGGTTGAAGAAAAAAATAATATTTTTTTTAATTTCAAAATGTAAATTTGAGATTTTTAATTGAGCGCGAAGGAATCCTATCGATTCGATTAACGATGAACAAGTTTAGTTTTTTGTTATAAGTGACAATTAATCACATTTAGATCTTCTAATTATTAAGAACACTTAATAAAAAAAGGGATTACGATTCTCGATTATTTATTTTAAATTTATGAATGTACAAGTCACCATTATTGCAAAATAAATAAATACTAATACACTCCCTCAAATTCTAACTATTATGGAGTACTTTTTTGGTAAATTAAATTTGTTTTAAAATATTTCACGTTTTAAAAAACTGAAGAATCATTTTTTTCCTTTTCAAATCTATTCATATTGCTCAAATTAATGAAAATGTGACTAAATAAGACACTTAAGAAAAAATAAATGATCATTTTAAAAATTAATGTCAACTTCAATCGACGGTCCCAAAAAGTAATAATAAGATATCTCGATAATTGAGGGAATTTGATTTTATAACTATTAATTAAATGATTATTTGAGAAATCAACTTATCCACGGAGGCAAGTTAATTCAAATATTAATTTGATCTATTTTCTAGTCATAAATAGCCCCACCATAGAGGCCATAACTTTAAATTTGTGGTCTCTATAATACTTAAATTAAACTAGAGGTTTTATTGAGATATTTTGTTAGACATCAAACCCACCACCAAATTTTTTTTGTGTAGAATAGTCAATAAATCATGTTTTTTTTAAAAAAAATCGGTGTCGAGTAAACTCACTTGAAGTTATAATTTTTAATTTAGATTCATACTACATAATAAAATTCGTTCAAGCGGAATCATATTTTACGGATTTTTTTTTTCCTTCTTATTTTCAAGATTCAAATCTCGAAATGTTGTTAAAGTAAAGAAGATCGTATCTTATATTACATCACAATCCTTGTTGATGTCACATGCACATGTTGCACATTGTACTATCGAATTCAAATATACTTCAATATGACACATAAATTTTACGACATGGGGATTCATTCAAAACTCTCTATATCTAGAATAATTAAACATCATTTTTAAGACAAATTTCAGTTGTTCAACCAATTATCACAATCCTTGTTAATGTCACATGCACATGTTGCATTGTACTACCAAATTCAAATATACTTTCAATATGGGACATAAATTTCACAACACGGAGATTCATTCAAAACTCTATATATCTAGAATAATTAAGCATTATTTTTAAGACAAATTTCAGTTGTTCAACCAATTATCACAATACTTGTTAATGTCACATGCACATGTTGCATTGTACTACCGAATTCAAATATACTTTCAATATGGGACATCAATTTCACGACATAAAAATTCATTTAAAACTATATTTAGAATAATTAAACATCATTTTAAAGACAAATTCCAGCTGTTCAGCCAATTTTAAACATGTATAATAGTGAAGAATCTTAATTTGGATATAAATTCTTATTTTATGTACAACTATATATATGATTCTTGGCTTTTCTTACCGGTAATATCGACAACATTTGTTTAACATATTCAATACGTACGTTTCTTCTTTACTTTTTGTTTGTTCTGTTTTAATTATTCGGTATACAAAATTGACTGATTCAACTAATTTAGATTTATGTCTCATAAAATTCATCAAGGGTTGTTATTTTGTTCCCTAGGCCTAGACCACGTTATAAGTACTACGAATTTTTATATCTTCTTTATTTTAATTTGAGACATCTGATTATAGAATTTCAATCATCCTACCACATTCCTCGACAATACGAAACATGTTTTGTTATATTTAATACGTAGGGTTAGGTACCGGTTAACGTCCATAAGATCAATACTTTAATTGAATCCAGACATTATTTTATTTTTTAGGTTGCGTTTTTTAGTTTTGTTTATTTTTGAAAGTTTAGTTTTGTTATTTTGTTAGAAAAATCGTGTGATTTGAATAGTTTTTTTTTTGTTTTTTTAAAAGAACTTTTGTAGAAATACTTAACTTTTGAGTTGCTTTTGTTTTCTAAAATCATTTTTGGTTTTATTAACTTGAAGAAACCAAATTAATTTATTATTATAGCGAAATATTTATTTCTCGCTTGGTGTCCGGTCCTTAATTTAGGGAATAAATTCAACGTTGCCTAAGAATGACTAAATTTATTTGCAATTCTTAGTTTAGAAAGATAACATATTATGTCCTTCGGGATGACTCAATTGGTTTGGAGTGGATGATTCGGGATCGATCCCCCTCAATGCCTTCTGAGTCAAGCCTGTCATATAAGGTTTGCCTAATGTGATTTACATCCTCTGTATGATTTGTAGACTATTACATAGTTGAGAGTTTACCCAGTGTGCTACAAAAGTTATAGCGACTATGAATTATTTCAGAGTTTAAAAAAAAGATAACATATTATAATTATAGTAATCTTAAATGTACGTAGCATTTGTATTGTTTTTCCTTACATGTAAAGTAATTCACCAAAATGGAATAAAATAAAATAAAAATCAAAGTGCCATTGTACAATTAATGTCTTTTTTTTTTGTTTCCCGTCACATGTTTGATATCCGTTTTAATATTCGATTTATAATGCAAATTTAAGCGTTCTCTAAAAATGAAGGAATCATATTTTATTGACAATTCATAATTTTAGAAGAATATGATATGATCTTTTAAGTTTTAAGATATTTTAGTAATTTTGAATGTATTATTGGATTTTTTTTCCTTAGACGTAAAATAATTTAACTAAACATGAAAAGATAAAAAAAAAAAAAAAGAATCGCTACACAAAAATAATGTTTTTTTTTTGTTTCACTCATGGTGTCTGGTCTGCTCTTGAGTCTCGACGCTCCATCAATGCAAATTCACGTTGGAAAAACCTTTGTAAACCACTTTGTACTAAAAAAAATAAAAATTGTCGAACTTGTAATTAAAGATAAAAAATTTATTTCTAATTTTAGAAGGAAATAGTTTTATTTTTAGCAAATAAAAAATAATCTTGAATTTTAGAAGGATTTCATTTACCCTTTAAATGTAAACTAATTCATCAAAATAAGAAAAGAAAAGAAATAATATCCCCTTCATTATTTGATTAAGTTTTGACTTAACATGAATTTAAATAAATAAAAAATATTTTTAAATTTTATGATCTTAAACTGGAGATACGTGAAATGTATCAAAGTATCTTTTCATTTGACGATTCTAAACATCTATACTTGAGCAGATGGTCTTTTGGAAACATCTTCTCTATCTTCACGTAGTAGTATAAGGTTCACATACACTTTATCTTCCCCAAACTCTATACTTATAAGGGTCCAAAAGGTACTTCAAACCCTTCTAGCTGAAAAATACTATTTATACGTGATTAAAATTATTTTTTATGTAATATATATAATAGATATTGAACCCCTTCGACTTGTTTGTGGTAAAAATTCTAACTCTACTACTATTCACGGAGTATTGTTGTTGTTATTGGTTGTTATAAATATGTTATATCAAAAGTTGAAATTAAAAATTTACGAAAAAAAAGACATTCTTTTTTAAACGAATTTATCCCCGATGATAAAAATAGTGTCTACATGCACTCTCCTCCTAAGTAGTACAAATAGAGACGTTACTTGTGATCTTTTTTTTTTCTCCACTGCCACTCTCTGCCTACAATTTCTCTCCCTTTTATCTCTCTCTGCCATTTGTTTCAAAACTAACTTCCATAATTCCTCTTAATACAACACCTAATCACTTCTAAATCTCATTTTATCTACTCTTAATCTCACAATTATCCAAGAAAGATCACTTTTTTAACCTATAGAGTCATAAAAGAGCGATCTTTATTGTATTTTCTTGATTTGGGTTTATACTTAATAGCAATCTTGGATCACTTTTTAGTCTTGAAAGGACAAAAAGTGATCTTTTTGGGTATTTTCTTGTTCTTGGGTCTGTAGGATTTTGGGGATTTGAAGTGAAAAAAAATGGTTGTTAAGTTGATGAAGTGGATGCCATGGCCTCCACTTCTATTATCTAAGAAGTTTGAGGCCAAGATTACTGTAAATTGCCTTAAAGGTTTCAGCTTTTTGTCAGAAAAGCATGTGGGGGTCCAAGATTTTGATAGATTGAGAGTTGGAATTAAGTGGAAGGGATCAACAAAGGGGATTTCTTTGAATTTGAGCTCTTTTACTAGGAAAAGTGTAAAGAAGAATTTTACAAAAGAAGAGTCTTTAAAGGAAGATGAGGGGATTGTTGAATGGAATGAGGAGTTTTTGAGTGTTTGTAACTTTTCAGGTTATAAAGATGGTGTATTTCATCCTTGGGAAGTTGTGTTTACTGTGTTCAATGTGAGTACTTGATTGCTTTTTACCTTTGATATATCCTTATGGTGTTTTATGTTTTTGGCTGTTGAGTGAAAAGGAATCCAATTATTTCTCTTGAAAAGAATTGATATAATGTTTTTTGGGCTGCTATAGCGAAATGTTATTATAGAGAACATATAATATAACATAACCTAACATGAAAATTGGTTTCAAGGAGATCTTGTCTGTTGTAGCGAATATGTTGTTATAGAGGATCTCTGGTATTTGTTTTGGCTTTTGTTATCGTACATTTTGTTGTGGATGCTTGTTCTTTTTCTCAATTGTTTTTAGCATGGTTTCCTCGTTACTGTATTTGTTTTACACACTTGTCTTTTTGATTCTGCTTTACTTGAGCCGAGGGTCTATCGGAAACAACCTCTATAACTTCATAAGGTGGGGGTAAAGGTTGTGTACGCACAATCTCTTGATAGTTGTGTTGTGAATCCTGATCATGTCCATACAACTTTTTGGGATGATAAATTTCTTGGATTTCCTTAAATTAGGAATTTGGTTTTCTTTATTGGTTAAATTGATGCTTGGTTTTTGATTATTTGATCATGGTAATTTAGGTATATTGCAGCAGCATATGTATGAGCCTGTTCAAAGGACATTTAACAAAGAGTTGCTTGATAAAATCCATCATCAATATGGTTTTTATGGTTTTTACTGAGTTTTATTACCACTAGTAAACTTAGTGAGTTTAACAGTGGCAAAGCTAGAAATTTCGCCTAAAGTCTGATATATACACAATATAATTTTCTCATATGCTAATGGCTTAAATTGAGTTTTTAACTTTGTTATATTACTCTCTAAAATTTTGAAGAATGGAGATACTATTCCAAAAGCTTTTTAAGCCTTCTGGAATGTAATGATTGCCTTTTAATGGATTACACTTTTTGAGCCTGTTGGGGTCATTTATTTTGATGTTATATGGTGGATGGTGAGACCTACTATAGTTCATTCATATATTTCTCTGGACATATACAACTGTACTTTTTGGAAAGGAAAAAGACATTATTGGCATAGTCTCTTATTAATTAAAAATGGTAGCAATTGCTTATTATATTTATTATTGTTGTTGTTGTTGTTGTTGTTGTTGTTATTTATTTATTTATATATATATATATATATATATATATATATATATTATACTTATTTTCATTTCTACTCTTATTTGGTATGATGATGACATCAGTTGAGCTTAAATGGAATAGTAAATACTTATAGCCGATCCACCAACTTGTTTGGGACTGAAGCGTGTAATTGCTGTTCTTCGATAGGCTCAACGTTGTCCTTAGCTGCATGTTTCTTTGACTTCTTTGAGCCTATCTCGTCGTACATGATAATTGCATTTTTTCTCAATCCATGGGTGTATTACTTTACAGTAATTTCTCAATTGAACTCCTTGTTTTTGTGTTCATTCGTTGTTCGTATACTCCCTTCCACGTGGTTCTCCGTGAGCAATACTCATTCATACTTCTTCTGAATCAGGGTACAAGCAAAGGACCAGATCAGAAGGTACCAGTACTTGCTGCTGCGACATTGAACCTTGCAGACTTTGCTTCATTAGCTGGAGAAAAAGAAGACGGCATTGAAATATTCGTTCCTTTGGAAGCCTCTATTGGCAAATTCAAGAGTTGCCTTTCACTCTGTGTAAGAGAAACTAAAGCATACCTTTTGTTTGCTCTCTCGTATTCCTTCAGCAATGTGAATATATCATTTGATCAGTATCTTCAGCAATGTGAATATATCATTTGATCAGTATCTTTCGCATCTACTTGTATATATATGTGTGTGACTGTTTCCTAAAGACATGTTCATACATTTGTCAACAGCTATCGCTCAACCTTGTGGAATTGAGGAACACTAACGAAGCTTCAGAGAACATTCCAAAGTTTATCAGGTCTGCTCCAGTATCTCCAAATACTGGAAAGGTTTTGTTGATAGACAGAAATGAGGGTTCTTCTTTAAAAGCAGGTCTGCAGAAAGTTAAATTTTTCAAGGCATTATCTATTAGGCGACACAAGAAGGCATATCATGAAGAGGAAGGCAGCAGTGATGGAAGGAACTCAGTCAGAAGTGAGGATCCCAATTATGTTTACCCAGTGGATACAGATTCACTTGATGATGATTCAGAAGATGGAGAATCGGAGGAAGGAATGGAGGATACAAGCGTTCAGAAGTCATTCAGTTATGAAACACTTGTCTATGCAAACCATGCTGGTGGATCATTTTGTTCAAACACAAGCAGCAGCGACGACGACGAGGATTTAGTCCACTACAGCCATCATATTTCAGACACAAGGCACAAGTACCCCGAGGATACAACTGCAGCACTACAAAATCAATCTGCAGAGCAGAGTTCTAAACGCAGTATTCTCCCCTGGAGAAAGAGGAAGTTGAGTTTCAGATCTCCTAAAACCAAGGGGGAGCCGTTGTTGAAGAAACATTATGGAGAGGATGGTGGAGATGATATAGACTTTGATCGTCGACAGCTTTGCTCATCTGATGAATCTTCTTCAGGGGTACGTTTCGTGCTTTCCTTGTCATGTTTGATTGTCCCAGTATCTAAATAGAATTTGCATAGTGTCATTTATTATCTTCATTTCATGATCTAATCAATCTGCTACCTATTACTTGTACACCAATATGCCTGTCGTATTGAAGATTTATTGAGTTTTGAGAGCTTCCTTTAGTAGCTTCTCTACTTGTATAGTTGTATCAAGAGTCTATATTGTTGAGGTTTTCATGTTCATGATTGAACATGTATATGTCATAACTAGTCCTCTTAGCAATGTGTGTAATTCTTGCAGTGGTACAAATCTGAGGAAGCTTCTCCAAATCGATTTTCTATCTCCGAGTTTGGAGATGACAGTTTTGCTGTGGGTAGTTGGGAGCAGAAAGAGATAATAAGCCGTGATGGACAAATGAAGCTGAAGACTCAGATATTCTTTGCTTCGATTGATCAACGAAGTGAACGAGCTGCTGGTGAAAGCGCTTGTACAGCCTTGGTTGCTGTCATAGCTGATTGGTTCCACTGCAATCCTGAGGATATGCCCATCAAATCCCAACTTGATTGTCTTATCCGGGAAGGCTCACTGCAGTGGAGGGATCTTTGTGAAAAAGAGACCTACATGGAATGTTTCCCAGATAAGCATTTTGACCTCGAGACAGTCCTGGAGGCGAAAGTGCGTCCACTCTCAGTCGTCTCCGAAAAATCATTCATTGGGTTCTTTCATCCTGAAGGAATCGAAGAAGAGGAGGGATTTGACTTCCTTGATGGTGCCATGTCTTTTGACAACATATGGGACGAGATATGTAAATCCGCTCAAGAAACTCCCGGTCATGGCGACTCCTTTGTTTACATTGTGAGTTGGAATGATCACTTCTTTATCCTCAAGGTTGAAAAAGATGCATACTATATCATCGACACACTGGGCGAGAGGCTTTTTGAGGGTTGTAACCAGGCATATATCCTCAAGTTCGACAAAGACACAACAATTATGCGGGTACCTCGTGAGTCTCAACAATCAGATGATAAGCCATCTAGCGATAGAAAAGAGAAATCTGATGTCAAAGAAGCTACTGATGAAGGCAAAATTGTCGTTTGTACCAATGGCTCCGACAAAATGCAGGAAGACATGGTACCTGAAATCATTTACAGTGGTAAAGAGGCATGTAAAGAGTACATTAAGAGTTTTTTGGCAGCAATCCCTATTAGGGAGTTACAAGTTGATGTAAAGAAAGGATTGATGGCATCGACACCCCTTCATCAACGGCTACAAATTGAATTCCATTACACAACGAGCTTTGACCCGAAGTTTGAGTCATCATCTACACAAGGACTGACCGCTAACAGTTTGGCCATACTACCGTCAGCATCAGAGTAAGCAACGATTGATAAAGCTTTATGAGTATATGCATAATGCTAATCATTTTTGTTCTACATATCATTTTAGGAATTTTGAATAGCTAACTGCTGTTTAGTGCCCCCTGGAGAGTCTCTTCTTTTCTGTGTTTTCTTTCGTATATGAGTGTAACTAGCTCGGTATCTTCTTCGTCTTTTATTTCTTGTACGCGGGAAATGATAATGTAAATGACTATGGAACTGTTCAAGAGTACTCATTTTTTTGTTCTCTCAAAGAGGGGAATTGAGTTAAATGAATATATTAGTTCCATATTGCTCTTGATTATTGTTTGTTTTTCTTTATTTGAAATCATGCTTGCTCAGAATTGGAGTAAATGAAGCTTATAGCTCATTTCTAAGGAAATTTCATTGAGCAAACATAAGCAAAGTGAGTTTTTCTTGTAATCTTCTCCTTCACAACTCATGATTTCTTTTAATCAGTAAAAAGAAAGTATACTGCACCATCACATTGTGGGTACATTAGGAGAATCATTTTTCTCTGGACTTGGAGCAATAGTAAAATTGTCTACGCGTGATCTATAGCCTATAGGTCACGAGTCCGAGCCGTGAAACCAATTGTTCCATTGATGTTTGCAACTATGCACCAAGGTAGGCTGTTTGCATATGTCTGTGTGTGACTTATAGGTCACAAGGTTTGAGCAGGGAATCAGATGTTGATGGTTGCATCAGGGTAGGTTTGTTACGTATATGTCTCCGTGTTACTCAAAGATCATGGGTTCGAGCCTTGGAATCAGTCATTGATTCTTGTGTCAGGGAACACTGTTTACATATATGTCTCTCTGTGACAGGTCTCGGGTTCGGGTCGTAGAATCAGCAATCTATGTTCACGTCAAGGTAGGTTGTCTAAGTTACACCCCCTTGCAGAGGCAGAGCTATATCATTAGCTATGGGTTCGGACGAATCTAGTAGCTTTTGCTTAGATTATGTATTTATATTAGAAATTCATGAAGTACATATAAATATTTAGTTGTGAACCTAGTAACTAAAGACAACTTATGTGTTTTGATGACAAATTCAAGATTCATAAACTTTAAATCTTAGTTCCGCCTCAATCTGAGACATGTAATACTTGACAAGCAAGTTTTCTCAAGTGGCATCACTCTACTTTTTGAATCAACCAAAGAAAGAACTACAATTCTTTCAAACAAGAACAAAAGATACTTTTCAAAGTTAAAAAAATATCCGCCTCAATCTGAGACATGTAATACTTGACAAGCAAGTTTTCTCAAGTGGCATCACTCTACTTTTTGAATCAACCAAAGAAAGAACTACAATTCTTTCAAACAAGAACAAAAGATACTTTTCAAAGTTAAAAAAAATAACAAAAGGCTTTGTGTACTTTTTTGAGTTAATTTCTTGTATTATCACTTGACTAACAATTTTTATTTTAAAAAGTCACTCAATTTTGCTTTATAACACAAAATCACTCAACTAATGGTAATTATATCATAAAGTCACTTAACTTTATTTTGTAACAGAAAAGTCACTCAACTATTGTTATTTCAGCTACATAGTCAAAATTGCCACTATAAATAATATTAAAACTGAATGTCCATGTATTTATATAATATGTGTATTAATTTATACTTGAAGAGCAAGTTTTGGTTGGTGACTAATATAATTAGTGAATAACTTTTAGTTACTATGAGACTAATCTAATTAGAATCTAACTAATTACTTGGTGACTAAGTATTTTTTCTTTTCTTATAAATAGGAAGGATCTCTTGCCATTTAAAATGTTTAAGATCAATATCAAGATCATCAAGTAAAGTTTCAATATTAGTAGCAATTTATGTTTGATCAAACTTAAATTATTTTTTCAACTTCTGTTACTACTCAAAAATACTTAATTTTTCCTTAAAAACTCGCTTAAACACCTCAACTCGTTAAAATAAGTACTTTTTTTTTAAAACTAAAGTTTTGCAATAGCTTTGCCTAACATATTATAAAAAAATCATTCATATTTATTCCATTCATAATTAGATGTAGAATTTGAACAGATGTTTTGTAATATCTTCTTGTTTTGGAACATTATAAGTTAAATACAAAAAAAGTCATATTCTTATTTTATATCTGTCCCTAGTGTAAAAATATAATTCAAATTTGTCCTTATTGATCTATTCCAAATCTATATGCTAAATATCTTTTTTTATGTATATCCTTAGGCTAAATATCTTAAAACTTGAATCTATTTATTTATGTGAAGGCAAAATTTGAGGAGGGAAAAATGGATATTCAAGATATTGAGTGTCCACTAATATCAAAATCAAGAAATGAAGAATCCAAGAATAAGAGAAAATGTGATGATTTTCTTGAAGAAGTTAAGAAGATTTTGGCATTAGCAGGGCCTTTAATGTCAGTTAATTTTCTTCTATATTGCTTACAGGTAAGGGTGTCAGATGAACGAGTTAGGTTGAATTTGAACAGATTAAAATGAGCTAAGTTGATAAATTTATCGAGTCAGTAATCCGTCCAAACTTAAAGGGGTTGGGTGGATCATTTTTTATATATGGGCTGATTTTGTAACCTCTATTTATAGGTGATTTCAGTTATGTTTGTTGGTCATCTTGGAGAGTTAGCTCTTTCTGGTGCTTCAATGGCTACTTCATTTGCCACTGTCACTGGCTTCAGCTTGTTGGTGAGTATTTTGTGCTTCACATCTTTTAAATGTAGATGAGAGTCTAGTGTTGTCAAAGGCGCGTAAATGCTCCAAATTTGAATTATGTACACCTAAACACCTCAACTCGTTTCCATTATCTCAGTTGAACACTCCAACTTACAAAATATCACCTAGACCCTCTAAGATTTATGTGTTATATTAGTATCGGGTGTCCACAAGACACATTGGAGGCAAGTTGGAGTGTTTAGTTGCCAGTTGAGATTAAATTGAGGTGTCCAGATGTGCACTCTCAAAGTCGGAGTACTTGTCTGCTAAGGCCAAGTTTGGGTGTTTGTATACATATTATGCCTATAATTATTAGTCTTGGACTATACATTCATATATTTGTCTCTTTTGTTTTTCCATTTGCGCCTTTTTTCAATAAAGCTCACACTTTATTTGCGCTTTACTCTTAAAGCCCGGCATACCTTACAACTTTTTTTTCCCATTTTCGCCTTTGGTTTAACACTGGATATATTACTCTGTCAAATTAGCTAAAAACACTTGAATTGAAACTAACAAGCATGAAAATTAAGTTTATATGCTAGTTATCCCTCTGTTTCAATTTATGTGGCATGCATTTGACTTGGCACGGAGTGTATGAACGAAAGAAAAGAAGACTTTTGAAACTCGACATGGCATTTCTCTGGCTACGAAAGAACCATAAGGATAATTGTTCTGATATACAGAGAGGTGTCGTTCTTTTTGGAGCAGACTAATAAGGAAAGAGAGTCAGATAAAACGGAATAGACAAGCATATGATATTTGAAGTAGAAGAACTTGTGTTGTTATATCAGTTTGCTTCTTTAACTATTACTCAACTTGTTAAATAAAAATCTACTTTTTGATCTTTGCATTTTTATTTTTTTTTTATCAGATGGGAATGGGAAGTGCATTGGACACAATTTGTGGGCAAGCATACGGTGCAAAGCAATATCATATGCTTGGTATCCATATGCAAAGGGCCATGATAGTTCTTCTTTTAGTCAGCATTCCCTTAGCCTTTATTTGGGCAAATGCAGGACATATTCTTGAAATCTTGGGACAAAGTCCGGAAATTGCAGCCGAAGCAGGGGATTATGCATGTTTCATGATACCGAGCATCTTTGCTTATGCACTACTACAATGTCAGATGAGGTTTCTACAAGCTCAAAACGACGTCCTCCCTATGATGCTTACTGCAGGAGCCACAACTTTGCTGCATTTATTCACTTGTTGGTTTCTCGTGCTCAAAACCGGCCTTGGCAACAAAGGGGCTGCTCTGGCTAATGCTGCGTCTTACTGGATTAACGTGTTCTTGCTAGCTGCATATATTGGGATATCGCCTTCTTGCAAAAGTACTTGGACTGGATTTTCAATTGTAGCATTTTCTGATATCCCGAGATACCTTAGACTAGCTATTCCTTCAGCTGTTATGGTTTGGTAATTCCTCGGTCACTTCTTCTTACCAATGCATAGAGCCATAGACATATAATTAATTCCATTGAATATATGAAAAAATCGCCTTTTTATATGCACGGTTTCAGCTTGGAGAGTTGGTCATTCGAAATGATGGTTCTGTTATCTGGTCTTCTTCCTAATCCGAAACTAGAAACCTCAGTTCTTTCAATCAGGTTAGTTCTCAAACACATTTATTACTATCACATTCAACATCATGTTTCTATCATATTTCGCCTCGTGTTAACTCACTGCTATATACTCCAATTTTTCAGCCTTAATACATCTTCAATGATATACATGTTGCCTTTTGGACTAAGTGGTGCCACAAGGTGAAAGTTTTCATACTCCGCTTTTTCCTTCTTTCAGCATTACCTTATAACTATTTCTCACATTTTATATCTTTGTTCCTCATCAGCATAAGAGTTTCAAATGAATTAGGCGCTGGACGACCAAAAGCAGCTCGTATAGCAGCATATACTGCATTGTTCTTAGCTACTACAGAAGGAATTCTAGTAGCAATGTTCATCATTTCGATTCGTAAATTTTGGGGGCATTGCTACAGCAATGAGGAAGAAGTAGTAACATATGTATCAGAAATGTTGATGTTTATAGCAGGCTCACACTTCATAGATGCAAATCAATCTGTACTTTCAGGTTTGTTTCAAATCCTCAAAAGGAACAGTTCCTTTAAGACATTTTTTCAACAATCTTATAGTTTCAATAATGTAAAATTTTAGGTATTGCTAGAGGATGTGGTTGGCAAAAAATAGGTGCAATTGTTAATTTGGGAGCTTATTATCTATGGGGAATACCTGCTGGTATTGTATTAGGTTTTTTCTACCATGTTGGAGGAAAGGTACTTCTCTATGCATTTTGTTTAATTCTTTAACTATGTTGCTCGGACTCTCTAACAGTGTCACACAGTTCGTGCCAGATTCTTCAGAAGTAGTGGATGTTTTGAGGATACGGGACGGTCGTGGAAGCATTTATGGACTATGTTGCTCGGACTTTTCAAAAATGTTGATGGTGCATGTTGGATCCTGGAGGATTCAACACGAGTGCGGCAACATTTTTGGAGAGTCTGTTTGACATAGTTCTATAATGCATTATGACAATGAACTCTCCAAGAATGTTGTATGTTGCGTGTTGAATCCTTCAAAAGTAGTGCATTTTTAGAGGATCCGATACGGTGCGGTAACATTTTTGGAGAGTCCGTGCGACATAGTTCTTTAATGCACTATGACAATGAACGTTACTCTCCAAGAATGTCGTATGGTGCGTGTCGGATCCTCCAAAAATAGTGCATTTTTTAAGAATCCAACACGAATGTGGGAGCATTTCTGGAGAGTCCGTGCAACATAGTATTTTAATGTATTATGACACCAAACTCTCCAAAAATGTTGTATGATGCGTGTCAGATTCTCCAAAAATAGTGCATCTTTTGAGGATCTGACACGAGCGCATGGGAGCATTTATGGAGAGTCCGAACAACATATATAGTTCTTTAATGTATTATGACAACACTAATGATTTTATACTTTTTTGTATGTTATTAAAAGGGACTTTGGTTGGGACTCACTCTATCACTTCTTGCTCAAGCCCTCATTTATTTAGTAGTTACTCTCAGAACAAATTGGGACAAAGAGGTAAAAATCTATTTATTTTTTCCCTCCTTTTAAAAAAACTCATTTCAATTGTTTTGATGTGTCACTTCTTCCTTAAGGTCTCTTTAGAGGCGGTAAAATTAATTCATTTTTTAGTGACCATTCAAATACGCCCGAATTTGAATAGGTTGAATTTTGACAATTTTGTTGACTTGACCTAACAAATTGAACCCGAAATGACGAATCTAACTATTAGGTTTTTAAAAAGGTGAAAGTGCAATCCGCACAAATTTAATCCAATCCGTCCATTTGTCAGTTCTATTTTCATTATATATTTTTGTGTTTTTTAATAAATGATGAAGTCTTCTTTGTCCTTTTTTGTAGGCAAAGAAAGCAGCTGATAGGGTGATTCCAGAGTTAGCATAGAAGAAAATATTTTAAAGAAAGTATCATATAGAATTGAACATTTTGGATCTACAAATGGTTTAGTTTTGGGACAATTTTGTTCTTGTTTTAGTTTTGAAAAAATAAATGTGAATATTTTGATTTTGTTTTGGTTACATAATTTTTGGAATTGGGAGGTATGAACTTCCCAATGACAAGTTTCCTTTTCAACAAAGTCACTTTCGCCGTCAGAGTTTAAATTAGAAGGTTGATTACAGATTCATCTGAACTCAGTAGTTTTTACTATAAATTAGTTGTTATTATTATATACATTATTGTAGACCCCTTCAAACTTCTAATCTTGAATTCGCTTACGTAACAGATGTGAGTTTGCATTTTCTTTGATCTCTAAACCTAACAAGTAAATATAATTACACACATGGAAGATAATACATGCTATTAAAAATTGAGTATGAGAAAAGCCATCTTCCTTCTTCAAATATAATGCATGATTTATAACGCCTAACTTATATATTTTAGACGGCTTCAAATAGTTTTTTTAATTCTATTTTGTATTGGTGTTTGTGTCACTTTGATTATTTTATAGAGTATTTTCTATTTTTCACAAACATAGATGTCATGTAACTTTATTCACTAAATTCAGACAGATTAAATTTAGAAGAAAATCACCTTAAGCTTTTTTTTTGCCTTTTGCTAAAATTTGAACGTGAGATCATGATTGTCCCGTTTATTTCATTAATCACTATGATCACACCCTTGAACCCAAGTTAGTCAAAAGGCTGATATAAAATTATAATTCTCTCTTCCCTTTTCTTTGCTTTTTTTTTTTAAAAAAAAATAATTGTTTTGTCTGTATGTGTGGGATGGGGGTGGGGGTGGGGGGTGGGGGGTGGGGGGAGTCAATGTCAAACTATCCACAATATATCAATATAGCTGTCATAGCCCCAACCAAATTCTACTTAAAAGACAAAATATATATTTATTTAGTTTGTTTCCATTTCGTGTATGGTATTTACTTTGGGGCACTGATTAATTAAAATTTGTATCGTATGATATTCATTTAAAAGAAATTGCTTTTTATCAGTGTTTTTTTCTCTTCATATGGTTTAAATTTGAGACTTTTAATTTAGAATGGAGGAATCACGAAGGAGTTGTGCATCACATTAATGATCTATCTGCTGATTAATTAATTAATGTGATATCTTAATGAATGTATTGAAAACTGATAGGAGAGCCCGACATAATTCGTTTCTAAGAAATGACCTGAATCAATAGGTTCAGCTGTAATTATTGACTCGTTAAATAAAATTAAAATGAAGTTCAACTAAGATTCAATAATTCGCCAATCGATTAATAAATTTTAAAATAAATTTGGGACTTTACACTCTCCTTCTATAATATGATTTTTAGTATCTCGATATATTCTCTTGTAGTTTTCTTCTTTGGCCAGCTCAAAAGCTATCCATATGCATGATTTGCATTTTTTTCTAATGAATTGACATTTTATAATTTATATGTATATTAGTACTTATTATGGTGTTGGCAATATAAACAAATCATTGTTGTGCTCAAAATATATTTATTTCTTAGAAAAATTAAGAAGGTTGTATTATTTCTTTCCTATTTTATTTCTTTTCAATCTCTATCTTACTAGTCAACTAATAACTAATTAAGATTATTAAATATTTTTCTTAATAAATACAAAAACTTAGAGATAATACTATAATTTATGTGTGGTTGCCACGGATGCGAGAGGCCATCCTCACAATAATATCTTTCCGCTCTTGAGAAAAGTTCTTCCCCTCTTCTTTCAAAGTTTGAATTTGATTAAAGAGCTGTTTTTTTGAAATTAAAAAAAAAATTACAAATGTATGTGAACAAGAAACAAATTGAAGAACATGCCACTTTACAAAAAAATCCCTAATTTGGTACTAATATTTACTTTATGGTCATTTGGATTTTTTTACAACAAGGAGAAGATAACATTAACCCCCACACCCCAACAAAAAAAGGAAAAGGAAGAAAAACCATATTATATCTTCTTTAATAAGTTTGTTGATGAGGGGTGAGGGGTGATTCAATCACAAAATGCGATGAAATAGATGAGATTCTTTTATTTTTAATCAGAAGTATTGACTTTGAGTTGTGGGAACAAAAACAATCTTGATAAAGAACATTTTTCTCTTTATTCAGTTTTGTGCTCCACAAATTCAAATATATCAATGATGAGTTTCGAATATCAGATAATTAAAGAAAAAATGATATATGATTGTACTCAACTTTATTATTTCATTGGAAGTGGAGAATTTCTACAAATTGGGCAAGTTGGATGAAGCCTTAACCAAGGGTCAATACATTTAACATGAAAAATATGACCACAATTAGACAATAATCTTAACATATCATTGTCTTTATAATCACCCAAACAAATAGAACATCCGGAGGCAACAATATCATCATCAATATTATTATTATTATCCTCTTTATGATAATAATGAACTTTTGCTTGAGAATATAATAACTTTGGATAATTTCTCAAAATTTCTTCATCAATACCTTGTTGAACAAAAACCAATTCATCACCAACAATTGTAGAGCTACCATGAGAAGAAGATGATGAAGAATTATTATTAGGCATGTTAGAATTGTTGCGCGATCGCGATCGCGATTGGATACATAAGTAAGAAGCATAAGCCATGACTGAAAATAATATTAGGACACCAAGTGAAAATCCAATTCCATAGCCATAATTTTTTCCAAAAGTTTCTTCACTTAACTCAACATCATTTGGACCTTCACTATCTTCCATAATTGTATTGTTCATGATGGAGTAGAAGGGAAAAAAATGGAGGATCTAATTGTGGATTTTTTGTGAGATGGAATGGAAAATGAGATGCATAGAATTATTTAATTATATATATATATATATATATATATTAGTGAGGGACATGATGTCATGAAGGACTCAAGCAACCTAAAAAGGGTTGACCAAGGAAAAAGAATCAGCACAAATGCTTCGTACATCGGATTGTCATATTATTGCTCTGAATAGAGATAATTATTGATATATTACAATATAGGTCAAGTGATACTGATCGTGTGAAAAATTATTAAATTGTTAGTTCATATATACCCCCACCCCCTCCCCCGTCTCTAAATACTTGTCGGGTTTCATTTTACAAAAGTCAAACATATATTTTGATAACATTTTGCGATATATCTTTTCAAGAAAAAATGTTACTTATAATATCAAATTTGATTCTCGAGAAACGAAACATGACAATTAATACATGATAAAAGAAGGTATAATTTTAATGATTTCTTTTTATATTTGTAGGGTGTGGGGGGAAGAGGGGGGGGGGGGGGTTAAGGTCATTACCAGTCATGTAGCTTCCCAAGATTGCAACTTGGCTAGTTAAACTAGAAACTCATTCTTTATCCATGTTGACTTTAACTGACTGGTGGAGTTGAGAAATTTATGTGAGGAAAACTTATGCAGTGATAAAATATGTGTTGTGAGAGGGATTGATTTACAAAACAATTATAATTGAGTTTAAAATTCAAACTCTAGTACAAAGTACTATTTCTCATAGGTCGAAAAGTGACCAGTAAATATTATTTCTACATGAAAAAGTACCAAAATAACAGTAAAATCGGGAGTAAATTTATAATTAAATATTTTTAAATATAAAAATATATCATTATTTTTGTAATGGACTAGTAATATCACACAAATTGAAACGAAGGAATCTAAGTATATTTCTTATCCAATATAATAAATTTTAGTTTTCAGCAAAGCCAAGGTAATAAAGGCGACCAATGGAATAATAATTGATCCCTCAAGTCAATAAAATCAACTGGGAATTTTATGATTTCTCATAATTGAAAAGTGACATTCAACTATAAAATATCCATAAAAATAGGTCTAATGTTGACAATATGGAAATCCAGCTACTTTAAAGTCTATTTACTTGAGGAAATTGAAGTGAATTCAATTGTAATGGCTCTCCATGTTAAGATAATTGTTTGTATGGGAAACATATAAGTTGTGGTTTATATTGACCATTTGAAACAGTTTCCCCACCTTTACACAACGATTAGAGCCGTTAATATGGACTAGGCTCGTTAGATTGGTCTGAATTAATTTGTAATTTAATAAAGTTGGGTTAAGATTTTTGAAGTTCATTTAAGAAAAGAGGATTTTAACGTGACCTAAATAAGCGTGTTGATTTGTGAGGTTTGAGAAATATGAATTCTGCTATTTGAGGTTCGACCTTGAAACTCCTTCATTCGGATGGACACCCATTAATCATTATCACTACACTAAAGACATAACTTTTGTCAAGGGTGTCCAACTTTAAATGTACATCATTTAAATGTAAAATTTGACATAACTATACAACATAATTTTCCGACAAAGGGTGTTCAGTTGGACACTTTGGGGTGGCTGTAGCTACGCCCCTGCAGCCTTACACTTATGAATAAAATTTTCCAGCCATACCTTGATGAGTTCGTGGCCGGTCTGTGGGTCAAATAAAAATAAAATAGAGTATTAAAAAGCGAAAATTATGCAGAGTAGCAAACACTTAGCCTATATTAGGTACTATAGCCATAGTTTAAGAAAATTGTAATTCATAGCTACAGTTTCCCTAATTCCTCCGATTCGCCTGATTTGTATGAATCCAAAATTTGTATAATTCGGTTCATGATTGTATAAATCCAGAATTTTGTATATGTTTATCCTAGATATTTGTATGTGATTTATGAAAAATTCATAATATACTTATTCTATTTGTATATTCGCAAACGAAATATACAAATTGACAGAAATATACTAACCGCAACCTTTATAGCAAAAGAACTATAGCTATGGAACATAGTTATTGAAACTATAGCTATAGAGCCTCTTTATGTCTATTATGTTTGCTATTTCTAAAATTTTCTCTAAAATATAACTAGTGTCCAAACTCCAAACTGAAAATATATTTAAGATTTTAATTTAAATACAAATTATATTTATGAAATATGTAATTATGTAATACATAAAATTAAAAACTCCCTAGGAAATCACTATATAGGTCAACCTATTTATTCACGATCATCATCAGCCGCTTAGTAGTAATACGTCATAAGTTTAATGGAATATTTCTAAAGAATTCATTTTTCACTTTTTTTTATGACTGGAATATTTTCATTTTTATTTTGTATTTTATTGTGATAATGGGTAAACAATTAGATAATATATACTCGAAAACAGTCTATAAATCTTCGATAGGTGATGGGGCTCCTGAAGACACATACAATAACACAACAACTAATAATCTCAGGTCACAAAATTTTGCTTATAGTTTTATGCATAAATAAAATTTCAAAGTCAATAGTAATAATCTATATCTCCTACTAGAAGCAATGTTGTTCCTGACTGTCAATTCTTATCAGCCCTATTATCAAACCCAAGAACAGGACTTGATACTTGACGGAAATAAGTACTGTTATCTACCGAAAAAGAGTATCAAATTACTGTTGTGCACATTGCACTCTCTGTGCACCACCATGCATATCGTCATCATCTTCATCGTATGCCTCCTGGGCCTGTTGCTGCTGCTTCCTACGCATCTCCTCATCAATGTTCACATCATGCAAGGTGGTTTCCTCGCACTCGTCCAATTCCATATCGGATGCTTGTGTTTTAGGCCTTGCTGGCAGCACTGCTTCAAGATTCTTGCACAACTCTGGGGTTAATGTGTTGGGGAAGTCCACGGTGAAGTGAATGTACAGTTTCCCTTTCATGAATGGCCTTTGGTACATTGGCATTCCTTCATCATTTATGGCCTTAAATTGATCTATGGTGCCCAGAAAAAGAAAAAGAGATTGCACGATATCAGTACTTGCAGAGATTACACAAAAGATATTTGTAGATAACTACTTGCACAGAAACGTCATCCATAGAATACTCTCTCCCACTCCCTCTCCCTGCAGTGATATGTTTTTACGCCAATAGAAGTAAATCAGCAAGAAGACTGTTTAACCATGAGCAAGAGACGGTCATGTAGAGGCATATACTTGTATTGGCAAGTGAGGTATGGAATAAATAGACAGTCACGTAGAGGCATATACTTGTATTGGCAAGTGAGGTATGGAATAAATACAGTCATGTAGAGGCATATACTTATCAATGCATGCTCACCGTGTAGGTACAGAACAAGTGAGGTATAGAATAAGACCACAAAAGTTTAACTCAGTATGCACATTTGTAAATATTTTTAAAAAGAAAGGAAATAAAAGGAACACAGAGAATTACAACAGAGCAAAAACATGACGATGGTTTAGTTACCAGTTTGAGGGTTCAAAGAAAATCATACAAATACAACAAAATTTATTAGCATTCGCATCAAAGATATCTAAGTTAATACTTGAAAGCACATGCTATGACAAAGAAGCCTATGAAGGAGAGACTCTAAGAAATCAAAAATGATGCATCGTACAAATATCAGAATCAAAAGCCCATTATTAAGTTTCTTTGGCTTACCAGGCTTGACAACTTCTCCAGGTTGGGACTTGATTATCAGCTGTCTATTATCTAGGTGAGTCAAGACAAACTGAAAACCACAGAGAGCCTCAGTCAAGGTCAAGGTGTGTTCTACAAAGAGGTCATCTCCCTTTCGCTTAAACTTGGGATGTTCCTTCTGTTGCAAGATAAAAACTATGTCTCCAGTGACAGTATCAGGCTGCAACAGAACACAAACCATGTTAAAGATCAACAAAGGTTTTGGTCATCAAGAAACAAAATATTTCAAACACTTTGTTGCGTATCTTACCTCTTCATCAGCCTCTCCTGGAAATGTTATCTTTTGTCCATTTTGCATACCCTTATCCACAACAACTTCCAACACCTTCTTCTCCTGCACAACTTTCTCACCCTTGCACTGTGGACACCTGTCTTTCTCGTTGATTTTCTCACCAGTACCCCTACAATCATTACATGGGTGCTGCATCTGCTGGATCATAGGGCCAAGTTGTCTGATCGAAACTTTCATTCCTTTACCTTGGCATCCAGGACATTTCAATGAAGCACCTGATTTAGACCCTACCCTGGAAATACAGATATAGCAACATTTCAGCAGAACCTCACAAAATGTCAGTACATTATGCCAAATATAAATAACTACATTGCATACTCACCCCTTGCACTTTGTGCACAACACATTGCGAGATAGTGAAAGCTTCTTTGATATCCCATTGTAAAGATCCTCCAAAGAAACCTTGAGAGGGTGGACAACATCCTCCCCTCTCCTTTGCCGTCTTCCTCTGCTGCTTCCACCACCTAGACCATCAAAATAATCCACATCCATAAGAAATTGGAGATGCATGAAAGAAATTAGGAACTTCAACTACAAACATGCTTAGGAAGCATACCACCAAACCCGCCTCCACCAAAGAATGACTGGAATATGTCAAACGGATCGTGTCCACCACCTCCACCACCCATTCCTTCCTTAAGAGCATCTTCACCATACTGATCATAGATCTCACGCTTCTCTGGGTCATTCAAAACCTCATAGGCTTGGGCAATCTCCTTAAACTAAAATATAAAATATAAAATTTAAAATTTAAAATAGAATAACTTGACTACTGCACCTCAAGCATCACTACCACACAACAAGAAACATAATCAACATTAAACATAACATTACAGCAAATATTGTGACACTAAAGTACACATTCCTAACGATTAAAAATGTATCGGGCGCCAGCCACATTACTACTACTTAGGTTAAGCAGAAAAATAAGACCTAAAATCCTTTCTTCCCTTCAGAGATCAAGATCTTTTTTATCTACCCCACTCCTAGAAGGATCAACAGTGGGGATCCCTTTTAACCCCATGACTTGGAACTTCCAACATACCATATAGAAGAAATGTGTCTAGCAAACTAAGTCAATCCCAGGAGAGATCAGATTAAACCTACTGAACAATTGCAAGACCTAAATATCAGGTGACTTTTCGATAATGTTTTATGTCTGGGTCATCTTTCTTGCTCCTCTAATAACCCACCAGGCATCTCTTACCTTCCACTAGCCATGTCAGCAAAGCCAAGAATTTCAGATTCAAAAAATAGTAAAATGGCATAGTTCTGAGTAAATCTTGCGTCCTAAAACAACTTATGAATCCCCCTTACCATTACATTAGAATCATCTGCTAACGTCAAGGGGACTCAAAAGTTAATATCTAACCCAAAGGAAATATTTTTACTACTTTTACCCTATTTGCAACGAATAACTGGACCCCTTCCTTGCCTCTTAATAATTCTGCCCGTCCGCTAGCACAGGCATCCACCTCTATACAAGAAATTTATGTAGTATGTACAAATTATTAAATTTACAACCCAAATATCTCAAAAGGATTAAAATCCTGAATATTAAAGCTTCAAACTCTAACTCCACCTAGTATCCCACAAGCCAATCAAGCTTCACTAACAGTACCAATTTTCCCAGAACAACTAATTTCATAAAACAAAACCCAGAACAGATGCTAAGAGGGATCTAAGGTAAATAGCAAAACACTGATCCGCATACAAAGGTAAACAACAATCTCCCAAAAGGGGTCACAAAATTAGCAAAATCCATAACCAAAACAAGTCAAAGCAGAAAAAAAAAATTGAGATACGTAAAAAGGGTTACAAATTAGCAAAACCCATGAAAAAAATCGAAGTCACAACAGTATAAAGATCAATATTTTTACTTCTTCAGGATCACCACCCTTGTCAGGATGATTTTTAGTTGAGGCTTTAAGGTAAGCTTTCTTGAGATTGTCTTGTGGAGTACTATTAAGTACTCCCAAGATCTCATAGTACTTGGTGTTATCACTCTTCTTCAGTGCACTCCAGACATCTTTCAATACCTTAATAACTACTAATCAAAAGGACTAAAACCTGAAACCATAAAGCTTCAAATCCAAGCTCCCCCTCTTCCTAGTATCCCACAAGCCATTCCATCTTCACTAACAGTATCAACCTTCCCCTTTCAAATTTCCCCAGTATAATTAATATCTTAAGCTCTAAACCAAAACCAATAACAGAAACTAACTATCCTAAGCTCTAAACCAAAACCAATAACAGAAACTAAATATCCTATGGTCTAAACCAAAACCAATAACGGAAACTAAGAGGTACCTTAGTTAAACAACAATAAAAATTACAAAAAAGAACTGATCCATATACAAAGATAGACAACAAGCTACACAAAAGGCGTCACAAAATTAGCAAATGCATAAACACAAACCAAGACAGAACCCATAAAAGATGAAACAAAACCCATAAATTAGAGAAATTTACTTAGTACAGCAACTCCAAAGGACCAATATCCTGAAACCATAAAGCTTCAAACCCTAACTCCACCTCCACCTAATATCCCCACAAGCCATTCCATCTTCACAAACAGTATTAATCTTCCACTTTCAATTTTCCCCAGTAGAACTAACCTCCTAAGCTCTAAAACAAAACCCAAAACAGAAGCTAACAAGGATCTTAGGTAAACAGAAAAAAATTACAAAAAACTAATCTTTATACAAAGATAAACAAGCAAACCCCAGAACAGAAACTAACAGGCATCTTAGGTAATCAGCAAAAACTTGCAAAAAACTGGTCTTCATACAAAGATAAACAAGCACAACCCAGAACAGAAAATAACAGGGATTTTAGGTAAACAGCAAAAAAATTACAAAAAAAATTGATCTTTATACAAACAAAACCCAGGATCTCAAGTAAAGAGCAAAAAATTACAAAACCCAATATTCATATAAACAACAATCTACAAAAAGGGGTCACAGAATAACCAAATCCATACACAAAAACCAAGTCAAAACAGTAAAAAGACAAAAAAAAATACTTTTTCAGGATCACCACCCTTATCAGGATGATTCTTAATAGCTGCTTTACGATAAGCTTTCTTCAGATCATCTGGTGAAGCAGTATTAGGCACTCCCAAGATCTCATAGTACTTGGTGTTATCACTCTTCTTCGGTGCTCTCCCAAACATCTTTCAAACTTTTCACCTGCAAATCACAAATCCAATTCAATAATTACTCATAAAACCTTAAAAACAAATCAAATCATCAAAAAAGATTCAATTTTTTTGTAAATTTTGATACATACAGATAGGAATCTTCGTCAAGAAGATTAGGTCTTTAGGTGTTTGAGAAGAAGGAGAATGGGGAAGAGGAAGGGTGGGATCTGTGGTTTTATATGCAAATAAGGTAATTGGACGGCTGAGATTTGTTGTTGTATTGTAAATAGAAGGTTCTAGAAATTTAACTCTGTGTGGGCTTTTGGTATTCCTATGTTCCCACACTCAACAAAAATCCAACCCCTTCACTTCCAATTAAAAAAAGAATTATGTAATTACATGAATTAAAATAATATAATCTCTAAAAATTGTAATCATTAATTACAAAAACCCTTTTTTTTTTTGCTTCACTTTCTCTTGTAACTTATGTATTGTTTGATATGTATTAGATGAAGAGGAGCAATGTATTAACGATTTTTGAAAAATTTGAGATTATTCTAATTTGGAAAATATTCGAGATATATAGAATGTAATTAGTGTTTAAATTGTTGGAATTTTCTGTACTTTATATTTGTTAAAATAATTATAATATGGTAAACATATTATAAATGTTAATGTAATAAATTATTTCAATAAAAATATAATAAAATTCTGAATTTTAAGATTTTTGTTTTTAACGCAAGTTTTGATGATTAACAAATAAATTGGGATTGGGATTGGGATTGTGATTAGCGTATTCTTGATGCATTGTAAAAACAATAACAATAGTGTATTCAGACTTCTCTTTTTTTTTTTTTAATGAAGTAGAGAAGTTGTTTTTGATAGGTTCTTGATAGAATACACAATAAAAAAATATTAGAGATAAATAAAGCAAAAGAAATAACAATAGTAATAAAATCGTAGAGTAAGATAATACTTAAGTATAATGATTATATAATAGTACATATAAGTAAACAAATATTCAAACTAGAACCATGTTCTACCACTAACACTTTGTTTGGATGATTGTTACATATTATTCCATAATGTATCGTATCATATTGTATTGTGTTGTATTATCTCGTATTATATTGTTTTGATGAATACAATATTTGGATAAGTTGTATCGTTCTCCGGCATTACACAATGTCACACATCTATAATTTGAATGATAAACTTACAAGAAAACTAGGATACGGGTAGAACTACTATGAAAAGGTAAAATAAATGACAAAATAGAATTATCAAATAATAAATAAAGACAAAATGAGAATAAAATATTAAGGTAACAATGTGATCGCACCAAATCTGTCGTTACACGAAATGAGTTTTTTCATTGTTACCTAATGATGATACAATACAATAAAAGTTAAGTAACAATCAAAACAAACATTGTACTTAAGCTAACAATACAACGGGCAACAACCATTCAAACAAAGTGTAAGAAGAGAGAAAGACTGACTACCTACTAATTAACCACTTTCGTATCTAGGTCATGATATCAGTGAGTTAAAAATGTATCATGTCGTGTCTATAATCACCGTTCTCCATAAAAAAATCCAGTCCACTTCTACCTCTCCCCAAATCTATCACCGTCAACCTTTCGCACCTCCTCAGTGGCATATGTATTCTTCCATTTTACATGCCTAAATCATATTAGTTTTGTTTTTCGCATCTCGTTCACCATGAAGGTCGTATATCTTTGCTTCTAATCTTGTATCTTCTAGTATACTACATATCCATTTATGCATTCCCATTAAATTCTTCTACCTTCATTGTCTTAACACACAATTATTCTTGACTGATCAACATTCCACCAATATAACATAATATCAATGCATTGTCATTGAGATTACTCGGACCTGTCTTCAGGGGCGTAGCTAGAGCTAGTTGGACACCCTTCATCGGAAAATTACGTTGTATATATTTATCAAATTCTACATTTAAAGAATATATATATTTAAAATTGAACACCCTTAACAAAAGATATGCCTTTGGTCTATTGGTAATAGGTGTCCATTTGAATGAAGGAGTTTCGAGTTTGAATCTCAAATAGCACAATATTTTTTTGTTTTTATTTTAATAGTCACCCACCATTATTCTTGGTTACTCTTGATAAAATTTCTGGCTCCGGTCCGCCACTGCCGTATGTAATAATATAGAAGAGACAAGTGACAAAAATAACTTAACTATGTGGTCCAGTGTCATAGTAAAGCTCCATGATAGTTGGGAATCCTAAGTAGGAATTGTTGTATCATGGTGTCAGCCATTGTGTGATAGGGTGACGAATTTAAGATTTTTATTTAAAGGTTTAAAATATAAAAAGTACACATATAAAGAAGTTCAAGGAAATTCAACATCTACTATACATATAAAAATATAATTTTAATGATGTATAAACTATATATTTTTCATTGAAAGAGATCCAGATGAACCCCTTGACCTTATCTAGCTCCGCTTCTAGTGGATTGTATTGCTTAAGTCATATGAATTTTTGCTCGTAATTAATTATGATATTTGATTTGATTTGATTTCTATTTTCCCCTAGTAATTTGATTTTTGCTTAGATTATATTTACTATAAGTTGTGTAGAAGGTTTTTTGTGTTTTATTGAGGCATGCATGTTATGTACTTCAATAGAGACATTTGAGTGCATAGTTCAATGTAAGGAATGTGTAGTGAAATAAGCTAAGATATATTTGTTCTTATTAAAGTTGTTAATTCATAGTAGGTCAGTTTACTTTTGGCTTATTGTCTTTGAGTTATCACTTCATTCTGCTTATTAACAAGTATATTGTGAGTTTTTACTTTGTGAAATATACTAAAGGTTTTACTATGTGCAGAGTTCGAGAAAAAATTGAATCAGAAAAGTTTATTATGTGAAATAAAAAAAAAACTTATATGTATATCTGCAAGAGGTTGTTTCATAACTTGAATCCCTTACGTCACATGACTTAAAGGACAATTGCATAGTCGAGTCATCGACCGTTAAGTCAAGAAATTGGAATTAATCTTTTAGCTAGTAGCTAGGTTATATGGTTGTAATTTGAATATTGACTCATTATTTCATGATTTTAATTTGATGAACATTCATGTCTCGTGATTTAATTTCCCAAATAGGTTGTTAGACCAATCACGATATTTAAACCAAATTAATTCCTAAAAAATAAAAATAACAACTTTAAAGGCTAAATGTTGTTGAACAAACTTATATCAAATTATTAACAAAACAGTATGTTAAGGATTACAAGTAACTATAAACTTATATATTTATGTGACATCGTATTATGGACAATTGTAATGGAATGAATAAAAAAAATTATTTTTGAGTTAAGAGCTCTAAAATTAAAAAAACAATCTAATAACAAGTGTATTCGTCCGAGTCTGATGCGAGATAATTTAAAATAGTCGAGCACCAACGAAAAAATAGCAATCAAAATTTTACCCAATTAAGAATTAACTTGGTCAAACCTTTGATACTGCAGTGCTATTCCTGTGGAGACCATTATTTGAATTCTTTAAAACTCTAAAATAAAATAAATCAAAAACATATATATCAACATAGGTTGAAATATTTGTTATAGATTTTAGGTATAATAGTATTTTGGCTCTCTTAATTATTAGTAATTTTTTATTTTAATCCTTGTGATATTCAAAGCATATTTAAATTATTGATAAATTTTAATTTTAGTCTTTATAATATTTGACAAAGCATATTTAACCTCTAATTAATTGAAGTATTTTTTTTCTTCTTTATATACCTATTATATATTTGAACTATTTTTAGAATTATAATGTTGTCAAATATGAAGTAATACAAGTTTAACATTTTCTTACAATTCTGGGATAAATACTTTTCTTTTGAGCTAAGGATCTATTGGAAATACCATTTCTACCCAACAAAGATAAGGGTAATTAGTCCTACATACACCTTATCCTCCCTAAACCTCACTCGTGAAATTATACTAGGTATGTAATTTTTGTAATACAAGCTTAACGTAAGGTAATTAAGTGGTGAAACATTTGGTAATCATGGTAAATTTGTGAATGTTAGCAAAAACGTATATGTTTCACTTAATTGAAGGTCAAATATACTTAATCCTATATCATACGAACTAAAATCATAATTATCAATAACTGAGGGACTAACAATACTAATTTTCATCCTAGATTTTAAGTTCATTATAATATCAGTCATAAAATAAAGTATAGAATCAGGTCACTCATATAAATCGCATGTGTAATATATATATATATATATATATATATATATAGAATTGTTATTTGTTGAATAGAAGTTTTGATTTCTATTTCTAGAGTGTGTTTGTTTCCTAAAATAACTCACATCCTACCATGTCCACCTAAAGAATAGGAATTTAGACACGATCCCAACTACCTTGATAAGACCATCATCACCTTTCCTTTTTGTGAATTATCATGGCATCATTCTCTAATTTTCTTCATTATCCACAAAAATCCAATTTTAATTTTGCTTCTTCCTTCCTCCTCTTTGTTCCCTTTAGAATTTGGGAATAACATTTACAATTCCTCCTTGTGACCAAATCCTTCAATCACATTGTAAATAACACATTCAAATTAATTAATCATCTTCTTATATCTATCTTTAATTTCCTTTTAGTTATTTTCCCCTATAATTGTTATGTTTTACCTAAAGGGTGGCTATGTTTAATACACCCTTTGTTATATCCTTTGCACTTTTGTTATCATTCCCTCTCCTTTTCCTTTTCGCGCCACAAATCTTTCCACCTAAACACGTTGAGATCTCGATCCCTGATGAACTTGATGATCTTGCTTTGTTTCGTCGTGCAACCCTAGCTTCTATTGACGTGAACGGTGGTGCCATCTCACGACTTGGCACCACCAATCCCCGTATGAAGATCGCGTTTCTCTTTCTTACCAACACTGATCTCCATTTTGCCCCGTTATGGGATCGGTTTTTCGCCAATCATGATGATCTTTTCAACATTTACATCCATGCAGATCCATCATCCAAGATTACCCCACCTAGCGAACGCGTCTTCAAGGGCCGCTTCATCGCGTCTAAGCGAACACAACGTGCATCCCCTACCTTAATATCAGCCGCTCGCCGCCTTATGGCGACCGCCCTCCTAGACGACCCGTTAAATTCCTATTTTGCCCTTGTATCACAACATTGTATCCCTTTACATTCATTCAACTTCATTTACAACTCTCTCTTTCGATCTCAATTCCCTGAATATCGTAGCTTTATTCAAATACTATCGAACGAGTCGTACATGTGGGACCGTTACGTGGCACGTGGCGAGAGTGCAATGCTACCCGAGGTACCATTCGATCGGTTCCGGTTTGGGTCACAATTCTTTGTCCTCACACGAAGACATGCATTGGTAGTGATCAGAGATAGGAGATTATGGAGGAAATTTAGAATGACTTGTTTAAATGAGGATTCATGTTACCCGGAGGAACATTATTTTCCTACACTTTTGTCAATGGAGGACCCTCAAGGGTGCACACAATATACTTTGACACGTGTCAATTGGACGGAGAGTGTCGATGGACACCCACGTACTTATTTTCCTGCAAAAATTTCATCGGAGCTTATTTATAAGCTTCGGGAATCAAATTCTACGTATTCTCATATGTTTGCAAGAAAATTCTCACCGGATTGTTTGAAACCTTTGATGGATATCGCGGACAAGGTCATTTTCCGGGATTAAAGGTATGTTTTTTTAAAATAATAATAATAATATTTTGTATTAGAATTGCTACAAAAATACTAGTATTAATACATATATATCGTTCTTTATTGGCATTTTGTTTTCTAATTATTGATTCATTTGATTATTTTTTTCTTTTAATTTTTTATGGATCCCCAAAATTACCATTCACAACAATATCCATTTTTTTTATATGGTATAACTGAAACGTGTAAATTATCCTATTTTTCTTTTTTAGTAATTATGTTGTCTAAGTCAGCTTACATGCATATAGAATGCAATTTGTACCACTTGTATTTCCTACCTCTAATTACCATAAGTATCGCTGAGTCTATCTATAAGACAGAGACATATGAGAAGAAATCAACGCATTTTTACTTTTACTATAATTTGAACTAAAAGCTTCATGGTTCAGAACTCAATTCATCAAAAATTAGACCACACTATTAGGTTAATGGACCTACATTCACCTTGTTGGATGCTCAAGTACGGAGCCCTTTATTTTCCGACCTAAATTTTACTTAATTCTTAGGTAGAAAACTAGTGCATACAAATAGATCACTTGAGCTACTACATAATTTAAAATTTTAGATCCGTCACTGCATGACTTAATATCTACATGATTTTTTCGCTGAATAAATTTTCTTTATTTATGATAATATTGATCTAAGATGTGATTGACATGTTGTTTATTTGATTCTGCAGGCAAGTTCGAAATATTATATTTAGGTTATTGTAGGAACTCAAAAACTTCGAAGGCTGAAGCAGGAAGAGGCTAGGGCCCATGCCAAAGCCCTCTCACAATAAACAAAATTATGTTGCTATTTGGTGGTGTCTCTTGTACATAAAGTTAGAGAACTACCTTTGGCTTACTTGCTTGGTTGTGTTTACAAAGTGAGAAAAAAAATTGGTGTGATGGTCACAAATTGGTGCTTATTATGAGCTTAGAATGCAGTTAGAGAAGGATTTGGTGCAAAGGATAAGTAAAATGTAGTGGAACAAAACTTATCTCTTTGTTCGCCTTTCTTTTTACACATTCTTTCTCTATGAGGTTTCGACTTGTAACTTACATATATCTACCTCTTGTAACTTTTTATATATTATATAAACCTCGTATTTTATATTTGTGTAATGGGATTATATTGTAATCTAGAAGTAGAAGATTTTGCTCCTTATGTGTCAATTTTATTCCTTTTTTTTTGTGTAACAAAATTGCCTCATTTTAGCTTTTTTCAGTAGATAATCTTGCAGCTCATGTCATAAAATTAGTTTATTTTATTTTAGCTTTTTTTTTTTATCACTAAACTCCAATAAGACAATGATTTAGTGCAAATGATAAGCAAAATATTGTGAAACAAAGCATATCTCTTTGTTCGCCTTTTTTTTTTACACATATTTTTCTTTCTTAGGTTTCGATTGGTAAATAATCATATATTTCTTATAATTTATATATTATACAAAACTTTTTTTCTGTAATTGTGTGGCAGGATTAATAATATTAAAATTTAGAGGTTGAAAGTTTTGCTCCTAATGTGTTAGTCTAATTCTTTTCTTTTTTTGATTTAGTGTAACATAATTATGTTTTTATCTTGATTTTTTAATTATTAGTGATGTTGCTATCATGTGTCAATTTTATTCCCTTCCCCCCTTCTAGGCTTCTAGCTACTTGGTATAATAAAATCACCTTATTTAATTTTAATTTTCTGATATTTTAAAATATGCATTCATTAATATTCTATGTTCGTTAACATTTTCGAGTAATGTTTCATACTTAATGTTTGAAATGATTTTTTTCAAGTTGATTATTATAAAATTGATGTGCTTTGTGATTTAATTCAGTTTGGTATAAGTTTAACATACGTTCATTATCATTATTAAACTTCTCTTTTAAGTACTTGATTTAAGGGCATAATTAAGAACAAATAAAGCAAATTAAGAATGATTAATTTAAGAAACATGTCTATTTTTTTTTATTTCTAGAATTTTGATCAATTCCAAATTGATTGTGGAAACAAATAAATCAGATAGGATTTTAATACAAATCTTTTACTCTTTATTGATATTTTTTATATGTAAAATATGTGAGTTTCATGAACTCAAAGATATTTAGAATTATTATATTTCAAACAAGATTACATTAAAATTAAAAATAAATTGTGTAAACCTCCATTACAAAATGCTCTTATCCTCTTTATGATCTTCGTCTGTTCAAAGTCTATTCATAAACACGTTTTAAAAATATCTATACTATACTGAAATGATAGAGTAAGGTCAAAATATCACTTCTGAAAGAAAAATCACATTGAATTAGCCAAAACAGAAATGAATAGATATAAGCAATATTTGTGCTGTAAAATTTAAACACGTCAAAGAAATTTCGACATACATAGTAAGAACATATCCAATATGAATTTATAAGTGAAATATAAAGAGAATAGACTGTACGCAAAATATCTATCTATACTGAAATGATGGAGTAAGGCCAAAATATCACTTCTGAAAGAAAAATCACATCAAATTAGCCAAAACAGACATGAATAGATATAAACAAGATTTATGTCGTAAGATTTAACATGTTATAGATATTTTGACACACATTATAACAATAAAAACATATCCAATATGAATTTATAAGTGAAATATAAAGAGAATAGACTGAACGCACATCATTATTTTCGATACACATCGAATAAAGCCGAGAAAAAAAAAACAAGAGAAACATTCCCCTATAATAATATTTTTTTCCATTTCAAATTGACCATTATAGAAAAACAAAAGAAAAAAAAATACACTTTTGAGTAAAAAATAAATAAAACATGAGTCCACCATTGTCAACAAATATTGGACCCCTTTCATCGTCATCACACCCCACCCCCCCTTAACCTCCTTCCCTCAATTTCCACCATTTTTTTCTCCCAAATCTTCCTTGTTCCCTGCAAAATCTCAGCAAAACTCAATTTTGGAAGATGAGTATTTCAAGAAACTCAGGTGGGGTTGGAGGGGTAGTGAGTGGTGTTGATATGCTGAGTGAAAGAGCAAGAATGATGAGAGATTCATTGCAGAAGAGTCAGTCTATTACTGACAATGTTGTGAACATTTTGGGTTCCTTTGATCATCGTCTTTCTGCTCTTGAAACTGCTATGCGTCCTACCCAGGTTCTGATTTTACTTTTTGTATCAAATGGATGATAACCCATGTTCTGAAAATTTTGATCTATGAAGAGTTTGGTGTGTTGTAGAGTCATAACGTGAAGATCTTGGGTTTCGATAGATTTGCCTGATAATGTAGCAGCTGATTGTTTTGATAGATAATTCGAGTTGAGGTGTGAGCAAGCTAGTTCGGATTTCATGTTAGCATTTTGCCTCTTGCAGAAATGCAGGGTAAGGCTGTGTACAATAGATCCTTGGGGTTCATTCCTTTCCTAGAAGCCGCACATAGCTAGAGCTTAGTGCACTGAGCTGTCCTTTTAAGAAGTTATGGGTTTGGCCTAACCCAATTGTTTTGCCTCTTGCAGCAATGCAGGTTAAGGCAGTGTACAATAAACCCTTGTGGTCTGTCCAATTCCTAGACACGTGCATAGGGGGAATGTAGTGCGTTGGGCTGCCTTTTTCGTGTATATATGTTACGGAATCTACTAAATATGAACAAATCTTAGCTCAGACACCATGTTAGCATTTGGGATGGATACAGACCCCAGCCTGTATTTTTTGGTGTATTTGGAATGAAAGAAACTGGAGATTTTTCGATGGAGTTTCAACTCCAATTGGAAACTTGAGGCTAGTTGTTTGGTTAACCTTTTTAGCTGGGCTAACTGTTCACATGTAAATAACTTTGATCACCACATGGATTTTGTTCGCTCCTAAGCTCTATAAGCCTTTTGTTCTTTCTGAGTTGACAGATCCCCTTTTTGTATCTTTGCATCTACTGGATGCTTTGATGGAATCTCACTTACTGCATCAAGAAAAAAGAGAAGAAGTTACGGGTTCGGCCTGACTGAATTGTTTTGCCTTACACTGTATATATATGTTACACTGTATATATATGTTACAGAATCTACTAAATATGATCAAATATTAGCTCAGACACTATGGTAGCATTAGGGATGGATGCACAATAGAAGTTACAGGTTCGGCCTAACCCAGTTGTTTTGCCTCAAACCCTGTATAAGTATTAAGAGATCTACTAAATATGTACGAATATTAAGTTTTTAATCCAATTACTGAAATGGTCAGTAGTTATGGTATTTTGAATCCACAAAGTTCAAATCGTGATTTTGCGTCGGTTTAGCATAAATGTGGGAGAAAAGAGAAAGGGAAAGAAAGGGGTCATTTTAATTTGAATTTATAGAGCTTATTAGAGAAAAAGGGGACAATTTAGGAAACTAGGTGATTTTTGTTGAATGTTGAAGTGATACAATTCTTGGATTTGTTTAATTTCTTGTTTCCATTTTAGGCATACTCTTTCCTTTTCAATTCTTGGATTTTTTTAATTTCTTGTTTCTATTTTAGGCATACTCTTTCCTTTTCAATATTTTTTTTTCCTGATCTAATTTTGGGCTGCACTTGCTAATTTATATCATTTCTGTTTTGGTTCATTTCTTGACTGGTACTCAATTTGTTCTTTATAGATAAGGACTCATGCTATTAGGACGGTTCATGGAAACATTGACAAGGCTTTAAAGGCTGCTGAGGTTATACTGTCCCAATTTGATATTTCTCGTCAGGTTGCTCTAGCCTCTAATGTTTGTTATGTTGTTAATTTGCTTAGATCTGATAGAGATACTCCTTTTAGTTTCCTTAATTAAACATGGGCTTAGTAGCAAAGAGTACTTGTATTTAGCAGAATAGGAGTTATGGTGATCTTTGTTAGAGATAAAGACTCCAACCCACCTGATGGCTCTTCACGTTTGACTGGTGTTCAAGATAAACCGAAACTCTCCTCCAATATCTATGTGATATGTTTCAGATGTATACAAACAGGTAGAAATGAGTATAATCTTCCTAGAAAACCTGACAGGGGTACTATTTGTATAGTGCATAGGGATGGCAATGGGGCGGGACGCTTGTGGGGTGGGGTGGGTTATAGTATTTGTGGGGCAGTACGGGTTAGAGCTTTTGCGGAGGTGGGTTTAAAATGTTTTTGGAAAAAACATGCGGGGCGGGTACGCGGGTTGTTTTTAGGCTTCAAATTTGTTTGAATACTGGTTTGGGCAGTGAATATCCCAAATGGGAATTTTAGGAGAGAGTTCCTAGTATATGGTTTTGGGGGCAAACATTGTTCTTCCTAGAATGGAATAACACTCAGCTACTGTCTCCTTCTCAAAGCTCAAGGGATGTAAGCGGTGCTTTGATGGGATGAATTTTTTTCTATGTTGCTCGGACTCTTCAAAAATGTCGACAGGTGCATGTCGTATCCTCCAAAATAGTGTATTTTTGAAGGATCCGACATGGGTGCGGCAACATTTTGGCGAGTCCGAGCAACTTAGATTTTTTTTTTCTCATCAATTGTCTTCTCAAAGTGCAGGAGATGTTCATTTTTGTCATGAATTTATGAAAATAAAAGTGGTTTTGTCCCTATATAATGTTAGAAGCAGAAGAATGTTGGAGCTATGAGGGTGGGGAAAAAACAAAAATTTATGCTATGCGGGGCGGGTCAAAGTCCTTGCGGGTTAATGCGGGTTCACCCCTCCCTGCCCCATTTGCCATCCCTAGTTGTGCATAATTATACACCTTGTACATGAATGCAGGAGAGTACAGGAAAGCCTAACTTTCAGTATCCATTTCCTTTTTGAATTTCTTCATGATATTAGAGTTTAGGCTCATTGTGATGTTGGGGAAACTTCCTTTCCCTGCATGCACACCGTTTGTAAATGCTTTGAGATGAGACAGGATAATGATGAGTAAATTTGAACAAACACACCCTTACAATGGCATTTGTAGTCCCAAAATTTCAAGGTTCAAGGGGAACAACTCGTATAAACTTCTTTAGAGGAAGAGGACAATCAATAGGTAGAGACACTAGACCACCAACCAAGATGTTTTGGTAGCACAAGGGTTTGAATTTGAATTCTCCCATTGTTAGTTATTTTCATTGCTTGTGCTAATAAATTGTTTTTGAATTTAAATTCGCCGGAGAAGTGACCAGACTTGAATTTGAGTTCGCCGGAGAAAGTGAAAAAAAATCCCATTGCAAAATTGTAGTCTTTTTTTTTTGTCTTTATTAGGTGCAATGTATCCTTGTTTTCTTTGTGATAATTTTATCACTTAAGTTGGTCTCTCTTAAATGCACAGTACTTTAATTAGAACTTCTTAATAATGGTACCTCATTTTAGGCAGAAATTAAAATACTTAAAGGGCCACATGAGGACCTGGAAAGTTATCTTCAAGCAATTGACCAGCTGAGAGACAATATTCGCTTCTTCAGCAACAACAAAAGCTTCAAAAGTAGTGATGGAGTGCTCAATCATGCTAAAAGTTTGCTGACCAAGGCTATTTCAAAGCTTGAAGAGGAGTTTAAGCAGCTCTTGTTATCTTATAGGTTTGCTGACATTTTTACTGTTTTCATCATATTCTTTTTGTAGACTTGAAACCTTGTTCTGTACTCTATAGTTCATTCTTATCTTGTTTTCTAGATATTTTTCATGTAAATTCATTCACGGCAGGACTTCTGTGGAAACCTATTTGTAATTTTATGATTGTTTTGTGATTCAAGTATCAACATTGATTGGAATTGTAGTTTTCTCCTATCTTTCTGGTAAAGATTGGTGAAGTATAGCCATCAAATAATTGAATCCTTATAAAATAATAAAAAGCCTATAAGGAATTTAAAATGGTTGTTTCAGTCTCTTTAAGTTAGCCTTTATGTGGGTTGTAAATTGTGATTATGCTGTAGTACTATTTTTGGGATTGAGATTCGAGGCACTTTTTGTGAGGAGTGTCCTTGTTCTGCTATCAGTTATAAAATCCTATGTCTTGCCGATGTTCTTAACCTTCAGTACTCCAATGGAGGGTTCAGAATTGAAGTAGAAATGCATCCTTATACTGCTATATGACCTTCCAATGGAGCTTTTTGACTAAATCTGAATTTAACATTTTCAGTAAACCCATTGAACCTGACCGGCTGTTTGAGTGTCTGCCAAATTCAATGCGACCACCATCATCACCTGGACACCAGGACTCTAGTGGTAAGAGTCATCTGTCCAATAGTAATGCTGAGCAAAATGGTGCAGAAAACGCTGTCTTCACACCGCCAACCCTTATACCTCCAAGGATCCTGCCTTTACTACATGATTTAGCCCAACAGATGGTTCAAGCTGGCCACCAACAACAATTTGTAAAAATATACAGGTAAATATCTGTTTTTAACTATGAACTATGTGATCTTGTACAGACAATGTTTACTCATTGTATAATATCCAGGAGAAAAAATCAATCTACTGGGCTAAAAGCTGAAGTTTTTCTCTCTATTAATCAGTTCATGCAGAGAATAGGTGAAGCTTAAGATGAGGTAACTGCCTGACATGCTTTGTCAGTGTCTGGAGTTGAACTCATATATAGTTGATACAGTTTCTGCTTGTTGCAGAAGTTTAAATGTCCCATACAGTAAATAATGGGTTGTTCATCAATGTGGTTATTATGGCTTTTAATATTCTTATGCTGGAGTAACAAGAACAAGAGCAGTAAAGATGCTTTTTTTTTATGTGTAGAATACAATACCATGTACATTGTGCATCTTTTCATTCTCATTCCTATTCGGGATATTTTAGGGCTGTGTACTGTCTTGTCAAAGCAAGATAATCCTGGACATGTCTAGAAACTGCTAAACTCAAGGCTTGAACTTCAACAGTTTCTCAAGCCAAATGGCCCATTTCATTCTTAGGTATGAAATGAAAACTATTTGCCAGGTTGAAGATTTAATTACTCATTGACATCTAAATACTCTATAGAACTCAGCAGAAAGCAAACGAAATAGTGCATACATGGGTGGTGGTGGAGTCTCCAGGAAGCTCACTTTTGGTTTACGAGGATGACTGGAATAAAAGGAGACAAGCTGACTGAAAACAATTGTGTGTGAGCGAAAGAGCTCCTTAATATTCAGTCTTGCTCGAAATCTCAAATAGTCTAAGTCAGTTGGTAAATCTGTGTTGTTACGACCTCAAGTTTTATAATATAACTCATTCCACCTTTAACTTGGAGTTCAAAGGTGAAATACTATGATGCCCTTTTCTGGCAAGATGGAAGACCTTTTAGTTGCTTCAACTTTGTTCATATTGAAACCCCCTGGAATAGAAGAGTAGAAGGAAATAAGTAGTTGTGGTTTAAGTACCTTTTCATTCAGTGAACTCTTTTATTTACATATAGAGAGACCGAGGTGAGGAGTGTAAATCTGTGACTTCAGGACAAATTTCTTGGCTGTGCTCTTATTGTTTAGCATAAGTAGTAGTTTCTTGGTAAATTTTACACGCACATTGCAACGATGTGTTTTGAAGTGCTATAGATTCCTTTCCTCATTTCATTTCATTCCTTTTCTTATTCTTTTGATTTATAAATGTATCAATAGGGATACACGTTCTCCCGTACTGGAAGAAAGTCTTCGCAATTTAGGAGTGGAAAAACTTAGCAAAGATGATGTTCAGAAGATGCAATGGGAAGTTCTGGAAGCTAAAATTGGAAATTGGATTCATTTTATGCGAATTGCTGTAAGTTTTCTCTAATGACTCTGGAAGTAGATTAAAGCTTGCCTTTGACTTTCTTATGGTCAATTGAACAGGTCAAATTGTTATTTGCTGGTGAACGTAAGGTGTGTGATCAAATTCTTGAAGGATTTGATTCACTCAATGACCAATGTTTTGCTGAAGTAACTACTGCAAGTGTTGCTGTGTTGCTTAGTTTTGGTGATGCAATTGCAAAGAGCAAAAGATCACCTGAGAAGTTATTTGTGCTTCTAGATATGTATGAAATAATGCGGGAACTTCATTCAGAGGTATGAGACATACTAGCAAACAAGCATTTGATTCATTATATTATGCCTACATGGAATACCGGAAAAGAGCAAACAGACGACCGTTATACAAATTTCATGGTTTATATACTAACAATGTATAGTTTGAGCTCTACAACTAAGGATTTTGTAGAACCTACCCAAAAAATAAAACTAAGGAGTTCGTAGAATCTTTCTCTAGCCTTCTGGTCTGCATATAAGATGGAGATATTGCGTCTTTCTGCAGATTGAATCACTTTTCATAGGTAAAGCTTGCAATGAAATTAGGGAATCTGCCTTTGGTTTGACAAAGCAACTTGCCCAGACAGCCCAAGAAACCTTTGGTGATTTTGAAGAAGCAGTTGAAAAAGATGCAACCAAAACTGCCGTCTCAGATGGAACTGTCCATCCCTTGACCAGCTATGTGATTAATTATGTGAAGTTCCTGTTTGAGTAAGTTCACTCAACTACATAATGTGTTTTTTTTCTTCCATTTATGCATGAAAACTATGTCAGATAATAGCTTCCTTCTTCCAAGGGGATATTACTGGTTTACCACGTCTTCCTCACTAAATTGTATGATTACCATCAAGCGGGGTGTCCCAAGGACTCCTTAATGTGCCATAATATGAACATTTGTGCTAGCGAACTGTAGATAAAAATTACTCTAATTGCCATGGTTTCTGGATAAGCTCTGGATTTCTTTTGTTTTTCAGCTTTGAGGGTGGATAAATAAGTTCCATCATATACATGATACAATAAAGAAACACAAAGGAACTAGTTTGTTGTAACTTCTTAGACTAAGAACTGTCGCAGCTATGTTGGGACTTGGGCCTCAAGATTCATAAATAGAGAATTGTATAACACTAACCACAAATTTGGGCACAAGGGTTAACGTGAAGAGTCTTTAAGGTTTTGAGGATTCACATACCAACTGGATTAACATATATTTTAGGAAAGACCTTAAACCAAATTTTGCTCGACTGCAAGGTTGCAGAATGTTTTTGTTTTGTTTGTTCAGAGTTCGAATGTAAGTAACAGTGAAGCTGTGGGGATCTTTATTCTTGTAGATGAGGAATGCTATAATGACAGCCAGTTGTATCTGCTTATACCTATATTTGTGATGCCTTGTAAATAGCAGCAAGTAGTCCTTGTTAATTTAAGAAGTTAGTTAGGTGGTTAAGCTAGGTGGTTAGTGGTAACTGATCTATTAGTGGTAGAGATTGCTGGTTACCAACATGGGTTGTGGTGGGATGGTTGGGATCCTTCCATCCTTAACTAGAGGTCTCGGGTTCGGGGCACTGGGAATGGAAAAAGTTCTGTAGGGAGCGCTGCCCTCAGAAATGGGCCCTGCAATGCTGAATCTGGATTTAGTCGGGCCCTAATGCGGGTACTGGGTGGGAAACCAAAAAAATAAAAGAGAAGACGTTTCTGGTTAAGTAGAACATTTTTCATTCAAAGATTCCCCCCCCCCCACCACCACACACACGCACACACATTTTCATTTATTCAATTGTTTCAATTCAGAGAGCACAGGTTGAGCTCTTTGCATCCCTCTCAATCTCTCTCTCTCTCTGCATTTTGATCGTCCTCTAGACCTGAACTTCACTTAACATTTATGTTATGAGAAACAAATGGAGTTTGTAGTCTTGTCCCTCATGCTGCTGCCATGTTAGTGCTAAGCACAGAGAGAATAAACAATTAGCACATTATTATTTTTTCCATTTTTTATACTTTGCTACTCACCTGATATACCCGTTAGTGTGGATAGATTGAGTTATGTCTAAATTGTTTCTACTTCATAGCTTTAAGTTGCATTCAGTTTACACCTTACATATGGGGGAAAATTTATTTAGCAAAAGGAGACACCTGAAGATAAATAAGCTTGGTGTTCAAGCTCAGTGATTAATAGGCATTGTCAGATGAGAGGTGCTACTAGTGGAAATTGGAGGATGACTGTGGCAGTGGCATATTGTAAAGCTTGGGGAACAGTTGCCTTACAATAGTCATAAGTTCCTGAGTCAGTGGAGTTGCATAATTCAGATCTCAGGTAATCAAATGAGATAGGAGTTGAGTTAATTGGTCAGGGAGATTAATAATGTCAGATTTGAGAAAGATTTATACTAATTGGGCAATTACTGTGTACTATCAGGGTAATCGATTCCTATAATTTATTCCAAGAGAATTGCGGACTTCGTAGGTTTTAGGTCTATATTATGCAAAAGTTCTGGAGACTGAAAAGGGTATATGGAATGAGGTGATATCAATCAACTAAGCTTCTTCCAAATCAGTTGGAATCAACCACTGGAATCCTCTATATTTTCTTCTTATGGAAAGGAACACCTTGTAGATAAACTGTCAGTCTTTGTTGATATAATTGCCTTGACAAATTGCACATTTTTTTCCAGCTATCAATCAACATTGAAACAACTATTCCAAGAATTTGAAAATGGAGGAGATTCGAATTCTCAGCTAGCTGCTGTTACAATGCGTATAATGCAGGCTCTTCAAACCAATTTGGATGGAAAATCTAAGCAGTATAAGGATTCTGCTCTGACTCACTTGTTCCTTATGAACAATATTCACTATATGGTCAGATCTGTCCGCAGGTTTGTTGAACTAATATACATCGGGGTGAAGACCTCAAAGGTTATTGTATGTATTACTTTATGTTAGGGTGCTTATCGTTTGTTGCTTTTAGGTCTGAAGCCAAAGACTTATTAGGGGATGACTGGGTGCAAAGACACCGGAGAGTTGTACAGCAACATGCAAATCAATATAAAAGAATTGCTTGGGCGAAGGTATTTCTCATCTCGCTTTACCCTCCTTCCCATTCTCTGCCTCAAGAAAATGGGATTTTTTTTGTATAGGGGGTGGAGGTAGAGGGGTTAAGGAAGGAAGGGGACGAATTCAAATCTTAATTTTTGAACTAAGTTAATCATATTAGAGCTTCTCCAAGTCAAGGTCAAGTTAATTTCAGTACCATAAAGGATTGTTTTTTCTGGTGATAATTTTAATGGGCATTAGTCTTTCTGATTATGCTGTTTTTCACTTCTTCATTTTTTGTCTATGATTATGGTCTCAGTTAGAGTGATGATTGCCTTGCTTTCACTTGTTAAAGAAATTGTAGTAGCCTCTTTAATCCAAATTTCGTGCAAATTTCTTGCTCTTTTTGAGCTGTCTAATTTTTTCCAGATGGTGGAATTATGTGTTGCCATGAGCATGATCACAGTTTACATAAAATATGAAATTGGCCTATGATTGTCCTAATCAATACCTTGTTTTATTCTTGAGTAGATCCTTCAATGTCTATCGATTCAAGGGCTAACATCATCTGGAGGCAGTAGTTCTAGTGGTGTAGATGGACAAAATAGCAGTGGAGTTTCAAGATCCACTGTAAAAGAAAGGTAGGTTCTCAGGTTAATTATTTTATGAACTTCTATTGACAGTCATGATCTAATCTTGTTTCTGGTATGAAAACTTCTTGTTACTCTTTATCAGGTTCAAGATGTTCAATGCGCAGTTTGAAGAGCTTCATCAAAGGCAATCTCAATGGGCTGTTCCAGATACTGAGTTGAGAGAGTCATTGAGGCTTGCGGTTGCTGAAGTTTTGCTGCCTGCATACAGATCTTTCATTAAACGCTTTGGGTATGTTTAATTTGATTTTGCTATCATTTCTCTCTTGCATGCTTGTTTTCTGTGAACTCCAACACGATGTAGCTAGAAAGTTCTTTGGTCACTTGAAATGTTTCAAATATTTGAAGAAGAAACAGTTCGTTTGTTTCTTTATCTAAGTAAGTTGCATTAGTAGAAGAATATAACCTTCTGATCCGGTAAAAATCCATTCTTTACACTTTCCCGAATAAAATTTACACAGAAAGTACATAGAGTAATATAGATCACGAATGTGTAAAAGATGGTTGAAGAAATCATTTAAACAGTTTTGACTCCCGTAATAGTTAAGTCAGATAAAATGGAACATAAGGAGTGCTTTCCTTATGAAAGTTGAGATGATGTAAAATGCTTTCTTTTCCTGCGTGACAGGCCTTTGGTTGAGAGTGGTAAAAACGCCCAAAAGTACATCAGATATTCAGCTGAAGATCTTGACCGTATGCTGGGTGAATTCTTCGAGGGTAAGACGTTTAATGAACCCAAACGGTAAACCACAGCTATGCTCGATGCACTATCCTCTCCTCTGCCGTTGCTGATACAGTTGCTACATGATTGAGTTCCTACAACTAGTTGATGACAGCCTTCTGGTTCAACTCCGTTCGTTTTTTTTTTTAAAAGAGCATTCTGTATAGAGCAGTTCAGTAAATGAATATGGAATCTGTTCCAGTATTATAGTTTTGTCACATCTCTTGTCCAAAAATGTGGTGCTTGTATTAAAGATTGTCTATATTTTGCATGCTTTTGTACAGCAAAACCTTTTGATGTTTGCTCTTAAAGAGTTCTTTTTTGGTCCTAAATGTTTTTAGTTTTTCCTTGATACTTACACAATTACCTTTTGAATAACCTATGGTTAAATGAACAATAGAATAGATTTATATCTCCATACATATGCATTCATGGTGAATATACAACTGGATTGTATCAACAAGAATAAAGAGGGTTTTTTATTTATTGTGGCTCGGATCGATTTAGGCGTACCTCTCATCAACACAGATACTGGGTAACTTCTCCTTCGAGACTTGGACCGAGATGGAATCACCTAAGACAACATAATGCATGTATTCAAAGAAGAGTACTTCTAGGCTTTTGGATTCCTATTCAAAGAGTGCATGACTTAGGGTGTGTTTGGTATGAAGGAAAACATTTTCCGGAAAATGTTTTCCAATTTTCTCATGTTTGGTTGGGTTAAATGTTTTCCAAATCAACTCATTTTCCTCAAATTTAAGGAAAATAACTTCCCTTCAAAACTTAAGGAAAACATTTTCCAAACTCTCTTCCAACTTCCAATTAAAAAAAAAAATGTTGAAAAAATCAATTTATTTTGTCCCTACACTCAAACCAACCCCCACCCCCCCAAAAAAATAAAAAATTTAAGTTTGTTTTTAAATTCAATATTTTACCCCACCCTCACTCTACTCCCACGCCCTACCACCACCCCTCCCAAAAATATATTAAAAGTTGTTTTTAAAAGATATTTCTAATTTCAATTTTTTATTTTTTACCCCCCACCCCCTACCCTCGCCCCCCCCAGCCCTTATCAGCCCCCACCCCCTTCCAAAAGAAAAAAATTTAAGTTTGTTTTTAAAATATATTATTTCATTTTTTCACCCCTAACCTCGACCCCACCCCACCCCCTACCAGCCCCCCCCACCTCCCAAAAAAAAATTTTAAGTTTTATTTTTAAAAAATATTTTCGACTTCAAAATTTCATTTTTTCACCCCTACCCTTGACCCCCCACCCACCCACCCACCCTCTACCAGCCCCCCCACCCCCCCCCCCCAAAAAAAAAAAAAAAAAGTTTTAAGTTTGTTTTTAAAAAATATTTTCGACTTCAAAATTTCATTTTTTCACCCCTACCCTTGACCCCCCACCCACCCACCCACCCTCTACCAGCCCCCCCCCCCCCCAAAAAAAAAAAAAAAAAAGTTTAAGTTTGTTTTTAAAAAATATTTTCGACTTCAAAATTTCATTTTTTCACCCCTACCCTCGATCCCCCCCACCCACCTACCCACCCCCTACCAGCCCCCCCCCAAAAAAAAAAAGTTTAAGTTTGTTTTTAAAAAAAAATTTCGACTTCAAAATTTCATTTTTTCACCCTTACCCTCGACCCACCCACCCACCCCCTATCAGCCCCCCCCTCCCCCCACCCCACCCAAAAAAAAAAAGTTTAAGTTTGTTTTTAAAAACTATTTTCGACTTCAAAATATTTCATTTTTTCACCCCTACCCTCAACCCCCCACCCATCCACCCCCTACCAGCCCCCCCCCCCCAAAAAAAAAAAGTTTAAGTTTGTTTTTAAAAAATATTTTTAACTTCAAAATTTCAATTTTTCACCCCTACCCTCGACCCCCCCCCCCTCACCCCCTACCAGCCCCCACCCCAAAAAAAATTAAGTTTGTTTTTAAAAAATATTTTCAATTTCAAAAATTATTTTCTACTCTAGTAAAAATAAAAGAAATTTTTCAAAAACATTTTTCATTCATAAATCAAACACAAAAAATCTTTTCTGAAAAATATTTTCTACTCACCAACCAAACATGGGAAAATAAGTCAAAATCCAACTTGTTTTCCAAGAAAACATTTTCTAGGAAAACATTTTCCATGGAAAACATTTTCCTTCATACCAAACACACCCTTAATGTCAAAACTCACACTAGCCTGTTGATTTAAGATCTACATTTGAGATTTTCCTTGGGAAGTATCGAATAGGATTTGAAATGAAATAATATCAATTCATATAGAAGAGCAAGTTGGGGAGAGAATATTTCCACATTGGATTTATTAAAGATAGTACTAATTGAGTAGATAAAGATAGTAAAATCTGACCTTCACATTGATTTTCTTTAATAGTGAGTTGCTCTTTAATCCTCTCAAAATGGCAACGCTATACCTTTTTTGCGATTTCTACTAAATAATCCTACAATCAATAAATTCCCTCGTGAAACACTTTGGATCGAATAAATTTGATTAATTCCAAGAAATTTTTGATGGGGTAAAGGGAACAACTCAAATAAAAGAAAAAGGTATAAATATAACATGGATAGAAAAAAGTGCATTAAGGCTGGTTAGAAAGTTAAGTCCAAATTACTTTGTATGCTTAAAGAGATAATTGTAATTAGCTTTTAATTCACCAACTAAAACAATGTTTTATTATTCAACTACACTTGCCTGTTAATGACAACTTTGAGGTTTTGGAATTATAGAGGCGGATTCAGAATTTAAAGTTTATGAGTTCTTATAACAATCTCATTGTCTACGGAAGGTCTAAACAAAAACTACTAGTTCCCCGCCCCTGACATGTATTCACAACATTTCTTATATGCAGGGGCAAAACTAAAGAGTAAATTTCTTTTGTTAAAAAAATCACAGTATATACTAGGTCAAAGACCTCTATTTATCCATAGACAATAGATGTTCAACCCTTCAATGAAATTTATGTCTCCGTCACGACTTACGAGTATCCATATGGTCAGAAAAAAGAATAATTTTATCCAACTTATGGTTTGTTTTGCAGTACTTCTCTGGATATGTATGTGGAAATGTAATTGAAATAACAATTCCGTTGTAGTCTAGTTGGTTAGGATACTCGGCTCTCACCCGAGAGACCCGGGTTCAAGTCCCGGCAACGGAATTTCTTTTTTTTTTTTCCGTCTACTCTCATTTGAGAGACTTTGAGGTAGGAATAACGTCTGCCTACATTCTACCCTCCTCAAATTTCCGTCTACTCTCATTTGAGAGACTCTGAGGTAAGAATAACGTCTGCCTACATTCTATCCTCCTCAAATTTCCGTCTATTCTCATTTGAGAGACTCTGAGGTAAGAATAACGTCTGCCTACATTCTACCCTCCTCAAATCCCACCCGTAGAATTCTACCAAATATGTTGTTGATATTCTTTCATTTTTCGTCTACTCAAATCTCTTATTTGAGTTTCAAAAACAGCCTCTACCTCCATGTCATTTTCTGTCTATTCTCATTTGAGTCTTTCAAAAACAACCTCTACCTCCATGACTTTGAGGAAAAAGTAACGTCTGTCTACATTCTACCCTACTCAAATCTCACCCATGAAATTATACCAAATATGCTGTTGAACTGATAGTGACACATAAAATCTGATTACAAGAAAAAATGAAAATTGCAAAATAATAATGTGCATTTAACAAAAGTTACAGATTTAATACATATTTGTACATCCAAAACTAATCCCTTTAACTACTTCAAGTCTAAACCAAAAAGAGACATTTACAATTCAAGAATATGGAATAAATTGCACAATCTTAATCAAGCCAAACAATCACATACCCAGTGTAATCCCCGAGAAGGGTAGAGTGTACACAGACCTTACCCCTACCTCGTAGAAATAGATAAGTTGTTTACGATAAAATAAAACAATCTTGATCAAGACAAACTAGTGTCAAAATTCCATACACACCTAGGGACTCTTGGGCACAAGCAGCAGCTAGGCTGATAAAGATTATGCCAACGCCTCCTTCTAGAAATCTGAATCATTGTTAGCATTTCTTTATCTCATAAAAAGAACTACGTTCATCGTCACCACTGTCTGACCCTTCCTCATTCTCATCGTCATTTGATGTTGCATTAAGAGTTCGGTGAGAACTCCAATCAGGTGGGAAGGTCTTTTGAAGGGATTTTGTTATATTACCACCAGTCCTCTCAATTTTTCTCAAGCACTTGGACCAATGAACTGCAGTTCCCATATCAACAGTCAATCCAGACTCCACCATCTCTTCACAAACATGTTGGATTCCCGTTATAATGTTATCTTGATCAGCAACTGCTGCCCTTGACAACAATGATGTCATTACACAGTGGTATACAGCTTTGTCTGGTTTCAGACCAGATTGCTTCATCTGTTCAAAACATTTCAAACCCTTTTCGGGAAGAGAAGCTCGTGCCCAACCATGTATAAGAGTGGTATAGGTTTTTAAGTTAGGTTTGATCCCAACAGTTTCCATCTCTTCAACTGCTCTCATTGCTCTCTGTAAACCACATGAAAACATTGATCAGAATCTTTTGGTTATTACTTGTAATAACATAAAACAGTACATAATTATGTTTGCTAAGAAAAGCCACAATTTAAAGACCAATTAAGATAACGGAAAAGCAACTAAATCAAATTCCTGAAAGCAACTGATGCAAATAAACCTTGCAGGCCAAGTATTATTAGGACCATAAAGTTGCTAACTCAATGTCACGTGGATGAAATATATCTCAAATAACTTGGGCGTAGTAGTAATTGTTGTTTCACTGCATAATAGTTGCTCCGCTTTAAAATGCGTAATAAGAAACTATTGATCAGCATACGAAGTAACAAATGATTTCAACATATTCACCACAGGCATTAAGACAACTATCATCAAGTACGTACTTGCATGTCTCCAGCTTTACAACAAGCATTTATGAATGACGTGAATGTATGGATGTCAGGTGGAACTCCTTCTTGTCTCATCTGTTGCATCAGGTCAGCAGCCTCCCAGACATCACCTCGTCGAGCCCATCTGCATCAACACGATATACAGAAGAAAGGAGGAGAATCATGGTCTAGTAACAAGAAAGGCAAGCATGAACAGAAGAACCTCTGGAGAGTAGGGAAAGTGGAAATCTAAATTATGCTAATCGACATTCCTTCTGTTTTTGTTCTATTGGATGATGGTCCTAGAATAATTAAAGTATAAAATGTAAGATATGATCCTAACAAAAGCAGTACGATAAACAGGTACACATCAACTGTAAATCTAACCATACCCGTCAATTAATATGTTATAAACAAAGGTATTCCTTGGGATGCTTTTGGCACTCATTTCTTTTGTCACCATCAAAGCACTTTGCATCCTGCCTGATTTACAGCATGCCTTGAGTAACGCCTCATATGTATATATGTCGAGCTCTAAACCCTCATTTTTAACTTTTGAAAAATATTCACAAGCTTTTCCAATATCACCAAGAGATGCATAACCATGCATAATGGTTGTATATGTGTATTCATTTGGACTAACGCCGGCAAGCAACATATCGTCTAAAATTTGTACAGCCTTCTCCATCTGTATCAAGTTAAAGATAAAGTTAACAAATAAGGAGCCAAGGAAAAGCATTTGCATAAGCACGGCATTTTTTCAGAATAGAAATTGCAGATGCCAATAGGGTTCTTTGACTTTATTTTTTGCTATCTGATCAATCCAAAATGTGGGAGAGAATAAAAGGGAAATGGGTTAGGATGTGGGTCGGGTAAAAGGAAATGGATTAGGGGGTGGGTCGGGTTTTATTTGAATGGGTCCAATGTTACTTTAGATTTTAATTAAATATTGAGTCTTTTTAATTAGGTGATGTGGACCTTTAATAAGGGGCCACATGGCATAAATGATTTTGCAAAACTGGATATATTTTGTTAAAAAATAATGGCACGAATGAGCCCTTTTTATAAGGGCAGTGGCATAGATGAACCCAACTTTTACCGGATGGCATAAATGAAGCCATTTCTAATAGTTCGATGGCATATTTGAGCCTTTTCCTTCTAACTATAACACTGGCTTGCTACATTTTCCCAAGCTACAAATGAATATCCTCAAACGGAAAAAACATTTTTCCTCTCTTATTCCTTTGTTTTTTTCTTGGGGGGAGGGGGGGGGGGTTGTTGTTACAGGCAGCAGTGCTAGTTAACCATTATACGTGTCTGCCTGTATAATCAACAATTTGGCTTCAGTTTGGAATTTTTGATTTTATGTAAATAGATCACACTGACATGCATGTCCCCTGCTCCGATAGCAATTGACATGATAGGTCAGAAGCTAAAATGTGAGGCTCCTTTTAACTCTGCCTAATGCAAATATATGGTTCAGTCATTTACCTGACGCTTCTCAACAAGGCCAAGAACTAAAGCATTGAAAGTGTGAACACTTGGAATGCATCCACTCCTCCTCATCATATCAAAAACGTCAAGTGCTCTTCTTACTTCTCCAGCTTTTGCAAAAGCATGAATGATTGGCATAAATGTCCGTGAGTTTGGCATATACCTCTCCTTCTTCATTTCCTCAACAATGCGTAGGGCGCGATCCAAGTTACCCATGCCACAAAATGCTCTGATAATGTTATTATAAAGTACCACATCTGGCTTCAAACCATCTCTTATTACATCCTCAAAAATTGCAAAAGCATTAGCCCAATCTTTCAAATTTATGAATCCATTCATCAATATGGAATATGTCTTCATGTTATGCTTTATGCCAGCCAATTTCATCATTTCACTGACCTCAAAAGCTTTGGATACCTTACCAATCTGCAATGGTTTAACACCAATTATACGAAATTCAGATGAACAAAAGAAGTTGTAATATGACTTATAAACAATATCAAGTTGTGAGTAGTAGCTAGAATTATATGCTCAAATGGCCCAAAGATTTCATATTGCAGACCCTAACTAGTTTGGAATAAAGCGTAGTCGACTAAAGAATGATGGACTGATTGAAATGGAAAAGAAGCGAAGAGCTAATATGACCAAGCTACCCAATTTAGTACTTTGACTTGATATACACTTGTTGGCAACCCCTAAATAAAGGGTTCTTGCTGGTTGCATAGTAGCTAAATTTTTATTTGTTTAGCACAAGTAAAAGTGTGGACCTTCCACACTGTTGAGTCTTGGCTTTTCTGAAGGAAGAATCTGACATGTTAAACTGAGAGCGGAAGTCCGAATCTAAACTCAATTATTCTTAAAGTGCCAATTGCCTATATCTGCATGGTCTATGCTACAGATATCAGACCAAGAGTGCGAGAAAAAAGAACATATAAAAAGAAGAAAATTCCGCAAGTTTTTTTTCCTGCAAGTATGAAGCAACTTAACAAGTTAAACGTAAGGAAGATTCTGAATGATCTAACAGCAAGCAGAGTAACCTACCTTGATATAGAGGTTCATCAAACATCCATAGCTGACAACTGAAGGTGTAAATCCACACTCCTGCGATAATAATTACAGTAACTCTTTAGATCAATCATCAAGGACGCTTAACATTCAGAGCACATGCAGCTGCCTATTCATCTTAAAAGCACTGTTTAGAAAGGCAGTGCTTTACTGCTATTTTGAATTGTTCAGGTTTTCTACTTTCTCCTTTTCTGTATGAAGAGTTTTCTTCACTTATGGAAAACATTTGATGACGCTTAGAATACTTCATAGCAAAATGTCTAAGGTAAAGCCTGAAGGCTGTCCCAGTCCCTGTTGATGAAAATGTCAACCATCTTTGTTTTTTTGAGAAAGTAAATGGCAACCATCTCTTCTCTTACGAACACCACTTCGTAGCAAAATGTTACAATTTGCTAATCCTTTCTATCTAAAAGTTATATTAGTAGAAAAAATTATGTCATAAATACAGCAGTAAGATGCCCAAAAATAAATAAACTTAGATAACTAAAGCCTATTTGACCTAAAACCAGCTCTTCTAATAAGGTATTAACAAAGGAAGAGTAGAGGTCTCTCAGAAGGATAAAGGGAAAAAGGAAAACAAATGCTTCAATATAATGTTCACTTGACATTCTCCAATTTTTCTCAATAAAGAAACTACAATATCCAACCAAAATAAAACGAACATGAGAAAAAACCATATTAAACACGTAGAGATACATTGAACAAACTTTTACCTTAAGTCTATCAAATACAATGAGACAGTTTTCTTCATTTCCTATCATAGTATAACCATCCATCATGGTATGATAGATATCAATTGGAGCATCGATACCCTCCTCTTCCATCTCCCTGACCAATTCTTCGGCTCGATCCATATTGAATGTTTGGCTGACATTTGACAATAAAGCCAACAGACAACATTAATTTGTAATAATATCTTTAGGAAAAAAGTTTAATATGAGAAGGCTGAAGAGAAGGAATACTGCTGCAGAAATTAGCATTTGGCCAACATTAACTCGTAATAATGTCCTATAAAATAATATGAGAGAACTGCAGAGAATGAATAGTGCTGCAGCAATTAGATTTTGCCAACAACAGCAATTGTTTACACTTAAACTGCATACACAAGACCAAACAAACTCTAACACGAAAGAGAAAAAACAAAAAGGATCAAATTCAATGAAAACACACCAGTTAGCATAGATGATATTCCCATATATGATTGCATTTAATGTCAGATCCCTCTTTTTGGCTTCCTCAAACCATCGCTCAGCAGCTCTTCAAGAAACAGAAAGAGAAATGACATATCAGGAAAAGTTCTCATCAGATATCCCGAATGAAAGTTAATACTCAGAAAACTAGAGAGAACTCTTGATAAAAAACAAATAAATTGAGAGAACTAAGAAAGCTAGATTACTCAAGAGAAGTGTTAAGTGAAGACAATTCTTTTACGCATTAAAGACATTACCATACACACATTTACCAAATATGGAAAATCAGTTTTTTTTTTTTCAGGTTTCTTATTTTCTAGCATGCAGTAGGACTAAGTTGTTTAGATGCCATGGGGGCTACATTTCAAAGAAAAGAAACAACTGAACAGAACAGTACAGATACTCCCCCAGTGTAAGGCATTGAGCAAAGGTTAAAGCCTAAATGTGGTTGATTACCCAATTCAGTACCAGTTGGCTGTTAAGTTATTAGACTTAGCCATTAAGTATGTTTGATAAGGTAAATTAAAAATCACTTAAGAGATCTGCTGGTCATTGAAATGCTTATACGAAAGTTTAGGTGCAAACAACTCAAACCTAAGAATGATGAATATCAGATGACTTTTTGATAAAGATGATGCATATTAAAAGATAGATGATAGAGATTTCAATGCCTAGAATTTTGCATGTGAAAATGCAACATGTTACTTTAGATTATTGAGGTTAACAAAAATACTTGTCTGTATACTGGAGAAACATGACTGGCATCTGACCTTACATATAAGAAAATATGTGACAATTATTGAGGTTAACAAAAATATTTGTCTGTATACTGGAGAATTTTGATTTGCATATGATGTTATAAGCAAATAAGTGCTCATACATTCAGCTTATTAATAATCACAAATTGTTCAAGAGAGATATGTTTAACTTTCTACTCTAACAATTTCAAGGATGATAACTTTAATCATGCACAATTTTATATTTTAATACTTAAAATAGAGAATATAGACATATTTAAAGATAGTCTAATCAAGTCTCAATTTTTGCTCTCTGATATTGTTTTCAGTTTCATCAAACATCCGAGGTCCTTTATTAAACAAAGGTGAAAAAAGGAGAGCCCAACATTTTCAAACTAATCAAACTTAACAAAGCTAAGTCAATGTTAAAAACGAACACAATGATAAATGAATAACAACATTTAAAAGTGGTTGAATTGCTCACTCTATATTGCCGACTTTGGCAAATCCTCCAATAAGAATGCTGTAAGTTACAAGACTCAATTCAATTCCTTCATCTTTCATTTTCCTCACACAACATAGTGCTTCTTCCATGTCTCTACCCACTGCATAAGCATGAATAAGGCTGCAAATGCGAAACACTTCCTTTGAAGCAATACAGATAATACAGTATCCATTTTCTTTTCATTTTCAGGAGTAGCATATAACACAGAACCAATTTTCAGAAGTAGCAATGTTATATATTTCAGAGGAAATAAGCATAGCATTAAGTAGTTACAATAATAACCAGTTCCCACAAGTGTCTAAAGAAAATATTTTTTTGTGGGGGGTGGGATGGGGGACAGGTTTGGGTTACACTTTAAAAAAGAAGAAATGTTGAACTGAAGAATGAGCAAATATGTGGCCAAGATTGGCCTTGAATCATATCCGTCCATAAGGATTTAGTTATGGGGTTATTTACTGGAAGAGTTGTCTAACGATGGATAGATAGAACTGAAGTAACAGTTAATAAAGGTGAACTAACTTGGTATATACATGACAAGTTGGTTCTATTCCTCGAGCACACATCTTCTCAAAGGTTTCACGTGCACGATGCATGTCACCCCTCCTTGCGTAGTAGTTCACCATTAAGCCAAACTCTTTCCTGGATGGCTACAAATAGAAGGAATTATTTTATCTGGAAGATATGATCAAGAGTTCCTTAAAAGCCTAACACACAACTACACATGAGACTAAAATGAAAGTAAGGTATACCATAAATGAATATTAACTTTTCTTCCACAGGAAGGCATATCAGAGATAGTAGTAATAATAAGCAGTATATAGTAGAATGTAAATGTATTTACATGCAAGTACAGCATATCCACAAGCCAATAGAAGTCTTCCAGGACTAGAAATCATCAAAAGTACACATTGTTGCTGCTAGTTACAATCGAAGGAACAACATAACTTCTCTAGCACTTCATCTTATCCTTAAATATATGACACATAATCTTATAAAATTAGGGGTAAACCATGAATGAAGATCTCCGTTTCTTGGGTCAACGGAGAAGGGGATGAACAATTAAGGACGAGGGAGTAACTAATAAGAATTATTACAACAACATATCCAGTGTAATCTCTATGTTTGTGGGTTTGAGAGGTTGTTTCCAACAGACCCTTGGCTCAAAAGGAATGTTATCGAAGTAGAATTGCAAGAAAAATATAACAACCAAATAGCACAATACAAAGCAAATAAAGCAATTAATAGTACCACACATAGAAGAATAGAAGACTAGGCAATTACTAAATACTACTACCAATAATGAGAAGAGGAAAAGGAGGAGGCTAGTCCCCTACCCTCCCACATAAAGTGCGACAATACTAGGCTACCTACTAACCTTCTACCCTAATCCTCGACCTCCATACCTTCCTGTCTAGGGTCATGTGGATATTTGCTTTTTTCAGTTTCCGACCTCTCTTGCTCTAGAGCCACAAAGAAGCAAGATAGAGGAATATCAGAAAAAGGAAACATTGATAGTTGATAATAAGTACTAGACATATCACTTTCTCATTACCAAAGCAAATAGCTCATAAATATTTGCACTCACCATTTAGCACCAAAAGTATTGCCACATTAACTAAGCTAATAGCACATAATGAACCAACTTAATTCATCCAATTCTAAAACCTTATCATGTTTTTGCTTGTAACAAGTAAAAAATGTACTAACTTAAGTATCTAAACACTTCCAATCATACATTTTAAGGGACTACAGCACTGCAAGCAGAGTACTGAAGTATTCCAGTAAGCATAACACCTTCTTGATTCTCTCAAAAGCCCGAACAACCGCCTGCCAATTCTCCGGCTGTGTTTCTAGAACCTTCTTGAAATCTCTCCCAGACCCCTCCATCGCCTCGTGCCACATGTTCCTCTCCTCTATTTTCTCTTTCAATCTCCTCCCATCATCCAATTTCACAGTCAATACCCTTCCATGAAATTCAACACCATCAAACTCCACTGCCTTCATAGCTGCTTTCTCTGCAATTGGACCCTCATATTTCAAAAACCCAAAACCCATATTCTTTTCATTCCCACTATTACCCTTTATCAAAATCACATTCTTTATAGCCCCAAATTGTCTAAAAAACTCAGTAACCTCCTTCTCTTTAATCCATAATGGCAAATTCCCCACAAAGATTCTTCCTTTTTCCTTATTTTCAACTCTTTTCCGCATTTCCTCATTTTTTGCTAATAGTGGTGGAGGGGTTGGGGTTGGGGGTGGGGGTGGGGCTGGGGGTGGTGACAGTTTCTTGGATAGCCATAGCTTGTTATGGAGATTAGGTGGTGGGGTGGAATTAAGTAGATGTTTGAGGGGTTTTTTGGTAAATATAGGAGTGTATGGAGGAGGGATTTTTTCAGGTGAGTTGGAGGAGGATTTTCTGAGGGAGGAGAAGACGGTGGCGGAGTGGTGGTTTCCGGTGAGAATGGCGGCGGAGAAGGGTGGCGGAGATGGAGAGAGGGAGAAGATGGTATCCATTATCAGTTAACTCAACTGGGGAGTGAGAACTGAGAAGACAAAGAAGAGATGAAAATTTTCAAAGGGAAAATCTTGATTTTTGAGTGGTGAATGAGGGGCAAATTTCGATCCGTCTCAATTTATACGATATTTTTTTGAATTTCGAGATTGAAAAGAAGTACTATTTCTTTAGCCATAATCTTTAAATATTTTCATCAATTAATCCAAGAAGGAATTGGTGCTATGTCAATTTTACCATAACTAGCCATATATTTTTTTTATTTTCCACACGATATCCAGAGTTCATATTGGATCCCCGATTAAATTTGAAACATGCATTGCAGGGCTAATTCTGGGATGATGCTCCCAACATGATTTTCTCCATACTCAGACTCAAACATGAGACTTCTGATTAAGGGTGAAACAATCTCATTACTGCATGACAACTCATGTTGATCATTTCTTTACTGTTAATATAAAGTGATACATCATTTGTTCCGTTGATTCAACTATCTATGCCTATGACAATGAACTTCACTAAGCACTCTTTCTCACTCATTTTACTATTTGTCAATGGCATATCAAGAATTGCAAATGCAAGTGACCATGACATTTCTTCACACTTCATCTTCCTAACTAGGGCAGGAGCTAGATGAACGCAAAGGGTTTCATGTGAACCCCCTTTGTTGGAAAATCATATCGTATGAATGAGAAGTTCCATTAATAAAGTTTCTGCCTCTGCCACTGTGCTAATGCCTCTCAACAAATCAAACAATGTGTGAAGACTTCTTCACTTACATTGGCATGCCCACAAACCTTTATTGCGACAAAAGCTAGTCAGGCAAAATTCCCAACTCTAAATGGAAAGTGTCTCACTTGCCATGTTACCATTTCCTTCGGGTGTTGTTAACGATAACCCCCCTCCCTCTCTAACACACATACCCTTGTGTCTCTGAGCTCTTGTTCCTCGTACAAGGTGTTCTAGAAGCTGGATTCATCGACACAAAGAACATTCTTTATACGTAGAAGCCAAGATCCGTAGACACGTTTGTTTTCCCTTAGAGGACTAGTTTACTATCCGTGTAACGTGAACCATTATAAACAAGTTGTGGCCCTCTCTGCATTTGGTAGCGCGCATGTTGACATTGTCACACCCCTATTTTTTCCCAAAACGAAGTGTTTGAAAAATAGAGTTTCTCCAATTAAAGTGACATTTTGAAAAGGGATTATTTTTATTTCAGAGTCGCCACTTGGAATCGAGTTTTGGCGTTCCAAGTCACCTTAATTTTACCCCTAATCAAAAAGAAGTTGACTCTAATTTTTAATGGTCTGCGAACTAGAAATATGGATAAGAAATTCTATTGACCAAGGGGAAGGTGTAAGGCACCCCTCGAGTCCCGTGTTTCTAGCACAGTTGCTTCATTGACTTATATCTTGGCTTGACTTAGTTTTTGGATATAGTATACTTATCAGCTATACATTTACTTATGTCCCACCTTCTTTGATTTATTGTAACTATCTTGTTTAGATTTTTTAGAGTCCGGAGAATTTTAGTATTGTCGTTTTAGTGGGAGTCGATATTTGAATTATAATAGAAGGTAAACTTCTACGGGATTTAGGATTAATTTTAGAAAAAGAAAATGTTAAAGAGGTTGAAACCAATTTCTTGAAATTTTTCTTTTTCTTATTTTTCTTCTATTTTATTTTTTTTGCACGTTACTTTTTGTAGTTTTTACTTTCATTCATTTTTTTATTTTTTATTTTTAACATTCTGTTTCTTCTTACTTTTATTTTATTTTTATTTGATTTTTGTCTAACAAAATATTTCTTTTTCTAATTTTCTTCTATTTATTTTTTGCACGTTATTTTTTTTTTGTAGTTTTTACTTTTTTATTTATTTTATTTTTCTTTACATTCTGTTTCTTCTTCTTCTTACTTTTATTTTTATTTGTTGTTTTTATCTAACAAAAATGTTTTTCTTCTTTTTTATTTAAATAATTTTTTGGCTAAGTTTTGTTTTCCCCTTTTTTATTTTTACCTTTTCTTTATTTTTTGCTCTTTATAACTTTTCATCTTTTGTTTCTTCTGTTTTTGTTTTAAATGTTTATTTATTTTATTCTTACTTTCTTTTTAATGATCTAGTCCTCTTCTTTTTATTATCTTCATCTTTCTATTCTGCACTATTTTGTTTTATTATTATACTTTTCTCTGCTCACGTTTTCTTTTTTTATTTTGTATATTATTTTTTAATTAATTTTTTCCTTTAAACTAATTGAGAGAAAAATAATACACGTAGTGATATAATAATTTTTCTTCACCAAATGATGATAGTGTGAAATTACTAATAAAAGAACTATCTCACGTTGATGAATTAATGACTCACTTAAATGAACTAATGTTCATCTCCTCCATTTTTAATATTTCGGATACGATAAAAATTATTCTAATAATTAATTGTCTCCATAAGTATGGCAATATTATTTATTTATTAAACTCCAGAAACTCTAAATGATAACTAATACAGAATCTCTAACCAATTTACACGTAATTAAATTAAAGTCATAAACGAAGTTGTCAATTTGTACCATCAAATAAATGTACATAAACATGTTGAAATAAAACTAGGAGTAAACAACAACCATCTTTGGATCAAATTAGTTGATTAAATTAACGTCAGGTGTAAAAATAATTCGATGAGCAAATTTAAACAGTAGCAATTCATGCAATCAACAATATGATATGCGTCATAAAATAGTGGCATATAACAATACATGTAATTTTAAGGACTTCATAACATCATAATCGAATTCAGAACAATTATTTCATTGAACTATATAAGGAATTAGAATTACCTTTTCGTAAAACTTAATTCCAACAAAAGAAACCGCTACAATCTACTGATTTTCAAAGTTAATTATAATTAACTTTAAGGAGCCACGAACTTGAATCCACGAACAAAAATCTATCTGACTTAAAGTGTATATGCTTTTTTTTTTTTGTGCACTCTATTCCATATAACTGATGATGGTGATCTCTATCTCCCCTTTTTGTACGTTTGTGTTCTTATATATATAGGATAGGTTTTTTGCTTTTTTGCAGATTTTCTTGGTACGTGTGTGTGTGGGTCTCCTTTTGTTATTGACTTTTTCTTCCTTTAGTCATGTGAAGTGGGAGTGTAGAGAATTGTGGGAAAGTGGGAGTGTGGGGGTGTATGGTATTGTTGTTGTTTATTTATTTACTTATTTTAAAAAGCAGCAAACTGTTTTTGCTCTTCTTTTCCTTACGTGTAGTATGTTTTTGGGTAGGTATAGGAGTGGGGTAGGTTTGTTAGATTAATTAGGTTATTTTTTATTTACTTTTTAGTTTTAGTTTTATTTTAATCTTAAAAGAATAGCATATCAACTAATTATTTAAAATTAATAAAAATCTAAGAAAAAGTCAACTAGCTATAAGATAAGATCAATTAAATAATACTAGCTTATTTATAAAAACTTAATTTCAAATATAGTTTTTTTTTTTGTAATCTTTCATTTCTTTTTAAACAATTGACAATAAAACTTACCTTAAAAAGTGATTCTATTTTGTTGTTTGCAAATCTTTTAAAAATAAGCTTAATAAAATAAGATAACAGTCAAAATATTTAATTTATATTTATAAAAATATTTTAGCTCTAAAAATGGTATAAGATTTTAAGCTCGGTCAAAAATACGTGTCTACAGACATTGTTTCATTGCCCTTGTCAATTTTTGGCAATAACATTGTTGATAAAACACTTACTAAGGTATTTTTGAGACTACTGTTGGCACCATTGACAAGATCAAAGTAGGATGTAATGTTTATACCATACCTTGAATTTAAGCCTTTAGTTACTAGCCAAAAGCAGCCTATGTCGCTTGAACTCTCCAAAAATGTTATCAACCTGTGTCAGATCTTCCAAAAAATTTACTATTTTGGAAGGATCTAACTCCACTCGTCTACATTTTTGAAGAGTCCGAGCAACACAGCTAAAGTCTTGCTTGTGTGTATGAACAATACAATCTTCCCTTGGGTACGAAATGCAAGTCAATACGTACCCCTTTTCGATTAGGCTTTCATCGAGGAACGAGCCTTCGGATTGATCTACTGATCCTGAACTCAACTGTCTTGCACAAGTTCCACAAGTACCAGCCCTGCATGAGTATGGAAGTTCCATTCCTGCATCTTCTGCAGTATCAAGAATGTATCGATCATCGGGTACTTCAATCTCGTTTTCGATACCATTAGGATCTATCAATTTCACCTTGTATAGTGCCATTGTTGAGACTTTGAACTTGGAGAAAGAATTCAATCCAAATGTTTTGGAAATGCTCTTCAAAGAACCCAGAACATGATTGATTTAACGTATAGTCACTAAACTTTATCGACTATAAACAAAAAAAATAGTTTTGTGAGGGTACTATTACTTTAATATGATGAAAAATAGTCTTTCTTACTTTATTGTTATATAGCGGATAAAGTTCAGTAAAGATATGTGAAATTAACTCATCTAGAGTACATGAAGGCTTTTTGGTGAAGGCATAGGATTTTGTTGATCGTGCACCTTTGAGCAAGTAAGATGAAGGAATGCTAATTGTTGACATGTTACACCTAGGAAACATAAAATGATTTGATTAATTAAACTAAATTAATCTATTAGCATTATAAATCAAGATCTAACAAATAATTGTTGACGTGTAATATATTCAGTGAAATCCCACTAAATGAAATTTGGAGAGGATTGAGTGTTCGACTATTTCTAAAGTATATATTTTGATCAACGCAAATAAATAAAAATTAGCAAGAGAAACTTAAATAATACAATTCATACCATACATAAAATTCAAAGACATAATTGATGAGTAGAGAAAATATGAACCTATGAAGATGATAATTTTGAGGAGCAAAGCTACAATTCCTGTTCGGTGACACTCTTTTAGATATATGTATGTTTATATTATATAGTCTGAATTCTACTAATAAAAACAAACAAAAAGAAAACTCATTCACTTAAACTGTTGAAGTGGCAAAAAAGCAAAGCAAACAACAAAAAAGCTATCGTATTATCTAAGTGAGGTCTGTAAATATATATACGGAGATATTCGGAGTCTAGAGGTGTTTTTGTGATTTATATTAGGATAACTAAAAATATGTATGATAGAGCTAAAATTTGGATAAAAACCGTAAAAGGTGATTCAAAACACTTTTTGAGACCATCAACTCGTTTATATTTACATTAGTAATGGACGAATTGCCATGGCATATTCAAGAAGAGGTATTATGATATATGTTATTCACAGATGATATAGTATTGATCGACAAAACACACTGTGAACTTACACTTAATATGTAGTTTAATAACATTTGTTGTCATTGGTATAAATCATTGAAACACCTTCTTGCTCTGCAGAAATGCTAAGTTCAATGGCCTATAACATACTCAACGTAGTCCAACCCTTCCTAAGATGATGCAAATAACACGAGTTTAATGCATCGAGCTGCTTTCTTATTCTACTGCAACACAAAGATACTAAGACCATCTCCAACCCCAATCTATTTTACTCTCCATTCTCTATATTTGGAGAGTAAAATAGAGAAAGGGCTCTCCAACCACCCTCTAAATGACTCTCTATTCTTCATTTATAGAGAGGTGAATAATAGTTCTCCAAATTTGGAGAACTACTATTCATCTCTCTATTTCACTTTTTCATTATTTTATTATTATTTCTATTATTTTGTAGTTAACATATTATTTTTCATATAAGACCATTAATTATATCTCTAATATTAGTAATTCATTTTAAATGTAATATAACAACAACAACAACAACATACCCAGTGAAATCCCACTAGGTGGACATTTTAAATGTAATATAACATTTTAAAAAATATATTATTTAATATATACTACTTTCATCCTGAATTAATAATGTTTCAATTTTTTTAATTTTCGTCACTTGAATATAGTTTGATATCATTATTATTTTCACTATGAAGAATGCACAAAATTAAAATGATAAGATGAAAAATTTAATTTAAAAATACAAAACATGACATAATAATTTAAATACAAGATAACAATACATAACATAATAATTTTATCACAACGATAATTTAGTAGTCCGGTAGGTCATTTTTCAGATTTAACAATATTCGGAAAAAATTAGTGTATGATCCACATAATTAGTGTAGTTGTGATTGCGGTTGTGCTTGTTGATTTCTTTTTTCAATTATTCGTAGTTGTTCTTGTTGAATGAAAATCTCCGATTTGAACAATCTTTAGCTAGACATAAAATGATTAAGGATAAAAATGCTCATTTTAAATTCCGTAATGCATTAATAGAACATTTATGAGAGCAATGTAATAATCTTGAAAGTAGAGTATTTATGTAATTATATTTCACTAATAATTTCACTTTTATTTGAATTGTCCATTAATTTGTATATTATATAATATTAACTTGCAATTTATGTTATTTATAAATTTAGGAAAAATATAATTTTATATTAAGTAAAGAATTTGAGAAAATAAATTTTTATATTACATGAATATTATATAAAGTGATTATTTGGGGGAAAAAAAGGAAGTAAAGGATGTGTATCATGAAATAAGAAAATAAGAATGAAATATAAATAATAATATAATATTGAGGAAAGAGAAAAAGATTCTTTTTTAGAGAATAAAATAGAGAATTGGATAGGAGTTGGTTGTCTGAAAAATAGAGAACTCTATAGTTGAAAAGTAAAATAGAGATTAGGGTTGGAGATGCCCTTTAACTGCTTTTTTAAGAAAAAGAGAATCCTGATACACAAAAAATACAGTTTCTCAACATGCATAGGCTTTAAAATAGTTTTAAGATTTTTTTGTGTCAACACAATCCTGGCAATCAAACAATTTCTATTACAAGAGTATATCAAGAGAGCAAGCTTCTACTTGATAAAAAGAAGCAAAAAATCTCAATCAACAAGTATAGTGTGTAATCAAAAGTTAAGACAAACAGCCAATCATCTATAGTTAATTGGTCTTGCAACTGCGTCAATCGATCAGGAACGATCATGAGCACTCGACAGAACCACGGAACTAACTCCAACTTTTGGGGAAGAGAGACGATCCTTCGACCATTCCTCTAAAGCTTTACGGTGCAGAGCGTTCATTCGTATGTATGGCCGTTTTTCTTTGATCAACTTCTCAGCATTTTTCCAGTCTTCTGCTAGACCAAGAGCTACTAACAGTGCACACATGACTGCAACACTCCTTCCATGACCTAGAGGAAACAAATCAAGAATTTACGATGAAATATCAGTGATGCGTTTTATGTTCATTGCAATGATCTATTGAAGCATCAAAGAAACTGATAAGGAAGTTAAGCTCTTCAAGACAGTTTCCTGCAGGCATTGCTGTTGATTGATGCAGTTTAAGTACTCTCTCCGTTTCAATTTGTTAGTCTGGTTTTGACTTTGACGTGGAGTTTAAGAAAGTAAAGATGACTTTTGAATCTTGCGGTCTTAAGCAAAAGATATGTCAAATATACCAAAATACCTTTAATCTTGTGGTCTTAAACTTGTCATGTGAAAAGTTGAAATTAAAAAGTAGCCAAAAAAGATAAGAGGCCTTCTTTTTGAAACGGACTAAAAAGAAAATAGACAAACAAACTGAAACAAAGAGAGTAGTACATAAGTTGTCACTACATGCAAGAGAACACATTTACTTCTACAATCTTTATCCTAAAATGATAACTTCCCAGAAAGACTTAAGGTTTCATGGCTTTAACTATGGGCCTGCACGTTGTATCAATGGTTATTACTAGGAAAATCTCACAATCAAAACGTGGACACTTCTAAAAGCAGCGTGAAACCGCTCATATAAAACTCTAACAAACACAGTGAAGCCTGCGGAATTGTTTTAATAGAGGTCCTTAATCATCACTATTTTTTATGACCGTGGTGTCTGGGTCAGCTTTTGTGCACCTCGACTAATTCCACGGTATACCTGTCTCGTCCGACCAACAACTCTGTCCACCAAGGCTAGGACAAATGGGAAGAAAACTCACCTAGTGTTTTAAGTCTATGCTGGGATTTAAAACCTAAGACCTCATGGTTCTCAATCCACTTCATTGAACACTAGGTCACCCTTGGATGCATCCTTAATCATCACATTATTTGGCAGCAAAGAGTATTTTAATAAGGCTCTGCACATTGACCTCCTGTTTGTAAGGCTGATTGGTATCTATCAGTCAAACCCTAGCCTAAGGAACTGTACTTTCATAACCAAAACTGGCTTTCATAATGTAAACTACCAGTCGAAGAGTGCAATCAATTTTCTATTACCTTTTCTCAAAGAAAAAACCTGCAAGTTGTATAGATGATCTATTTATAGAAATGCATGTAGACAAATCGAAGTGTAAATACAATAGCTAATGTAACTATGCAATAATATGGGATTGTCTTTAACGACCTCAGAAGCACCACTTGCTGCTAATAAGTAGCCAAAATTTCCCAGTGGAGTCAAAGCAATCACAAGTTTAGCATGGTATAATAGTTTCTGTTTATTTCCAACAATTGGGATGAACCATCTGAAGTTTACCACTTCATTTTGTCCTCTCTTTAAACTCCTCAGTCGAAAATCAAAAGAATAGGTTGTTATATATTTTAGACAACCTTCACGTCATGAGTTAGGCTTAAGGTCCATTTTATTAACCAATATCAATATGCTATGACCAACCGACATGGTACCTATGAGAATACACAGTATTTTATCAAATATTCATCTTCTATGGTGTCAAATCTTCAAGGCATGACTCAAAAATGTTATTAGGCTTCTGTTTGAAGAATCATTCATCCGTTTCTAGTTGAGAGGAAATTTGATTAGGTTTCCGTACACACAAACTGTAGCAAATTTCGCTACCTCAACATGGAATCATACTACATTAAGTTTAGAGACTTAAATCAATCAAAGAATATAAGTTAAGTATGTACATTTCAACCCTTATCTAATTACTTTCTTTTCAGGCACTTCTACCTCAAGGGCTAGTGGCGCACAGTTTAAAACTTGGTGGATAATGGGTCTATCCCTCTACCTTTCTCCACTTCAATACCAGCTTTTTGTTTGCAACAGAGTTCTAACCCATGTTGTGCACCTCTACTATTGTTTTTTTTGAAGATTTTTCTTTTTTACATTTGCTTCCTACATTTTGTAAATATTAATGTATGCTAAATGTATTAGAAGATTACATGTTTATTTATTCTAGAAACCTTATTAATATTGACCATGTATCTTTTCCTTTTCCAAGAATACTTCATCTCTTCTTTCATGTTTGTATCGCCATCTATTTGTTCATGGTCAGACACAATAATAACCTAGCTTTAGAGCTAACATCATTCAGTTAAATCAGACCATGTAGATGGACAATGGTAGGATCAAGGAAAACCAACACACAAGAACCGGAGGAAATAAATTATGACCATAAGTAGTTAAGTAACATGATGACCAGATGAGACGGAACTCCCAAAGTCACTACCCTTCTCCCAACATACACCATACCTATATCATCAAGAAGAACATGATCTGTCTTTGAAGGAACCATGTATACATTGAACATTGAATACAAACTTGAAATAGAATAATTGTTAAAGAATTTTAAAAGCCTCGGGAAGAGCATCATACTTTGAATTTCTTACATAGAGACATTATTATATAGGCTCATGCAAATTTAATGCCCAATTTGAGCAACAATTGCTGTTCAGAGGTTTCACATCACGATATATTAAATAAACTATAAAACCACAATAGAAGAGTGTATGATTAAGTCAAAACCACATTCATTTCCTTACAAAGAAAATAATAGTTTTGATGCAAGAAACCTGACCTACAGCGACTTAATTGTACAGACACACCTAAACTAGCACAATATTCACTGAACATATCACAAAAATTCACAATGTTAGCTCACAAAATAACAAGGTCCATTTTGGACAAGTACCTCAAAGTAGTATAACATTTATGTATATACGGAAGCAGTTCAAAAAATTTAAGCAAGTTATTAACAACCATATTTTCTAAGACTTGAAGGACATTATAAAAAATGATCACCTCATGACTACCTCAAGTTTTAATCTTGGGAAAAAAAATCAAAATCATATGGAAGATTTTTACATTTGTTTTGGATATTGCTAAACCAAGCCTGCCATTGGTAAATCACACCAGCAGCTCTCATCTATGGATAAGTCACCTTATAGATATCAATTCGGCCAGAGACAACTCATGCTTTCCCTATGGAAAATGGATAATAAACTGCTAGCTTTCTCCTATGAAATATCAGTTGAGAAGTTCAACGGTTTTCAGTAATAAATACAACAGGAGAACCAAAAATATGAACCCAAAGGGCACCTTAGGATGTGTCTAGTGGTCAATGAAGTGGGTTGAGAACCCTGAGGTTCTCAGGTTCAAATTCTAGCAAAGACAAAAACGCAAGGTGATTTCTTCCATCTTTCCTAACCTTGGTGGACGGACTTATGTACCTGTTGCTGATGGAAGGTGGAAGGTAACCTGTGGAATTAGTCGAGATGTGCAATAGCTAAGCAACACCAAAAACTTTTAAAATCTAAAGGACATATCAATACCCTCATTTCATTGCTACAAATACATTCATCTGAAACAAAGTTTAAAGTTCACAATCATACCATATGCACAATGGATGAAAACAGGTATCTTCTGAGCTCTTTTTCTACAAGCCCACTTAACAGCAACCTCTATATCAGCTGGCTGAGGTGACCTAGTATCCCAAGTAGGAATACACAAAAATGCATGATTTCCAGTAAACTCCAACATCCTAGGCATCTCACAAGTACAATCAATAATAGCAGGATTACCAGGTGGCAATTTATCAGGTGAACAAGGCCAACCCCCAACATACAACCCTTCAGAAATCTCACTATATGGAGGTTCCCCACTCTTCATTCTTCTCAAAGCTGAAAAACCCCTAACAAAATACAAGTAAGGACTAAACATAACAAGTGACCAAATTGGAAATGTCCCATCTGAGTTTTTCCCCAAAAGAATTGGAAGATCAATTGAAGGGTTAGCAGCTAATGCTACCAATAAAGATACCAATGATGCATACAAACAAGGTATTGACAATAATGGGTATCCATAATTCTTGAGAGTTGCAAATAATATGAATAAAGTTACTGACTTTAGGCCTATAAGCACAGAAATTCCAACACCCATTTCAGTTCTTGACCAAAGAATCGATTTTTAAGCCAAAAAATCAGATACAAAGTCGAAAATTCAAATGGGTTGTGCCCAGTTCAAGAAGATACGAGAAGGGAAAATCGAGAAAATTGAGAGTCTAATGGAGAGAAAGAGGGAAAATCAAGAAGACAGGCAAATCGCTTGATGAGAGGGGAAAGAACTTGACTTTTAGGAGTTGTTTGGTTGGAGTTAGGAACCTAATGAGAAAAATGAGTTAATTAAAACAAAAACTCATTTGAATTACTCCTTCCGTCCCGTATTATGTAACACTTTTCAGATTTCGAGATTCAAACAAATCTATTTTAACTGTAAGTTTTTCATCGATCTTTTAAAAATTTTGAATTTTCAATTAGCGTGACTTATAATATTTTTTACCTAATTTACAAATATATAAATTTTTTTTTTAAAATAAAATAAAATTTCAAGAGCGGTTCCACGGACAGTAGATGTTTTTACGACCCGTAGGTCGTCTCGTGAACCTTAGACCTAAGAACCAATTTTCAAGAGCATGGTTCCACATACCCACCTACGGTTCGTAGATACCTCTGCGGGCCGTAGATGCCTTTCGTGGCACCAAACTGCAGAAATTTTTCATGGTCTAATTTTCGGTAGAATTTTTGGGGTGTTACATGATCTTTCAACCTCTATCGAAAGACCTGGATTTTGGTTGCCAAAGGCTATATCAAAGGCCATCGCTAACTCATCAAAGCTTGAAGGTTAAGAAGCAAGGGGAAAAAATCCATCAGATCGAGGAGTCAATTTTCTTGTGAACATTTCTAGCGTACAAGGTCTTGTACGACGATTCAAAATGGACATGTTGGATTGAATATGAGCGGGTTGAAAATGGGTTAGACAAAAAGGAAAAGATCCCATCAAATAAAAACAAGCGGGAGAGAACACATGTCATTATACTGGAAAATAGTAACTATCAAAATTCTTTCTTGTTTTCATTTCTCTCTTGTAATTAAACACTCGAGATTTTAGTCCTTTTTAAGTTATTGAGTTCAAAACTAGTAATATTTTAGAACATAAACTGGAAAATTCTTCAACTTTAACAAACATAAGAAATCACATTACAACAACAAAACACGAATAAGGCTTCATGGATAGTTAGACATTATTAGTTCATTAGTCTTGTTCATTTTAGTTGTTTTGATATAAGACTTGAGTTACCTCATTGGCCAGTTGAATGTTTCCTTTACAACATTCTAAGTTTATTTCATAAGTTTATCTTTGAGTTCTTTTATATGTTGTAAAGTCTTCCGCCGAGTAGTAAGTCAAGCCAATGGTTCGTTTGGGGTCAACAATGGTTCTCGGGTGTCAGTCCCGCCCAGGGTGTAGGCTCGGATCGTGACGGTAGAGACGCAAGGAGTCTGAGATAGGGAAGGGGTTGTGCACCATCAATACTTGGGAGCAATTTTGAGAAGAGTTCAAGAAGGCCTTCTTCCCTAACAACGTCATCTATGAGGTCAAAACACAAGTTTAGGGAATTGAAGCAAACAGATAGCATTCGGGCATACGTGAAGGAGTTCACCACTCTCACGCTTCAAATCCCCAACCTTACGGATGAAGACATGTTGTTCCACTTTATGGACGGATTGCAAAATTGGGCCAAGACGGAGTTGGAGCGGCGACAAGTCAAGACCATCGATGAGGCCATCACCCAAGCTGAAGCTTTGACTGACTTCAAGCATGACCGGCATGACAAGACAAAAGGCAAGGATGCAAGGAGTAGTCATGCTAAAGGTGGGGGAGATCGTGACCAAGGCAAGGAGCAACAAGCACTGTTATGTCGTAATTTTACTATATTTAGAAAATTCACTTTTTGAAATGTTCTAAGTATAAAACAATTTGAAAAAAATACTTAGAAAATAGTCATCACTTAATTTTTTAAAAGAAATTAAGAAAACTTATAATTTAAAAAGACTCTAACAAATTAAGTCTTTAAAATTTTAGAGAAAATGGGTAATAGGTTCTCTTTTACACTTCAAGAAGGTTTTTAAGGCATTTGAAGCGTCCGCTAATACGCGGTTATCCTACGACTTGGTTAAAATATATTTTGACTTAGGAAAATGATTATAAAAATAATTTACAAAATTTGATTTGAACTTGGAGAAAAATAATTAAATAAAGGACACCTTTTATTTTATTTCGTAGATAAAGGGACCTAAAATGAAACATTTGAATTAATTTACAAATGATTAAGATTTTAAGAAAAACTAGATTATTTAAAATTTATTTGAATCTTTTTTTTTTTTTTTTTTTTAAAAAATAATAATAATTTAGACCGGTTTGGTCAATTAAAGCATGAAAACTAATTAAATTAATTGAAAAAGGTTTTGACAAAAATATATTTGATTAAAATTAAAATATAAGAGTAGATAAGAAACAATTTTTTGTCAAAATAAACTAACATAAAGAATATACTTCATCTTTTGAGGAAATTAATTAATTAAATCAAATCAAATAAAGTTTAGAGTTAATACAATAAACAAATAATGATAAGAGAAAGAATAAAATCAAATTTTGAGCATTCGGCCCAATCTGTCCTAATACTAAAGGGGGGAACTTACATAAATATACTATAGATAAAAAATATTTATCATTTATAGTAATAACATTTTTTTTCACTTGATCACTTTTAATACATTTATAATACAGTTTTAATACATATTACAAAAAAATAATTTATTATTCACATATAATATAAGTTTTGTTGATGGATAATACATTTATCACACATGTTAATACACTTATAATACAATGTGTCAACTTCTTACCAAACAAGCATAATATATTTTTAAAAACATTCATAATACATACATATTGCAATATTTAATTCACTTTTAATACACATTACAAATTTAGCATAGTATTGCTATATATTGTTATAAATGATAATAAATAAATAATATCGCTAAAATCAATAATTATTTATTAAAAGACACAAATTACTAAAGGTCTGCTGCGAATTAGATGGGCCTTAGCCCATTACCTTTCCTGCTGAAACTGCTGTGCAAATCAAGATAAAAATTTAGGCTTTTCACCCATTTTTTACCCCTGAAAAATCTGTGTATACAACGAGTGTATACCACCATATATGGGCTGTAAATTTTTTGAATATTGGACTGCATACCAAATATATACAGCCCACTTTAACCCCTGCAACCTGTATTTTTGTACTTGGAGCCGTATATCAATATTTTAGGGACCTGAAATCAGTCTTTACCCCCTGTAAATTCGACTTGCAAAACTTGAACAAAATGATGGCAGACTCGATGGAGAAAATTTGGGCCTACATGGCCCAATAAGCGATGCAAGACCGTAGCTAGAGTCAATGGGACGATTACATGCACAAAGAAAGAAACAAATTGAGAATATAATTAAAAGGGAATATGAGAAGTTCCAGCAAATACTACTCTAAATCAACAAACTCACAACAATCCAACTTTGGGCATTTTCACAATTTTAAGCAAGAGAAAAGAAGAGAGATACTGGAATTAACACCCATGATGATCAATCTATCCTACAAATTAAAACTAAAATTAAACTAACATCTTTAGACATAAACCAAACTCGAGCTAGTGACAAAAATGAACAATACCAACGTTGCCTTCGACTAGAAATTTAAGTAGACATTTGGCCATGCGATATCATATCACGATATGAAATTTTGAGATGGAATCAATGTTTGAACATGCGATTTTACGCTAATTCCATCTCATGATTCCATATCATGAGATGTGATTCCATATTCTCCAAAAAACATGATATGAAATTATATGTGAATACCAGTTCATGATTTGAGATTTTTTAAACACAAACATTGATCCACAAGTTTATAGTTTGTTAAAACAACCCCACGGACTTTTGAACAGTGGCGGATCTATGCAAAGGTTTGGGGGTGCCACGCCACCCCCGAACTTCGACGGAAACTCTATATATACATAGGTATATATATATAATATTTATATAAATATAAAGCGTGCCACCCACAAAACAAAATTGTCTTGTGGTGCCATGGTAGGAGGGCAACTTTAGAATGCTGATGTTGCGGGTTCGAATCCCATTTGTACCTATTTTTTTGAGAAATTTGATGCAGACGTTTTTTAAGAAAAAAAAAAAGGCTCCAAGCACTGGCACAATTTTTATTTTTATTTTTTTATAATTGTTATTGACTTAAATTAAATTAATTACATTATTACTCCTTTGAATTTTCTTTTATTTGATTAAATACTCAATAAAAGTGTAATATCTTATTATTTACATTTTATTGATTGATTTATGATATATATCGAAAAGACAAATAATTTAATCAAATATAAAATTAATTTAATCGATAAGTTTATTTGGCACCCACAGACTCTAAATCCTGGATCCGCCACTGCTTTTGAAGGTTGGAAAAATAGATTCAGAATACTGAAACAAGGCATGAACCATTATGATATTGACACACAAGTGAAAATTGTCATAGTTTGTGCAGTGTTACATAATTATTTGCAAGAAGGAGTGATGAGATATTTATGGTCTACGAGCATGAAAATATAGTTGCGGATGATATTGACCAACAAATGACTCAAAGTAACAATGTTGGTTCGTCTTATCGATCACATGATCGAGAAATGCAAGTTCAACCTGAGGAGATTGTCCGTATTATGTGGGATGATTATATTAAAGATTGCCCGTATTATGTGGGAGAAATGGGCTGGGAATGGAGAAAGAATGGGCTTGGGTATCATTTGATAAGTTGGGCTGCTGAAAGGTTGTGAAAGGGCCCAAATTTTTGGTTTTTGATTGGGTTTATAGATGACATGAGCAATTGGCTAAAAATTGCAACAAGACAAATTTTCATAAATTAATTAATGAGCTTCTTAATCTTAACGAAATAAAATAATTAATTTAATTACAAACTAATTAACTCGAAAGTACAACTATAACTTAAAGTAAATTAATAAAATATTTAATTAAAATGTAAAATCTTTTGTGATAATTTTCAAATATTTATGAAAACAACGTGACTGTAAAAATATACATATTTATTATTTAAAAATTATTAAAGTGACAAAATTACTCTAAAAATAACTTGAAAGTATTTTGAATTTCATAAAACTAATTCAAGATTATAACCATCACTAATAAAATATTTAAAATATAAAATCTTTTTGAGATGATTTTTGAATATTCATAAAATACATTGATTATATACATAATTATAAAAAGTGACGAAACTATTTAAAATAACTTGCAAACTACATTTATTTTATTTTTTTGAAATTTTTATGAAACTAATTATTTTAAATCGTTTGAAATTAAAGAAGCTCTATGATTAATATACAATGTAGAGCTCCAAAATTGGGTGTCAACAAGCACGACTCCTACAAGTCAGACGACAAGCGGTTCGGACGCCAAAACTATATTGAGAGAAAGGCGCATACCACCAAAAGAGATGGTTGCTACATATGCAGTGGACTGCATGGCCATGCTAGGTGCCCAGAGATGAAGAACCTTGGTGCCATCTTACGTGAGCGGAAGGAGAATGATGCAAAAGAGCAAGGACAAGATACGGGCACGACGTAACTAGGTACAATTAGACTATGCGGGGCTATAGTCAATCAGATGGAGAAGCCGGAAGATTATAGCACACAGTATGTAGACATCTCCATCAATGGACGACCAACTCGTGTAAGGCTGCGGAGAAGAGGTCTCATGGAAATTCAACAATATTAGGAGACAATATTGTTGAAGATGGAAGGTCTAAGAAGAGAAAGGCAAACTATGCACAACAAAGTAGTCAACCTAAGAAGAAATTCAAAGGTAATTGCTTTAATTACGGCAAAAATGGTCATAGGGCTGTAGATTGTAAGGCTTCCAAGAAAGCAAAGAAGAAAGATCAAACAAATGTTGCTGAATTTGAAGATGATGATCTATGTGCTATGCTTTCTGAATGCAATTTTGTTGGCAATCCAAGAGAGTGGTGGATAGATTCCGGTGCCACCTGTCATGTATGCGCCAACAAAGAACTTTTTGCATTATATGAGCCTACTCAAGGTGATGACATGATTTACATGGCAAACTCAGCAACATCAAAGGTTGAAGGAATGGGCAAAGTTCTCTTGAAGATACATCTGGCAAGGTGGTGACTCCCAAGAATGTGATACATGTTCCAGAATTAAGAAAGAACTTGGTTTTTACTCCACTTCTTGCTAAATTTTTTTTCAAATGTGTATTTGTTTCTGACAAAGTCGTAATTAGTAAAAGTGAAGCATATGTTGGAAAGGGCTACCTTTACGAGGTCTTGTTTAAGCTCATGATAATAAAAGTTCTTGTTCTACTTACCTTTACGAGTGGTTTATGGCATGAATGTTTGAGACATGTCGATTATAAGAGTATGCGAAAACTGATTAGTTTGAAAGTATTGCCTAATTTTGAGTGCAATAAAACAAAATGTCAAATATGTGTTGTAGCTAAGTTTGCTAAGCATCCTTATAAATCTGTTGAAAGGAATTTCAATCCTTTAGATTTAATTCACACTGACATTTGTGATATAAAATCAACGCCAGCGCGTGATGGAAAAAAATATTTTATAACTTTTATTGATGATTGCACTAGATATTGTTATGTTTATTTGTTATCAAGTAAGCATGAAACAATTGAAGCATTTAGGCAATACAAAACTGAAGTTGAAATCAGTTGGATATAAAGATAAAAATGATAAGAAGTGATAGATGTGGAGAATATGAATCTCCATTTGCGAAAATATGTTTGGAAACTGGAATTATCCATCAAACGACTTCTCCTTATTCACCACAATCTAATGGCATTGCAGAAAGAAAAAGTTGAACTTTGAAGGAAATGATGAATTCCTTACTTATAAGTTCAAGTTTACCACAAAACTAGTGGGGGGAAGCTATCCTTACAGCAAATTCAATACTCAATAAAGTGCCTCATAGCAAGACACAATTTATTCCGTATGAAAAATGGAAAGGAAAGAAGCCCAACTTGAAATATTTCAAAGTGTGGAGGTGTCTAGCAAAAGTCAAGTTCCTATACCCAAAAGGTTGAAAATAGGACCAAAGACTGTGGACTGTGTGTTTATTGGATATACTATAAATAGTAAAGTATGTCGATTTTTGGTTCATAAATATGAACATCCAGATATTCATGACAATACGACAATTGAATCAGATAATGTTAAATTCTTCGAACATATTTATCCGTATAAAGCTAGATTTGAAGAGTCTAGTGGGGGGGGGGGGGGGGTGTCTAAACAACCTCAAGATGAACCAAAGGAAAATATACAAAATAAAGAAAATTCAAGGCGTAGTAAGCGTCAAAGGACTGCTACTTCCTTCGAATAAGATTTTGTAACATTTCTCATTGATAATGAGCCTCAAACCTTCCAAAAAGCAATATACTCTGCGGATTCATCTTTTTGGAAAGAAGCTATCAATAGTGAGATTGAATCAATCTTGAATAACCATACTTGGGAGTTGATTGATCTTCCTCCGGGAAATAAGCCTTTAGGATCAAAATGGACCTTTAAAAGGAAAATAAAGGTTGATGGTACTATTGACAAGTACAAGGCAAGACTCGTAGTCAAATGCTTCAAACAAAAAGAAGGCCTTGATTACTTTGATACATACTCGTCAGTGACAAAGATTACATCTATTCGGATGTTAGTTGCATTAGCAGTATATGATCTTGAAATCCATCAAATGAATGTAAAAACAACTTTTTAAAAATGGAGTGTTAGAGGAAGAAATTTACATGGAACAACCCAAGGGGTTTGTAGTTTCTGGTAAAGAAAGAAAAGTGTGCAAACTTGTGAAGTCACTTTATGGACTGAAACAAGAACCCAAACAATGGCATGCAAAGTTTGACCAAACAATGTTGCAAAACATACTTAAAATTAATGAGTGTGACAAATGTGTTTACATTATGGACACTCCAAATCATAAGGTCATTGTTTATTTGTATGTGGATGATATGTTAATCATCAGTAGAGACTTAGCTGACATAAATGCTACTAAGCAAATACTTACTAGTAGATTTGAAATGAAAAACTTTGGAGTGGCAGATGTTGTATTGGGAATAAAAATTCTTCGAACTCCACAAGGTTTGGCTTTGTCACAGTCTCATTATATTGAAAGGTACTTGACAAGTTCAAGTATTTGTATTTCAATATTGTCAAGACTTCAATAGATGTGAGCATTGCACTTCGGAAGAATAAAGGTGAAAGTGACTCACAATTGGATTATGCGAGAGTGTTGGAAAGTTTGATGTATATTATGAACTGTACACGACCATATATAATATGTGCTATTAGTAAGTTGAGTCGGTACACGAGCAATCCCAATCAAACTCACTGAATGACAATGAAGAGAGTTTTAGGGTATTTAAAACATTTTCAAAACTATACTTTGCATTATGACAAATATCCAGCAGTAATTGAAGGATATAGTGATGCAAATTGGATCACCGGATCAGATGAAGTAAAATTCACAAGTCGATATATATTTACTCTTGGAAATCATCCAAATAGACATGTATTGCTCGCTCCACTATGGAATCTGAATTTATCGCTTTAGACAAAACGGTGAAGAAGTTGAATGACTCCCAAATTTCTTGGAAGATATTTCGTATTGGCCTAAACCAGTGACACTTGTATGCATATATTGTGATAGTCAAACTGCAATAGGTAGGGCAGAAAGCATGATGTATAACGGTAAATCTCGTCACATAACAGGGAGACAAAATGCCGTTAGAGAACTACTCTCTAGCGAAATTATCACAATTGACTATGTAAGGTCAAAAAATAATGTATCAGATCCACTTACAAATTAAAAGGCCTAACTAGAGAGGGAGTTGAAAGGTCATCTAAGAGGATGAGTTTAAGGCCTAAGACTAGTCAAGCATGATGGTAACTCTACCTAGCGGACTGGAGATTCTAAGAGCTAGGTTCAAAGAGATCAAACAAAGTTGTATTTGACGGTCCAACATTGTCAAATAATCTAACCCATTCTCATGATAAAGACAATATTTAGTAACCAAGGATAAATCTTATATCGACGTTTTTTTAATGGTTTCTAAGTTTGGCAAGGCATGACCAAATAGTTTCTCTACGGGAGTAGACATTTAGGAATCACCTATGTGGGAGTGAAGTGGAAGCCACTTCAAGGAGAATGTTTGTAAAGGCTGATTCTCTAAGCTCTCATGAAATCAGGAAGTGTTCAAGGCTGAAACAAATAAAATCGTGAGAATCATAAATGGTAAAAGGCTACCTTTTCACATATCATGCATGAATCATTGTGCTCACCTATAGGCTATAAATATTTGAATCTTTCTCAGATATTGGTACAAGTTTTTGAAACAAGTTTACAAGAAGAAAAACACTACATAGTAAGAAAAAAAGTTTTTTGCTTTTCCAAAAATTTCAAGTGTGATTACAAGCCATTGAGTGGTTCGCTGGATCACAAATTTGAGGTACCACTATTTGTTTGTCGTGAGTCATTTTATCATGGGAGGATATATTCCATAACCTCGGGTACTTGAGGGGAATAATTTCCTTAGGGAAACTCTGAATTCAGAGGACTTGACTCTTCTTCCTTTCATCTTGTTGATTATATGAATTTTTGTTTTCAAAATTTATTTAACTTCATATTGTATATTTCATTATTTGTATGAAATTTGTTTGAAGTTATTTTGTTGGAAAAGCAGATTTTTCACTACGAAGTTTAACACTATTTGCACAATCTCCATCTTGGCCGTACTTTGTAGTATTACAATTCCTTAATTTGTCTTGCATTCGATATTGAAAATGTTTAATATACTAACCCTACGCTCTTATTGTGCAAGAATATAGTGAGGTGAAACATGTGGTAAATCCTTTCCATCAGGAGGCAAGATTATTCCTCAAAGTTACAAGATGAGGTGAACACAAAGAAGACTTATTGTAAAAATATGCATATAATTGCAAAGTTAGAATTCAATTGATATTCTGCAAAAGGAAAGCAACCAGCCCACCATCCATAAGCTATCCACATTTAATAATTTATTCCCAGATATTTCACTTTCAGCTCAATATAGAGTTAGATGTAAAAATTAATTTTACAAGCTGTCCACATTTAATAATTTATTTCCAGACATTTCACTTTCAGCTCAAATAGAAAGTTAGATGTAAAAATTAATTTTACAAGCTGTCACATTTAATATATACAGTTCATTCACATGCACTACATCCCTTTGTCCAGAATTCATATTCATAATTACAAAAGAAAGGAGCACGATTATTATAATTACATGCACATGCACAACTCCCTTGGTTAATCAATTACACGAAAAGACTTCTTAATGAAGTAAGAGTATTCCAACATCTTAACATTTGATGTTGTACTAATGGTAGGAGGAATATATGTTAGTATTTATAATAATATATATGAATTATTTATGTACTTATATATTTCGATACGCTATTTGATATTTTATTTATAAACACTGAATACCATACCTAATACTGAAAAAATTAAAATATATACCATACACTGAAAGCATAGACAATGTGCATATAGGCAAAAATCGCATTCACACGCCCATCTGACATAAATCATAGACAATGTGCCATGTGAGAAAAAAAATGTTTTAAGTGGCTCAAATGTTAAGTGGTAGAGTTATTCAATGTACTAGTTCTAAGTGAATTTGTAGAGAATTTTAAGAAACCGCAGATAACTTAAGCCTATATTTCTCTTTACTTAATTATATTCTCAACTAACAATGTCAATTGCCAATTGCCAACTGGTGATATCCTAATGGTCCTAATTAGTCTTTACCATTTTCTTCAAACTCCATCATCTAATGTACCACAAGTTGTGTAATGGTTGTTGAAGAAGCTTTAATTTCTTCTTTTGAATACATTTTAATTCAGTAGTCCAGTGCATGTTAAGTCACTTCATTCTTTCAGTTTTTATACATAGCTTTATGATATCTGTGGACCAATGTACAACATATATAATTATTACTTTTATACTTTTTCCCACGAGTGGTGTAATGGTTGTTGAAGAAGCTTTAATACATATTTCAACAATCACACAAGTGGATACTTTGAACTCACTATTTATGTCTATTGCTTCTGAGTGTATATCTCTTATCCCAATATACAGCCCCCTCTTTTCCAGATAAAAAATCAACACTTCTGAAGATGGCTGATGCCTTTGTGTCATTTGCAGTTCAAAAATTGGGTGACTTCCTCATACAACAAGTTTCCCTGAGAACAAATCTGAGAAAGGAAGTTGAGTGGCTGAGAATTGAGCTACTCTTCATACAATCTTTCCTCAGAGATGCAGAACTAAAGCAATATGGAGATCGAAGAGTTCAACAATGGGTGTTTGAGATCAACTCTATTGCTAATGATGCTGTTGCTATACTCGAGACTTACAGCTTCGAGGCTGGTAAAGGTGCTACTCGTCTCAAGGCTTGCGCTTGCATATGTAGGAAGGAGAAGAAATTCTACAATGTTGCCGAGGAGATTCAATCACTCAAGCAACGAATCATGGATATCTCTCGCAAACGAGAGACATATGGTATTACAAATATCAATTACAATTCAGGAGAAGGGCCAAGTAATCAGGTTACAACATTGAGGAGAACTACCTCATATGTGGATGACCAGGATTCCATTTTTGTTGGACTTCAGGATATTGTACAGAAATTGCTAGCTGAACTTCTCAAAGCAGAGCCTCGTCAAAGTGTCCTCTCCATTTATGGAATGGGCGGATTAGGCAAGACCACTCTTGTGAGAAACCTCTACACCAGTCCTGATATACTCAATAGCTTCGCTACACGTGCTTGGATATGTGTCTCTCAAGTGTACAACACAATGGATCTTCTTAGGAATATCATAAAATCCATCCAAGTTGCACTAAGGAAATTCTAGATTTGTTGGAAAGGATGACAGAAAGAGATCTAGAAATTTACCTTCATGATCTATTGAAAGATCGCAAGTACATTTTGGTGGTTGATGATGTATGGCAGAGAGAAGCATGGGAGAGTTTGAAAAGAGCATTCTCGGATGGCAAAAATGGCAGCAGAGTCATTATTACCACGCGCAAAGAGGATGTTGCTGAAAGAGCAGATGACAGAGGTTTTGTTCATAAACTTCGTTTCCTAAGTCAAGAAGAAAGTTGGGATCTCTTTCGTAGGAAACTACTTGATATTCGAGCAATGGTTCCAGAAATGGAAAGTCTAGCTAAGGATATGGTGGAAAAGTGTAGAGGCTTACCTCTTGCAATTGTTGTATTGAGCGGACTACTATCACATAAAAAGGGGCTAAAAGAATGGCAAAAGGTGAAAGATCACCTTTGGAAGAACATTAAAGAAGATAAATCTATTGAAATCTCCAACATACTATCCTTAAGCTACAATAATTTGTCAACTGTGCTCAAGCAGTGTTTTCTCTACTTTGGTATTTTTCCAGAAGATCAAGTGTTCGAGGCTGATAACATAATATGGTTGTGGATGGCTGAGGGTTTCATACCCAGAGGAGAAGAAAGACTGGAGGATGTCGCTGAAGGCTTCTTGAATGAGCTAATAAGACGAAGCTTGGTTCAAGTGGATTATACATTTTGGGAAAGAGTTACTAAATGTAGGGTTCATGATTTACTCCGTGATCTTGCGATACAAAAGGCATTGGAGGTAAACTTCTTTGACATTTATGATCCAAGAAGCCACTCCATATCCTCTTTATGTATCAGACATGCCATTCATAGTCAAGAAGAAAGGTACCTCTCACTTGATCTTTCTAACTTAAAGTTGAGGTCAGTTATGTTCTTCGATCGAGATTTTCGTAAGATGTGTCTTATAAACTTCAGGAGTGTGTTCCAACATCTATATGTGTTGTACTTGGATATGCATGTTGGGAATGTGTCTCTAGTACCTGATGCCATACGAAGTTTGTACCACCTCAAGTTGTTAAGATTGAGAGGTATCCGTGATCTTCCGTCTTCCATTGGCAACCTCAACAATCTACAGACACTTGTTGTCGATGCGGGTGGATACACTTGCCAACTACCCCGCGAGACAACTGACCTGATAAATTTAAGACATTTAGTTGCTCGGTACTATTCAAAACCTTTGGTACATATAAGCAAACTCACTAGTCTTCAAGTTCTTGAAGGTGTTAGTTGTGATCAATGGAAAGATGTTGACCCTGTTGATTTAGTCAATCTTCGAGAATTAAGCATGTTTGATATTAGCAAAACTTACTCCCTAAACAACATTAGCAGCTTGAAAAACCTTAGCACTCTCGAATTGTTTTGTAGAGGTGGTCAATTATTCCCATCCCTTGAATTTTTTAATTGTTGTGAAAAGCTCCAGAAATTGTGGTTAGAAGGGGTGATGGAGAAACTGCCTGATCTGTTTCCAAATTCCATCACAATGATAGCTCTTTTCTACTCAGGACTGACAGAAGATCCGATGCCTATTTTGGGAATGGTGCCAAATCTAAGGAATCTCATATTAGATGAAGCAGCTTATGAAGGAAAAGAAATATTGTGCAGTGATAACAGCTTCAGTCAACTACAGTTTCTCATTCTTGGTGATCTTGAGAAGCTAGAAACATGGCATTTAGCCACAAGTGCAATGCCTCTGATTAAAGGTCTTGGTATCCATGATTGTCCAAATTTAAAGGGGATTCCTGAGAGAATGAAAGACGTGGAGTTGTTGAAGAGGAATTATAATAAGTGGTGACGCTTTTCAAGAATATCTATATATATATATATATCTTCTGCCAAGCACTTGAAGAAATTGGTTATTAATTTCAGGGCTGTCAGTGAGAGTGGTTTTAGTGTTTGATTTCTTATTATTGTTCTAAGCTTTTTGAGTGAGTGTAATTGGTTTGAACATAATTGTTTTTGCTAAACATGATTTTGTGATGTTTTAATTAACTAGTTTTCGAACACGTGCATTGCACGTGTATACCATGCTAATTAGTATAAATACTTCTAAAATATAAGTGTACGATGTGAAAAATATAAGCTTGAATCAATGAACGGTGTAACATATTCTATCATTGCAAGACACATCATACAAAAATATTGTTATCAAGTGAATTGTTTTGAAAACTAATACTATAACGACTTCAATTATACAATTCTTATAATATATCAAGTATTCAACTTGTTAATAGTTTTTTTTTAATATGTTACAACACATAATTTAAATGTCGACATTATAGTTACAAAATATTTAATGCCTTAAAGCTTGCGCCTTCTTTTTAAGGAATAATACCCTCCACTTTTTTACAGATGCATACATATCGAGAACTTGTCGTTGAAGGAGAGTGATGTTTTGTAATAGTTGTAGAGAAATTCGATGAACATATGTCTTCATTAGGATGGCTAGTAGATCATTATCAATTTCATAGTATCACAACATCTAGATTTCAAAATAAATAGGAAAGCTAAGCTAATTGCTCAAAAATTTGTTCATGATTTGTTGAATAATAGAAATTTAAGGTATGGTGTATACACTTGTCGACTGTTTTGTCAATGAGGACATGGAGCTTGATGACAACAAAACCTTCTTCCTCTCTGCTAAGTTTGTAATTTCAAATAGAAGTAAATCAATAAAAATGTAACAAATTATTATAACAGAAGTATTGCAAACGTATCGACTTCAAAACGGAAAAGTCCTTGGCGGACAATCTGTTGACATGCTATGGCAATAGTTTTATTTTGTAACAGCTTAACTGGACGCAAATGCTATATTTTCTACTACAGCATATATCAACAGCAGTATAGCTAATAGTAGTTTATTTAATTAGACATTTGGAGATCATGTATTTTTTAATGTAAGGTATAGATTTGTTGTGTTAAAATAATATCTTTTTGGAATTCTGTATGTTTCTATTTTCTGGAAAGATTTATGGGTTAGATAAGAATGTCTGAAGGCTAAATTCCCTATATAGTTTAATTGTTCTGTTAATAAAGGAGTCTTTGTTGTTGATTTTCACTCAAACTGAGGTTGGGAAATAAATTTCCGAGGAAGCTAAATGATTGGTTAGGTATAGGATTTTTTCCAATTGCTTCAGCAGCTGGTATCAGTGTAAAACTTTCCTAATGTAAGGTATAGAATTGTTGTGCTAAAATAATCTGTTCATTTTCTTCTTGAATTAGGATTTTTCTATACTCGAAGAGAACATGCCATGTATATAATGACTTGCTCTTTCTGACTCTGGTAGGAATTTTGGTGTCCCTTGACTTTATCCCACCTCATTGATCACTACGTTACACCTTTGGACGAGCCTCTAAGAAACAATTGAAAAGTGCAACCAATACTTTAATTGAGTGCTCTTTCTGACTTTGTTAGGAATTTCGGTGTACCTTGACTTTATCCCACTTCATTGATCACTACGCTACACCTTTGGACGAGCCTCTAAGAAACAATTGACAAGTGCAATCAATACTTTAATTGAGTATTCATGCAGCTGTTTCTGTTTCTCAAGTATATGACGCTTAAAAAATGTTACCTGCAATAGCGTACACTATCACTAAACTTCAAAGTAATGCAGGCTAGAAGGATAAGTTCTTATGTTTTTATTGTTTGTGACCACCAGAAGCAGCACTCTTACTGTCGGGTTTTGGAACTGTTGGTAAATGTCTGGGCGTATGACAGTGCCCGACAGATGGCTTACATTAATCTTTACACAAGTGCGGGGGATGAGCAGCACTCAGTTGAGCATCGAAAAGGATATATGTGGGCAAAGTACTTCAACATGACATTGTTGAAGAGTATGGATGAAGACTTGGCAGAAGCTGCTGATGACAATTACCATCCATATGAAACATGGGTGTGGCCATTAATGGGAGAGATATATTGGGAAGGGATATATGAAAGGGAGAGAGAAGAGAGATACAGGCAAAAAACGGACAAGAAGAGAAAGACAAGAGAGAAACTACAGAACAGAATGAAACACGGGATATAAACAAAAGCCAGACTCGAAGAGAACATTCCATGTATATAATGACTTGCTCCTTCTGACTGGTAGGAATTTTGGTCTCCCTTGACTTTATCCCACTTCATTGATCATTACGCTAAACCTTTGGATGAGCCTCTAGGAAACAATTGACAACTGTAATCAATATTTTAATTGAGGTAATCCTAATTTCAAGGTGGTTAGCAAATTTAAAGTCAATGGGAATGTAGAATAGTGTCTGAAATTAGACTTGACACATGTTGGTCTTCATTTGAGAGTTTGTTTAATAGTAAAATACTATGGCAGCAGTAAGAAAACAACCCGTCAACCTACTTTCATATAAGACCATCTAAAAGCTATCAAGTAAAAGTGATCGGTGCGAGGAAACTAAGGGTGTAAATATATTTTCGATTAGCATCAAAATAGAGCAAAAACAAAGCGTTCATATAAGACCGTCTAAAAGCTATCAAGTAAAACTGATCGCAATGTGCGAGGAAACTAAGGGTGTAAATATATTTTCAATTAGCATCAAAACAGAGCAGAACCAAAGCGTCAAGGTCAGGAAAGTAGATTAACCTTAAGAAAGCGCCCTCGCCTATTGTCCCCTACAGCAAAGTAAAACACCTGCAGTGTTTAAAAACCACAAAACAACATTTAACAGAAGTTAATGATTAAAAGTTAAAAAAAACAATCGAGAAGATAAAAAGGAACTGAAGACTGCATAAACTCCAATATATGTTTTCCATCACGGGTTGTTCATATCATCCTAGATAAAACTTTCTACAATAGGACGTGTCACGGCCGGGATTGAATACAGTCGGCCATTCAGGCCAAAGTGGAATGGGACAACTGGAATCATATTTCAGGTATCTTTTAACAACCACCTGTTTTTGCATTGCAAATTAACTTCACAGATCGCTCACTATTTCTAAGTCCTGCAGAAACAAACTGGTCTATGCCAGAACATATTGCTGATTTATTGAGCTGTTGGATTAGGATGGGTGGGAGCAAGAGCCAAAAGAAATAGTGGAAAGTAATCCCAGCATGCATATGGTGGACACTGTGGAGAGAGAGGAATTAGAGATGTTCTGCGGATAGGTTTAGTTCCATTCATAAAGTTAAATAGAATTGTATTATATCCCTTTTATTTTGGTGTAAAGAGGAATGTATAGATGAAGTTGAACAGATAGTAGATCTTTTAGGTTCCTTGCAATATTTTCTCCTAGTTTGTAATTCTCTCTTAAGGTTGCCAGCATGTCCTTAATGCTGAGGAATACGACGTTACCAGTTTTTATTAAAAATATATGAATTGTTGCAGTGAAGGAATACAAAAGGAGGAAGACTGAAAAGGAAAGTAGGTTCTATAAATCTACCAAGAGCTTCTTAGAGATGACTCCTCAGTCTCACGGAAAGGTTGCTTAAGCTTAATAACGTTGAGGATGCAACAAAGTAAACTCAGTTTGGTTACCTATTATCTGCTATCTTATTTGATAGTGCACATTACATGGACCAATATCATCTATCAAATGTCAATTCAGAGCCCATAAATATGTTGTTTTTACATTGGATGCGAATCCATTTATGAGTGTCCTTGATAAAATATATCTACTCAAAGAACTATGCAAGAAGAGATTATTTAAGAATTAATGCAATGGAACAATTCTGGATGAAGTTGGTTGCAATCACAATGGAGTATGTGGTGTTTACTGCTCCTTTTTGACATGTTGGCTTCCTTTTCATCCTAGTTCAGTTACTACTAAAGGTATTTAATGTCTATGTAGAATCGAATGTTATCATTTTGCTTCTCAACCAAGAGTGTTAGTTAGATGTAAAACTCTTCTAATGATCTGCTGATATTGTGGGGCATGCGGTAATTATTTAAGTTTCAGATATAATTACATGGTTATAGAGGGAAATGTAGAGATAAAGACCATCTAAAAGCTATCAAGTAAAACTGATCGCAATGTGCGAGGAAACTAAGGGTGTACATATATTTTCAATTAGCAACAAAATAGAGTAAAAGCAAAGTGTCAAGGTCATGAAAGTAGATTAACCTTAAGAAAGCGCCCTCGTCTATTGTCCCCTACAGCAAAGTAAAACACCTGCAGTGTTCAAAAACCACAAAACAACATTTAACAGAAGTGAATGATTAAAAGTAAAAAAAAAAAAAACAGTCGAAAAGATAAAAAGGAACTGAAAACTGCATTAACTCCAATATATGTTTTCCATCACAGGTTCATATCATCCCGGATAAAACTTTCTACTGTAGCACTATGCATACTTTCACTGAAACGACAAAACAACAACAGTGCACAGATAATGACATAACATAGAAGAATTCGCGGCATTATTGCCCAAGAAACTATTGATGATGTGCGAGCTTGGGATGGCTCAGCATGGTGATGGAAAACAATACATGGAACTGGACCAGTCTAAGCGTTATCATTCTTACGATCAGAATGTGCACTGGACTCTTTGATTGCCCTCTCCTTCGTTCATGATCACAGTTCTGTTGATAATTGACTGTAACTATTATGCAACAAAAATAGAGCAGGAAAAATATTTACCTGATAATGATGTATTTCATTCGGGCACTGAAAAGAGAAACAGATTAATGGACAATAATATGTTGTTGGAGACATTTATACAGATGAGTGAAGTATCTAAAAAGGTTTTGGAAGAACAGATAATTTAAGTAATGGAACTTGAGCGTTCCAGAAAGGAAGGTTGAGCAGCAAATATACGACTGTTACAGTGAACAGGAGGTATACGTTTCTAAAGAATTAAATTAGGGCTGACAGCAAATTTAATTTTTAATAAATTAATATTTAATAAATATTTTTAATAAATTAATATTTAAGTAATATTGTAGGGTTAAAACGGGAAATCAACTTTGGGGTTAGGAGGTTCCTACTTATAATAATATATGAATATGACTGAATGAATGATTGGTCTACTGTATGTTTTCTTGCTTATCCACATTTAAGACAATGCTTTATATGTTAAAATGAAATTAAAAATAGTATATAGTATCTCTCGTTCACAATTTAGTATTTTTTGTCTCTCTTTTATATAAACTAGTCTCTGTGCACGCGCAACACGTGTGTATCCCATACGTCAATAAGTAAAAACTCTCATAAAGTTAAATAAATATTATTTTAAAATGTTGTACCAACTTAACCTTAGTGAATCCATCTTACTATTTTCTTCCTTTAAAAAACAAGGGTGAATTTTGTCACGCCCCGAGCCTACATCCTGGGCGGGACCGGCACTCGGAGACCATTGCTGGTCCCAAGCGAACCCTTGGCCTGACTTTCTTTAACTCAGCGGAAACCTAACTCAACAGAATAACTTAATACAATGAAAGGTCATAAAAACAACCTAACTGATAAAATCTGGCCAAAAAGGCAACTCGAGTCTTAAAATAGAATATTTACATATATACATAGATGAGAGTCTCAAAACTAACTGACTGACTGTCTATGAAGCCTCTACAACACTAAGATGGATGTTGGGACAGACCCCACAACATCCTAATAAAGCAAAACTAAGAGAACAAAATAACCGAGTCCTCCAGAATGCAAAGAGGCTCACCACTGACTCTGGAGTGCTCAACTAGATCAACGGCGTGCTGGATGCTGATCCTGGGAACCTGCGTCTGCATCATAAGAAGATGCAGGCCAACTGGCATCAGTACATGAAATGTACGAGTATGCGAGCTGGACCGCTAAACATCAACTTAAGCTTGAAATGGATACAAAAGAGAACTTACCTTGGCTCTGTTCAACTCATGAATAACTGAACTCAATATAAAGCAATGAGACACATGCAATATATATAAAGCTTGCAAAACTATTTAAAACATGACGTCAAAATCATATTTATAATATCATGAAAATACCATGCTTCCTCTCAAAGTCTACTTGTGCAATGTATGAATGAAGTCCTATACCCCCATCCACACTAAGCAGAACTTCTCGAGGAACCAAACTCTTTTTACTGTAGGAGTTCTCTAACTGACAACCACCACTACATGTCTAAGTGGTGATACAACATCTTGTCCACACTGCCAGAACTGTCCTATACTTTACCGTCATTTATAATGCTATTGCTTATTGGATCCGCTAGCTTAACTTTCGTGATCATCTAAAAAGTATGACCCGAGAAATCCCATGTTTGGCTACATGGTTCTTATGGAGAGTTGAGTTAATATGAACTCGTGTCCCCAATTCGGTGCTCAAGACTACTCCCAAAAATACTTTAGCTTATAAGTGTTTTAAACACATCTTTCTTAGTTTGAGATAATTACTCAAAACTTAGCCCAAAGGCTCTTAAAAACTCTTTCTAAAAAGAATATCTCAAAACCATATTTTTAATATGATCATTGATAACTCGTGATATTCATACTGCTTAAACATTGATGGTATATCTAGAGACCATATTGTTTAAACATTGATAGCATACTCGATTTGTCATACAAATCATGTTTTAGATGTCACGCCCCGAGCCTACACCCTAGGCGGGACCGGCACTCGGAGACCATTGCTGGCCCCAAGCGAACCCTTGGCCTGGCTTTCTTAACTCAGCAGAAACTTATCTCAAAAGCATAACTCAATGCAATGAAAGGTTATAAAGCAACCAACTGATAAAATCTGGCCAAAACGGCAACTCGAGTCTCAAAATATAATATTTACATATATATACACAAAAGAGAGACTCAAACTAACTGACTGACTGACTGTCTATGAAACCTCTAAAATACTGAGATGGATGTTGGGACAGATCCCGCAACATCCTAATAAAACAAAACTTAAGAACATAAATAATTGAGTTCTCCGGAATGCAAGGAGGCTCACCACTGACTCTGGAGTGCTCAGCTGGATCAATGGCGTACTGGATGCTGATCCTGGGTACCTGCGTTTGCATCATAACAAGATGCAGGCCAACTGGCATCAGTACATGGAATGTACGAGTATGCGAGCTGGACCGCTAAACAACAACTTAAGCTTGAAAAGAATACAAAAGAGAACTTACCTTGGCTCTGTACAACTCACGAATAACTGAACTCAATATAAAGCAATGAGACACATGCAATATATATAAAGCTTGCAAAACTATTTAAAACATGACATAAAAATCATATTTATAATATCATGAAAATACCATGCTTCCTTTCGAAGTCTACTTGTGCAATGCATGAATGAAGTCTCATACCCCCATCCACACTAAGCAGAACTTCTCGAGGAACCAAGCTCTTTCTACTGTGGGAGTTCTCTAACCGATAATCACCACTACATGCTTAAGTAGTGATACAACGTTTTACCTCACATTGCCCAAGGACCATCCTATACCTTGCCGTGATATATGAAGCTAACTTTAACTTTTGCTTAATGGATCCACTAGCTTAACTTTCGTGATCATCTAAAAAGTATGATCCGAGAAATCCCATGTTTGGCTACATGGCTCTTATGGAGAGTTGAGTTAATATGAACTCGTGTCCCCAATTCGGTGCTCAAGACTACTCCCAAAATACTTTAGCTCATTAGTGTTTTAAACACATCTTTCTTTAGTTGAGATAATTACTCAAAACTTAGCCCAAAGGCTCTTGAAAACTCTTTCTAAAAAGAACATCTCAAAACCATATTTTAATATGATCATTGATGACTCGGGATATTCATACTGCTTAAACATTGATGGTATATCTAGAGACCATATTGTTTAAACATTGATGACATACTCGATTTGTCATACTAATCATGTTTTAGAAACTCTTTCGCAAAAACTCATCTTTTCTCAAAAAGAGATAGTACTCAAACTTCTCAAAACTCTTTTGGAAATCTCAGTTTCCTCTTCTTTTTTTTTAAAATGTGAAAACATTTATAAACTTCTTTGGGAATACTTAGTTCCCTAATAACTTTTGAGAAGTGCACTTGACTCTTGACTTAACTTGAAACTCTTGACTTAACTGAAAACTCTTGACTTGACTTGAAACTCGATACTTTTTACTTAACTTGGAGCTCTATACTTAACTTGGAACTTGAGCCTTAAAAAGAAGTTAAAACGTTCAATGAAGACTCTTGGAAAACCTTAAAGACTTGTTTTGACTTACTTACTTCTAAGCATAGTTGACTTGAAACTCGATACTTTTTACTTAACTTGGAGCTCTATACTTAACTTGAAACTTGAGCCTTAAAAAGAAGTTAAAACGTTCAATGAAGACTCTTGGAAAACCTTAAAGACTTGTTTTGACTTACTTACTTCTAAGCTTGACTTCACTTGACTTGGAAACTAACTTCACTTGATTTTGAAACTAACTTCACTTGACTTGGAAACTAACTTCACTTGACTTTGAAACTAACTTCACTTGACTTTGAAACTAACTTCACTTGACTTGGAAACTAACTTTCCTTAAATTGGAATCTAACTTTCCTTGAATTGGAATTATGAATTCAAGGTGTTTGATCACATGTTATGGAGGGATTCTTGATGTTTAGACGTACTTTGGAGTGTCGAAAACAACTATGAAACATAGGTATAATACCTAGGAACATGCATGAGAAAGTGGGAAGGAATGGAAAAAACTTGGCGTCCTTGGCGCTCTGCAAGGTGCGGGTCGCCAGACCTTGGAGCTCAGAAGATCTGCTGGGGCACACTGCTAGGCGCGGCGCCCCATAGGGGAAACTTCAGAGCCCCTGCTGGGGCGCGCTGGCTGGCGTGACGCCCCAGCCCCTTTTTCCCCGAAATTCAACTTTCCTCTCTTGTTTCTCCATCTCTAAACCACCCTAACTTCAAGGGTTTCAACTCCAACACTAAGGATCATAAAATTCCTCAACAAACAAGAGATTCAACTCAAAAACACAATCAAATCATGTACTATAAACCAACAAGAACTTCCAACAACTTCAACAACACAAACCAACAACACCAACACCAACAACACAACCCAACAACTTCAACAACATGACCAATATTTTTTCAAAAATAAAACGAGTTTGGTGTGTGGGGGAAAGGATCAACCCATCACTAAGAACTCACATACCTTGATAGGGATCACCCCCGACGAAATCCACGATGATCTCCTTGCTTGATCTTCCCATTCTCCTCTTCTTCTTTCTCTCTTATCTTCCAAGCCCTAACTCTCACTCTTACTCTCACTCTTTAAAATGGGACAAAAATGATCCAAACATCAGTCTAACACCTCAATATAACCCAAAGAAATGATTAGGAAAAAGACCAAAATACCCTTAAAATTTCTGAACGGATCCCCTGCCAACTACCCAACTTTCAAAGGGCATAACTCACTCATACGAACTCGGAATCGAGCAAACTCGACGGAGTTGGAAAGATCATTCCAAGGGATTTCCAGACATAACTGGAAATTCGCCTAAATCATTCTGAGTTACGACTACTCAAAGTTGACCAAAAACTCACCTTTTTTTCCATACTTAGCCAAATTTCCAGATTTTTGAATTCTTTCCAAAAATGACTATTTCCAATTCAACTCTTCTTGGAACTCAATGTGCTACATCTAGGGACCTTAACTTAATACTCAAGAAATTTTTTTATTCCTCGTTAAAATCTCACTCCACATGAAGGACGGCTCGAGTCTTAGTTCGAAAAATTCTCTAGGGTGTTACATTAGAAACTCTTTCGCAAAAACTCATCTTTTCTCAAAAAGAGATAGTGCTCAAGCTTCTCAAAACTCTTTTGGAAATCTCAGTTTCCTCTCATCTTAAATGTGAAAACATTTATAAACTTCTTTGGGAAATACTTAGTTCCCTAATAACTTTTGAGAATGCACTCGACTCTTGACTTATCTCGGAACTCTTGACTTAACTGAAAACTCTTGACTTAACTTGAAACTCGATACTCTTTACTTAGCTTGAAACTCTATACTATTTGCTTGACTTGAAAATCTATACTTAACTTGGAACTTAAGCCTTATAAAGAAGTTATAACGTTCAATGAAGACTCTTGGAAAACCTTAAAGACTTGCTTTGACTTACTTAACTTCTAAGCTTGACTTCTAACTTCACTTGACTTGGAAACTAACTTTCCTTGAATTGAAATTATGAATTCAAGGTGTAGGATCACATGTTTATGGATGAGTTCTTGACGTTTAAACGTACTTTGGAGTGTTGGAAACAACTAGGAAACATAGGTACAATACCTAGGAACATGTATGAAAAAGTGTGAAAAGAATGGGGGAACTTGGCGTCCTTGGCGCTCTGCAAGGTGCGGAGCGCCAGCCCTTGAAGCTCAGAAGGCCAGTTGAGGCGCTCTGTAGGGCGCGGCGCCCCAAGGGGTGAAGTTCAGAACACTTCTTGGGGCGCGACGCGCCACCCCTTTTCCCCGAACTTCTTCGACTTTTCTCCTTCTTTTCTCCAACTCTAAACCTTCTAAACTTCAAGGTTTCCAGCCCCAAACATTTAGAATCATAAATCCCTCAACATACAATAGATTTCAACCCAAAACACAACCGGAAACATGCCCAAATCAACAAGGGACTTCAACAACACAATCAACAACATCAACAATACAACCAACAACTTCAACAACACAACCAATCTTTTCTCAATAATAAAAATGATTTTGGCGTGTGGGGGAAAGAACCAACCCATCACTATGGACTCACATACCTAGTAGGGATCACCCCCGACGATATCCACGACGATCCTTGACGAAACCTTGCTAGATCTCTCTTTCTCCTCTTCTTCTCCTCTTCTCTCAAAACCCCAAACTCTCACTCTTTTAAAATGGAACAAAACTGATCTAAAAATCAGTCTAACACAACAATATAGCCAAAAGAATTGGTTAGGGAAAAGACCAAAATACCCTTAAAATTTCCGGAAGGATTTCCCTGCCAACTGCCCAACTTCCAAAGGGCGCAACTCACTCATACGAACTCGGAATCGAGCAAACTCAATGGAGTTGGAAAGATCATTCCAAGGGCTTTCCAAACATAACTGTAAATACTCATAACTCATCCTGAGATAGGAGTTATGACTGTTCAAAGTTGGCCAAAAACTCACTTTTTCCCATACTTGGCCAAATTTCCAGATTTTTAATTCTTTCCAAAAATAATAAAATTCAATTTTAAGCCTCTTCATAGTTATTTCAATTTGTCGGATGTTACAAATTTATAGCATTATAATATTAGATCGATCTTGTGCATAACTTTAAAACAATGAATCAAACCTTCCAAATATAATTTATTAAAAAGCACAAAATGTCAAATCAAATGAATTTGACTCATTTAATATAAGGTAATCAAACTTAATCATTGTAGGACAATGTAGAAGTAATACTTGATATTTCTAACCTTATGAATTCATCGTCCTCAAAATTATTTTCAGTGTTTCTAAATAAAGTGAAGATGTCAAACTTTCTATACACTCTATTGTTAATCTCAGATCATAAATAGATTAATTTGAAAAAATATATTATTGATCAAAATCTTACTAACAAACAATAGAAGATGGAAATAGAGAAGAAAAGAAGGAACTTTACTCAAAGAGTAAAAAAAAGCATATCAATATTTAGTTAAGTTTTTCTTTTATCCCAATGTAAAATTCCCTAATATTTCAAAGAGTAAAAAAAAGCATATCAATATTTAGTTAGGTTACTCCACAAGAAATCAAACAAAAGAAGTATATTTTTGGTTAAATTATACCACATAATTTAAAAGAGAGAAGTTTTTTTTTTTTTGCTTGCTCTTTCCATAACGTCATTTTAATAATAAAAAGCAATTTAATATTTTTCAATAAGAAGATTGATCTTGCAAAAGTATTGGAAAGTTCAGCAATACAACTTTTTTCTTTTAATTTTTTTTTTTACTTTGCAAAGAAAAACATGTTATGATTTCTTATCCTTTTATGTTGATAAATTGTGTGTAGAATATAAACTCTAATAATTAAATACTGATGAATTGTATTTACACCTCACAAAGGTAAATTCTTATTTGAGTACTTACGTCGAGTTAATAAATATATACTTGATTTAAATTAACTTGACGTTTTTCTTGATAAATTATTTATTAAGAGTTTATTTTTTAAAATGAATTTTATTAATTATACTTTAAAAATATAAATATGACTATTAATAATCATATATAGTTATTTAATGATATATATAATATTTAAAAATAATTATTTGAATATATAAGCTAAATAATAAAATTTTATTAAAATATTTAGTATGCAGATAATAAAAATGGAAATATGTGGAAACTCAGTAAAGTCATCATTGTATACATGTCAATGTGTAAAATTAAATGGACCCCATTGCACTAAATGATAGAAGGCATAATTTGTAATTTAGTAGAAAAGTGTACGTTTTTTCTAAAGATGGTAAGAAGGCCCAAATAATAAGGCTGATAGTACAATATTTCTATATAAGTTGAACTTGCAATATCTTTGAGGACCATAATACCCTTGATCTTTTCACTTAATGCCTAGAAACAACCATAGTGAAAGTGTTTCCTCTACTACTAGACTAGATAGATATGACCCGTGCTAACACGTCCCCAATATGTCATTTGGATGTGGTTACTTCGATATAGTTTCTTTTTTTTTTCTTAAAAAAAATATAGCTTTCTGTTTCATTTTGATTAAAACTGGATGTAAATTCTCAGAGGATTCTAACGGCCAAACATCCAATCATGGATTAATACCAAAAAAAAATAGTTTGGACCAAAGAAGTTATATACTTGCGGTGTCAAAGCGTAAATGTTAGAGAATTATAACTGTCAAGAGTTGCATTATAGTTGGTATTAGTGGTAGCACTAACCAAACATGTAGATCGGACAATTAAAGATGGGATTTAGCCACAAGTGCCATGCCTCTAATTAAAGGTTTTCATATTAATAATTGTCCAAAGCTCAAGGAGACTCCAGAGACGTGAAGCGCATTTGATAATAGGAAAGCTAAATATACAAACAAATCCCAATCCTACATAACATTTCTTCATTTTATCTTTTATATAAATAATATTTGTGTTAAATCAACAGAGAAGAAGCTGTCACTTGAAGACATTTCTTTCAAACATGTTTTGAGAATTATTTTCTTTAGCCAAGGGTCTTTCGAAAACAATCCCTCTATCTATAAAGGTAGAGTTAAGGTCTGCATACACCCCACTACTTGTGGAACTTTAATTTACTGAATATGTTATTGCTATTGTTATATTATATCCCTAGGGAAACATACATGCTTGTTAGTAATTTTCTACTAAAAGGGGAGAAACAACTTTTCTCACTGTTGTTATCATACTACTTTAATTAATACTTAGACATGATTAAACTTTATATTTTTTTTTTCTAAAAAATTACTTTTCACTCACCGGCGGGTTAAACTGTTGGAAAACTATATGCACAGCGGAAGCATACCATAATCATACAACTTACATGAATAATAGACAACACATTGTTTATACTAGAACAAGTACAATCATGTTAGGGCATATAAACTTTCTGAATTTAATTTCAGAATTACCTCTTCAAGCTTGAGCCGATACCTTCAAGTGAATCCACAAGCTAGTCGACAATCTAAAAACTTCAAGCAAATTCATAAGCTAGTCCACAAACTAGACCACAGTTCTACGGTCTTCTACAGTGATCCCAAGTTCACTTCCGAACCCTCTCAATACTTGGGTGGACAAGTATTTTATGGAAAAAATTATCTTTTTCAAGGGTTAGAAGAATCCCTATTTATAGAGATTTCTTCTTAGTCCAAGGAAAATGAATACCATGTCTTTCCTTAGAATAGAAAGACATGTACATCTCCCTTTCCTTAGAAAAGAAAAAGTCATGTCCTTCTTCCTTTCCTTAGAATAGAAAAAGTGATATACTTCTCCCTTGCCTTAGAACATAGAAAGATACATACTTCTCCCTTGCCTTAGAACATAGAAAGATGCATACTTCTCCCTTTCCTTAGAATAGAGAAAGACACATACTTCTCCTTTTTCCCTTTACAATAAATTTTGAGTTCTAGATAAATATGGGCACGGTAGGGACCACATAATTAATTACCGAGGCTTCCTATTATGAAAATAATTCCAAATAATTAATTTGAATTATTCTTACCATAATAAATTACAAATCATTCCACTAGAAATTCGTAATTGCACTCCTTTATTTATATTTCAAAATTCCCCATTAGACACATATGTAATTCCCTATGTTAAGATTACAGATACTAAACAATAAATTAAATTACTGACGAACTTAATTCAATGATCAATTTCCTTTAGAGCATTGCTTAACTTATTTCATGTATCGGATTCTTAAATCCACTTGCAAGGTTTGACACGATGAAAACTTTTAAGCTTCTCAAAAAGGCATATCATCAATCTCTATATTGAGAGATGGATTCCATCAACTAACTTATTATTTCACCAATATATATTATCATCATCCAATCTACCAGGAATATTGACCCATATTAGAATCTCACCTTTTAATTAATCAAAACGATGATTAACATATACAGATCATAATAGTTATATCAGGATTAAGAATATAAGTACATTTAATAGTTTAGAGAATATGCTTTTGTCAGTCAGTCTAAAGCAACTATCTCTACTCGGTCCCGTTCAATACATACAAAATGCACTAGCACAAGAAGTTGGAGCTATACCATTCCCATAATCAAGATAAACTACATATAATCTTGTGCTACAATCGTACCGATGACATGTCCAATTTCCATCTTAGATTGTGAACAAAAAAACTTTATACTTATAAGAACCGATGATCTAATCCTCTGTGTATAAGCTTAAACTCTATACACTAAATGATCTACTATATAAGTAAACAAGCACCATAAACGAATATATGATCTATTAAAATAAATAAATAATTATTCTATAACAAATACTATATCTAAACACGTGGTTAATAGTATATATCCCAACATAAACATCATAGAACATTTTCTAAACAAATATTTTTGGAGAACAATATTTTTTTAGAAAATCATTTAGGAAGAAATATAACTTTCGTTGTACCAAACACGCCCCCATTGGTTTTTAACCAATGCATATGCCGGCAAAGAAGTAGTGCATTATATATATTACTTTCGTATTGATCGTCCAATTTTTGGCAGTCTTGCTTATATCTTGATTCTTGACTTACACTTTGTTTTGATGATTCATATATATTATTTTATAATGTACTAGTCTTGGCCACGTGCTTCGCACGTGTATACGTAACATATGTCATTACTTAATGTGTACTAAAAATAATAATATATACCTAAACTGCATACATACTCTTAAGTATTTTAAACCAAATTTATAGCGTACAACCATGGAATTTAAAGGTGATAGAAGGTGAATGAGATGATTATTCTAATTTCGACAATCATCAACTCTACATGTTTTTCCATATCTCAATTTTTTTTATCTTTTACTTGCTATTAGTATTCTTGAATTAATATTTATATTTAACCAAAATGTCATGATATAATGATTTTATACACTACTTTAATTATAACTAAATAATTGTAATAAATTTTCACCTTTAGCTCATTATTCTCTACTTTCCTATGTGTAAACTTTCTTTCCACGGTTCACAAATATGATCATTCAAGGATAAATGCACAAAAAAATTAAGTTGCTATTAATTTGGGATCCTATTAAATTTAGATAATGGCTATAATTATCTCCAAAAATCTTATATTAACTTTGTCATGGATTTACTCTTTACTATTAAAGATATTAATTTCTACACGTTAGCATTTATCTAAAACTCTTCTTATTGAAAATAAATTTGCTATTGATTTCCTATAAATATACATTAACTTTCATTTTACTTGACGTTTTTGTACATTAATGCTAAGAGAATAATGCATGTTGAATAAAACACAGCCCTTTTACAGGTATTAATATCTATCCAAAAACTTAAAATTATTTTAGTAATTCAACTTGTAACTTTGTTATTTTCTACTGTAGAACAATATACATACATACATATAGATAGATAGATAAAATATGAAACAACCAATTAGTTATTCTCATACTCAATTCTAATAAGTAATTTTCAAAATAAAACTATGTGGTTTTATTATTTAGAAGTATGTTTTACTATACAAAATAAATATTACATACAAAATATCCTATGTTTAAAGCAGTGAACCGAACTTGCTAAGGAAAATCTTAGTAGATTAGTTGGTTGGTTATCTGAACTTCCACCTTGTTGGAGAAGATTTGAGTCTACACATTGTAATCCTCTCCCCCATTTCCCCTTCCCCACCCCCAATTTTTGAGAAGAAAAAAGAAAACTATACTTGCTAAAGATAATTTAGAGGAAATCACAAAATGATGAATTTGATTATTAATGTAAATACATAGTTGGTATTTGATTTGTACACCTTCCTCAATATTCTTCTTCTCTCTTATGGATAAATAAATTGAAGACAATGAACCTGCTATGGCCTTTGTTATACTTTCAAGTCACGCAAACCATAGAAGTTGAAGGATCAAACACATGCCTTTACAAATATTCGAATAACCATGTCATTTAGATAAAAATAATACAAATTTTGTGCTTAGTAATTTATAATATAAAGATCATAAGGACTTCAAAAATCTAAAGAAAAGAGTATCATTATTAATATTAGAATAGAATAAAACCACTTAAACAAAATAGATGAAGACTAACAAAAGCAGTTCAAGCTTACATTGCAAAAATTTCTTGTTTTAGTAATATATTCTCTATCGCAAAAGGTAAACCTTAAAGTTTGTAGTTTTTCTTCTGCTAATCACATTTAACAGAAAATATTGTAGTACTAAACTATTGTATGCATATAACAAAACCACATAATATGCATAAATTCAAGTATGATTATAAAATATCAGATTATTTTTTTTAAAGCAGTGAAATTCAACTGATTAGGGGGTTAGAAAAGAACATTGCAATTAAATTTACATTTGTTATGAATCAGCCCCAGCCCAATAGGGATACCAACAAGGATATCACACAAATAGATATTGGGCCGAGTAAAAGCAATCGAGTCAGGCTTTCACAAAGGATTATTTGGGATCCAGGCCCATTTACACTTTGTTAAAAAGGACCAGAAGTTAGAAGAAGGGGAGGGCAAATTGTTGAGAAAATATCTAAGTCCTCTCATCCCCTTTCTATAGGTTCTTCTTCTCATCCCTTTCTTGTACTTGTGTTCTTCCATTTCTAGTTAGTTCTTAAATTCCTTTGTAATTTCAATTACGATTTAATGAAATAGACTTGTTGGTTGTTTGAATTTGAATTGAGTGGTCTTGTTATTGGGTTTGTTACACATTTCTTTCAATAGCTAGATAAAAAGAATCCACCTCAATCACAACTATGCGATATAGGATAATGTGCATTAATTAATGAATAATGGAGGAATATTAATTTATTTAGCTTCTGTGGTTATCTTCATGCATTAGGGGGAAATGGAAGAGTTATTACACTTATTAAATATAAATGTGATTGTCCATTTGTATTCATACCATGAATGTGCAGTAACTTTAATTTAAGAATCACTTGTATAGTAAATATTGTCCTTCTGTATTCATACCAATGTGCAGTTGCTTTTCTATATGAACTTGTATAGTAAATTTACATTTGTGTACAATAATGTTAAGAAATTATTGGCGGACTTAAGGCAAAGTATATATTATAATTAATGTGTATATATATTTTTGTCCATAAATTTATAATAATAGTATTTAAAGAAAATGATCGTATTTATTATAATTATTAATGTGTATTTATATTTTTGTCCATACTATTATGACTTTATAGGGATATTTTTGTAATCCAACTTTTAACTTGGAAGCTTTCCACTTATAATATAACAGTGTTTTTTGTGTCTGATATGAAAAGTCATAACCTTTTCGAGAACTCACAACCCTTTGGAAAAGTCACAACTTATTGAAAAAGTCACAATTCTTTGTAAAAGTCACAACTCTTTGGAAAAGTCACAACTCATCGAAAAATCACAACCCTTTGAAAAAAGTCGCAACTCATCGAAAAAGTCAACTCATTGAAAAAGTCACAACCTAAGTTAGGGATATTATAGTAAATTAACATTCAAGTTAAGAGTTTATGCTTTTAAGGTAATATAGATATAGATTATATTATATTATATGATGGTGTGTTGTATTGTATTGTACTGTATTTTATCTTTTTGATGAATACAATGTTTAGTAGAATATATTGTTTTTCGGTCACTACATGTTGTCACACATCGATAATTTGAAGGATAAACTACATGAAAAGTAGGATGCATGATAAATTTATTATAAAAAAATATGTACGGTAAATGATAAAACATAATTACTAGATAGTATTTGTTATATTATGAAGTTATTGATGATTTAATAAACTATGAGATCTGGTAGAGGTACCTGATCCCATGAGCGACAGACATACAAGACAGACAACATGGAACAACAATAAAACCGCCACAGCGGTGGTGATTGGTGAGCACGGGAAAAGAGGTGCATAGTTCTCAGCCAATGGAGTTTCACTAGGCTACGTTTATCCATCGTATATTGATCACTTTGATAAGAAATAACCTAGTTTTTTGCAAACATGATTTTTGAAATGCAAAAGTCTTCTCTCTCAACATTTATCTTCTGAGCAAGGAGGTTTCCACGTAAACATCCTTGTCCTTTACTTTAAGCATTACTTTCGATAATGTTCTTAACTTTGTCAAGGCATTGACCTATGGTGTACACATATAAGCTAACAACATTTAATACCCTAACTACCATTACCACAACCAATAGCATACGCTGGATTTTTCTAAGTTGTGTCACCATTTAAAGGACAAAAATGGCTCAAGAGGAAAATCAATGAAGCCTTTTGCTACAGGCCTCCAAAAATTTCATCGATATTTTTTTTTTTTTGACTAATTAGCTCGTTCTTCCAAATCAGTTGAAACTTGAGTTGTTAAAATTGATTTGGTACGTTTAGATTTTTTTAAATAATACCGCTCCATTAAATTTAGATTGATATTATGTAATATGCACAATTAGGATTGCGGAGAATTGTAATCAATTTAATGAATCCTAAATTATCTATCTATATATAATAGGAGAAGAAAAAGTGCCACGTGTCAGCACCAAAAAAAAGAATTTGTGAATTATAAAAATTAATCTAAAATATAAAAATCTAAAAATAAAAATTGCAATCACTAAAAAACTGTAAAAATTGCAATCACTAAAAAAACTGTCAGAATTTTTTAAAACAGATTTAATTTTTTTAAAATAGTATTTATAAATTCGTAAAACACTGATTTTTTTAACATACCACTGATTCAATATTTTTTAAAAAAAAACATATTTATAAACTTTTTTTAAAATTAAAACGACAATTCCATATGTCCTCAATATATAACTTTTAAATTTATTTTTTTAAAACCATTTAATGTAGGAAATAGTCGATATTTTAAAAAAAAAACAAATTTATAAACTTTGCCATATTTCTTTATTAATATTTTAAAACACAATAAGAATTTAAATGCAGTTTCAAAACTTCCTATTACATTCCAACTTATATAGAAACTCTAAAAATTAATCAACAAAATATTAATAAGATATTTTTTAAAATCTGAAATCTATCTATATATAATAGGAGAAGAAAAAGTGTCATGTGTCAGCACCATAGAAAAAGAATTTGTGAATTATTAAAATTAATTTAAAATATAAAAATCTAAAAATAAAAATAAAAATTGCAATCACTAAAAAAACTGTCAGAATTTTTTAAAACAGATTTTAAAAAAAAATACAATTTATAAATTAGTAAACAACTGATTTTTTTAATATACCACTAATTCAAAATTATATATAAAAAAAACATATTTATAAACTTTTTTTAAAATTAAAACGACAATCCCATATGTCCTCAATATATAACTTTTAAATTTATTTTTTAAAACCATTTAATGTAGGAAATATTCAATATTTAAATAAAAAAAAAAAATTTTATAAACTTTGCCATATTTCCTTATTAATATTTTAAAACACAACAAGAATTTAAATGTAGTTTCAAAACTTCCTATTACATTCCAACTTATATACAAACTCTAAAAATTAATCAACAAAATATTAATAAGATATTTTTTTTAATCTGAAAATAACAATAAAGCACACGATGCATACATGTCTAATTTTGAATTCAAATTTAAACTTGCAGTAGTTATCAGATTATAAATTATATTTTGAATTGATTTCTTAATTTTTTTAAAAAAATCTATATCCCTAACGCCTAAACAAAGAAACAGAAACAAAATTAGTTAGGGAAAAAAAAACTGCCTAAAATAACTACCATGTTGCGAAAAAACAAAAATTACTGATTTTATCCCTTACAAACTGCTACTTTATTCAAGTTGAATTTAGTTTTTGTTTCCACATTCAACAACAATATCATCAAAATTTCTCTGTAATATTTTCAAAAGATTCAAATTTGTTATCTCTGCTTAAAATTGTCATCGAATTTGCTTTCTAATTCATATGTTTTTTTTTTTTATGTTGCCATATGCAACAACGACATAATTCTTAAAAATCCGTACAAATGTTGTCCCACAATATATGTAGAAGTTTCATATGGTGAGTATCCTATTTTATTATTGTTATTATTATTGTAGTTATTTATTTCTATTGATTCCTCAATTAAAATTCTGGATGAAGATGTTTTAGTAGATTTTTTAATTTTTTTTAATTATAATGGGCTAAAGAATAAGAAAATCAAGTGCACACATCAATGGTATTTCAAAATCTTATCTATTGTAGCAACAAACTGATATGATATTTAAATTTAAATTTGAACGAAATTTGAATTGACATGAAGATCCATTCCTTCAGCGATATATACATCTTTGCAATCAAAATAACAAAATGCATGAAAAAATGTTTCTTTTTCAGTTTTTTAAATGTTAGTAACCTATTAAATAATTGCTAATTTCTAATGTTGAAAATAAAAATAAGGAAAAATGCATAAAAATTTGAAGGATAAGATTTGTTTGAAGTTGAATTGATCTAGTTTCACATATAAAATTTAAAATTATGTATTCTTAAAATGGAGATAAGATGAATATTTTTTTTGTTGTTCAAAAAATACCAAATTATTTCTCATTTGAGAAGACAGATGAAATTTTGTTGAGGATTTAAGAGATAAACATATTTCAATCCTAATAGATTCAACTATACAAATATTTAAATGGACTAATATAAGTTAATGCAATTATTATGTGCTTAACTTTACTCTTAGATCATTCAATTTTGATTTATTACATGATGCTTTATTTGAGTCAAATGTTACAAGCTTATACATAAATTGAATTGAAGTAACAATTTTAGAATTTGATATGCATGTTATTGTTGCTTCTTGGATCAAAGCGTTACATTGTGCACTCATTCTAAACATGTTAGTGAGGATCTATTAACCATTTGTTTATTTGAGAAGAATTTATCTGATTATAGTTGCTTGATATATACAATTTACTTTTTTTAAAAAAGTTTGTTAAATATTGATAAATATTTTTTTAGTATTTATCGTATAGCGGGCTGTTTTCTCACTTTGTTACTACGTAATTGCTATAAAATATTTTCTATCTAAAATATATGACACAATTGCTACAAAACTAATAAAGTTTTTTTGGTACAAACTAAAAGGAAACTATGACATAAAAATTAATTTCAAAAATTATTTTTGATGAGTGCATTTAAAATTTATTTTCTTTAAATTTATTAATAATTTTGTAATTGAATATATTGTATAGAAAAATAAGATGATAATTAGTTATTTTTTAACTCAATATGTCCTGATGTATTTAACCAAATAAAATCACAGTCATAAGTTAACATAATAAAATCGCGTATCGAATGGGCACGAATACTAATTTCATTGTAACAAGCAAATAGGAAAAAAATAAAATAATTATTATGAACAAATAAAAACAAATATCTTTTTCCACAAGTTGTGTAATGATTGTTGAAGATGCTTCAATTTTTTTAATCTTTTCTCAATATATATTTTCCACAAGTTGTGCAGTGATTGTTGAAGTTGCTTTATTTTTTAAGACTTTTCTCTTTATGTGTTTTTCCCCAAGTTGTATAATGGTTGTTGAAGATGCTTTAATTAAAAAAATTTACCTTTTGTTTAGTAGAAAATTTCAAAAAAGCTTTTATACAAAATTTAAAATTATGTATTCTTAAAATGGAGATAAGATGAATATTTTTTTTGTTGTTCAAAAAATACCAAATTATTTCTCATTTGAGAAGATAGATGAAATTTTGTTGAGGATTTAAGAGATAAACATATTTCAATCCGAATAGATTCAACTATACAAATATTTCAATGGACTAATATAAGTTATTGTGATTATTATGTGCTTAACTCTTAGAACATTTCAATTTTGATTTATTACATGATGCTTTATTTGAGTCGGATGTTACAAGCTTATACATAAATTGTATTGAAGTAACAATTTTTTAATTTGATATGCATGTTATTGTTGCTTCTTGGATCAAAGCGTTACGTTGTGCACTCATTCTAAACGCGTGAGTGAGGACCTATTAACCATTTGTTTATTTGAGAAGAATTTATCTGATTATAGTTGCCTGATATATACAATTTACTTTTTTTTTAAAAGTTTGTTAAACATCGATAATTATTTATTTAGCATTTGTCGTATAGCGGGCTGTTTTCTCACTTTGTTACTACGTAATTGCTATAAAATATTTTCTATCTAAAATATATGACACAATTGCTACAAAACTCAAAAAGGTTTTTTGGTACAAAATAAAAGGAAACTATGACATAAAAGTTAGTTTAAAAATTATATTTGATGAGTGCATTTAAATTTTATTTTCTTTAAATTTAATAATAATTTTGTAATTGAATATATTGTATAGAAAAATAAGATGATAATTAGATATATTTTAACTCAATGTCCTGATGTATTAACCAAATAAAATCATAGTCATAAGTTAACATAATAAAACTGCACATCGTGCTGGTACGGATACTAATTTCATTGTAACAAGTAAATAGAAAAAAAAAATTATTATGAACAAATAAAAACAAATATTTTTTTCCACAAGTTGTGTAATTATTGTTGAAAATGCTTCAATTTTTTTAATCTTTTCTCAATATATATTTTCCACAAGTTGTGCTGTGATTGTTGAAGTTGCTTTATTTTTGTAAGACTTTTTTCTATATGTGTTTTTCCCCAAGTTGTATAATGGTTGTTGAAGATGCTTTAATTAAAAAAAATTACCTTTTGTTTAGTGGAAAATTTCAAAAAAGCTTTAATACAAAATTTAAAATTATGTATTCTTAAAATGGAGATAAGATGAATGTTTTTTTTGTTGTTCAAAAAATATCAAATTATTTCTCATTTGAGAAGACCGATGAAATTTTGTTGAGGATTTAAGAGATAAACATATTTCAATCCTAATAGATTTAACTATACAAATATTTAAATGGACTAATATAAGCTATTTGCTATTATTATGTGCTTAACTTTACTCTTAGAACATTCAATTTTGATTTATTACATGATGCTTTATTTGAGTCGGATGTTACAAGCTTATACATAAATTGAATTGAAGTAACAATTTTTGAATTTGATATGCATGTTATTGTTGCTTCTTGGATCAAAGCGGTACGTTGTGCACTCATTCTAAACACGTGAGTGAGGACCTATTAACCATTTGTTTATTTGAGACGAATTTATCTGATTATAGTTGCTTGATATATACAATTTACTTCTTCTTTTTTTAAGTTTGTTAAACATCGATAATTATTTTTTTAGCATTTATCGTATAGTGGGCTGTTTTCTCACTTTGTTACTACGTAATTGCTATAAAAGATTTTCTATCTAAAATATATGACACAATTGCTACAAAACTCATAAAGTTTTTTTGGTACAAACTAAAAGGAAACTATGACATAAAAATTAATTTCAAAAATTATATTTGATGAGTGCATTTAAAATTTATTTTCTTTAAATTTAATAATAATTTTGTAATTGAATATATTCTATAGAAAAATAAGATGATAATTAGATATTTTTTAACTCAATATGTCGTGATATATTTAACCAAATAAAATTACAGTCATAAATTAACATAATAAAACCGCGCATGCGCGAGCACAAATACTAATTTAATTGTAACAAGCAAATAGAAAAAAATAAAATAATTATTATGAACAAATAAAAACAATCATTTTTTTTCCACAAGTTGTGTAATGATTGTTGTAGATGCTTCAATTTTTTTAATCTTTTCTCAATATATATTTTTCCACAAGTTGTGCAATGATTGTTGAAGTTGCTTTAATTTTTTAAGACTTTTCTCTATGTGTTTTTTCCCAAGTTGTATAATGGTTGTTGAAGATGCTTTAATTAAAAAAAATTTACCTTTTGTTTAGTGGAAAATTTTAAAAAGATTTAATACATCTTTGTTCTTTTATCCAATCGTAATTCTTTATTCAGAAAACACATGGTCATGTTTATATGATATAGATATAGATTATATTATATTATATGATGGTGTGTTGTATTATATTGTATTTTATCTTTTTGATGAATACAATGTTTAATATAATATATCATTTTTCGGTCACTACATGTTGTCACACATCGATAATTTGAAGGACAAACTATATGAAAAGTAGGATGCATGATAAATCGATTATAAAAAATGTAGGGTAAATAATAAAACATAATTACTAGATAGTATTTATTATATTATGAAGTTATGATGATTTAATAAACTATGAGATCTGGTAGAGGTACCTGATCCCATGAGCGACGGACATACAAGACCGATAACATGGAACAACAATAAAATTGCCACAACTGTGGTGATTGGTGAGCACGGGAAAATAGTTTCATAGTTCTCAGCCAATGGAGTTACACTAGGCTGTGTTTGTCGATTTTATATTGATCATTTTGATAGGAAATAACCTAATTTTTGCAAACAGGATTTTTGAAATGCAAAAGTCTTCTCTCTCAACATTTATCTTGTGAGCAAGGAGGTTTCCACATAAATATCCCTGTCCTTTACTTTAAGCATTACTTTCGGTGATGTTCTTAACTTTGTCAAGGAACCTAGCTAGTCCATTGACCTATGGTGGATACATATAAGCTAACAACATTTAATACCCTAACTATCATTACCACAACCAGTAGTGTACACTGGATTTTTCTAAGTTGTGTCACCATTTAAAGGACAAAAATGACTCAAGAGAAAAATCAATGAAGCTTTTGCTACAGGCATCCAAAAATTTCATTGATATTTTTTTTTTTGACTAATTAACTCGTTCTTCCAAATCAGTTGAAACTTGAGTTGTTAAAATTGATTTGGTATGTTTGGATTTTTTTTAAATAATACCACTCCATTAAATTTAGATTAATATTATGTAATATGCACAATTAGGATTGCGGACAATTGTAATCAATTTAATGAATCCTAAATTATCTATCTATATATAATAGGAGAAGAAAAAGTGACACGTGTTAGCACCACAAAAAAAGAATTTGTGAATTATTAAAATTAACTTAAAATATAAAAATCTAAAAATATAAAATAAAAATGGCAATCACTAAAAAAGCTGTCAGAATTTTTGAAAACAGATTTAATTTTTTTAAAATAAATACAATTTATAAATTAGTAAAAAACTGATTTTTTTAATATACCACTGATTCAATATTTTAAAAAAAACATATTTATAAACTTTTTTTAAATTAAAACAACAATTCCATATGTCCTCAATATATAACTTTTAAATTTATTTTTTTAAAACCATTTAATGTAGGAAATATTCAATATTTTTTTAAAATTTTTTTTTTATAAACTTTGCCATATTTCTTTATTAATATTTTAAAACATAATAAGAATTTAAATGCAGTTTCAAAACTTCCTATTAATATTCCAACTTATATACAAACTATAAAAATTAATCAACAAAGTACTAATAAGATATTTTTTTAAATCTGAAATCTATCTATATATAATAGGAGAAGAAAAAATGCCACGTGTCAGCACCACAAAAAAAATTGTGAATTATTAAAATTAATTTAAAATATAAAAATCTTTAAAATAAAAATAAAAATAAAAATTGCAATCACTAAAAAAACTGTCAGAATTTTTGAAAACAGATTTAATTTTTTTAAAATAAAATTTATAAATTAGTAAAAAACTGATTTTTTTTAATATACCACTGATTCAATATTAAAAAAAAAACGTATTTATAAGCTTTTTTAAAATTAAAACGACAATTCCATATGTCCTCAATATATACCTTTTAAATTTATTTATTTTAAACCATTTAATGTAGGAAATATTCAATATTTTTTAAAAAAAACAAATTTATAAACTTTTCCATATTTCTTTATTAATATTTTAAAGGAAAAATTACTTAAATACACAACACTTCTTTACCTATTCTCAATATTTCCCTACTCTTTTACTAAAATACAAAAATCCCTTATTTTTCCCCAATTCAACTTAACTGGATACTTTATTAGTTTAAGTATCTGCCCGTTATTAATTAAAGTATCCGCGCTGCTATATTATGCATCCGCCCGTTAATTAAGTATCCGTGCTGCTAACAACTTAATAATTTAAGTATCCGCCCGTTATTAATTAAAGTATCCGCGCTGCTATATTATGCATCCACCCGTTAATTAAGTATATGTGTTGCTAACAACTTAATAATTTAAGTATCCGCTCGTTATTAATTAAAGTATCCACGCTGCTATATTAAGTATCCACACTGCTATATTATGTATCCGAAAAACACTAAAAAAAGGAATTTTTGGTAATTAATGAAAGAGTAGGGAAATGAAGTAATTTCTTTCTTATACTATGTCATTTGCCTAATTTTTACTATTTTAAAACACAATAAGAATTTAAATGCAGTTTCAAAACTTCCTATTACATTCCAACTTATATACAAACTCTAAAAATTAATCAACAAAATATTAATAAGATATTTTTTAAAATATGAAAACAACAATAAAAATTTCAATTTTGATTGTCAATTTAATTTTGCCAGTTTCTTTTGAAAACTAAATAAAATTGTAAACATAATAGAACATGCATTTACATTTAAGCAGTAGCAAACCCTATTCATTTGATTTGAAACAATTTTAAAAAGTTTTTTTTTATAGATACATTATTTAATTTGTTTTCAAATCATGAAAAGAAAAAAACATTTTTTGCGATTTTCTTTTTATGCCTATTTTTAAAAATAGTAACAAAAATTTTCACACACAGTTTACAAATGTAAAATAAAATAAAAATAAATTGAGAAGGAAGTTATAAATATAAATAAATTATAAAAAATAATGTAGTTAATTTTAAATTTGAATTGAAACCATGTGATTCTTATTTAATTGGACGTAGCAAAACAAATAAAAAGTAAAGCACGCGATGCATTAGGGGTGTACATGACCGGGTTGGTTCGGGTTTTTCAAATATCAAACCAAACCATTTGTGTCGGATTTTTAAATCTATAAACCAAACCAAACCAATAAAATTCGGGTTTTCAACCTCGGGTTTTTTCAGATTTTCGAGTTTTCCGGTAAAGTATTCATACAAACATATAATTTACTTGTACTTCAAATATTTGTTTAGTCCTACCAAAATACAACTATCTAAGGTGTTTCTTAAGAAAAAAACACAAAATATGATATGAGTAATGACACTAAAATACCCAACAAAATAATAATAATAATGAAATCGCGTAAAACAAATATTGCAAATTAACAAGTCATAATGAAAATGATCATAATTTAAAAGTACTAAATCATGCTAAAATAAGTTTAATAAGTATTAGTTACATGACTAAATATTAAAAGAAATTAAAATTAGATTATGTATTTGGATTGTCTAAACCAATGTAAAATCAAAGAACAAATATTCAATATTATTGTGATTCTATTGAAATTGGTTATATAATTGAATCAATTCTGTTATTAGTTGATCAATTCTGTTAATTAACGGATTAGGAGTTTAATAAATTAGTCTGTTAAAGGATTAGTTAGAAGAGTTAGTTAGATGACAGTGAGGCACATGTATAGAATGCCTTATATAAATACTTGCATTGTAATTGATAAAGTTCAGGTTTTGGAGTAATAGAATCTTTTTCTTCTTTCTCACAATTCTCTCTGTAAGATTCAATATGGTATCAGAGCATTGAATCGAGACTCGATTCAATTATCAATTCATTGTTCAATTGTTAATCACTGAAGCAACAACAAAATGGATGATGTTACGGGTGCTACATGTGTCTCCAATGGTGTTGAAGCGAGTGTGCGAACAGGGACGATTGAAACTCTTGAAGAGATTGATCGAAAGTGAAACCATCCACTCTACATTCACAATTCAGACACTCCTGGTAGTGTTCTTACCACCGTACAGCTCACAAGGACAGAGAATCACTCTCTATGGAGCAGATCCATGTTGATTAACCTTCGAGCCAAGAGTAAGCTGGGGTTTGTGTTAGGAACATGCAAGAGGAGTGATTATCAAGGAGAATTGGAAGAATATGGGGGAAAATGTAACACTTTTGTGTTGGCATGGATCATGAACACCGTATCGAAGGAATTACTCAGAGGTATAGTTTACGCTACTGATATTGCTATGGTGTGGGCAGACCTTAAGGAGAGATTTGATAAGGTTGATGGATCAAGAGGCTATCAATTGCATAGGGAGATATGCACAATTTACCAAGGTAATTCGACTGTCTCTGCTTATTTCTCGAAATTAAAACTGCTATGGAACGAATTTGATGCTCTAGTTCCCCCACCTTCATGTAAGTGTGATAAGTCTAGAACCTATGTGGATCATCTAGCATGTTTGAGGTTATTTGCTTTTTCTGATGGGGTTGAATGAGGTCTTTGGTCATGCTCGTAGTCAGATCTTAATGATGAACCCACTGCCTAATGTTGGAAAGGCATATGCCATGATCATGGCTGATGAAGGGCAAATGATAACAACAAGCACACACAATGTAGGGGGTATTCTAGAGCCAACTGCTTTGTATACTGGAAGAAGCGATTATCAAAGGAAATCGCAGGTGAAGAAGAAAAATTGGGATAAAGTATGTGACTATTGTAAGATTTAAGGTCACATTAAGGAGAACTGTTTCAGATTAATTGGATACCCTCCTGATTGGAAATTCAAGAAGAAATCAGGACCAATAGCTAGTCAAGGCAATCAACCAGAAATGGCAAACAATGTGACTGATAAGGACACAAGGCAAGTTATGAAACAGATTCAACTGATGCATTTGCACCTAGGCTCCAGGAGCAAAATCTGTATCATCAGTTCAGGCACATAATGGATAAGGAGGAACCAACTTCAAGCTCAGGAGGTTCAATTGGCATGGTTAATATGGCAGGTATATCCTCTACACCTAATGCTTTATTTGTAACAATTGATGAAGCAAAAAAGGAACAGAGGTGGATAGTAGATTCTGGTGCCATATGTCATATCACATCTAAACTCTCTAGGTTGAGTTCTGCATACAGTTGTGTAGGAAAAACTGTGCAGTTACCTAATGGTGAACATACTTCAGTAACACATATTGGTCAATGCAAAGTTGTTAATGATGGTGTGCTGAATAATGTCTTAGTTGTGCCTACATTCAAGTATGATTTACTGTCAATCTCACAATTAACAAGACAGTTGAGATGCTCAGTTAATTTTTTTCCTGAGTTCTTTGTCATTCAGGACCTCTCCAATGGGAAGGTGAAGGAGATTGGTAAGGAGATTGATGGATTGTACTACCTTTGTGCTCAGAGAAAATGCGAAAAAGGTAGGAGTAATGGAATGGTATCCATGATACAACATTCAACTTCACACAACCTGACTTGGCACAACAGACTAGGACATCCTTCTCCAAAGGTGTTAAAACATATATGTGGAGATACTGTTGATTTTAGTGCATGTAATAAGTGTACAATTTGTTCTTTTGCAAAGCAAACTAGATTACCATTTCAGACAAGCATGACTAGAGCTGCTACAATTTTTGATTTACTTCATTTAGATGTTTGGGGTCCATATAGGACTGCTACTCATAATGGTTGTAGATTCTTTTTTACTATAGTTGATGATAATTCCAGAATGACCTGGTTGTATTTGCTGAGAATGAAAAGTGATGTGTTCTCTATGTTGAAATCTTTCCTTATTTTAGTTTAGAATCAATTCAATAGAAGTGTCAAGAAAATAAGATCAGACAATGGTACATAGTTTTTTAATAGGGAAGTTAATGCTTTGCTTACATCTCTTGGTATTATTCATGAGAGTAGTTGTCCCCATACTCCACAACAAAATGGAGTTGTGGAGAGAAAACATAGGCACATACTTGGGGTGGCAAGGGCACTCAGGTTTCAAGGTGTTATTCCTATCAAGTTTTGGGGGGAATATGTATTAACTACTGTTTATCTTATAAATAGACTTCCAACTAAAGTATTAAAAGGACAAGCATCTTATGAGAAATTTCATGGTCACAAGGCAAAGATTGATCATCTTAGAACCATAGGGTGTTTGTGTTATGCTACTAGAGTAGTGAAGCCTGATAAGTTTTCACTAAGAGTTGAAGCATGTGTTCTGATGAGATACTCAGCAACTCAAAAGGGTTACCTTCTGTACAGTACTTCTCAATACAAATTTATGGTGAGCAGAGATGTTGTATTCAGGAAAGATGTGTTCCCTTTTCTCCAGAAGATCAAAACACAGCAGTCATTATTCCCAGGAGATGTTGTTGTTAACCCTGCTGAGGATATGGATATGCCAATGCATAATGCTGATAATAGTATTGGCTTGCATGAAAATGATGATAGATTACCTGAAACAAGCTGAACCAATGAGCTCACTGTTAGTGACAAACATGAAAATAATGAAGTAACAGTCTAGGCAGCAGTAGAACATGAAAATAATGAGGTAACAGTCCAGGCAGAAGTACCAGGACAACCTTCCAAGAAATCATCTAGAATTTCTCATCCTCCAATTTGGATGAAAGACTTTGTTGTTCCAGGATCTCATCATCATCCTTACTGTCAAAGCAACTATGTGTCTTATGATAATGTATCTTCTAAATACAATGTGTATTTGTCAAAGTTTTCTATTGATTGTGAGCCTAGAAACTGTGAAGAGGCAGTAAAGGATCCAAGATGGGTACGTGCTATGCAACAGGAGATTCAAGCATTAGAGGAAAATGGAACCTGGAAAATAGTTTCTTTACCAGCAGGAAAGGTTGCTATAGGTTGTAAATGGGTGTTCAAAATCAAGTATAAAGCTGATGGTGAATTGACATGTTTAAAGCTAGATTGGTGGCAAGAGGGTACAACTGTCACGACCCGAGCTACCCCCGAGACGCGGACATGGAACCTAGGACCACAAGTGATCCCAAGCTAACCCTGTTGACATGATCATTAGTATACTAAAGATAATAAACTGATGCGGAAGCTAAATCATAAATAAATCTGAAAAGATGGGGAATACCCATATACTATAACTGAATATATCAAATCTGAGAGTTTAATGCAAAAGAAATATCAAACTCAAAATACTAAGTTGAATCTAACTATGTCTGAAATAAGCCTCTAAACTGACTAGAAATGTTGGTACATGCCCCAACTAGGTCTAGCAAAACTGAAACTAAAGACTAAAAGCGATAAAGATAAACATGTCACTAGTCCTCGAAGAATGAGGACTGACCACTGATACTGCTGAACTGGAGATTGGAAACCGATCTAAGTGTGATCTGGATGCTGAGAACCTGAACCTACATCACGAGAAGATGTAGCGCACATATACGTCAGTACTTGAAAGGTACTGAGCATGCAGGATAGAGTAAAACTGAAATAACATATAACTGAACAAAGCAATAAAGCAATGAAATAATCTGGACATGATATATATACTGAAAATACTGAATACTGAGCTAACTGATGCAATGACCAAATTTATAACATGCTGAGACTAAATATTGACTGTACTCAAATATGGTCAATGCAAAAGAGTCTGACTGAACTGTGGGAGCTACTAATAACCGACATAAAACCACATGAGCTAAATATGGAGTCCGATGTATATGCCCCATCGAGAGGACCCAATATACCCTGCCAGAGGTATAGAGGCATGCTAGTGCGATCACTAAACTGATGTTGCCCACAGAGGGGACTTACACCTACGTGGCTCGTAGTTCTGGGACTATATGGGTATGTTGAACCGTAGTCCAACTCGGTATTATGCTACTCCCAATGAATTAAGTGGTTAACACATTATGACTGAGTTTTGTAAAGTACTGGATAGCTCAAAACTGAACATGCAAACTGAGAATGCAACAATTAATCTGATAATGATGCATTAATAACTGAGGCATGTATAATTGAATAACTGAGATATCTGACCTAGCATGTGTAATTCAAGAACTAAAGAAATACATAGCTAGGGTTCTGAAATTCATGCTAGAAACGATGTAATAACATGATAATCTAATTTGAAACATCTAAATAACTAATTCATGATGATCTGGTGAAATTCTAGAAACCCTAGGTCTATTCATGATAAGGGAATCAAGAAACTGACTGAATTCTAGGGACCCAATGGGTGAAAGGAACCCACTAGTGAAATCCCACATACCTGGTGATGAATTCCACAAAGAAATCTTTCGATTTCGGGGCTGGAACTGAAGGAAACTTGTTGCGTTCTTGAACTAGGGTTCTTGACTTCTCTTCTCCTTTTAGCGTTCTAATCTTTCTAAGTTTGATTAATGATTTGACTTAGGTAGTTCTAGTTATGTTTCTAGGCTTAAACTGACTAAGACCTCATAATTTAGGGTCTAAACGACGTATCTTAGGGGTTAAACGAAATAGGAAAAGACTAAAAGACCCCTGACTTAATTGTTGTCGGAGTGACCAACGGATTGGACTGACGGGCCGTAGGTCAATCGACGGTCCATCTATTGGATCCGTAGGTCGAGTCTGCCCGACAGGGCTTCACTAAAACGAGCATAAATTTTTACTTGGAGGTTGGAATTTAGTAAACTTGGTGGCGTTGGAAAGATAATTCAATTATCTATCATATCATAGGTCATGGGACACACAATTATTTTTGTGCTAAAAGTTATGACCATCTGAAGTTGATCCATCAACATTTTTCAGTTAACTGTCTATTAATCCTCACCTACGGTCAGACCTACGAACCGTGGATCGATTGACAGTCCGTACTGGTCAACCGTCAATCAGGACTGAAGCTGGGCTTTTGGGGCATCGATCCACGGATACGAATTACGGTCCGTGACCTGACCTACGGACCGTAAGTCCAGCCGTGGGTCAACACTTAGCCAAATTTTTTGACTGAGTTCTGGGGAAGTTTTATGTCACAAACCACGGACCTGCAGGACGGACCATGAGTCCATCTACGGTCCGTGGATGGTGTCCGTGAGTGCCACATGTAACACCAGAAATCTAAAATCTCTATTTTCGGATACGGGGTGTTACAACAGCCAAATTGAGGGGATTGACTACCAAGAGACATTTTCTCCTGTGGTGAAAATGGTAACTTTGAGGTCAATTATAGCCTTATGGTAACTGTAAGGTCAATTATAGCAGCTGTAAACTGGAAAATCTACCCGATGGATGTGTTCAATGCATTCCTCCAAGGTGATCTGTTTGAGGAAGTTTACATGGAACTACCCAAGTGATTTTGCATCCAGGAAAAGGATAAGAGTCTTGTTTGCAAGCTTGTGAAGTCATTATATGGACTTAAACAAGCATCAAGGCACTGGAATGCTAAGTTGACTGAGGCATTTTCAATTTCAGGTTATATACAGTCATCTAGACTATTCTTTATTCACTAAAAGGAGAGGATCATGCATGGTGGTGATCCTAGTGTATGTTGAAGACCTGTTAATTACAGGTAATGATGTTGGGTTAATAGAGGAAACTAAGCATGTGCTACATAGCCATTTCAAGATCAAGGACCCAGGGGAACTCAAATATTTCTTAGGAGTTGAGTTTCTAAGGTCTGGAACGGGAATAGTAATGAACCAGAGGAAGTATGCTCTTGAATTGATAGCTGAGGCAGGAGTAGGGAATGCTAAACCAAATGTAACACCATTGGAGTGCAATATAAAGTTGACTAGTGCAGAATGTGATCAAGATGCTCAAACTAATGATGGTTTATATGAGGATGTTTCCAGATATCAGAGACTCATTGGGAAATTATTGTACCTTACCAACACAAGGCCAGATATAGCCTTCGCAATTTAATCACTAAGCCAATTCATGCAGAAGCCAAAGATGTCATACTGGATTGCTGCTTTGAGAGTGGTTAGATACATCAAATTAGAACCTAAAAGGGTCTGTTAATGAATTCTGATTGCAAGCCTCATTTAACAGGATATTATGATGTTGACTGGGCTGCTTGTCCTACTACTAGAAGGTCTGTCACAAAATTTGTCTTAAAATTTGGTGATTCACTCATTTCTTGGAAATCCAAGAAACAAAATACAGTCTCCAGGAGCTCTGCAAAGGCTGAGTATAGGAGCTTAGCAAGTTTAACATCAGAGGTAGTATGGACTGCCAGTTTATTTCAAGAACTTGGAGTAAAGTTGATTGAACCAACTTCTATTTTTTGTGATAGCAAGGCTGCTATACAAATTGCCGCAAATCCTGTGTTCCATGAGCGTACTAAACACATCGAGATTGATTGTCACTTCATTCGAGATAAAAGACAGAAGGACCTCATCCAAACCATTTATGTCAACACAAAGGATCAACAAGTTGATCTATTGACTAAGGCACTGGGAAGAACACAACACGAATTTCTATTAGCCAAGCTTGGAGTATTGAATATCTTCAGTACATCCAGCTTGAGGGGGGATACTGGAATTGGTTAGATAATTGAATCAATTTTGTTAGATAGCAGTTAGTTAATCAATTCTGTTAATTAACGGATTAGGAGTTTAATAAATTAGTCTGTTAAAGGATTAGTTAGAAGAGTTAGTTAGATGACAGTGAGGCACATGTATAGAATGCCTTATATAAATACTTGCATTGTAATTGATAAAGTTCAGTTTTTGGAGTAATAGAATCTTCTTCTTCTTTCTCATAATTATCTCTGTAAGATTCAATACATTCTTAGTGTTGAATTAATTTTCTTTTTTCATTAGTATTAATTTGATTTTTATTTAAGCTTTATTATAATTACCAACATCTATGGACTATGATCTTTATTGAACCTTTCAAAATTCTAAGTTTCAAATTTGAAATAATATATAAAAAGATAAAAACTATGAAATAGTATAAGAAATATTTAAAAATTATATCAAAGTAAATATTTGAATGTATAAAATAAAATTTTAAAATTATATATATAATGTCGGGTTGGTTTGGTCTCGGGTTATTTTTTTTTAGTTAAAACCAAACCAACCCAAAAATAGTCGGGTTCTTTTTTCAATACCAAACCAAGTCAAACCAACCACTAGTCGGGTTTTTTTTCTCAGTTTAACTCGGTTTGCAGTTTGGTTCGGTTTTGTACACCCCTACGATGCATACATGTCTAATTTTGAATTCAAAATTAAACTTGCAGTAGCTATCAGATTATAAATTATTTTGAATTGATTTCTTAATTTTTTAAAAAAAAATCTATATCCCTAACGCCTAAACAAAGAAACGGAAACAAAATTAGTTAGGAAAAACAAAACAGCCTAAAATAATTTCCATGTTGCGAAAAAACAAAAATTACTGATTTTATCCCTTACAAACTACCACTTTATTTAGGTTAAATTTAGTTTGTGTGCTCACATTCAACAACAATATCATCAAAATTTCTCTGAAAGTATTTTCAAAAGATTCAAATTTGTTATCTCGGCTTAAAATTGTCATCGAATTTGCTTTCTGATTCATATGTTTTTGTTTATGTTGCCATATGCAACAACGACATGATTATTAAAAATCAGTACAAATGTTGTCCCACAATATATGTAGAAGTTTCATATGGTGAGTATCCTATTTATTATTGTAATTATTTATTTCTATTGATTCCTCAATTAAAATTCTGGATGAAGATGTTTTAGTAGATCTTTTTTTTAATATTATAATGGGCTAAAGAATAAGAAAATCAAGTGCACACATCAATGGTATTTCAAAATCTTATCTATTGTATCAACAAACTGATATGATATTTAAATTTAAATTTGAATGAAATTTGAATTGACATGAAGATCGATTCCTTCAGCGATATATACATCGTTGCAACCAAAATAACAAAATGCATAAAAATTGTTTTTTTTTTTTTCAGTTTTTAAATGTTAGTAACCAATTAAATAATTGCTAATTGCTAATGTTGAAAATAAAAATAAGGAAAAAATGAATTGAAGGATAAGACTTGTTTGAAGTTGAATTGATCCAGATTCACATACAAAATTTAAAATTATGTATTCTTAAAATGGAGATAAGATGAATATATTTTTTTTTTGTTCAAAAAATACCAAATTATTTCTCATTTGAGAAGACAGATGAAATTTTGTTGAGGATTTAAGAGATAAACATATTTCAATCCTAATAGATTCAACTATACAAATATTTAAATGGACTAATATAAGTTAATGCAATTATTATGTGCTTAACTTTATTCTTAGAACCTTCAATTTTGATTTATTACATGATGCTTTATTTGAGTCGAATGTTACAAGCTTATACATAAATTGAATTGAAGTAACAATTTTTGAATTTGATATGCATGTTATTGTTGCTTCTTGGATTAAAGTGTTACGTTGTGCACTCATTCTAAACACGTTAGTGAGGATCTATTAACCATTTGTTTATTTGAGAAGAATTTATCTGATTATAGTTGCTTGATATATACAACTTACTTTTTTAAATAAAAGTTTATTAAACATCGATAATTATTTTTTTAGTATTTATCGTATAGCGGGCTGTTTTCTCACTTCGTTACTACATGATTGCTATAAAAGATTATCTATCTAAAATATATGACACAATTGCTACAAAACTCATAAAAAAAATTTGGTACAAACTAATAGGAAACTATAACATAAAAATTAGTTTCAAAAATTATATTTGATGAGTGCATTTAAAATTTATTTTCTTTAAATTTAATAATAATTTTGTAATTGAATATATTGTATAGAAAAATAAGATGATAATTAGATATTTTTAAACTCAATATTTCCTGATGTATTTAACCAAATAAAATCACGTCATAAGTTAACATAATAAAATCGCACATCGCACGGACAAGAATACTAATTTCATTGTAACAAGCAAATAGAAAAAAAATAAAATAATTATTATGAACAAATAAAAATAAATATTTTTTTTCCACAAGTTGTGTAATGATTATTGAAGATGCTTCAATTTTTTTAATCTTTTCTCAATATATATTTTCCACAAGTTGTGCAGTGATTGTTGAAGCTGCTTTATTTTTTTAAAGCTTTTCTCTATATGTGTTTTTCCGCAAGTTGTATAATGGTTGTTGAAGATGTATTAATTAAAAGAAATTACCTTTTGTTTAGTAGAAAATTTCAAAAAAGCTTTTATACAAAATTTAAAATTATGTATTTTTTAAATGGAGATAAGATGAATATTTGTTTTGTTGTTCAAAAAATACCAAATTATTTCTCATTTGAGAAGACAGATGAAATTTTGTTGAGGATTTAAGAGATAAACATATTTCAATCCTAATAGATTCAACTATACAAATATGTAATATAAGTTATTGCGATTATTATGTGCTTAACTTTACTCTTAGGACATTCAATTTCGATTTATTACATGATACTTTATTTGAGTCGGATGTTACAAGCTTATACATAAATTGAATTGAAGTAACAATTTTTGAATTTGATATGCATGTTATTGTTACTTCTTGGATCAAAGCGTTACATTGTGCACTCATTCTAAACATGTTAGTGAGGACCTATTGACCATTTGTTTATTTGAGAAGAATTTATCTGATTATAGTTGCTTGATATATACAATTTACTTTTTTTTTTAAAGTTTGTTAAACATCGATATTTATTTTTTTAGCATTTATCGTATAGCGGGCTGTTTTCTCACTTTGTTACTACGTAATTGCTATAAAAGATTTTCTATCTAAAATATATGACACAATTGCTACAAAATTCATAAATTTTTTTGGGTACAAACTAAAAGGAAACTATAACATAAAAATTAGTTTCAAAAATTATATTTGATGAGTGCATTTAAAATTTATTTTCTTTAAATTTAATAATAATTTTGTAATTGAATATATTGTATAGAAAATAAGATGATAATTAGATATTTTTGAACTCAATATGTCCTGATGTATTTAACCAAATAAAATCACAGTCATAAGTTAACATAATAAAATCGCGCATCGCACGAACACGAATACTAATTTCATTGTAACAAGCAAATAGAAAAAAAATAAAATAATTATTATGAACAAATAAAAACAAATATATTCTTCCACAAGTTGTGTATTGATTATTGAAGATGCTTCAATTTTTTTAATCTTTTCTCAATATATATTTTCCACAAGTTGTGCAGTGATTGTTGAAGTTGCTTTATTTTTTTAAAACTTTTCTCTATATGTGTTTTTCCGCAAGTTGTATAATGGTTGTTGAAGATGGTTTAATTAAAAAAATTTACCTTTGTTTAGTATAAAATTTCAAAAAAGCTTTAATACAAAATTTAAAATTATGTATTCTTAAAATGGAGATATGATGAATATTTGTTTTGTTGTTCAAAAAATACCAAATTATTTCTCATTTGAGAAGACAGATGAAATTTTGTTGAGGATTTAAGAGATAAACATATTTCAATCCTAATAGATTCAACTATATACAAATATGTAATATAAGTTATTGCGATTATTATGTGCTTAACTTTACTCTTAGAACATTCAATTTCGATTTATTACATGATACTTTATTTGAGTCGGATGTTACAAGCTTATACATAAATTGATTTGAAGTAACAATTTTTGAATTTGATATGCATGTTATTGTTACTTCTTGGATCAAAGCGTTACTTTGTGCACTCATTCTAAACACGTTAGTGAGGACCTATTGACCATTTGTTTATTTGAGAAGAATTTATCTGATTATAGTTGCTTGATATATACAATTTACTTTTTTTTTTAAAGTTTGTTAAACATCGATATTTATTTTTTTAGCATTTATCGTATAGCGGGCTGTTTTCTCACTTTGTTACTACGTAATTGCTATAAAAGATTTTCTATCTAAAATATATGACACAATTGCTACAAAGTCATAAAAAAATTTTGGTACAAACTAGAAGGAAACTATAACATAAAAATTAGTTTCAAAAATTATATTTGATGAGTGCATTTAAAATTTATTTTCTTTAAATTTAATAATAATTTTGTAATTGAATATATTGTATAGAAAAATAAGATGATAATTAGTTATTTTTTAACTCAATATGTCCTGATGTATTTAACCAAATAAAATCACAGTCAAAATTAACATAATAAAATTGCACATCACGCGGGTACAATAACTAATTTCATTGTAACAAGCAAATAGGAAAAAAATAAAATAATTTTTATGAACAAATAAAAACAAATATATTTTTTTCCACAAGTTGTGTAACGATTGTTGAAGATGCTTCAATTTTTTTAATCTTTTCTCAATATATTTTCCACAAGTTGTGCAATGATTGTTGAAGTTGCTTTAGTTTTTAAATCTTTTCTCTATATGTGTTTTTCCCCAAGTCGTATGATGGTTGTTGAAGATGTTTTTTTTTAATTGGAAAATTTCAAAAAGCTTTAATACATCTTTGTCCTTTTATCCAATCGTAATTCTTTATTCAGAAACCACATGGTCATGTTTCGTTTTTTTCTAGTCTTTAATCACATAAGTGATAAGTGGACCCTTTGAACACATTATTTGAGGTCTTACTTTTATGTCTATCACCCATTTTCCAACTTGTATTCCAATATACATACATCCTCCTCTTTTTTTCAATCAAAACTAGTATTCCTGAAGATGGCTGGTGCCTTTGTCTCATTTGCAGTTAAAAAATTGGGTGATTTCCTCATTCAACAAATTTCCCTGCGTAAAAATCTGAGAAAGGAAATTGAGTGGCTGAGAAATGAGCTACTCTTCATACAGTCTTTCCTCAGAGATGCAGAACTAAAGCAATGCGGAGATCTAAGAGTTCAACAATGGGTATTTGAGATCAACTCTATTGCTAATGATGCTGTTGCTATACTTGAGACTTATAGCTTTGAGGCTGGTAAAGGTGCTAGTCGTCTCAAGGCTTGCGCTTGCATATGTAGGAAGGAGAAGAAATTCTACAATGTCGCCAAGGAGATCAAATCACTCAAGAAGCGAATCATAGATATCTCTCGCAAACGAGAGACTTATGGTATTACAAATATCAATAGTAATGCAGGAGAAGGGCCAAGTAATCAGGTTACAACATTGAGGAGAACTACCTCATATGTGGATGATCAGGATTCCATTTTTGTTGTACTTCAGGATGTTGTACAAACATTTCTAGCTCAACTTCTCAAAGCAGAGCCTCGTCGAACCGTCCTCTCCATTTATGGCATGGGCGGATTAGGCAAGACCACTCTTGCAAGAAACCTCTACAAAAATCCTAACATAGCCTCTAGCTTCCCTACACGCGCTTGGATATGTGTTTCTCAAGAGTACAACACAATAGATCTTCTTAAGATTATCATAAAATCCATCCAAGGTTGCGCCAAAGAAACTCTAGATTTGTTGGAAAAGATGGCAGAAATAGATCTAGAAAATCACCTTCGTAAGCTATTAACAGAATGCAAATACCTTGTGGTGGTTGATGATGTATGGCAGAGAGAAGCATGGGAGAGTTTGAAAAGAGCATTCCCGGATAGCAAGAATGGCAGCAGAGTCATTATTACCACGCGCAAAGAGGATGTCGCTGAAAGAGCAGACGACAGAGGTTTTGTTCATAAACTTCGTTTCCTAAGCCAAGAAGAAAGCTGGGATCTCTTTCGTAGGAAACTACTTGATGTTCGAGCAATGGTTCCAGAAATGGAAAGGCTAGCTAAGGATATGGTGGAAAAGTGTAGAGGCTTACCTCTTGCAATTGTTGTATTGAGCGGACTACTTTCGCATAAAAAGGGGTTAAGCGAATGGCAAAAGGTGAAAGATCACCTTTGGAAGAACATTAAAGAAGATAAATCTATTGAAATCTCCAACATACTATCCTTAAGCTACAATGATTTGTCAACTGCGCTCAAGCAGTGTTTTCTCTACTTTGGTATTTTTCCAGAAGATCAAGTGTTCGAGGCTGATAACATAATATGGTTGTGGATGGCCGAGGGTTTCATACCCAGAGGAGAAGACAGACTGGAGGATGTCGCTGAAGGCTTCTTGAATGAGCTAATAAGACGAAGCTTGGTTCAAGGGGATTATACATTTTGGGAAAGAGTTACTAAATGTAGGGTTCATGATTTACTCCGTGATCTTGCGATACAAAAGGCATTGGAGGTAAACTTCTTTGACATTTATGATCCAAGAAGCCGCTCCATATCCTCTTTATGTATCAGACATGTGATTCATAGTCAAGGAGAAAGGTACCTCTCACTTGATCTTTCTAACTTAAAGTTGAGGTCAGTTATGTTCTTCGATCCAAATTTTCGTGAGATGCGTCTTATAAACTTCAGGAGTGTGTTCCAACGTCTATATGTGTTGTACTTGGATATAAATGTTGGGAATAGGTGTATAGTACCTGATGCCATAGGAAGTTTGTACCACCTCAAGTTGTTAAGCTTGCCAGGTATTCGTGATGTTCCCTCTTCCATTGGCAACCTCAAGAATCTACAGACACTTGTTGTAGATGAGGGGAGAAACTTTTGCAAACTACCCTGCGAGACAGCTGACCTGATAAATTTAAGACATTTAGTTGCTCAGTATACAAAACCTTTGGTACATATAAGCAAACTCACTAGTCTTCAAGTTCTTAAAGGTGCTGGTTGTGATCAATGGAAAGATGTTGACCCTGTTGATTTAGTCAATCTTCGAGAATTAAGGATGTATCGTATTAAGAAATCTTACTCCCTAAACAACATTAGCAGCTTGAAAAACCTTAGCACTCTCAGATTGTTTTGTAGAGATCGTCAATCATTCCCAGACCTTGAATTTGTTAATAGTTGTGAAAAGCTCCAGAAATTGTGGTTAGGTGGGATATTAGAGAAACTGCCTCTGTTTCCAGATTCCATCACAGTGATAACTCTTTTGGATTCAAAACTCACGGAAGATCCGATGCCTATTTTGGGAAGGTTGCCAAACCTAAGGAATCTCCAATTGTTTAGAGCTTCTTATGAAGGAAAAGAAATAATGTGCAGTGATAACAGCTTCAGTCAACTAGAGTTCCTTCATCTTCATGATCTTTCAAAGCTAGAAAGATGGGATTTAGGCACAAGTGCCATGCCTCTGATTAAAGGTCTTGGTATTCATTACTGTCCAAATTTAAAGAAGATTCCTGAGAGAATGAAATACGTGGAGCTGTTGAAGTGGAATAATAAATACGTGGACCTGTTGAATCTGAATTTTATGTTGTGAAGCTTGTCAAGCAAATATCATCTCTTCATAATCGTAGAGGTATTGATTTCTGCCAAGCACTTGAAGACATTGGTTATTAATTTCAGGGCTGTCAGTGAGAGTGGTTTTAGTGTTTGATTTCTTATTGTTATAAGCTTTTTGAGTGCCTGTAATTGGTTTGAACATAATTGTTTTAATTCATTGGTCTACTGTATGTTCTTTTGCTTATCCATATTTAAGACGATGCTTTATATGTTAAATAAAATTAAAAATAGTATATGGTACTCTCTCTTGTCCACAATTTAGCATTTTTTTGTTCCTCTTTTATAGTGAAAATGGTCAAAAATACCCTTAAATTATGTTAAAGGAATAAAAATGTCCTTTGTTTATATTTTGACTTAAAAGTGTCATTACTGTCAATACTTTGGTTCAAAAATGTCATTGCAGTCAATACTTTGGTCCAGAAATGCCCCTATAGTTATAAAATGTCTTTTTTCGAATAATTTTTTTTTTCGTGTTAAACACATCGTCTTCCTAATTAAAATATTAATAAAGAATACTATTCTTGTTTTCTTTCTTCTAAAAATCACTTTAACAAATAAAAATGTAGGAAATATTTTGTTTTCTTCTTAATCTCATTTTATCAATTAAAATAGAATAACTTCATGTACCCTTTTGACAGATATAATATATATATATATATATATAAAAAAGATCATAGTATATCCATCATTAATTTATATTTACTAGTTTCACGGCACATACGTTGCACGTGCGTATCGTATATAAAGTATATGATGTTGTAAAATAGTATTAATATTACTAAATTAAAACTTTTTAGTAAATAATTATAATTTAAAGAACATAGGACAAGTGTTTTTAAATGATTAATACAAATTGTCATAGAGTTACATGCATTTTGAGATCAAAATGACCAGATATTATTGAAGCATTTCAAAATACATTCAAAGTTTAAATACGGGAAGAAAGTGACATTTCTTTAGAAGTATCATTATTTACTTCACTCAATTTTGTAAACAAATCTAACCAACAAGATTTTTATACAAAAAATGTCATCAATAGTCTTTCCTCTTGAGATTATGAACATAAATGATGGACACCATTTAAGTATAATTTTTCTCTTAAATATTCATACTTGAAATTTAGTATGTGCATGACACTAATAAGGATTACCATAAATATTTCAATGTTTTATCTTTATACGTAATCTATCTTTTACCAATTAATATTTGAGTAAAACTATCATAAAGAGGTAATTCTACAAAAAAAAAAAAAAAGGTACTTTATTGTTATACGAATGATGGTTAAATTGAGGTTTGAGTTTATGTCAAATATTTAGCTTGACCAATTATTTGTTTTAGATATACATATATATTTCAGTAGCTAATTTTATTTTAACATATGAACAACATCACCTTTGGTGAAAAATATTTCATTTCTTTAAGTTTCTATCTTATCTTTGTAGAATTGTAGTCTTCTCCTTTTTCCTGCCATACATATCATATAGTTGTTGTCTAATGAAAGTATCTAGAATCTTATAGAAGTTGTATCGTGATACAATATATTAAACTTTTTCAATAACAAAAAACTAATAGATGAATGAAATTTAAAGTATTGTTTATAGAATCTTTAATTTGATTTAAGATTATTTTATGACCAATCACTATGTTCTTATCTATTTTTATATAGCTAACAAGGAGTGTATCTTGTGATATAAAATTTTCTCAAATTAAAATGAACAAAAAATAATAGGAAAAAAATATATGGAACGATACATAGCCAATGACGAAGGAAGAAGAAAATATATTTTCATGCTATATTCACTATAGTGTTCCATTTGATTAAAGTCTCTTGTCACCAACTCTTTACTTTCTTCATTCATTTTTGCTCATATATCTATTAAAAAATAATTATTATCATGTCTATATTATCATATTATAAGTAAAAGTGAAAATCTATTTTTGAAATTGTGGATTTAACATCAAAACTACTGATTCAATGGACAACGGTGATGCCCGTTGTTTTAGCAAAATCAAAAAGAAACTGCTTCATTTGAGGGTAAAAAAATAAAAAATAAAAAACCAAAGAAGAAATATCTTACCCAAATCATGTGACTTTTTTCATATTTGTTTATTATTATTGTCTTTCCCACAACTTTTCGTCACTGTTAACTCATGAAAATCGTAAGAAAAAATACGATTGTGAATTTATGAATGATTTGCTACGATTTGTTCACCAACTCTTTCTTATGTGGTACCTCAAATTTCGTTGAATTTTGAACTTAATCAACTGTGTTGCAAATAACCCTGAGATTTTTTAAGAAGAAGAAGAGTAGAAAACTTAAAAAAATCGTAGTTTAAAAGTGAGAGGAAACCCTCTATTTACAGCTAACAAATAGTAGTATTAATTAATGTTAATTGTTCCTTATCAGAAAAGTTATAACATTTCGAAAAAGTCACTGCTCATCGGAAAAATCACAACCTTTTGCAAAAGTCACAACTCATCGGAAAAGGCACAACCCTTCGAAAAAGTCATAACCCTTTGAAAATATCACAACCCTTTGAAAAAGTCACAACTCATCGAAAATGTCAAAATCCATCAAAAAAGTCGCAACTCTTTGGAAAAGTAACATCGATTTGAGAAAATCACAACCCTTTAATATGAAAGGGTATCTACATTTAATATAATACAAATAATTAAATTAATAAATAAAATAAATTGAGTATTTTTAATTGGGGGTATTATAGTACTTCAATATTCAATTTAGGAGTTCATGCTTTTAAGGTAGTATAGATAGATAGGTATAGATATAACAATAAAAAATAATGATAATAAAATAAGAAATATTTTCATTTTTTATTTTTTTCTGAATTGAAGAAAGATAAACATTTGCTAATTTTTTTAAAAATATTAGAAAAAGAATGTGTTAAAAAGAAAATAATAATATATTTATTTGGAAAATGAGTATTTTTGACCCATTACATAACAATAAGGGCATATTTTGGATCAAACTACAAATGGATGGTACTTTTACTCCTTTCGCATAGTTTAAGAGCATTTTGAACCAAAATATTGACGGTAAGGATATTTTAAAGCTAAATTATGAACGGAGGACATTTTTGTTCATTTTTTCTCCCTCTTTTATATAAATAATATTTGTGTTAAATCAACAGAGAAGAAGCTGTCACTTGAAGACATTCACCTTCATCAACTTGGCTTCTCCAACCATCAATCAACTTGGATTATTTCAACATTCTGTTTTTTCTTATGTTTTGTTTTTTTCAATGTTTAATTTCTTTTTGGTTTTGGAAACATGTGTTGGAAGAGAACTTTTTTTTGATTTTGTGATGACCTAATTAACGGAACAAAGTTAAAAATGTTCTTAAATTATGTAAAATGAATAAAAATATCCTCAGTTAATAGTTTGATCTAGGGGCGGAGCCAGCCTTCTGTTAGGGGGTTCATCCGAACCCCCTTCGGTTAATTGGTGTGTTTAGTTCTTCAAATATTGAACCCCTTATTAAAAATTCTAGCTCCGCTACTGATTTAATCCAAAAATATCATTGTCTCTAATAATTTGATCTGAAAATGCTCTTATTGTTACTTAATAAGTCAAAACCGTCTTTTTTCAATTAAATATGTTATTTCTCTTTCTTTTAAAACACGTTCTTTTCCTAATAATGATTTTTCTCACTAGAAAATATTTATCCTACTTCAATTTATGAAAAAAATTAATAAATAAAAATGTTTTCTATATTATTAGAAAGTTTTTTGTCGTTATCTAAATGAAAATTAATGACAGGGTTACTATGAGGGCATATAATAAAAGAACTTGAGAACTCGCTCAGTGTGCAGCGAGAATAACAAAAAAAAAAAAGAACTTGCAAACTCGCTTGATGTGGAGCAATATTGGGGGGGGGGGGGGGGGAGCGAATCGCTCATAAGTAGCGAGAAAAAATGTTAAAATAAAAGAGAAAATCGCTTGTAAGTCAGCGAGATGATCCATTTTTTATGCCGTTAACGACAGTTATAGCACAAACATATCTCGCTCCTTCTCTAGCGAAGTGTCCCTTTTGATTAAACCGAAAATTGAATGGCCCTTTATGTATTTTGAAGGAAAAAATTGATGTTTTTAACTTTGACTTTGAAATTTAATCATCCCAATATAACCCATGAGCGAGTTTTTATATCAATTTTAAAATTGAAAAAAAAAAAAGATAATATATACTAGCAGGGAACTACATGTGATTACTACAAAAGATAAATTCGATATTTGGATCTGAATTGTCTTACCTTGCTATCATAACATTATTTTTGTTTTTATCCATTAAAAAAAATACATTTATATATTTATATTACTAGTAATATCTTTAATGTGTCATCACATAATTATCCCTCAATTAGTAAAATGTTTGGACCTTTTTCATGTGAGAAACCCATCCTCATTGATAAAGGAAATTAACACATTTTAGCTAGCAAGGAGTGTATCTTGTGATATAAAATTTTCTCAAATTAAATTGAACAAAAAATAATAGGAAAAAAAATATATGGAACGATACATAGCCAATGAAGAAGGAAGAAGAAAATATATTTTCATGCTATATTCACTATAGTGTTCCATTTGATTAAAATCTCTCGTCACCAACTCTTTACTTTCTTCATTTATTTTTACTCACATATCTATTAAAAAATAATTATTATCATGTCTATATATCATATTATAAGTAAAAGTGAAAATCTATTTTTAAAATTGTGGATTTAACATCAAAACTACTGATTCAATGGACAACGTTGATGCCCGTTGTTTTAGCAAAATCAGAAAGAAACTGCTTCATTTGAGGGTAAAAAAATAAAAAATAAAAAACCAAAGAATAAATATTTTACCCAAATCATGTGACTTTTTTCATATTTGTTTATTATTATTGTCTTTCCCACAACTTTTCGTCACTGTAAACTCATGAAAATCGTAAGAAAAAATACGATTGTGAATTTATGAATGATTTGCTACGATTTGTTTGTTTTATTCAAAAATAATACTTAGACTGGTTTAAGAGTCGCCACTTAATTTTTAAAGAAAAAATAAGAAAACTATTTTTTCAAAAGATTAAAACAGTAAATCTAATGAAAAAATTTGAGGGGGTTCGGGGTTCATATTAGCATTTCGAAAAGAGTTTGAAAGCATCCAAAATGTCCGCTAACACACGGTTATCCGATAATTGACTATTTGGCTAATATGTTTGAAAGAAAAACATGCTTGATTAAAATAGAGGAAATAAACAACTTTTAAACTTTACTTTCAAGGGAAAGGAAAATAAGGTTATTACTTAAGTGGAAAATACTATATATTCCAAAGTCAAGTGAAATAAAATATACTTATTTGATTTTAAGAAATATATGATTGATTCGTCTTTTGGGGAATTGAACTAGGGGAAAAACCTTAAAATTAACTATCAAATAAACAATTAAGCGAATACGAAAACAGATAAAATAGGGAGAGAGAGTTTAGGCCTTTGACCCATTTGCACCTGTCCTAAGATCTAACAAGTAAAATGACAAGGGCTTAGGCCCAAAATAACAAAATACAATCCTAAAGTAAAGGGGGCTATTTTTCCACTTTTCGTATACACTAGATGTATACTAGTGTATACAATCCCATATGTCTGCTCCGAAGACCTGTACACCGAATTCATGGAATTGCTCTTCAATTCTATTGGCTGGCTGACTCAATAAAAGACTTGAGCATTAACAACTCTCTCGAAATGCGGGGAAAAAGGAGTTCATGATGAACTTGGGCAAATTTCATATGCAACAGAGAAAAATAAGAAATACATTAGCAAAATTCTCTCCAAAGATGGTTAACATCAATTTAAAACACATAATCCAAATAATGATTTAACATAATGACACATGTAAATATTATATGAGTTATGCTCACATTTTTACCAATCCCAACAAAGCTTTGGCAAACATTTAATAACTTGTATAAATGTCTTCAAGAGGGTCAACAATTTAACTAAGTCATGGCAAAAGTTAAGGACCAAAGCCACATTAATCAAAACATCTCAAGTGAAAAAAGAAAATGATGCAGTTCAAATTACTATGCATATGAAACACTCAAACTCGTTCCTTACTAAATAGAGGCAACAGTTGCAATTACTTAAGAGAAAACTACTATCATTTACAACTACTCTACGGCATAACAAGGAAACAAGATAACCATTATAAATTCAAAGTGACATTGACCCCAAAGCTAACTAATTACCATAATAAAATAATCACACATAATTTAAGCAACTTATATCAATTAATGTTCTACTTAGCTAATTCTTCATCCCATTTCGAGAGGGACCCTAAGATTCAGGTCATCATACAGAACAAGTGAATCAAGACATTACTACCATTTACGATTATTCATTTTTTTTTGGCAGAAATGGTATCAAACAGGATACAATATCAAACTAAATATCCGTTAAAACAAAACAAGATACCGATGATAAGCTCCGAGTTTCAACCAACCCACTTTGATAAAATAGAAAGATTTAGACATGGATGTTGGATTTAATGTCATCTTAATGGGACAGTAACAACCAGAAAGAAATCATATTAGAAGACTACGACGACAAAGAGGGCGAAACATCAGAGAATCGAGACACTCGAAATGAGAACGAAGAAATTACATCCACACAACTAAACAAACTTAACTCCTAACCTAAGTCTCTTGACTATTTCGAATATAGTGCCAACTGGTAGCCAAAAAAAAATGGCTTGAAGACAGCACAAGATATAGATAACGACCAACCTTTAAGCAAGCATAAAGAAGGAAAAATAACAAGGCAGAACTCGAGTAGAGAAGCAGGGAAACAACAACATTAGATACAAATCAGCGAAATTTAGAATCAATACTAGCATTATATCAGGAAAAAAAAACACTCAAGAATATAATCATAACATATTCAAGCTACCAAAAAGTCAACCACAATCAAAAGCTACATAACCACATAGTGACTGCCTTACAATGCCGGAAGTGACACATCAAAAATAGAAACATTGAAGTGAATATCATAAAGGAGAGAGTGTTACCTTTTTGGGGGCAACAAACTGAGACAAACGAGCTGAACAACGAAACCTTCACACCACAACAACGATAACTCCGGCAGACTCCGGGGAACTCAGGCAAAGGAATTTCAACGGGAGCTTATATGAAACGGAAGGTCTAGAAATGTATGGCTATGTGAATATTATTAGCTTTGCCTTCTTCCTAATCGATACCGCCTTCCTCCAACCCCAACAAAGAAAGAAATAGGGGTATAAATAGGGGAGAAACTAGGTCGAAATTGGGGGGAAATCGGGTGAAAACTTCAGTGAATTTCGAATTCGAAATTCGAATCCCTTCAAAAGGATAAGGTTGTCAGCTTGAATAGTACAATTCTCAACGACAAGATGAAGGGAGCCATCCGATTCTAAGCAAAGGACGATGAGGTGATGAGATGGGGACATATGAGCTGTTGATTCGGGTTGCGTTGGGCTGCTGCTCGCTTCTGGACTGGGTCGCGATTTGGGCTTCGATCACTGGTCGCTGCTCGAGTTTCTGGGTTTGCGTCTGAGGAAGAAGAAAACGCTGGCAGGGGGCTGTTTTTGTATTGTATTGCTGTTGTTTATTGTATTGTAGTGTTGGTGTACTTTTTTGTATTGGGCTGGTTTTGTAAGAAGTGAGCTGGGATTTGGAAAGCTGCTGATGTAAATATGAATTGGGCCTGGAAACTTGAAAATATTGGGCTGAAAGAGGGTTGAAAGAATTGGTTGAAAAGTGGCCAAGTGAATTGCAAAATCAGCCATCTTAAGTTTATAACTTAGCCAATTTGAATTTAATTAGTGAAATCGACTAAAAATTAAATAAGTCGAATTAGTATAATTAACTAACGAGCTTCTTAATTTTAACAAAATAAAATAATTAATTTGATTATAAAATAGTTAATTTAAAATTATAACCATAATTTAAGCTAAACTAAATTGATAAGATATTCAACTAAAACATAAAATCTTTTGAGATGACTTTCGAATATTCATAAAATATATTATTATATATAAAAACATATATATCATCTAAAAATTATAAAAAAGGTGATAAAACTATCTTAAAATAACTTGCAAACTATATTATTATTATTTTTCTTGAAATTTTATAAAACTAATTATTTTAAATCATTTGAAATTGAAAAAGCTCGATGATTAATCTATATTGTGGAGGTCCAAAATTGGGTGTCAACAACTGTCCCTCGTTTGACTTGGATTGATGTAAGAAATTCGAGGCAAATAAAATTGACGAATCCAATTTTGACCAACCACATATTCATCCTTCAAAAAGAGGGATTTTGGTACGGACTTTAGGAATTATGGTTGAACCCCGGAAGTGGGTTTCTTACATATCTCAGGCAATATGAGAATTCAGGCCACTTGTGGTTCAATACGCTTGATTTAATGCACCATTTTGGAAGAATTCAAATTATCCTGATATCGAATTATGAAGAGACCAGAATGCTCGGGAATAAGATTTAAGAGAGGAGGTTGGAATACAACCGAGTTGTCAACATTGATCCCGCCTACATATCCCTCAACTTAGGGAATCAGGCCGCTTGTAGTTCGACTCAATCGGTTGAAAAGGAAATCTTTTATGCTAAGATAACCTTCGGTTGAGAGGAGTGACAAAAATAAGTTGAGTATGAAAAAGAGGTTTGTAACCTCTTAGCCATGAATGTGGAACTCTTCACATCCATAAGTAAGAACTTACACGGATATAATTTCCAAAGATTTTGGTGCATTGTCACTTAGATTGGAAAGTTACCTCCGATGGAAATCAAAATTCTCCGAATGCAAAACTGAAATCGGTAAATCTAAAGAAAAACCCACATGCCTTCCGATAGGGGCGTGGTTTGATTGTGGTGGAAGTCGCTCCTCAGCTCGCGTCCTAAGAGTTTGGCACTCCTCTTTGGACTATGCCCCAGTTCGCTGCTAAGAAAATGTTCCACGTTGTGCCGCATCCTTATTGATGTCGTCCGCACCTGTGGTTTGACTTGAAAATTCATCCTTTTGGATGCTCTCGACAAAGACTAAGATAAAACTTATTAGCATAAAAATGTAATTCAAATGGAGATATAGCGTCTTTTACTATGTTGACACTTAGTCTCTCTCCTAGAACATTTAACGGCAGTTCCTTCATCTTGACATTAGGCCAATAACACTTGTATCTCATATTTGCAATATAATTCTTCAAATGTACTCTTCCTTTGATATCAAAATAATAAAATATAGACTGATGTAATATGTTGATGGCTCTCTTGATGACGTTCTTGCAAATGAAAATGATGATGATTCTTCACTAGTAAGATGATGATAATGATAGGATGATGTTGCTACTCCATTGGTAGGATAATGATATTGATGCTCCATTGATTGGATAATGATTCCTTATTGATAGGATGACGATAATGATATGATGATGATGCTACTCCATCGATAGGATGATGATAATGCTGAAGAAGATCTGTCGGTAGGATAATGTTGATCCATTGTTAAGATAATGTTGATGATCCATTGGTAGGATAATGTTGATGATCCATTGGTAGGATAATGTTGATGATCCATTGGTAGGATAATGTCGATGATCCATAGGTAGGATAATGATGATCCGTTGGTAGGATAATGTCGATGATCCATTGGTAGGATAATGTCGATGATCCATTGGTAGGATAATGATGATTCGTTGGTAGGATAATGTCGATGATCCATTGGTAGGATAATGTTGATGATCCATTGGTAGGATAATGATGATCCATTGGTAGGATAATGTCGATGATCCATTGGTAGGTTAATGATGATCCATCGGTAGGCTAATGTCGATGATCCATTGGTAGGATAATGTCGAGAGCGAATCGCTCTTAAGTAGCGAGAAAAAACGTTAAAATAAAAGAGAAAATCGCTTGTAAGTCAACGAGATGATCCATTTTTTATGCCGTTAACAATAGTTATAGCACAAACATATCTCGCTCCTTCTCTAGCGAAGTGTCCCTTTTGATTAAACCGAAAATTGAATGGCCCTTTATGTATTTTGAAGGAAAAAATTGATGTTTTTAACTTTGACTTTGAAATTTAATCATCCCAATATATATAAACCATGAACGAGTTTTTATATCAATTTTAAAATAAAATAAAAAATAAAAAAGAAAAATAATATATACTAGCAGGGAACTACATGTGATTACTACAAAAGATAAATTCGATATTTGGATCTGAATTGTCTTACCTTGCTATCATAACATTATTTTTGTTTTTATCCATTAAAAAAAAATATACATTTATATATTTATATTACTAGTAATATCTTTAATGTGTCATCACATAATTATCCCTCAATTAGTAAAATGTTTGGACCTTTTTCATGTGAGAAACTGGCGGGCTGTTAGCTAGCGTGTATCATCGTACGAGAATAGAGGATGATGTGGATCAACCAGAAGAGCTATGCATAAAAGTATTTGCCTCCATCCTCATTGAAAAAGGAAATTAATACATTTTAGCTCAACTTTTAATTAATTAATGTCAAATTTAATAAAAATAAATAAAAAACAATCGTAGACAATCTCCAATTATTAGAATTTTACAATATGCATATATAATGGGTTATATAAATTTTGAGTTTGGCCTTTTATTTTTCTTGTTATTCCAAGTCCTCTACTTTATTTTATTTTTATTTTTATATTTTTAATTAAATATTTTTTACTAGTAAAGTAATATCTTTAATGTGTCATCACATAATTATCCCTCAATTAGTAAAATGTTTGGACTTTTTTCATGTGAGAAACCCATACTCATTGAAAAAGGAAATTAATATATTTTAGATCAACTTTTAATTAATTAATGTCAAGTTTGATAAAAATAAATAAAAAACAATCGTAGACAATCTCTAATTATTATAATTTTACAATATGCATATATAATGGGTTATATAAATTTTGAGTTTGGCCTCTTTTTTTTTTCTTCTTGTGATTCTAAGTCCTCTACTTTATTTTTATTTTAATATTTATAATTAAATATTTTTTACTCGACTCATAGACCGAGTTGGACCAGTCCAATCTTGATTAAGCCTCACGAGTCGACGAGCTTATTTAGGTTAGGCTAAACAATCTCGTTCTTAAATGAATTTTTAATTTTTTTCAGCTCAATCCTATCAAATCGCAGATTAGGTTGGATTTGGGTGAAGCAATGGACCAAGTCCAAACCAACAGCTCCAAAATCTACGAGGTTTAGAAATAGAAAATCTTCTTAATTACAAAAAAATCAGCAAAAATGGCGGCATGCATACATAATGAATTGCCTATATGTTATGTATTGATACTGTATAAACAGTTATTTAATGTATCAATATTGGATAATATTATATAGTTATGTATTTATAATGTATAACAATGTATTATATATATATAAATATATATTACCCTTGAGGTTAAGAGTTGGTGCAACAAAGGTGTTTGATGGTATGCTTGAACCAAATAAATGATTTTTCATTATTTTTTCTTACAGATTTTCTACAATATATTTCTCTGTCAATTCTGAAGATTTTGGTTCAATATTAACTTTCTTTGGCTTCTGATGGTGAGTCTAAGTTGTTATGATTGAAGATAAATGAAGATTATTATTGCACTTATTACTTATACATAGTAAAAAAATACCTACTTTTATGATAAAACTTTTTGGTGCTTTACTGATTGATTGGAAAAACTTTGGCATATTTGATGAGAGAAGAGGAAAAAGTTAAGATATTGGAGATATTATCACTATCTTTTCCACACCAAGTTTACAACCATCACTACCACCAACAACCATAGGAAATATTATCACTATCTTTTCCACACCAATATATGAAAACTACGAACGAGACCTCAAACTGCCAAAATTAGTAACTGATATAAGAAAGTCCAAACACGACCTCTCCACTAGAAACAATATACAGGAAAATATGTTTGTTAAAGAGATGTTGGAGGCATATAGAACAGGTAAATTGCCATTCCAACAAAGGGATTGTGATGTTTATATGATTACTAGTATATTAGCATTCGAATTCGAAAAATTAGATTTTGGATTTGGGAAGCCTGCTAGAGCAAGCAAAGGAAGTGGTCCATCTAGCAACACTTTTATCTTAATGAATACACCAGATGATCATGACAGAGGAGTTGAAGCCTTTGTAAATTTGAATGAGGAAGATATGTCTGTTTTCATCAATGACAAAGACCTCCTCCAATTTGCTACTCCATTTTAGGGGACAAGCCAAAATGAACTAAGTTGATAGTTGTTAGTTTAAATACAATGTTTGTTTTGATTGTTACTTAAATTTTACTGTATCGTATCGTTTAAATCAATGGTTATATCGTATCGTTTAAATCAATGGTTATGTAATGATCGATTTAGTGTGATCAGTTCATTACTTTAATATTCCTTCTCATTTTATCGTTATTTATTATTTAAAAATCATATTTCATATTTTATCATATTTTAAAATAATAAAGTATGATACAATATAATACAATATAATATAATAGATTATGAAATAATACCTAATTAACAACCATCCAAACAAAGTGTGTTTTTCTTTTCTTAAATAAGTTGAGTTAAAGTGTTCTATTTCTAAAGTTTGTTGGACCTTTTTGAGGTGCAATTTCCGTTTTATTTTTATCTATATTTATGCATTTTGGTATCTAGTGTTGTTTTTGGTTTGTAATTATGGAATTTGACTATACATATATTATTGGAGTTTTTGGTTAGTCTTTTTTTTAAAAAAAATCTATTAAAATTTATCAATCAGAATTTGTTATAAGTGATGATGGAGATTTAAAGTACTCAATTTTGGTATATTTAGAAGGATTAAAATTATTTAAGAAAGAATTTTAAAGAAGACTTTGAACCTACCTCAAACATAAGAATTTTTATTTTATTTTCTTGTTAACATATTCAATTTTTTTATAAGTGAAACTTATAGTATAACATGACTATTAGATTCATTGTTTCACGATAATTTTATTGACCGTTTTTGCTCTGATAAAACATCATATTTGACTTCAGGTTAGAAATATTAATGAGACGGTTTTAAACGGGGTAGGACATGTATTGATCTTCGATCAACATTTTATAGAAATATCGCTAAAGACTTTAGCTATTAATCTGAATGTAATGACACTAATTCGATTGTCGCTAAATATTTTTGTGTCAATATTAAAAACATCTATTCCCACTAAATTAAATATCTCATTTGAACATTCATCTTCAATTTTGAATAATATGCATATTATTTTTGGCAAATATGAAAAAAAATTCAAACATTCATTTTGATTTTTAAACAACTGATCAATTATTTTGTGTTAGTGTGGCATTTTAATAATACTCCTTTTGTCCCTTTTTACTTGTCCAATTTTGACTTTTTACTTGTCATTTTTGACAAATCAAGTAAAAACAATATTTGTTTACCTATTATACCCACAATTTATTTAGAAAGTTAATGTTTTTGAAAAAAGTAAAACATATTTAATGAGTAAATTGATTTTGAAATTCCATCAATTAATAGGGGTAAAATGGTAAAACTACTATATCAATTATTATTTTCTTAATAGGTTTGTCAAATAAAAAATAGACAAGTAAATAGGGACAGAGAAAAGTATAAAAAATCTGCATCTTCGCATTGCTGCATTAGAACGTTGGAGACATGTGTCCCTAATTACTCCATTTGGATTCAATGCTCATTGGACGTGGTTGCCATGACCATTAGTTCTTCATTCAATCTCATATTATTTTACTCGACTCTTGTCTAGAGTTTGTCGAATTACACATTGTGTTTCGGTTATTGTATTTTGAAGAGGATAAGTCAAAATGATTATTGCTAGACCGGTGAAAAGATTTATTGCAGTGGACTTGAATCTCCTTAAAGAGAACGAAAAATGAGTGTCTCACCTCGAAAATATTTTATTTTTTTATTTTTAATTTTCAGTTGTGATTTGTAATATGTAATTTCACCAACATTTTATACAATGAAAAAGGTCCAAAAATTCACTTAATATGAAATAGAGGAAGTAGTAATTTTGGCTTGGTGGACCGATCTAATTTAATTTGCTATTTGCTTTTGGAACCCGGTTAGAATGAGGCTGCAAGACTTAATTACTTCAAATTCACTCGGAATTTTTGGCAACAATTGTAGGAGGCGTGATGTACATGCACTTATTTCAAGAGAGTGTAACACTTTTCAGTTGAGCCATTATATCAAAATTGTACAATTAGAACCTCGATATGATCTTATTTTGTTTATCATTGATCAAGATGTTCTGTTTTGCTTTTATTGAGGATTCTTTTTATTGTTCTTTGACACTTATATATAGTAGAGATTAGAGGTATTTGACCCTCATAAGAGATTGCGATTTTAGATAGTATATCCAAATATAACTTATAATCAAATCAAAACAAGAAATTTAAAAAAAGTATCATAACAAACGAAAACAACGTCCTGGCTAAACAAGAGTTTCTTCGCATGGAATGTTATATGAATTATTGATGAATAGATAGGTGTAGTACTTGACTTCCATAATTTACCTTAAATTCCCATGTGCAACTAGTAGTTGTACTTTGACTAGCACATCTAATATCAATGTATTAATCAATATATATACTATAGAGTTAATTGGACTTACCATAAAAAAATCAAAATGATATCAACTATTTCAAAGAAGATTATCAAACCTTTTCCTCCCACCCCATATACTAAAAGATGGCATAATCTTTTCCTTCTTGATCAATTTTTAGGTAACATTTATGTACCCTTTGTTTTTTTCTACCCAATACATCAAGTAGCTACAATCCCAAAACACAAATTATCTAAATTTTTAACAAATTCTTTGTCAAAAACTCTTACATTTTACTATCCATGGGCAGGAAGTCTAAAAAACAATGCTACTATTGAGTGTGATGATCATGGTGCTGAGTTCTCCGAAGTCGAAATCAACTCTTCCATGGATAAAGTTATTAATCACCCTGATTTGACATTCCTTCAAGGTTTATCTTGTAGGGATTCCAACATTTGGTCCCTTAATAACTCTTGCACAATTAAGCTATTTCGAGTGTGGAGGAATCGCTCTTAGTTTTTGCATGTCCCACAAGCTGGTGTTTTAGTATAGTTTTTTTCTTTTCCTTCCGACTCGCTCAAGGTTTGCAATTATTAACTTCTGCATGTATGATGTCTTGTTATTTCAATCCTAATAGGTGGGAGACGCGTGTAGCGCTTACAACTTCTTGAGGGATTGGGCTAGGTTAACTCGAGATCCAAAATTAACATTATCTCCTCCATACTTTGCTAAGGATTCACTAATGCCATCACCATTTGATGGTCCTCTGCTTTCCCATGTTATTGAGCCAAAAAAGAAAAGATGTATTCAAAAGAGGTTCGTTTTTTCTGAATCCAAGATAAACGCGCTTATAGCCTTGGTTGTTGCAGAATCCTGCGTGCAAAACCCAACAAGGAACGAGATCGTGAGCGCCCTCCTCTACAAATGTGCCGCTTCTTCTTCTACTACCAATTTTGGGCGATCTCAATTAGTCCTACCCTTAAACTTGCAAAGTCAGGCAAGTTTACAACCACCACCACCACCAACAACCATAGGAAATATTCTCACTATCTTTTCCACACCAATATATGAAAACTACGAACGAAACCTCAAACTGCCAAAATTAGTAACCGATATAAGAAAGTCCAAACACGACCTCTCCACCAAAAACAATATACAAGAAAATATGTTTGTTACAGAGATGTTGGAGGCATATAGAACAGGTATATTGCCATTTCAACAAAGGGATTGTGATGTTTATATGATTACTAGTATATTAGCATTCAAATTCGAAAAGATTTTGGACTTGGGAAGCCTGCTAGAGCAAGCAAAGGAAGTGGTCCATCTAGCAACACTTTTATCTTAATGAATACACCAGATGATCATGGCAGAGGAGTTGAAGCCTTTGTAAATTTGAATGAAGAAGATATGTCTGTTTTCATCAATGACAAAGACCTCCTCCAATTTGCTACTCCATTTTAGGGGACAAATTAAAATGAACTAAGTTGATAGCGTGCCAGTACACTGTTAGTTTAAATACAATGTTTGTTTTGATTGTTACTTATATTCTACTGTATCGTATCGTTTAAATCAATCATTATGTAACGATCGATTTGGTGTGATCACTTTGTTACCTTAATATTTTCTTCTCATTTTATCTTTATTTATTATTTAAAAATCACATTTCATCTTTTATCCTACCTTTTCTAAAGTAAGTTAGTAACAACCATATTTTCTTAAACTTGAAGAACATTATAAAAATGATCAACTCATGACTACCTTAAGTTTTAATCTTGGGGAAAAAAACAAATGGACGATTTTTACATTTGTTTTGGATATTCCTAAAGGACATATCAAAACATGACTCCACTTAACAACAACAACATACCCAGTGTAATCCCACAAGTCGGGTCTGGGGAGGATAGAGTGTACACATATCTTACCCCTACTTCGTAAAGATAAAGAGGTTGTTTCCAATAAACCCTCAGCTTAACTAAAGCCTGCCAAATAGTTTGAAAAAGGATACAGATACGGGAGCAATAACAACAACAAATTAATGCGAAATGAAGAGTGTTACACAACATATTGGAGAAAGAACAGTAACGAAAACGAAATAATGCAATAATCGGCTACAAATACATCTATCTGAAACAAAATTAAGTTTTAAAGTTCACAATCATACCATATGCACAATGGATGAAAAGAGGTATCTTCTGAGCTCTTTTTCTACAAGCCCACTTAACAGCAGCCTCTATATCAGCTGGCTGAGGTGACCTTGTATCCCAAGTAGGAATACACAAAAATGCATGATTTCCAGTAAACTCCAACATCCTAGGCATCTCACAAGTACAATCAATAATAGCAGGATTACCAGGTGGCAATTTATCAAGTGAACAAGGCCAACCACTACAAAAAAAACCCCAAATTGCCAACAGATTTTACTAACAACTTAAGTTGGTTAGTATTCTACTAACAAATTACCAACATATTTCTAACTGAATTATATTTTAAAACTCAACAACGAAATTCTAACAGATTACCAACCAATATCTTACTAACTAGGTATTTTAGTTGGTAAATACGGCGAGAAAAAATGGCGCCAAATTTAGCAACATTCTATCAATGGATTACCAACTGAAATATTATTAACGCACACCTTTTGTTGGTAATATTACCAACGAAGTATATATCGGTTGGTAAATATGACAAAAAATTGTTTATATAATTTATTAACATATTACCAATGAATTACTAACCAAACATTTACCAACGGCAAGATTGTGTTGTTAAATTTACCAACCAAATATAAATGTGTTGGTAAATTAGTAATGAAATGTAATTTGTTGGTACACTTGCCAACCAATATCCAATTAGTTGGAAATCTTGCCGACGAATAAAGATTGTAGTTTGTAAATTACTAACATCATTAAAATAGTTGGTAATATACCAACCGATCATTAATCCATTGGTAAAATTTACCAACATATTAATTATTAGTTGGTAATATTACATATGAATGTTTAGTTGAATAGTAACTATTACCAATGGTGATAAAATTTATTGGTAAATTATTAATTACTAACTTATATTTGAATAGTTGGTAAATTTACCAATTGAAGTTAAATTTTTTTGTAAATCAGCGTCTAGTGTTGAGGCTTTCATATTCAGTTTGTGTCGTTAGGCGTTTTAACTTTTAAATTTTAAGCCAAAATTTGACTTTCATCAATATTTTTGGTAAACGTGCTCAGATTAGAACTATGTCAGTGTCATTAGCTTCGAAAGGTTATTTTTTATCTAACAGGAAGGTTGGTTTAAGTTTTGAGGCTTCCGCTTTTTGTTTGTGCCGTTAGGTGTATTAAATATTTATGTTTTGATCAATATTTTTGTGAACATGCTCAGATGAGAATTCCGTCAGCGTAATTAACACCAAAGGTCATTTTTTATCTAGTAGGAATGTTGGTTCGGGTTTTGAGGCTTTCATTTTTAGTGTGTGCCGTTAGGTGTTTTAACTTATAAATTTTGGCCAAAATTTAACTTCGGTCAATATATTTGATAAACGTGCTCAGATGAGAATTTTAACAATGCAGTTAGATGCGGAAGGTCATTTTTGATGTAATAAGATAGAGAGTTCGGGTTTTGAGGCTTCCATTTTTAGTTTGTGTAGTTAGGCATTTTAACTTTTAACTTTTGGCCAAAATTTCACTTTGGTCAATATTTTTGGTAATCGTGCTCGAATTGAAATTTTGTCACCGCGATTAGCCATATAAGTTCAGTTTTGGTCTCATAGGATGGTTGGTTCGGGTTTTGAGACTTTTATTTTCAGTTTGTGTCATTAAACGTTTTAACTTTTAACTTTTGGCTAAAATTTAAATTAGGTCAAATTTTTGGGAAACTTGCTCAAATTTGAATTTCGTTAGCGCGGTTAGCTCTAGAAGGTCATTTTTCGTCTTATAGGATAGCTGGTTTGGATTTTGAGGTTTTCATATTCAGTTTATACCGTTATGCGTTTTAACTTTTAACTTTTGGCCAAAATTTGACTTTGCTTAACATTTTTTATAAATGTGCTCTGATGAGAATTCAGTTAGCGCGATTAGCTTCGAAAGGTCATTTTTATATCTAATAGGATGGTTGGTTCAGGTTTTAAGGCTTCCATTTTCAGTTTGTGCTGTTAGGCATTTTAACTTTTGGCCAAAATTTAGATTTGGTCAATATTTTTGGTAAACGTGTTCAAATTAAAATTTTTGATGTAATGATATGTGTCATATTGAGATTAATTTAACTTGTTATCATAGATTTTGCATTGTTTCATTTAAATATGATTTATAAAATTGATATTAATATTTTTGGATTTATATTTGTGCTCTTAGATTTTTAAATGCAATAAATTAAAAAATATTTTACTATTGGATAATCATTCAGTTAATAATATTTTGAACATATTTTCAATCAATTACTAACCTAACATTGAACTTGAATGATACATTACCAACAAACTAACTATCAATTAGTAAATTTATTAGAAAAAACAAATAATCATACTAACGCATTTAAAATTTATTAATAACAAGGGTTGTGGTGGAGTGGTAAGTACTCCTTCATCCTTAACCAAGAGGTCTCGGGTTCGATTCCCCTTGGGTACGGAGTCGCCTTTGTTAGGGAGCACAGTGGTCTCGAGTTCGATTCCCCTTGGGTACGAAGTCGCCTTTGTTATGGAGCGCAGTGGTCTCGGGTTCGATTCCCCTTGGGTACAGAGTCGCCTTTGTTAAGGAGTGCTTTACCCCCCAATGTGGGACTTCCCGACGTGAATCCGACTTTAGTCGGGATCCAATGTGGGTACCGGACACCGGATGGGAAACCAAAAAAAAAAGTACTTAAAATTTATTGGTAAATTACCAACATAAATTTTCTATTACTAAAATTGCCAACCAATTACCAATGTATCTAGAAAAGTTTACTATCAGACATTTGTTACTATAATTACCAACGTATTACAAACGGAGTCGAATAATGAAGAAAAAAAATTACTAACTCCTTTTCAATTCATTAGTAAAGGTACTAGCGATATACTAACAAAAAATTAGTTGGTGAATTTACCAATGGAAATTTCAAGGCCATGTTTCAAAATTCTGTAACATCTTTTGGTGTTTACCAACTGATTTTTGATTGGTAAGTTTACCAACAAATTAAAATCGGTTGGTAATATTTACCGACGAGCCTTTTAGCAACGGATTAATATAAGTTGGCATTTGGTTGGTAACTCAATTTGTCAACCAATTTGATCAATTTACCAACGAATATTTTTGTTGGTAATTGGGGTTCCTTTTGTAGTGAACCCCCAACATACAACCCTTCAGAAATCTCACTATATGGAGGTTCCCCACTCTTCATTCTTCTCAAAGCTGAAAAGCCCCTAACAAAATACAAGTAAGGACTAAACATAAAAAGTGACCAAATTGGAAATGTCCCATCTGAGTTTTCCCCCAAAAGAATTGGAAGATCAATTGAAGGGTTAGCAGCTAATGCTACCAATAAAGATGCCAATGATGCATACAAACAAGGTATTGACAATAATGGGTATCCATAATTCCTGAGAGTTGCAAATAATATGAATAAAGTTACTGACTTAGGCCTATAAGCACAGAAATTCCAACACCCATTTCAGTTCTTGACCAAAAGAATCGATTTTTAAGCCGAAAAATCAGATACAAAGTCGAAAATTCAAATGGGTTATACCCAATTCAAGAAAATACGAGAAGGGAAAATCTTAAGGCAAATAGGCAAATAGGCAAAACAAAATTGAGTGTCTAATGGAGAGAAAGAGGGAAAATCAAGAAGACAGAGGCAAATCGCTTGATGAGAGGGGAAAGAATTAGGAGTTGTTTGGTTGGGAGTTAGGAACCTAATTAGAAAAATCATAGTATCATATATATATATATATATATATAATATACTAGATATGGGACCCCGTGTCAGCACGGGGCCCAATATATGCTACTGTTTTTGTTTTAATTTATGTGGTACATATGAAATTTGAAGTTAATCAATTTTTTAGTATGTTTTTATATATTTTAAGTTGCTAATTATTTTTATTTAGAGTATGTTTTACGTAAATATATTATAAATCACAATAATTAACAAGTTAATATAAAAAAAAAACTTATAAAAAATTCATTGACTTTTGAAATTTCATTTGTATCACATAAATCAGGACAAAGCGAGTAATATATTTGAAAATTACATAAAACGTATTATAACTCACAATAATTAGCAACTTAAAATATCTATATATCTATATTTCTCTCAATTTATGCGGTATAGATGAAATTATGAAAGTTAAATAAAACTTTTTATATGTTTTCAAATATTTTAAGCAATTAATTATTATGATTTATATACTTTTTACATAAAAATTTATTTATATAAAGTATAAAAGAAAAAATTTTAAAAAAGGAAATATAAATGTCAGCAGGAGTCTAATCTATGCTAATTTCTATGTTTTAATTATTGTAATACCGATTGAATTTGGAGAGCCAACTAAATTTTTTTAAAGGATTTTTTTTATAAATTTTAAGTTGTTAATTATTATAATTTATAATATTTTTATTAATTTTTAACCAATATATGTTTTTCTCTGTCTCAATTACATGAGACATATGAAATTTGGAGAGTCAACTAAAATTTTAAAATATGTTAAGTTGTTAATTATTATACTTATAGTACTATTACGTGATTTTCAAATAAAATATGTAATTTTTTTATTTCAATTTATATGTCATTGATATAATTACATATATTAAGTAATGAAGAATTAATGTCTAAATTATGTGACACCTATGAATTTTGGAGTGTAAATCAAATTAGTTATATGATTTAAAAAAAATAAAGCGGTCAATTATTACAATTTATAATACTTTTTATATATTTTTTAAATGATATATATATATATATATATATCTCTTTATGATATTGATATTAGTATTATAATAAATTAAATTTTATTATTTTTAGAATTATGATCTCAATTGTCAGCCTATGCCACATTATAAAATGTTCCAAAGTAGATATCAGATTTACAAAAATGTCGATGCCAGCTAAAGTAATAAAATAACATATAAGGAAATGAACCTATATATGTACATATAAAGCTGAATATAAACAATTTGATGTGGCATCTCTCTATGACCAGTATTTCTATTCATCTTTTTTCTCCTTTTTTGACATTTTATCTTTGTTTTGTATTTTTTTTAAAAAGTATTTATGTCATACCCGATTAATTATGCCCTTTATAACATCCATTACACTAATATAGATTTAAGTAAATGAAAATGGAAGATGAAAAGATAAAAAACTATTCATTTTTCATAACTGTTTATAATTATTTAGCCTATAAAATAAATAAAAAAAATAGTTGAGCATTTGTAACAAATAAGAACAAATTTCTTCACTTTGGCTCTTCTTCTTCTGACGATGATGATCAATATATGGTATCAACTTCTGTCGCTAAGAAGTCCATCAAATTTCTAGGTCATGTGACTTTTTTAACAAAAAAGAAAGAGAAAATATCTCATGATTCTTGTGAAGACATTGATGTAAAGAAAGAGATTATGTAACAAAAAATTCTTTTCAAAATAAAAGACTTTTTGAAAAATTGTTTATTCCTCCTACAAGGAGAGAAAATTCATTGTGGTTGAGAAATTTATAAGAAGGTTGATTAGTGTTTCAAAGGGTAAGAAAAATTATTTGGAGAAAAATTCATTCTATTTATGGAATTCGTATCAAATTAGGAGGAGAACAAGCAAAAATTTATTTTATGATTTGAAAAGAGAGAAAATTAGATATTATTTCTTTCAACCTCATTATTCTTCTAATTTCTTTCTTCTTTTATTTTGTCTTGATTTTTTGTATCTTTAATTAAAGTTTTTTTTCTTATTTATCTTTAATTAAAGTTTATATATATTTTCTTAAAAAAGAATTTAAAAAGATGATTATATTTAGTTCGTTTCCTCATCAACGCTATTAATCTCATAATTAAAGTTATTTATATTATTTTCTTAATTACTTTTTTTTTCTTTCAATTAATTATTGATTTGAAGAAATTAGTTATTATAACTTAATAAGAATTACACATGTATTTTGACATAATTGATTTGTTATTTTAAAAAATTTTGGATCATTTTTCATCTTAAAGTTTCTATCTATATGTAATAATAAAGCTAAAATAGAAAATGTGGGGTGACACCTTCTTAGCAATATATACTTATTTATTCTTATCAATGTTTCTGACATTTTTTGTTATTTTTTCCTTAAAATAATTGTTGCCTCGATTTTTAGTTTTAGTTTTATTTTTTTAGCATTTTCTAATTTTAAAAGACTGAAAAATTTATATTGAAAATTTACAAATATAAAAAATGATTTATTTAACTCCTATTATCATCAATATTATTATTAATTTGTTTTACTTCTTTTCTTAATCTTCATTTCATCATTAATGTAATTTATATCATTTTCTATATATATATATATATATTTGTGACATTTCTTAGAAGTTAGGATTACTATTTATTTATTTTTTAAAAATTTTGAATTCTTTTGTCATACTAAATACAACATGTTTTATTATAATTACATTTAATATATTAATCAATATGTTGTACGAATGAATTTTTTTTATCATTTCACAAAACAAAGGTTAAAATATAATTTATTATGATTAAGGAAAGATAAAATTATTATTCCAATATCCATAACTATATATAATACATTAAAAATTAATTGAAAGGCTGTAAATGGAAAAGGAATCACCATTTAAGGAATCATTAGTTTTAAATTTTTGGATCATTTCTTCTTCTAAAAGTTTCTATCCATATGTAACAATAAAGTTAAAATAGAAAATGTAGTGACACCATTCTTAGTAATAGATACTTATTTATTTTTATCAATTTTTTCTGACAATTTTGGTTATATTTTTCTTTAAAATAATTATTGCCTCGATTTTTTTTTAACATTTATTTTTAATTTTAAAAGATTGGAAATTTTATGTTAAAAATTTAAATAATAGAAAAAATGATTTATTTAACTTTATCATCATCAATACTACTAATTATTTGACGTTTTTTCTTAATCTTCATCTCATCATTAATGTTATTTATATAATTTTCTTAAATCACTTATTTTTTCTTTTTTAACTCTTTTATATATATAAAGTTGGATATGTAAATGATGATGCAACATTTCTTAGAAGCTAAGATTCTATTTATCTAATTTCTCCAATTTTTGAGTTCTTTTGTCATACTAAATACAATATGTTTTATTATAATTACATTCAATATAGTAAACAATATGTTCTAGGAATTAAAACAAAATTATCATTTCAGAAAAATTAATGTTAAATTATAATTTTATTATGATTAAGGAAGATAAAGATATTATTTCAATATCCCATAACCACATTCAATACATTAGAAATTAATTGGATATAACTGTAAATGAAAAATGAATCACCATTTAAGAAAATAAATGTTTGCAATACCATAATAATTAAGGAGAGAGTAAGATATTATTTTAATATCCAAATTCGGAACTTTTAATCTACTACTCAATTAAAAAGAAAATGCATTTAATAACATTAAAAAGTTATTAGTTTAATATTTTTTCTCATTGTACTAATTCAATTCAATCAAACTTAATTTTAAAGATAAAATAACAGCTTCATTTTAATTGTTATCAATATATTTCAAAAAATTATCGTGAAAAGGCTTTTCTTGCACCTTATTTTAATTTTCATATACTATTGTTATTTTTTCTTTCATTTTTCAATGATTTTTTATTTCGATTTAAAATTTAATGTTTATTCTTAAAACTCTAATGGTACAAATTAAGGTGGAGTATAATATAATAAATGATGATTCTTCTACTAAATAAGAAGATATAACGAAATTGAAAGGGTGAAGCTTTTTTTTTTTTTTAAATGGATAGGAAATTCTATTAAGGTATCATTATGTCATTATTCAATATATTTTTAATATAAATTTCATTTGCTGATGCATTTGTTTAGTACTCCCTCTGTCCCTAACTTGTTCACTTTTTTTTATAGTTGTCTCTAATTACTTGTCCATTTTGACAAATCAAGAAAGAACATTTTTTTTACCTATTATACCCTCAATTGAATGACTAATTACTTTGAAAATTGCAGAATTTTTCATCTACTTCATAATTAATAGGGGTAAAATTATAAACTCACTATGTCATTAATTGATTTCTTAATAAATGTGTCAATTTAAAAGTGGACAAGTAATTAGGGACAGAGGGAGTATTACAATATTATTTGACATTATGAGATATTTCTTAGACATTTAAGGAGAATGGTACACCGGAATATATATTATATATTAAAGGATCAACTTCATGCAATGGAAGAATTTGTTATTAGCAAATATATTTTAACTTATTTGATAAAAAATATATTCTTCCTCATTTAATAGATGTAAAATTTGTGAAGCTTTATTTTTTTCACAATCTTCATATTATTAAAACAAATAATAATATTACGATTAAACAACAGAGTAAATATAAAATTAATAAAAAATATTTAATTTAAATGATCGCGCGAAGTGCGGCCAAGTTTTCTAATTTAAAACAAAAAAGTAAAATTTAAATGGGTCTATTATAGAATTCCTAGAAATCCAAGTTGAAAAATTATGTTAAAAATGGAAAATAAAAAGTGAAATAAATTTAATTGAGAGTTATCCTTCGTCTATCCCATTTTATGTGACACTTTTTATTTCTCGAGAATCAAATAGTTTAAGTTTGACCATAAATTTGCGTATGATATCTTCAATTTTTTAAAAAAATTTAGAGAAATTAGATAAATAGTAATCTTAGCTTCTAAGAAATGCCACATCATCATTTACATATCCAACTTTTATATATATAAAAGAGTTAAAAAAGCAAAAATAAGTGATTTAAGAAAATTATATAAATAGCATTAATATTGAGATGAAGATTAAGAAAAAACGTCAAATAAATTAGTAGTATTGATGATGATAAAAGTTAAATAAATCATTTTTTCTATTATTTAAATTTTTAACATGAAATTTTCAATCTTTTAAAATTAAAAATAAATGTTAAAAATAAAAATCGAGGCAATAATTATTTTAAAGAAAAATATAACCAAAATTGTCAGAAAAACATGTGTACAGAAAGCAGTACACATTCCAATGTGTAGAAAAAGTAGAAGTAGATGAAGTTACTTTAGTTCATCTTTTTGGTGGGCCTCAATGTACAATTTCTATAGCTTTTAGTCCAGCTCTTTAGTGCAGTGTTGGTCCTCCCAAACTGCCATTTCTAAATAGGAGTAAAGTAATGTATATATATAAATATTTTATTTTGAGACACGAGTTGCCTTTTTGGCCAGTTTTCATCAGTTAGGTGGTTTTATGACCTTCATTGCATGGAGTTATTCTGTTGAGTACCAAATGTACACATATATAAGTGAATCACTTGAAGACTGCAAGTTAGACGATTTCTGAAGAAATTCTGGCTATAAAGCATGCTACTATGACTACTAAGATTACATTTGTCACCCTCAAATGAAGCTCTATATCAGCTCTAAAAGCAAGTAAAAGAGGTATGTGATTAGCTTCTAATTTTGCGAGCCAAGTACCTTTTATTGACCGTAAATCCAATAATGCCATGCGCATGACATACCATTAATGGTTGCGCTTCTTGATCCCAGAAAAATGATACAAAAGGAAAGGGAACAAAAGAGAATTCCTATTTTGTATTCTTTGTTTTTTTGAATCACAGGGTAAAAAGCTAATGACCATTGTGAAAATATTCCACCTTCTAAGCAAACTAAAGTGGTAAATTCATGGAAAATTCAATCAGCTATACGTGTATGAGTTTTTCAGTCCAAGATATATGCTTTCTGTGTAAGAGTAGTGTGACAAAAGAATTACCTAGGATCAATGTCGAATGCTATAGATTGATTGCATAGAAGATGTTTGTAAACTTGCTGGAACGTGTTATACTCCTTTCATTGGGGCATTTCATCAAACATACTGAATGCATCAATGCTCTTCTTGTTATTTTCTTCTTTATGTTTTAGTAGCAATTCTCTGTTATAAGTGTTGTAACAATTAAGGCATCAAAGTAGAATAATATTCTTCAGGAAGAACTTAATAAACAACCACATGTATAATAAAATCCACCATGCAGAAAGTGGAAAATTAAATATTTAAAATCAGACGACTATACTAAGGAAACATAAAACATAAATATGAATATAATTTCATAGGTAGAGTGAAGATTGTTAATCAAAGAAAATTTGTAGATCCTAACTCAATAATCTCCGAAAAACAAATATTTACTTGATTATCGAAAAAGGAATGAAGCAGAATATTAAACACGAATCAAATACTCACATGCAAACGGGGAATTGAGACATAGCTCTGTAATTGAAAATTTATAAAATGAGTAGTTTACCATTGAAGACATGTTCGGAAGCTCGAATAAACAGACACAGAAATAAAAGAGAAGAAGACTGAAGAAAGAGACCTGGATATAGAAGTTGAAGTGGATGTGCCAAATAGTTAAACACGTGTGGAGGGTTTTAATTGAAGTGCAATACGTGTCGACAGAGTAAAAAATAACTCTAAATTCACCGTACAAATTAGATAACTTTTGGTACAATTCGTTGAAGCTGTGTTCGTACACCAACTCCCATTTCTAATAAAGGGTAAATACTAGATATGGGACTCCGTGCCAGCACGGGGCCCAATATATGTTACTATTTCTGTTTTAATTTATGTGGTACGTATGAAATTTGAAGTTAATCAATTTTTTAGTATGTTTTTATATATTTTAAGTTGCTAATTATTTTTATTTAGAGTATGTTTTACGTAAATATATTATAAATCACAATAAATAACAAGTTAATTTAAAAAAAAAAACTTATAAAAAATTCACTGACTTTTGAAATTTCATTTGTATCACATAAATCAGGACAAAACGTGTAATATATATGAAAATGACATAAAACGTACTATAACTCACAATCATTAGCAACTTAAAATATCTATATATCTATATTTCTCCCAATTTATGTGGTATAGATGAAATTTTGAAAGTTAACAAAAACTTTTTATATGTTTTCAAATATTTTAAGCTATTAATTATTATGATTTATAATACTTTTTACATAAAAAATTTATTTATATAAAGTATAAAAGAAAATTTTTTTAAAAAGGAAACATAAATGTTAGCAGGAGTCCAATCTATGTTAATTTCTATGTATTAATTATTGTAATACCGATTGAATTTGGAGAGCCAACTAAATTTTTTAAAAGAATTTTTTATAAATTTTAAGTTGTTAATTATTATAATTTATAATATTTTTATTAATTTTAAAACTAAAATTTTAAAATATGTTAAGTTGTTAATTATTATACCTTATAGTACTATTACGTGATTTTCAAATAAAATATGTAATTTTTTTTATTTCAATTTATATGTCATTGATATAATTACATATATTAAGTAATGAAGAATTAATGTCTAAATTATGTGACACCTATGAATTTTGGAGTGTAAATCAAATTAGTTATATGATTTAAAAAAAATAAAGCGGTTAATTATTACAATTTATAATACTTTTTATATATTTTTTAAATGATATATATATATATATATATATATATATATATATATATATATATATATATCTTTATGATATTGATATTAGTATTATAATAAATTAAATTTTATTATTTTTAAATTTATGATCTCAATTGTCAGCCCATGCCACATTATAAAATGTTCCAAAGTAGATATCAGATTTACAAAAATGTCGATGCCAGCTAAAGTAATAAAATAACATCTAAGGGCATGAACCTATATATGTATATATAAAGTTGAATATAGACAATCTGATGTGGCATCTCTCTACGACCAGTATTTCTATTCATCTTTTTTCTCCTTTTTTTGTCATTTTATCTTTGTTTTGTATTTCTTATTTGTATTTTTTTTTAAAAAGTATTTATATCATACCCGATTAATTATGCCCTTTATAACATCCAATACACTAATATAGATTTAAGTAAATGAAAATAGAAGATGAAAAGATAAAAACTATTCATTTTTCATAACTGTTTATAATTATTGAGCCTATAAAATAAAAAAAAATAGTTGAGCATTTGTAACAAATAAGAACAAATTTCTTCACTTTGGTTCTTCTTCTTCTGACGATGATGATCAATATATGGTATCAACTTCTGTCGCTAAGAAGTCCATCTAATTTCTAGGTCATGTGACTTTTTTAACAAAAGAGAAAGAGAGAATATCTCATGATTCTTGTGAAGACATTGATGTAAAGAAAGAGATTATGTAACAAAAATTTCTTTTCAAAATAAAAGACTTTTTGAAAAAATGTTTATTCCTCCTACAAGGAGAGAAAATTCATTGTGGTTAACAAATTTATAAGAAGGCTGATTAGTGTTTCAAAGGGTAAGAAAAATTAGTTGGAGAAAAATTCATTCTATTTATGGAATTCGTATCAAATTAGGAGGAGAACAAGCAAAAAATTATTTTGTGATTTGAAAAGAGAGAAAATTAGATATTATTTCTTTCAACCTCATTATTCTTCTAATTTCTTTCTTCTTTTATTTTGTCTTGATTTTTGTATCTTTAAAGTTTTTTTTTCTTATTTATCTTTAATTAAAGTTTATATATATTTTCTTAAAAAAGATGATCATATTTAGTTCCTTTCCTCATCAATGCTATTAATCTCATAATTAGTGTTATTTATATTATTTTCTTAATTACTTTTTTTTTCTTTCATTTAATTATTCATTTGAAGAAATTAGTTATTATAACTTTATAAGAATTACACATGTATTTTTACATAATTGATTTGTTATTTTAAATTTTTTGGATCATTCTTCATCTTAAAGTTTCTATCTATATGTAATAATAAAGCTAAAATAGAAAATGTGGGGTGACACATTTTTAGCAATAGATACTTATTTATTCTTATCAATGTTTCTGACATTTTTTGTTATTTTTTCCTTAAAATAATTGTTGCCTCGATTTTTAGTTTTAGTTTTATTTTTTTAGCATTTTCTAATTTTAAAAGACTGAAAAATTTATATTGAAAATTTACAAAAAATAAAAAATGATTTATTTAACTCCTATCATCATCAATATTATTATTAATTTGTTTTACTTCTTTTCTTAATCTTCATTTCATCATTAATGTAATTTATATCATTTTCTTATATATATATATATATATTTGTGACATTTCTTAGAAGTTAGGATTATTAGTTATTTATTTTTTTAAAATTTTGAATTCTTTTGTCATACTAAATACAACATGTTTTATTATAATTACATTTAATATATTAATGAATATGTTGTACGAATGAAAAGAAAATTATCATTTCACAAAAACAAAGGTTAAAATATAATTTATTATGCTTAAGGAAAGATAAAATTATTATTCCAATATCCATAACCATATATAATACATTAAAAATTAATTGAAAAGTTGTATATGGAAAAGGAATCACCATTTAAGGAATCATTATTTTTAAATTTTTGGATCATTTCTTCTTCTAAAAGTTTCTATCCATATGTAACAATAAAGTTAAAATAGAAAATGTAGTGACACCATTCTTAGTAATAGATACTTATTTATTTTTATCAATTTTTTCTGACAATTTTGGTTATATTTTTCTTTAAAATAATTATTGCCTCAATTTTTATTTTTATTTTTATTTTAAAAGATTGGAAATTTTATGTTAAAAATTTAAATAATAGAAAAAATGATTTATTTAACTTTTATCATCATCAATACTACTAATTTATTTGACGTTTTTTCTTAATCTTCATCTGATCACTAATGTTATTTATATAATTTTCTTAAATCACTTATTTTTTCTTTTTTAACTCTTTTATATATATAAAGTTGGATATGTAAATGATGATGTAACATTTCTTAGAAGCTAAGATTACTATTTATCTAATTTCTCCAATTTTTGAGTTCTTTTGTCATACTAAATACAATATGTTTTATTATAATTACATTCAATATAGTAAACAATATGTTCTAGGAATTAAAACAAAATTATCATTTCAAAAAAATAAATATTAAATTATAATTTTATTATGATTAAGGAAAGATAAAGATATTATTTCAATATCCCATAACCACATTCAATACATTAGAAGTTAATTGGATATAACTATAAATGAAAAATGAATCACCATTTAAGGAAAATAAATGTTTGCAATACCATAATAATTAAGGAGAGAGTAAGATATTATTTTAATATCCTAATTCGGAACTTTTAATCTACTACTCAATTAAAAAGAAAATGCATTTAATAACATTAAAAAGTTATTAGTTTAATATTTTTTCTCATTGTACTAATTCAATTCAATCAAACTTAATTTTAAAGATAAAATAACAGCTTCATTTTAATTGTTATCAATATATTTCAAAAAATTATCGTGAAAAGGCTTTTCTTGCACCTTATTTTAATTTTCATATACTATTATTATTTTTTCTGTCAATTTCGATTTAAATTTAATGTTTATTCTTAAAACTTTGATGGTACAATTAAGGTGGAGTAGAATATAATAAATGATGATTCTTCTACTAAATAAGAAGATATAACGAAATTGAAAGGGTGAATTTTTTATTTTTTTTAAATGGATAGGAAATTCTATTAAGGTATCATTACGTCATCATTCAATATATTTTTAATATAAATTTCATTTGGTGATGCATTTGTTTAGTACTCTCTCTGTCCCTAATTACTTGTTCACTTTTCCTTTTATAGTTGTCTCTAATTACTTGTCCATTTTGACAAATCAAGAAAGAACATTTTTTTTACCTATTATACCCTCAATTAAATGAGTACTTTGAAAATTGCAGAACTTTTCATTTACTTCATAATTAATAGGGGTAAAATGATAAACTCACTATGTCATTAATTGATTTCTTAGTAAATGTGTCAATTTAAAAGTGGACAAGTAATTAGGGACAGAGGGAGTATTGCTGTCACGCCCCGAGCCTACACCCTGGGCGGGACCGGCACCCGGAGACCATTTCTAGCCCCAAGCGAACCCTTGGCCTGGCTTTCTTAACTCAGCGGAAACCTCAACAGAATAACTCAATGCAATGCAATATTACAAAACAACTTAACTTATAAAATATGGCCATAAAGGCAACTCGAATCTCAAAATAGAATATTTACATATATATATAGATGAGAGACTCAAAACTAACTGACTGACTGTCTGTCTATGAAGCCTCTAAAATACTGAGATGGATGTTGGGACAGACCCCGCAACATCCTAATAAAACAAAAACTAAGAACACAAAATAATTGAGTCCTCCGGAATGCAAGGAGGCTCACCACTGACTCTGGAGTGCTCAGCTGAATCAACGACGTGCAGGATGCTGATCCGGGGTACCTGAATCTGCATCATCAAACGATGCAGGCCAACTGGCATCAGTACATGGAATGTACGAGTATGCAAGCTGGAAAACTAAGCAACAAAGGCTAGAAGGAAAACTGGAAGAAACTGAATAGCTTACCTGGCTCAACTTAACTCAACCTGACTGACTTCTTTCAATATAAGGCAATTTAAAACAAGTGCGATATAAAGAAAGATTGCTTAAAACATGCTATGAACTCTGTGTGTATACAAGGATACAATAAGCCTGAAATGTGTATAAAAATACAATGAACTGATGTATATAAAAAATACAATAATCTCTGTGTATGAAAATACAATAACTGCTGTGGGAGTTTCTCTAACCGACAACCATCACATAAGAGCTATAGTGATGATACAGCGATCGACCTCACGCTGCCAGAGCATCTTATACCCGGCCAAAGGTATAAGACCTGAACTGCCTAATGGATCCACTAGTCTAATCTGAAAAGGATTCATCTAAAAAGTATGATCCTTTTCTACCCATGGTGGCTAACATGGTTCTATGGGGGCTGTGGGTTCTTTGAACGCTCCCCCAATTCGGTGCTCGATACTACTCCCAAAAATGTACTGGCTCTTATGTTTTTAAAACATATTTCTTCCTGCTGATATGAGATAATTACTCAAAAACTAGCCCGAAGGCTTTTTGGAAATCTCAGTTTCCAACCTTGTTTAAATGTAAAAACATTTCTTTAAAACTTCTTTGGGAATACATAGTTCCCTAATAACTTTGAGAAAAGAACTCAACTTTAAACTCTTTACTTTACTTGAACTCTTGGCTTGATGTGAAACTCTTAACTTAACATGAAACTCTTAACTTTTGACTTGACTTGAAACTCAATACTTAACTTGGAACTTGAGCCTTAGAATGAAGTTAAAACGCTCAATGAAGACTCTTGGAAAACCTTAAAGACTTGCTTTGACTTACTTACTTCTAAGCTTGACTTCACTTGACTTGGAAACTAACTTCACTTGAATTGGAAACTAACTTCACTTGACTTGGAAACTAACTTCACTTGACTTGTAGTTTTACTTGACTTTTGGAAGTACCTTGGAGTGTTGGAAACAACTAGGAAACATAGGTATAATACCTAGGAACATGTATAAAAAAAGAAATGGTGAATGAAAGGGAAGGATTGGTGTCCTTGGCACTAGGAGAGGTGCAACAGCCCAGCCCCTTTTTCCCCAAAAATCCGACTTTTTCCCCTTGTTTCTTTCCAATTCTAAACCCTCTCAACCTCAAGGTTTCAGCAGCAACACTTAGAATCATAAAGACCCTTATTATACAATAGATTCAACTCAAAAATCACAGCCAGAAATCTGTACTAAATCAGCAAGAACTTCAACACAACACCACTACAACTTCAACAACCAATAAATCTTCTCTTGGAATTAAAAACGAGTTGGTGTGTGGGGGTATGAACCAACCAACACTAAGGATCATAAAATCCCTCAATATACAATAGGTCACAACTCAAATACACAGCCCAATCCTGTCCCACAACCAACAATAACTTCAACAACACAACTAACAACATCAACAACAACTAACAACTTCAACAACTTCAACAACAAATCCAATCTCTTCTCAAATCATAAAAACGAGCTTGGTATGTGGGGGGAAAGGATAAACCCACACTAAAGACTCACATACCTTGATAGGGATCACCCCCGACGAAAATCCACAATGATCTTGACAAATCTTGTTGATCTCCTCTTTCTTCTCTTCTTCTTCTCCTTCTTCTCTTCTTCTTCTCTTGAACCCTAACTCTTTCTCTTTCAAAATGGGACAAAATGATCCAAATATCAGCCTAATACAACAATATAAGCTCAAAAGAAATTATTTTTGAAAAGACCAAAATGCCCTTAAATTTCCGGAACGGAATCCCTGCCAACTGCCCAACTTTCAAAGATCATAACTCGCTCATACGAACTCGGAATCGAGCAAACTCAGTGGCGTTGGAAAGATCGTTCCACAAGCTTCGAAACCATAACTGGAACTACTCCTAAATCATCCTGAGCTAGGAGTTATGACTGCTCAAAGTTGGCCAAAAACTCACTGATTTCCACACTTAGCCAAATTTTCCAGATTTTAAATTTTTCCAAAAATGACTATTTCCAAATTTCAAGCTTCTTCATATTCATTTTTAAATTGTCGGATGTTACAATTGCAGTGTTGTTTGACATTATGAGATATTCCTTACACATTTAAGGAGAATGGTACACCGGAATATATATTATATGTTAAAGGATCAACTTCATGCAATGGAAGAATTTGTTATTAGCAAATATATTTTAACTTATTTGATAAAAAATATATCCTTCCTCATTTAATAGATGTAAAATTTGTGAAGCTTTATTTTTTTCACAATCTTCATATTATTAAAACAAATAATAATATTACGATTAAACAACAGAGTAAATATAAAATTAATAAAAAATATTTAATTTTAATGATCGTGCGAAGTGCGGCCAAATTCTCTAATTTAAAACAAAAAAATCAAATTTAAATAGGTCTACTATAGAATTCCTAGAAATCCAAGTTGAAAAATTATGTTAAAAATGGAAACTAAAAAGTGAAATAAATTTAATTGAGAGTTATCCTTCGTCTGTCCAATTTTATGTGACACTTTTTATTTCTCAAGAATCAAATAGTTTAAGTTTGACCATAAATTTGCGTATGATATCTTCAATTTTTTTAAAATGAAATTTATATATTTGTAAACTACGTAAAAATCAAAACATTATAATTCATAATAATTAATAATTCAAAATATTTTAAAGATCTATGAAAAATTTAAGATGAAAGATAAACTAAAGAGAGTAAAAGAGGAGAATGGAAAGTAGAAAAAAAGAATAGTTCATCTTTTTGGTGGGCCTCAATGTACAATTTCTATAACTTTTAGTCCAACTCTTTAGTACAATGTTGGTCCTCCAAACTCCTATTTCTAAATAAGAGTAATATATATATATATATATATATATATATATATATATATATATATATATATAAGAGAGCTTTAGGCCCGCTTAAGTGAAGTCACCACAAATCAGGAATACCTTTTAATTTATTTATTTTCAAAACCAGTCTTTCCCTTTCATAAAAGTTGTAACTTTTATGAAAAATGTGACTTTTATGAAAGTTGTGACTTATATTCAATATAAAGTGTGGAGAGGTTCTCAAGTTTACCGTAAGTTGTAAATCTTTTTTAAAGTAATAGATGTGTTTCTCGATACTACGATTGAAATAGAAGTGTAGTTTCAAATTGAACTTCATCACTCTGGTATGTTGATTTTTTTAAAAATACCCAAACAAACTGAACAATTTTGTGTAATATTTTTCCCTTTCAATTATATATAATAAGTCGAATTGTTGTCCAATATGATACATTCTCCCTTTAATTTTTCATTTTAATAATTACTTATTATACATTCAAATTGGGAACTTTAAAATGATAGATGTAAAGCACAAGGTAGGGTTGAACTTTCTACACATTAAAATTAGAATATTTGTTCTCTTTTTTCAGCCTTTTAAAATTTATTTATCCCTTCAACAATGATTATTTATTTAATAGAAAATTTAATATCTCAGATTGATGTTCATTTGATTCCCCAAAAATATCAAATAGTTACACCTCTTGGAAGCAAAAGGATAAATTATAAAATCAAATTAAAGATGATTGATTGAAGGATAAATGATAAGATGTTATAATTATCATATTTCTTTACATTATTAATGTTTGCTATGAATATATTTTAAGTATTATTTTATAAATTTAGTAATATTAAATTCCCACACAAGGCACGGATAATTTTACTAGTATGTTAATAATAGTAAAACAAAAATCCATCTAAACTATCTCGTTTATGTTATAAAATAAAATACTAAAATAAAAAGAAGAAAAGTGGAGACAGATACAGTAGTAGAAAGAAATAAAGTAATTTTCCTTTTCTATGTCATTTTCTCATTGCTGTGTAACTTCCCTTTTTATAGGGATAAAGTTACTTGGAGTAGTTGGCCTCCTACAGTAAAGTGGGCCACAAATATATGTTATTTACAATATGGCTCATAAACATACACTATGTAGAACAATTTATCCATTATTCCAATATCAATATATATTTTTCCACAAGTTGTGCAATGATTGTTGAAGCTGCTTTAATTTTTTAAGACTTTTCTCTTTGTGTTTTTCCCCAAGTTATATAATAATGGTTGTTGAAGTTGCTTCAATTAAAAAAAATAAAAATGTACTTTTTGTTCAGTGGAAATTTCAAAAAGCTTTAATACATCTTTGCCTTTTTGGTAAGTGGGCAATTTTTTTTATGTGGTTCAAATTTTAATTAAGGTGTCTAGCAAAGTGAATTTTGTGGATAATTTTAAGAGATCACGGGTGACTTAAAACCAATATTTTTCTTTAAATTCATTCTATTCTCAACCTACGATGTCCATCGCCAATTGCCTAGTGATGATACTTATTGGTCCTTAATTTTTTTGTTTTTTATAAGCCATCACCTCGGATTGTGATTCTTTTGACGTGGGGGGTTAGACTTGACCCCTATTATGTCGAGTAATTCAAAATTTGATAGTGAAGAAGATAATACATTTTTTTTAAATGTACCTTTCACTTAGCTTGTTGCAACTTTATCCTTTTTGATAATGGTTGTCTAATCGTAAATTCTTTTTTCAAAATGTTTCGACCCTTTGAACACACGTATTTATGTCTGAGTGCATATCTCTATCTCCCATTTTCTAACTTGTTTTCCAATATACAACCCCCTCTTCCTATATATAGATTTTTCTCTCTATATAAAAATTTTTGTGTACGAAAATAAAGTAAAATGGATATAAAATATGCATATTTTGCACAAAATAAAGTTCTTGTTCCTTTTCTTGAGATGTACATTTTTCATTTGGTAAACAAATCTTTTAGTTACAAAATAAAAAGAGTGTGTTTGTAAGGTTATTAATAGTTTGAGGATGCAACTAATAATTTGCGCCAGATTTAGAGGTGTTTTCAATACTCTACTCTTTTTTATATTAAAACACACTTTGATACTGAGTCGACATCCATATGTATGATATCTCTTATTGATCAATTAACTATTTGATCAACTCAGTATCAAAATATGTTTTAATACAAATGAAAGAAAGTCATTTGATGCTCTAACAAGATGGAGATATGAAAAATAAAAGAGAAGGGAAATCTTAAGGAGAATATCAAAAGGAAATTGATAATCTTATGGAGAGAAAGAGGGAAAATCAAGAAGACACAGGCAAATCGCTTGATGAGAGGGGAAAGAACTTAACTTTTAGGAGTTGTTTGGTCGGAGTTAGGAACCTAATGAGAAAAATGAGTTAATAGAAAAACAAAAATTCATTTGAACAACTCCCTCCGTCTCATTTCATGTGACACTTTTCAAATTTCGAGATTCAAACAAGTCTATCTTTGACCGTAAATTTTTCATCGATCTTTTAAACATTTTGAATTATCAATTACTATGACTTATAATATTTTTTACCTAGTTTACAAATATATAAATTTCATTTTTAAAAAATTAATGATTTTCAAGAGCATAGTTCCACGGACCGTAGATGTTTTTACGACCCGTTAGGTCGTCTCGTGAACCTTAGACCTGAGACCAATTTTCAAGAGCATGGTTCCACGGACCCACCTATGGGCTTTTTTTTTCAATATGCAGCCTCTTCTTTTTTTCAATCAAAACTAGTATTCCTGAAGATGGCTGATGCCTTTGTGTCATTTGCAGTTCAAAAATTGGGTGATTTCCTCATACAACAAGTTTCCCTACGTACAAATCTGAGAGATGATTACATGGCTGAGAAATGAACGTGGATTAATCATTTAGTTTTTCTATGTTGGTCAAATCCATGATTTTAATGCTAATAACTCTCAAGGATAAAATATGAAGATTATGTCATTTATGCATTGATTTTGTGAAATGACAAATACTCCCTCTGTACACCAATAATTGTCCATTATTGACTTGACACACCCCTTAAGAAACAATAAATTGTTACTATTTTATCTTTTGACTACACGAAAAGTAGGATGCATGATAAATCTATTATAAAAAATGTAGGGTAAATTATAAAACATAATTACTAGTTAGTATTTGTTATATTATGAAGTTATGATGATTTAATAAACTATGAGATCTGGTAGAGGTACCTGATCCCATGAGCGACAAACATACAATACAGACAACATGGAACAACAATAAAACCGCCACAACTGTGGTGATTGGTGAACAAGGAAAAAGAGGTGCAAAGTTCTCAGTCAATGGAGTTACGCTAGGTTGTTTTTGTCCATCTTATATTGATCACTTTGATAAGGAATAACATAGTTTTTGCAAACATGATTTTTGAAATGCAAAAGTCTTCTCTCTCAACATTTATCTCTTGAGCAAGGAGGTTTTCACGTAAACATCATTGTCCTTTACTTTAAGCATTACTTTCGATATTGTTCTTAACTTTGTTAAGGAACCTAGTCCATTGACCTATGGTGGACACATATAAGCTAACAACATTTAATACCCTAACTACCATTACCACAACCAGTAGTGTACGCTGGATTTTTCTAAGCTATGTCACCATTTAAAGGATAAAAATGGCTCCAGAGAAAAGTCAATGAAGCTTTTGTTGTAGGCCTCCAAAATTTTCATCGATATTTTTTTTGACTAATTAGCTCGTTCTTCCAAATCAGTTGAAACTTGAGTTGTTAAAATTGATTTGGTACATTTAGATTTTTTTAAAAATAATATCGCTCCATCAAATTTAGATTAATATGATGTAATATGCACAATTAAAATTGCGGACAATTGTAACCAATTTAATGAATCCTAAATTATTTCATTGTAACAAGCAAATAGAAAAAAATAAAATTATTATTATGAACAAATAAAAACAAATATTTTTTTTCCACAAGTTGTGTAATGCTTGTTGAAGATGCTTCAATTTTCTCAATATATATTTTCCACAAGTTGTGCAATGGTTGTTGAAGTTTCTCTATTTTTTTAAGACTTTTCTCTATATGTGTTTTTCCTCAAGTTGTAAAATGGTTGTTGAAGATGCTTTAATACATCTTTGTCCTTTTATCCAATCGCAATACTTTATTCAGAAACCACATAAGTGATAAGTGGACCCTTAATTGTACACATTATTTGAGGTCTTACTTTTATTTCTATCACCCATTTTCCAATATACAGCCTCCTCTTTTTTTCAATCAAAACTAGTTATTCCTAAAGATGGTTGATGCCTTTCTGTCATTTGCAGTTCAAAATTTGGGTGATTTCCTCATACAACAAGTTTCCCTGCGTAAAAATCTGAGAAAGGAAATTGAGTGGCTGAGAAATGAGCTACTCTTCATACAGTCTTTCCTCAAAGATGCAGAACTAAAGCAAAGTGGAGATCATAGAATTCAACAATGGGTGTTTGAGATCAACTCTATTGCTAATGATGCTGTTGCTATACTTGAGACTTATAGCTTTGAGGCTGGTAAACGTGCTAGTCGTATCAAGGCTTGCGCTTGCATATGTAGGAAGGAGAAGAAATTCTACAATGTCGCCGAGGAGATTCAATCACTCAAGCAACGAATCATGGATATCTCTCGCAAACGAGAGACTTATGGTATCACAAATATCAATTATAATGCAGGAGAAGGGCCAAGTAATCAGGTTGCAACATTGAGGAGAACTACCTCATATGTGGATGACCAGGATTACATTTTTGTTGGACTTCAGGATGTTGTACAAACATTGCTAGCTCAACTTCTCAAAGCAGAGGCTCGTCGAACCGTCCTCTCCATTTATGGCATGGGCGGATTAGGCAAGACCACTCTTGCAAGAAACCTCTACACCAGTCCTGATATACTCAATAGCTTCCCTACACGCGCTTGGATATGTGTCTCTCAAGAGTACAACACAATGGATCTTCTTAGGAATATCATAAAATCCATCCAAGGTTGCACTAAGGAAACTCTAGATTTGTTGGAAAGGATGACAGAAAGAGATCTAGAAATTTACCTTCGTGATCTATTGAAAGATCGCAAATTCCTAGTGGTGGTTGATGATGTATGGCAGAGAGAAGCATGGGAGAGTTTGAAAAGAGCATTCCCGGATGGCAAGAAGGGCAGCAGAGTCATTATTACCACGCGCAAAGAGGATGTCGCTGAAAGAGCAGACGACAGAGGTTTTGTTCATAAGCTTCGTTTCCTAAGTCAAGAAGAAAGTTGGGATCTCTTTTGTAGGAAACTACTTGATGTTCGAGCAATGGTTCCAGAAATGGAAAGTCTAGCTAAGGATATGGTGGAAAAGTGTGGAGGCTTACCTCTTGCAATTGTTGTATTGAGCGGACTACTTTCGCATAAAAAGGGGCTAAACGAATGGCAAAAGGTGAAAGATCACCTTTGGAAGAACATTAAAGAAGATAAATCTATTGAAATCTCTAACATACTATCCTTAAGCTACAATGATTTGTCAACTGCACTCAAGCAGTGTTTTCTCTACTTCGGTATTTTTCCAGAAGATCAATTGGTGGAGGCTGATAACATAATACGGCTGTGGATGGCGGAGGGTTTCATACCCAGAGGAGAAGAAAGAATGGAGAATGTGGCTGAAGGCTTCTTGAATGAACTGATAAGACGAAGCTTGGTTCAAGTGGCTAATACATTTTGGGAAAGAGTTACTGTATGTAGGGTTCATGATTTACTCCGTGATCTTGCGATACAAAAGGCATTGGAGGTAAACTTCTTTGACATTTATGATCCAAGCAGCTACTCCATATCCTCTTTATGTATCAGACATGTGATTCATAGTCAAGGAGAAAGGTACCTCTCACTTGATCTTTCTAACTTAAAGTTGAGGTCAACTATGTTCTTCGATCGAGATTTCCGTAAGATGAGTCTTACAAACTTCAGGAGTGTGTTCCAACATCTATATGTGTTGTACTTGGATATGAACATGTCTATAGTACCTGATGCCATAGGAAGTTTGTACCACCTCAAGTTGTTAAGCTTGAGAGGTATCCTCGATGTTCCCTCTTCCATTGGCAACCTCAAGAATCTACAGACACTTGTTGTCAATGAGGGGGTAAACTTTTGCAAACTACCCCGCGAGACAGCTGGCCTGATAAATCTAAGACATTTAGTTGCTCGGTATACAAAACCTCTGGTACATATAAGCAAACTGACTAGTCTTCAAGTTCTTAAAGGTGTTGTTTGTGATCAATGGAAGGATGTTGACCCTATTGATTTAGCCAATCTTAGAGAATTAAGCATGGACTTTATTAAGAAATCTTACTCCCTAAACAACATTAGCAGATTGAAAAACCTTAGCACTCTCGCATTGTTGGGTGAATATGATAACCCATCTCCATTCCCAGATCTTGAATTTGTTAATAGTTGTGAAAAGCTCCAGAAATTGTGGTTAGGTGGGGGATTAGAGAAACTGCCTCTGTTTCCAGATTCCATCACAATGATAAGTCTTTTGGGTTCAAAACTCATGGAAGATCCGATGCCTATTTTGGGAAGGTTGCCAAACCTAAGGAATCTCATATTGTCTGCAACTTCTTATGAAGGAAAAGAAATAATGTGCAGTGATAACAGCTTCAGTCAACTAGAGTTCCTTCAACTTGAGGATCTTTCAAAGCTAGAAAGATGGGATTTAGGCACAAGTGCCATGCCTCTGATTAAAGGTCTTGGTATTCATAACTGTCCAAATTTAAAGGAGATTCCTGAGAGAATGAAATACGTGGAGCTGTTGAAGAGGAATTATTGTAGTTTTCAAGCATATATATATATATGGTTTTCATATTGATTTCTGCCAAGCACTTGAAGACATTGGTTATTAATTTCAGGGCTGTCAGTGAGAGTGGTTTTAGTGTTTGATTTCTTATTGTTTTAAGCTTTTTGAGTGAGTGTAATTGGTTTGGACATAATTGTTTTAATTAATTAGTCTACTGTATGTTCTTTTGCTTATCCATATTTAAGACGATGCTCTATATGTTAAAATGAAATTAAAAATAGTATATGGTACTCTCTCGTGTCCACAATTTAGCATTTTTTTTGTTCCTCTTTTATAGTGAAAATGGTCAAAAATACCCTTAAATTATGTTAAAGGAATAAAAATGTCCTATGTTTATTTTTTTCGGCAAATTTCGAAAATGAGTAATTTATTAAAAAAAATAAAAATTAAAAAAAATTGTTGAAATTTTTGAATTTAAGGTTACTATATTTATTTGTGATTTTTTGGCGTTAATTTTATATTTTTTTTCATATTTTTAATTAATCAATTACTCATTTTCAGGATTTACCGAAAAAAATAAAAATTAAAAAAAATTGTTGAAATTGTTGAATTTAAGGTTACAATATTTATTTGTGAATTTTTGGCATTAATTTTATTTTTTTTTTCATATTTTTTATTAATCAATTACTAATTTTCGGAATTTATCAAAAAAAATAAAAATTTAAACAAAATTATTGAAAATGGGTCGGGTAGTTTATTTAAAAGGGGGGGTTGATTTATGGGTCGGATTAGGTGTTTATGGGTTTGAATTTTTTAGGGGTATAATTGATCCCTTTCCATTTTCATATAGATGTCATGTGGTAAAGTCAAAATGACATGACAATTCCATGTGACATTTAAAGAAATGAAAAAAGAGTTGGATATGTCCAGCAGGCCAACTAACGCCCATAAGGACATATTTAGACCAAAAGTTGGACGCGAGAGCATGAGTGAGCCAAACTTTAAACGGAGGGTATATCTAGACCTTTTCGAATAGTTTAGGGGCATATTTGACCCTATACCCTTTTATTAATTAAAATATAATAACTTCATGTACCCTTTTGACAGATAATATATATATATATATATATATATATATATATATATATATATAAAAGATCATAGTATATCCATCATTAATTTATGTTTACTAGTTTCACGGCACGTACGTTGCACGTGCGTATCGTATATAAAGTATACGATGTTGTAAAATAGTATTAATATTACTAAATTAAAACTTTTTAGTAAATAATTATAATTTAAAGAACATATGACAAGTGTTTTTAAATGATTAATACAGATTGTCATAGAGTTACATGCATTTTGAGATCAAAATGACCAGATATTATTGAAACATTTCAAAATGCATTCAAAGTTTAAATATGGGAAGAAAGTGACATTTCTTTAGAAGTATCATTATTTACTTCACTCAATTTTGTAAACAAATCTAACCAACAAGATTTTTAAAAAATATCAATACAAAAAATGTCATCAATAGTCTTTCCTCTTGAGATTATGAACATAAATGATGGACACCATTTAAGTATAATTTTTCTCTTAAATATTCATACTTGAAATTTAGTATGTGCATGACACTAATAAGGATTACCATAAATATTTCAATATTTTATCTTTATACGTAATCCATCTTTTACCAATTAATATTTGAGTAAAACTATCATAGAGAGATAATTCTACAAAAAAAAAAGAAGGTACTTTATTGTTATACGAATGATGGTTAAATTGAGGTTTGAGTTTATGTCAACTATTTAGCTTGACCAATTATTTGTTTAGATATACATATATATTTCAGCAGCTAATTTAATTTTAATATATGAACAACATCACCTTTGGTGAAAAATATTTCATTTCTTTAAGTTTCTATTTTATCTTTATAGAATTGTAGTCTTCTCCTTTTTCCTGCCTCATACATATCATATAGTTGTTGTCTAATGAAAGTATCTAGAATCTTATAGAAGTTGTATCGTGATACAATATATTTAAATTTTTCAATAATAAAAATTAATAGATGAATAAAATTTAAAGTATTGTTTATAGAATCTTTAATTTGATTTAAGATTATTTTATGATCAATCACTATTTTCTTATCTATTTTTATACAGCTAACAAGGAGTGTATCTTGTGATATAAATTTTTCTCAAATTAAAATGAACAAAAAATAATAGGAAAAAAAATATATGGAACGATACATAGCCAATGAAGAAGGAAGAAGAAAATATATTTTCATGCTATATTCACTATAGTGTTCCATTTGATTAAAATCTCTTGTCACCAACTCTTTACTTTCTTCATTCATTTTTACTCACATATCTATTAAAAAATAATTATTTTCATGTCTATATTATCATATTATAAGTAAAAGTGAAAATCTATTTTTGAAATTGTGGATTTAACAACAAAACTACTGATTCAATGGACAACGTTGATGCCCGTTGTTTTAGTAAAATCAAAAAGAAACTGCTTCATTTGAGGGTAAACAAATAAAAAATAAAAAACCAAAGAAGAAATATCTTAACCAAATCATGTGACTTTTTTCATATTTGTTTATTATTATTGTCTTTTCCACAACTTTTCGTCACTGTTAACTCATGAAAATCGTAAGAAAAAATACGATTGTGAATTTATGAATGATTTCCTACGATTTGTTCACCAACTCTTTCTTATGTGGTACCTCAAATTTCGTTGAATTTTGAACTTAATCAACTGTGTTGCAAATAACCCTGAGATTTTTTAAGAAGAAGAAGAGTAGAAAACTTTAAAAAATCTTAGTTTAAAAGTGAGAGGAAACCCTCTATTTACAGCTAATTAGTATTAATTGGTGTTAATTGTTCCTTATCAGAAAAGTTATAACCTTTCGAAAAAGTCACTGCTCATCGGAAAATCACAATCATCGGAAAAGTCACAACTCATCGGAAAAGGCACAACCCTTCGAAAAAGTCACAATCCTTTGAAAATATCACAACCCTTTGAAAAAGTCACAACTCATCAAAAATGTCAAAATCCATCAAAAAGTCGCAACCCTTTGGAAAAGTCATATCGATTTGAGAAAATCACAACCCTTTAATATGAAAGGGTATCTACATTTAATATAATACAAATAATTAAATTAATAAATAAAATAAATTGAGTATTTTTAATTGGGGGTATTATAGTAATTCAATATTCAGTTTAGGAGTTCATGTTTTTAAGGCAGTATAGATAGATATAGATATAACAATAAAAAATAATGATAATAAAATAAGAAATATTTTATTTTTTTTATTTTTTTCAGAATTGAAGTAAGATAAACATTTGCTATTTTTTTAAAAAAATATTAGAAAAAGAAAATAATAATATATTTATTTGGAAAATGAGTATTTTTGACCCATTAAATAACAATAAGGGCATTTTTGGATCAAACTACAAACGAATGGTACTTTTATTCCTTTCGCATAGTTTAAGAGCATTTTGAACCAAAATATTGACGGTAAGAATATTTTAAAGCTAAATTATGAACGGAGGACATTTTTGTTCATTTACCCCCCTCTTTTATATAAATAATATTTGTGTTAAATCTACAGAGAAGAAGTCGTCACTTGAAGACATTCACCTTCATCAACTTGGCTTCTCCAACGATCAATCAACTTGGATTATTTCAACATTCTGTTTTTTCTTATGTTTTGTTTTTTCAATGTTTAATTTCTTTTTGTTTTTGGAAACATGTGTTGGAAGATAACTTTTTTTTTATTTTGTGATGACCTAATTAACGGAACAAAGTTAAAAATATTCTTAAATTATGTAAAATGAACAAAAATATCCTCAGTTAATAGTTTGATCCAGGGGCGAAGCCAGCCTTCTGTTAGGGGGTTCATCCGAACCCCCTTTGGTGGAAAATTTTACTATTTATACATGGTTAAAACTATTTTTTATGTATATATAATAGACGTTGAACCCCCTTTGGTTAATTGGTGCGTTTAGTTCTTCAAATATTGAACCCCCTTATTAAAAATTCTAGCTCTGCCACTGATTTGATCCAAAAATATCATTGTCTCTAATAATTTGATTTGAAAATGCTCTTATTGTTACTTAATAAGTCAAAACTGTCTTTTTTCAATTAAATATATTATTTATTTTCCTAATAATGATTTTTCTCATTAGAAAATGTTTATCCTACTTCAATTTATGAAAAAATTAATAAATAAAAATGTTTTCTATATTATTAGAAAGTTTTTTGTCGTTATCTAAATGAAAATTAATGACAGGGTTACTATGAGGGCATATAATAAAAGAAGTTGAGAACTCGCTCAGTGTGCAGCGAGAATAACAAAAAAAAAAGAACTTGCAAACTCGCTTGGTGTGGAGCGATATTGGGTGGGGGGGGGGGGGGGGGGCTAGAGAGCGAATCGCTCATAAGTAGCGAGAAAAAACGTTAAAATAAAAGAGAAAATCGCTTGTAAGTCAACGAGATGATCCATTTCTTATGCCGTTAACGATAGTTATAGTACAAACATATCTCGCTCCTTCTCTAGCGAAGTGTCCCTTTTGATTAAACCGAAAATTGAATGGCCCTTTATGTATTTTGAAGGAAAAAATTGATGTTTTTAACTTTGACTTTGAAATTTAATCATCCTAATATAACCCATGAACGAGTTTTTATATCAATTTTAAAATTTAAAAAAAAAAAAGAAAGATAATATATACTAGCAGGGAACTACATGTGATTACTACAAAAGATAAATTCGATATTTGGATCTGAATTGTCTTACCTTGCTATCATAACATTATTTTTGTTTTTATCCATTAAAAAAAAATACATTTATATATTTATATTACTAGTAATATCTTTAATGTGTCATCACATAAGTATCCCTCAATTAGTAAAATGTTTGGACTTTTTTCATGTGAGAAACCCATCCTCATTGGAAAAGGAAATTAATACATTTTAGCTCAACTTTTAATTAATTAATGTCAAATTTAATAAAAATAAATAAAAAACAATCGTAGACAATCTCCAATTATTAGAATTTTACAATATGCATATATAATGGGTTATATAAATTTTGAGTTTGGCCTTTTTTGTTTTTCTTGTTATTCCAAGTCCTCTACTTTATTTTATTTTTATTTTATATTTTTAATTAAATATTTTTTACTCGACTCACAGTCTGGGTTGGACCAATCCAGTCTTGATTAAGCCTCATGAGTTGACGAGCTTATTTAGGTTAGGCTAAACAATCTCGTTCTTAAATGAACTTTAGCTTTTTTCTAGCTCAATCCTATCAAATCGCAGATTAGGTTGGATTTGGGTGAAGCAATGGACCAAGTCCAAACTAACAGCTCCAAAATCTACGAGGTTTAGAAATAGAAAATCTTCTTAATTACAAAAAAATCAGCAAAAATGGCCGCATGCATATATAATGAATTGCCTATATGTTATGTATTGATATTGTATAAATAGTTATTTAATGTATCATTATTGGATAATGGCATATAGTTATTTATTTATAATGTATAACAATGTATTATATATATATATATATATATATATATATATATATATATATATTACCCTTGAGGTTAAGAGTTGGTGCAACAAAGGTGTTTGATGGTATGCTTGAACCAAATAAATGATTTTTCATTATTTTTTCTTACAAATTTTCTACAATATATTTCTCTGTCATTTCTGAAGATTTTGGTTCAGAATTGACTTTCTTTGGCTTCTGATGGTGAGTCTAAGTTGTTATGATTGAAGATAAATGACGATTATAATTGCACTTATACATAGTAAAAAAAAAATACCTACTTTTATGATAAAACTTTTTGGTGCTTTAGCGATTGATTGGAAAAACACTAGTCTCAGTTTAGTAATGTTTTAAGATTAGTCAATTTTTATATATAAGTTTTTCTTTTAGTCTTTTTTGATCAATTGCATACTAATTTATGTTCAATCAATAATTGATTTAGATTACGATTTATGTGTTTCTATACGGACAGCTATACATGGTATTAAGTGGTCTACAAAGAGCACTTCTCGTATATATATACACACACATTAATATACCGTGTTTAATAAAATATTTATACATTGTAGTTTTTTTTTCTAGTCCAGACCAACTCAAAGATTTTTTACTCAAAACGATTCACGACAGATCAAGTTTTTAAGTGAAGCTTTAAAGAATTTTTTTCAATATTTATCTAGATTTTTTCAAAAAAAATAATAGAGTTTTGTTCTTAAATGAGGTCCAAAATTTTGAGTCAGCAGAAATAAAAACAATTTGAAATTATTGAAAAAAAAAGTCTAAAAGTCAATTTAGAAAGACTCAGCATGACTTAGATATTTTTTGTCTGTTTCTTTTTCTAATGATGTAATTATTTCTGCTCTATTATTGTTTACCAAAATTGTATTCAAACAAACAAACAACTTTTAAGTAATAAAAAAAAATCCCTAATAGTTGATGGAGGTATATATTTTCATTTGGCATAATATTTTTTTTAACGGGGTCAAAAATTTAACACCAGCCTTACAAAAGTCCACTCCACGTAAATTTCTGAAAATTAGTTGATCATAATAAGTTGAATAAATCCAATGTAGACACCGTATACGAATACGTATTTTACCAAAATTAGAACAACACTACTGCATGGATGAAGCAACTATACGGCAGATGCATGTTTTCTTCAATATGTATGTATATCTAGTTGTTTGCGATAAATTTCACTGTGACAAAAATTAAATTACAATCAGAAATAAAATATGAAGAAACAAGAATATTTTATTGATAAGTAGTACAAATACAATTTTGTTCCTCCCCTTGATTCTTTCTGTCATAACATTTATCCCTCCCTTGATTTATTCTCTCTCATAACATTTATCCCTACCTTGATTTTTCTCTCATAACATTACCTTAGTGACATATTTCTTGAACTAGGATTTGATCTCTTTATGAATATTTCATGAATTTGTGGAATATTCGAGATGCCTCTTTAAGGAATATAATACCCTTTATATAGGCATAAGCTAGGGTTTAGGGTTAGTACCCTCCAAGAATTCTAAATGGAATCAAATACATCTCGTAGAATTTCAACACCTCTTACATAATCCCACAAATTTTCAATGTCTATGGTAGTGTTGAACAATTATATATTTGTTCAAATTGGATAAGCTTAAAAACTAGATATCTCTCTCTCTTTCTCTCTTAATATAAGTCCATGAAATCATAATCCGCCCAATTCGCTTTGGTTTGAACTGATTATTGACTCGTTTATTTATGAGCTCATATTATTTCAACCAATCAAAATTTGGGCTAATATCTAATCCAAATTGATCTATGAGAGATCTGATAAGATATTTTCAGAAAGACATTTTTCATAATAAAGAAAAATAATAATTTTATTAGATACTAAAAAATTATAGAAAAACAAATAAAATATAGTAAGAAATGAACGGGTTGAGGTTTGACCTGCCTTTTAAATAATTTCACAAAAATAACTTTTGAACATACTAATACTCTGCTTACTTATTAACTCAATTCATATTGATCCATTCAAATTCAGCTCAGTTGTCACCGCTATATATAGTTATTTGATAAAGAGCCTAAAAGAAGAAAGGGACACTTACCATAAAAAAAATGATATCAACTATTTCAAAGAAGATTATCAAACCTTCTTCTCCCACCCCATCTACTCAAAGATGGCACAATCTTTCCCTTATTGATCAAGTTGTTGATAATTTGTATATGCCCTTTGTTTTTTTCTATTCAAACCATCAAGTGGCTACAATCCCAAAACACCAATTATCTGAATTTCTAACAAACTCTTTGTCAAAAACTCTAACTTCTTACTATCCATGGGCAGGAAGTCTAAAAGACAATGCTACTATTGAGTGTGATGATCACGGTGCTGAGTTCTTCGAAGTTGAAATCAACTCTTCCATGGATGAAGTTATTCATAACCCTGATTTGACATTCCCTCAAGGTTTATCTTGGGGATATTTGTCGTCATCGACATCTGGTGCCTTAATTGTTGCACAATTAAGTCATTTCGAGTGTGGAGGAATCGCGCTTAGTCTTTGCATGTCCCACAAGGTGGTGTTAGAGTTTGCTCCATATTTCTTTTAGTATACTTCTCTTTTTCTTCTGATTCGTTCAAGGTTTGCAATTATTAACTTCTGCATGTATTATGCATGTCTTGTTATTTCAATCCTAACAGGTGGGAGACGCGTGCTGCGCTTACTACTTCTTGAGGGATTGGGCTCGGTTAACTCGAGATCCAAAATTAACATTATCTCCTCCATACTTTGTTCAGGATTCACTAATGCCATCTGTACCATTTGATGTTCCTCTGTTTTCCCCTGTTATTGAGCCAAAAAAGGAAAGATGTATTCAAAAGAGGTTTGTATTCTCTGAATCCAAGATAAACGCGCTTAAAGCCTTGGTTGTTGCAGAATCCTGCGTGCAAAACCCAACGAGGAACGAGGTCGTGAGCGCCCTTCTCTACAAATGCGCCGCTTCTTCTTCTACTACCAATTTAGGACGATCTCAGTTAGTCCAAACCTCAAACTTGCGAAGTCAAGCACCACTACCACCAACCAGCATAGGAAATATTGCCACTATATTTTCCACACCAATATATGAAAACTACGAACATGACCTCAAACTGCCAAAATTAGTAACCGACATAAGAAAGTCCAAACACGACATGTCCACCAGAAACAATCTACAAGAAAATGAATATATCACAGTGATGTTGGAGGCATATAGAACAGGGAAATTGCCATTCCATCAAAGGAATTGTGATGTTTATACTATTACTAGTATATTAGCATTCGAATTCGAAAAAATAGATTTTGGATTTGGGAAACCTACTAGAGCAAGCCAAGAAAGTGGTTCATTTAGCAACTTGTTTATCTTAATGAATACACCTGATGATCATGGTAGAGGAGTTGAAGCCTTTGTAAATTTGAATGAACAACAAATGTCTGTTTTCAAGAATGACAATGACCTCCTCCAATTTGCTACTCCATTTTGAGGGCGTCAAATGAACAGGTCAAAATAAACTAAGTTAATAAAGCGTAGTTTACTTTGAAAGTTAGGTCAAAGTGTTCTATTTTACTTTGAAAGTTAGGTCAAAGTGTTCTATTTCTAGAGTCTGTAGCACCTTTTTGAGGTGCAATTTTTCATTTTCTTTTTATCTGTTTATGCATTTCTGTTGTCTTGTTTTGTTGTTTTTGGTTTGTAATTTTTGGAATTTGACAATACGTTTGTTTTGTTTGAAACAAATTTTACAGTGATAGAAAAATAAATTGCAATCATAATTAAAATATGAAGAAACATAATTTTATTCATCAAAGATTGTCAGTACAAATTTGTTGATCCCTTGATTCCTTTCTCATAAGATTGATCCATGATTCGAGTGTTAGTGGCGTGTTTGACGAACTAGGATAATATATGGAAAATAAATCAACCATAAATAAAATCTGAAAAAATAAAAATATTTTTGATAAATATGTAGGTACAATTATGTTCCCCCTTGATTCCTCTCTCGTATATTTATCCATGATTCGGGGGCTGTTAGTGACGTGTTTCTCAAACTAGGATGATTGATTTTGATCTCTCTATGCATATTCCATTAATTTGAGGAATATTCTATTTATATAGGCATGAACTAGGGTATATGATTAAGTCACTTTCACACTTTCATTTATGCATTTTTGGTATCTAGTGTTGTTTTTGGTTTGTAATTTATGGAATTTGACTATACATATATTATTGGAGTTTTTGGTTAATCTTTTATTAAAAAAATTTAAAATCTCTACTAAAATTTATCAATCAGAATTTGTTATATGTTTGGGGGAGATTAAAAGTACTCAATTTTGGTATATTTAGAGGATTAAAATTATTTAAGAAAGTATTTCAAAGAAGACTTTGAACCTACCTCAAACAGGAGATTATTTTTTTAAAATTTTCTTGTTAACATATTCTAGATTTTTTATAAGTGAAAATTATAGTAACATGATTATTAGATACATTGTCTCACGAAAAATTTGTTTGACCGTTTTTACTCTGATTGAGCTGACTATCACATTTGACTTTAGGCCTATATACAAATGTTAATGGGACGGGTTTCAATCTAACCTTTTATAGAAATATCGTTAAAGAATTTAGCTATTAATCTGGATGTAATAACACTAACTCAATTGTCACTAAATATTTTTGTGGCAATAATAGGAAAATCTATCCCCACTAAATTAAATATCTTATTTGAACATTCATCTTCAATTTATTCTGAATTTTGAACAACTCAATTATTATTTTGTGTTAGTGTGGCATTTTGATTGTACTCCACTGTCCTTTTTTACTTGTCATTTTAGACAAATTAAGAAAAGACAATATTTTTTTTTACCTATTAGAGCCTCAATTTATTTAGAAAGTTAATATTTTTGAAAAAAGTAGAACCTCCGTAATAATTAAATTGATTTTGGAATTCTATCAATTAATAGGGATAAAATGATAAATTCACTATGTCAATTATTATTTTTTTAATAGGTGTGTCAAGTAAAAAATGGACAAATAAATAAGGACAGAATGAGTATAAAAAATATGCATCTTCGCATTGCTGCATTAGAACGTTGGAGGTATGTGTCCCTAATTACTCCATTTGGATTCAATGCTCACTGGACGTGGTTGCCATGACCATTAGTTCTTCATTCAATCTCATATTATTTTACTCAACTCTTGTCTAGAGTTTGTCGAATTACACTTTGTGTTTGAATTGTTGTATTCTGAAGGGGATAAGTGCATTACTGTTGAATCGGTGAAAAGATTTATTGCAGTGAACTTGAGTCTCCTTAAAGAGAGTGAAATATCAGCGCTTCACCCCGAAGATATTTTATTTTCTTCATTTTCAATTTTCAAATGTGATTTGTGATATGTAATTTCACCAACATTTTAAACAATGAAAAAGGTCCAAAAATTCACTTAATATGAAAAAGAGGGAGTGCGTAATTTCGATTTGGTGGACCGGTCTAATTTAATTTGTTATTTGATTTTGGAGCATGGTTAGAAATGAGGCTGCCGCATTTAGAATTTTGGCAACAATTGTAGGAGGTGTGATGTACATGCATGCACTTATTCCAAGGGAGTGTAACACTTTTCAGTTTAAGCCATTATATTAAAGTTATACAATTAGAACCTCGATATGATCTTATTTTGTTTATCATTCAAGATGTTCTTTTTTGCTTTTATTGAGGATTCTTTTTATTGTTCTTTGACACTTATAGTAGATATTAGAGGTATTTGACCCTCATCAGAGATTGAAATAGTAAATCCAGACATAACTTACCAAATCAAAACAAGAAATTAAAAAAAAAAAAAAACACCATAAAAAATGAAAACAAGAGTTTCTTCGCATTGAATGTTATATGAATTGTTGATGAATAGATAGGTGTAGTGCACAACAAGGGTAGTACATGACTTCTATAATTTGTGATATTCCCAATATACACATACCTGTCATTTTTTTGCCTTAAATTCCCATGTGCAACTAGTAGTTGTACTTTGACTAGCACATCTAATATCAATGTAGTATTCAATATATATACTATAGAGTTAATTGGACTTACCATTAAAAAAAATGATATCAACTATTTCAAAGAAGATTATCAAACCTTTTTCTCCCACCCCATATACTAAAAGATGGCACAATCTTTCCCTTCTTGATCAATTTTTTGGTAACATTTATGTACCCTTTGTTTTTTTCTACCCAAAACATCAAGTGGCTACAATCCCAAAACACAAATTATCTAAATTTCTAACAAATTCTTTTCTCAAAAACTCTTACATTTTACTATCCATGGGCAGGAAGTCTAAAAAACAATGCTACTATTGAGTGTGATGATCATGGTGCTGAGTTCTTCGAAGTCGAAATCAACTCTTCCATGGATAAAGTTATTAACCACCCTGATTTGACATTCCTTCAAGGTTTATCTTGTAGAGATTCGTCGTCATCAACATTTGGTCCCTTATGTCTTGCACAATTAAGCCATTTCGAGTGTGGAGGAATCGCTCTTAGTTTTTACATGTTGCACAAGGTGCATGCATAGTGTTAGAGTTTGTCATGTATTTTTTATATTAGTTTTCGAATATGCAGGTCATTTGATCAAATCATATATTAAACATTATGTTTTTATTTTAGTATCGCTTTTACTTTTGCTTCTGATTTATCGTCCTTCAAGATTTACAATTATTACTTTTCACATGACGTATTGTTATTTCTATCCTAATAGGTGGGAGACGCATGCAAGCTTACTAGGGATTGGGCTAGGTTAACTCGAGATCCAAAATCAACATTATCTCCTCCATACTGTGCTAAGGATTCACTAATGTCATCACCATTTGATGGTCCTCTGGTTTCCCCTGTTGTCTAGCCGAAAATGGAAGGATGGATCCATCAGAGGTTCATTTTCTCCGAATCCAAGATAAACACGCTTAAAGCCTTGGTTGCTGCAGAATCCTGTGTATGTATTCACTGAATATTAAAGGATGACATTCCTACTAAATCACATTTTAATTCCAAAAAACAACTTTAAAATCATTTTAACGACCTCAAAGAATCATAACCACATAGCAACGTATACCAAAATAATCCAATCATTAGAAGTCTAATTTTCTGACTCAAATTTAATTACATGCCTTTTTTACCAAACATGATCTAACCTTAAAAGGAACTAAAATTGGGTGGTACTAAAATGATGTGTGTTTGATGTGACGAAAGTCATTTTTCTTGGAAAACATCATATGTACAATTCCCACTAAAGAGCATAACTGTCCAAATATGTTCGATATGTATAGGATGAGTCTGCTTAAAGATAACCAGACCAGATGGTGCTTCTACTTATGTTGTGTCACATTCATTCCATGCTAGTGAAAAAGGTCACAGTTCAAGACTCAAGTCCACATGCTAACTAACTCTAATCCCACACAAATTACTCAATTGATCAAATATACTCGTATAACTATAACTCTGACTTTTCAAAAATTCTCTCAATTATATCATACCAACATTTCACACATGTAGATATATACATGTGTATCATAGGCATAAAAAAAAAAACTAATGGTAGGAGTATTCCAACATCTTAACATTTGGTGTTGTACTAATGGTAGGAGGAATATATGTTAGTATTTATAATAATACTAGTCATGGACACGTGCGTTGCACGTGTGAGCCATGCTAAGTTGTCTCATTCTCTCGATAGACATTTGTAAAGCAGTGTTGTTATGAGTGCGTGCACTAGTATTGATGTAGTGGAAGTGTGCATTCTGTTAAAAAGCCTTATCTCACGAGCACATACACCAGGTAACTCTATCGACCGAAACTTTGGCCAATTAGGAAGAAATCACCAAGTGCCTTTGTCAACATACTTTATTAAAAATGATAAAGATTTTCAGTACACTCGTTCAGACTTTGACTCAGAACTCAATTTTTTGCAGCAATTGCTATATATTAGCACACTTTTATGAAGAAATACAGAGATGCCAAAACCCCTCCAAAAAGAAAGGCAATTGCAATGTATTTAAGGGCATTTTCAATCCAGCAGCTGCACGAAGCCACCAGCTGTATCAAGAATAAATTAGGCCAAGGAGCTTCTGGTGGTGTTTATAGCGGAATTCTCAAGTTAGAGGATGAAGAAGTTGAAGTTGCTGAGAAGAAATTAGGAAATGGAATTGAACAAGGTGATGATAAAGAATTTTTGGCAGAAGTAAGGGTGATAGGCCTCACACATTAGAAAAATCTGGTTCATTTGTTAGGCTTCTGCAATGAAAAAAGCAACAGGCTTGTTGTTTATGAATTATTGAAAAATGGGGCTGTGTCAAATTTGATCTTTTGCGATGGACAAAGACCAAGCTATAAGCTAAGAAATGACACAGAACTTGACATTGCCAGAGGTCTGTTATACTTTCATGAAGAGTGCGACAACCAGATCATTCATTGCGACATTAAGCCACAAAATATCCTTCTTGACAAGAACAACACTGCAACAATACTGATCAACACCCTTGAGAAACAGGGTAAAAAGAACAAACTACAATGTCAAACCACTGTTTTCATTAAATAAACTAAGTCGGAGCACTGATACATGAATCAATATCATTTCCTACTGTAAGTGCTATAAACTTATCTTTAAATAATAACATAGGGCATTTACAGATCAAACTAGACCCATCATAAGCCTCTTTAAGTATCACGGTACTCCTGACACCTTTATTAGTGATGTAGAATACACCATGTTGTTTGATTAAGCAAAGCAAAAGTCTAGCTGGTAACTGTTCTTTAAGTATCACGGTACTCCTGACACCTTTATTAGTGATGCAGAATATACTATGTTGTTTGATTAAGCAAAGCAAAAGTCTAGCTGGTAACTGTAACTCGGAATGAAATGCATCTATTTGAGCAGATGTCAACCTCTTTTCCATAGTCAAACTAAGGAGCTCGTGAAGCACTGCAACTACTCGTTCAGTAGTATAAGCAGAGTAAAGTTCTATTTTTTCATGGCGATTCTTGAAGGCAATGATTAGCTAACTACAGAAAAGGACACACTGGCAAATCTGGAAAATACTCTCAAGGACAATTAAAATGGGAGAAGAGGATCCAGATGGCTAAACAACAACTCAGATAAAATGATCGTTCAACTCATCATAAAAGGAAAATATTCCACAAGTGGGATTAAATGATGGATCATCTACATATCTAACCAATCAACAACAACATACGTAGTGTAGTTCCACAAGTGGGATTTAGGGTAGATATTCAACTTATCATAGAGCAAAATTGCAATCAAATTTCTTTTATTAGAACACTCACAATGTCAACTATTTCAACACATAAAACTTATATTCAATCAGTAAAAATGGGAGGAAGATAAACAAATGACAAGGTCCTTCTGGAACAAAAAAAAAGAGTTCCTGCATTAAAATCATAATGGAGTTTTTAGGACTACCTGAACCGCTGCAGGATCAGATTCATGCAAAAGTTTCCAATAAACTGCTGTTAGAAGCTGCATATGAAAGAGAACCATTAGGCACAACATTGCTAACAACTTTCGTATTTGATACAGATCCCAGACATGCGGATCACAAAGAAAAAAAATTGCTAACGACTTAAAATGCATGCTTTCAAGCAGAATCAAGAAGTAAAAGATAGAAATTTTACTTTACTGACCATACTTATTGATTAAACAACAATCTGTGGAGTACTTTACTTACCGTACTTATTGATTAAACAACAATATGAGGAGAAATTTTTTTTACCTGACAATGTTGTATTTGATTGAGGCACAGAAAAGAGTAACAGCTAATTGGCAATAACAACTTGTTGGAGACATTTATATAGATGCCTGAAGTATCTGTAAAGGCTTTTGATCAGCTGAACCTGAGCGTCGAAAAAGGTCTGTCGCACTGATCGAGGAGTTTGAGCAGAAACTCTACGTTTCTGTTACGTTGAACGATGAGGCTGAGGCAACGTTTGGTTTCTGGAGAATTAAATTAGGTATTATCAGCTAATTTATTATAAATTAATATTTATTATGAGCTAATTTATAATAAATTAATATTTATGAAAACTGTAGGGTTAAAACGGTAAATCAACTTTTGGGTTAAACTCTTCCTACTTATAATAATATATGATATATGAATTATTTATGTACTTATATATTTTGATACACTATTTGATATTTTATTTATAACCACCGAATATCATACCTAATACCAAGAAAATTTAAAATATATACCATACACTGAAAGCATAGACAATGTGTACGTAGGCAAAAATCACATTCACGAGCCAATCTGACATAAATCATAGACAATTATATTCTCAACTAACAATGTATCAATAGGCATAAAAAAAACTTCATTCTTTCAGTTTTTATACATAACTTTATGATATTTGTGGACCAATGTACAACATATATAATTATTACTTTTATACTTTTTCCCACAAGTTGTGTAATGGTTGTTGAAGAAGCTTTAATAGTACATATTTCAACAATCACATATTTATGTCCACTGCTTCTGAGAGTATATCTCTTTTTCTAACCCAAATTACTGAAATCACCAAAGAAATGGACTGTATAAGTACTATTTACCTTTCGAGACAATATTAATAGTACATATTTCAACATCAAAAATTAGTTTCAATAATAGTGGTAACATATGCCCCAACAAGGGGGAATTATATTACTACAAGTGAAACAAAGCAATTAGGGAAAAAAAAAGGTCAACATGGCCATTCTTGATTCTACACTTGACTTAGAGTTGGCCAAATGAATGAGCAAGGTAAGTGGCGGGTTCAGATTGCTCGTAATCTGAACGCTCGTCTGGGAAATGATCGTGCTGATCAGGACCACCCACCACAGCCCCCACTAGTATGTTCGGGTTTGGTGATTGTGAATTCATCACAATGAAACCAGACCTGCATTGTATCTTTGCTGTATGGTTTGCGATTGAGGATCCCCTGTGATGAATCCTCTGTGGATACCTAGCTCCATGTATGACATTTTTAGTGGATTGTCTCCTAACAAATAGTCCACCTGCGCGTTCAAAAAAAAGGAACTGAGGGCTTGCTATATACTTAAAAATATTCACTTTCATTGTTGAGCAATGTGATAAAAAGAAAGTCAAAGTACACAAAAAATTCTCCGTAGATATTTTCCCACAAGTTGTGTAATGGTTGTTGAAGAGGCTTTAATACATATTTCAACAATCACACAAGTGGATCCTTTGAACACGCTATTTATGTCTACTGCTTCTGAGTGTATATCTCTTATCCCAATATACATCCCCCTCTTTTCCAGATAATAAATCAACACTTCTGAAGATGGCTGATGCCTTTCTGTCATTTGCAGTTCAAAAATTGGGTGATTTCCTCATTCAGGAAATTAACCTACGTTTAAGTCTAAGAGAGGATATACAGTGGCTGAGAACTGAGCTTCTCTTCATGCAGTCTTTCCTCAGATGTGCAGAACTAAAGCAATGCGGAGATCTAAGAGTTCAACAATGGGTGTTTGAGGTCAACTCTATTGCTAATGATGCTGTTGCTATACTCGAGACTTATAGCTTCGAGGCTGGTAAAGGTGCTAGTCGTCTCAAGGCTTGTGCTTGCATATGTAGGAAGGAGAAGAAATTCTACAATGTTGCCAAGGAGATCCAATCACTCAAGCAACGAATCATGGATAGCTCTCGCAAACGAGAGACTTATGGCATTACAAATATCAATAGTACTAATCAGGTTACAACATTGAGGAGAACTACCTCATATGTGGATGACCAGGATTACATTTTTGTTGGCTTTCAGGATGTTGTACAAACATTGCTAGCTGAACTTCTCAAAGCAGAGCTTCGTAGAAGCGCCATCTCCATTTATGGAATGGGGGGTTTAGGCAAGACCACTCTTGCAAGAAAACTTTACACTAGTCCTGATATACTCAATAGATTCCCTACACGCGCTTGGATATGTGTCTCTCAAGAGTACAACACAATGGATCTTCTTAGGAATATCATAAAATCCATCCAAGGTCGCACCAAGGAAACTCTAGATCTGTTGGAAAGGATGACAGAAAGAGATCTAGAAATTTACCTTCGTGATCTATTGAAAGATCGCAAATTCCTTGTGGTGGTTGATGATGTATGGCAGAGAGAAGCATGGGAGAGTTTGAAAAGAGCATTCCCGGATTGCAAGAATGGCAGCAGAGTCATTATTACCACGCGCAAAGAGGATGTCGCTGAAAGAGCAGACGACAGAGGTTTTGTTCATAAACTTCGTTTCCTAAGTCAAGCAGAAAGTTGGGATCTCTTTTGTAGGAAACTACTTGATGTTCGAGTAATGGTTCCAAAAATGGAAAGTCTAGCTAAGGATATGGTGGAAAAGTGTAGAGGCTTACCTCTTGCGATTGTTGTATTGAGCGGACTACTTTCACATAAAAAGGGGCTAAACGAATGGCAAAAGGTGAAAGATCACCTTTGGAAGAAAATTAAAGAAGATGAATCTATTGAAATCTCTAACGTACTATCCTTAAGCTACAATGATTTGTCAACTGCGCTCAAGCAGTGTTTTCTCTACTTTGGTATTTTTCCAGAAGATAACATAATATGTCTATAGTACCTGATGCCATAGGAAGTTTGTACCACCTCAAGTTGTTAAGCTTGAGAGGTATCCGTGATCTTCCCTCTTCCATTGGCAACCTCAAGAATCTACAGACACTTGTTGTCAATGAGGGGGAATACACTTGCAAACTACCCCGCGAGACAGCTGACCTGATAAATCTAAGACATTTAGTTGCTCGGTACTATTCAAAACCTCTGGTACATATAAGCAAACTCACTAGTCTTCAAGTTCTTGAAGGCATTCGTTGTGATCAGTGGAAAGATGTTGACCCTGTTGATTTAGTCAATCTTCGAGAATTAAGCATGAAATATATTAAGAAATCTTACTCCCTAAACAACATTAGCAGCTTGAAAAACCTTAGCAGAGGACAAGAAAGAACGGAGGATGTCGCTGAAGGCTTCTTGAATGAACTGATAAGACGAAGCTTGGTTCAAGTGGCTTATACATATTGGGATAGAGTTACTAAATGTAGGGTTCATGATTTACTCCGTGGCCTTGCGATAGAAAAGGCATTGGAGGTAAACTTCTGTAACATTTATGATCCAAGAAGCCACTCCATATCCTCTTTATGTATCAGACATGTGATTCATAGTCAAGGAGAAAGGTACCTCTCCTTGATCTTTCTAACTTAAAGTTGAGGTCAATTATGTTCTTCGATCCCGATTTGCGTAAGATGAGTCATATAAACTTCAGGAGTGTGTTCCAACATCTATATGTGTTGTACTTGGATATGCATGTTGGGAATGTGTCTATAGTACCTGATGCCATAGGAAGTTTGTACCACCTCAAGTTGTTAAGATTGATCCATATCCGTGATGTTCCTTCTTTCATTGGCAACCTCAAGAATCTAGAGACACTTGTTGTCAATGAGGGGGCATACTCTTGCAAACTACCCCGCGAGACAGCTGACCTGATAAATCTAAGACAATTTAGTTGCTCAGTACTATTCAAAACCTCTGGTACATATAAGAAAACGCACTAGTCTTCAAGTTGTTGATGGCATTTGTTGTGATCAATGGAAAGATGTTGCCCTTGTTGATTTAGTCAATCTTCAAGAATTAAGCATGGATCATATTAATAAATCTTACTCCTTAAACAACATTAGGAGCTTGAAAAACCTTAGCACTCTCAGATTGCTTTGTAAGTATGATGGATCATTTCCATCGCTTGCATTTGTTAATTGTTGTGAAAAGCTCCAGAAATTGTGGTTAAGTGGGAGAATAGAGAAACTGCCTCATCTGTTTCCAAATTCCATCACAATGATGCTTCTGAATTTCTCAGAACTGACAGAAGATCCGATGCCTATTTTGGGAATGTTGCCAAACCTAAGGAATCTCGACTTGGTTAGAGCTTATGAAGGAAAAGAAATAATGTGCAGTGATAACAACTTCAGTCAACTGGAGTTCCTTCATCTTAGTGAACTTGAGAAGCTAGAAAGATGGCATTTAGGCACAAGTGCCATGCCTCTGATTAAAGGTCTTCATATCCATGCCTGTCCAAATTTAAAGGAGATTCCAGAGAGAATGAAAGACGTGGAGCTGTTGAAGAGGAATTATATGCGGTGAAGCTTTTCAAGCATATATCATGTCTTCATAATCGTAGAGGTATTGATGGGAGCATTTCTGCCAAGCACATTGGTTATTAATTTCAGGGCTGTCAATGAGAGTGGTTTGAAGATAATTGTTTTTGCCAAAAATGATTTTGTGATGTTTTAATTAATTGGTCTATTGTACGATCTCTTACCACATGTAAGACAATGCTTTATATGTTAAAATGAAATTAAAAATATTATATGGTACTCTCTCTTGTCCACAATTTACTATTTTTTGTTTCTCTATTATATAAATAATACTAGATAAGAGTGTCCGGACTCAATATTTGTTATTTTCTTGTCTCACTTTATGTGACATAAGTAAAAGTGCCCGGGCCCGATACTATATGTTACTTCCCTTGTCATAATATATGTAGCACAAATACTTTTTACGTAGTTTTCAAATTAAATAACAATACTTTTTACGTAGTTTTCAAATTAAATAATACATGTTACTTCTTTTTCCCATTTTAAGTGACACTGACAGATTAATTTTATGAATCAATCAATTTTTTTTATATGCAATTGAATTTTTTATATGTTTTTTAAAAGATATTTTAAGTTGTCAATTATCATGATTTATAGTATTTTTTACGCATATTTAAATATATATAAAAAAATAAGACAAATAAATTAAAATGGAGAGAAAAAATAAACAAATGCATGTGTAAGTGTGAAACCACATAGGTGAAACAGACATGTTGACCACCAGCTAGGTGGTTATCCACACTTATAGTTACGTAGTAGAATTATTATCAAGAAAAAAATATGCATAATTTATTTTTGATAACAAATTCATGAATTGTCTATTAATGTTATATTTAAATTCTAAACTCTTAAGAGTTTAATTACTACTTTTTTCATTCATATTTATATGTCGTTCTTATTAAAAATAGATGTTTCTTAATATTTATCATTTCACAAAATTAATGCATACCACATTATTCTTCTTATTTTACCCTTGAGAATTATTAGTCTTGAAAGCATGAATTTGACCACATAGGAAAACTAAATAATTAATATATACATGTTTATAGATCAATTTAATTAATCAAAATAAATAATTTATGTTCATTTATTGAAAATATGACCTCAAAAGACCACTAAATAAGGAGGGTACAACGGTACACTTACCTAGTTTCTTAAGGGACGTAAAATCTAAAATGGTGACATATAAGTAGGAACGAAGGGAATAATTAGGATTATAATAAGCATTGATGTTTTTCAACCCTATAATTAATTCTCTCTCACGAGTAAGGATCAAATCCCTCATTGAAGAAATCTGAATTTATTACTCTTTTTTTTTTTGTATAACATTTATTTTCCATTTTTTTTTTAAAAAATATTATGTTTAAAAATAGTTTTAATTTTAAAGATTTTAATTTATCAAAAATCTTGTACCAAATATGTTAGAGAATTATAGTTGGTATTAATGGTAGCACTAACCAAACATATAGATCGGATAATTAAAGATGGGATTTAGCCACAAGTGCCATGCCTCTAATTAAAGGTTTTCATATTAATAATTGTCCAAAGCTGAAGGAGGATGAAAGACGTGAAGTGTATTTGATAATACGAAAATTAAATATACAAACAAATTCCAATCTTACATAACATTTCTTCATTTTAAGCTGTCACTTGAAAACATTTCTTTCAAACATGGTTTGAGAATTATTTTCTTTAGCCAAGGGTCTTTCAAAAATAATTCCTCTATCCACAAAAATAGAGTTAAGGTCTACATACACCCCACTACTTGTGGAACTTTAATTTACTGAATATATTATTGCTATTGTTATATTATATTCCTAGGGAAACATACATGTTTGTTAGTAATTTTCTACTAAAAGGGGAGAAACAACTTTTCTCACTGTTGTTTTCATACTACTTTAATTAATACTTAAACATGATTATGAATAAACTTTATATATTTTTTTTCTAAAAAATTACTTTTCACTCACCGGCGGGTTAAACATCATAGAACATTTTCTAAACAAATATTTTTGGAGAACAATATTTTCTTATAAAATCATTTAGGATGAAATATGACTTTCGTCGTACCAAACACGCCCCCATTGGTTTTTAACCAATACATATGCCGGCAAAGAAGTAGTGCATATATATTACTTTCGTATTGATCGTCCAATTTTTGGAAGTCTTGCTTATATCTTGATTCTCGACTTACACTTTGTTTGGATGGTTCTTATATATTATTTTATAATGTATTATATTATATGATGGTGTGTTGTATTATATTGTATTGGCAAAATGGTCTTGTGGACCCTTATACTTGTATGCATTTGTATTGTGAACATTTCTAATTCAATAAAAATGAGTCTTTTAAACCCCTTCAACCATGTGTGTAGCTCACTCTCCTTTATATAAATGACATATCATATACACATCAGATATATTAATGCCATGTCATAATTATTTTAAAAATTACTAATCAAAATTGTTTAATAAAAGGTAAAATGAAAAAAAATAATTATATTATTTAAAGTAAAACCCATTACAATTTCTCCCCTTCCCACTATTTCATGGCCCAAACCGTCGCTGCCGGCGAAACCACTCATATTCCTTCCTTTACCTGCCTTCATCTCTGCCGCACGTCACGACCATTTTCCTTTCCTTCTCCAACCTCACAAAACCAACAACCTAAGCCACCACACCAGATCTAGCCGAACACCATCACCATTTGCGCCTTCATCCCCGCCGCATACCATCACCATTTTCGCCGCCATGATTAGATCTTCGCACCCTCACCCACCTTGTTTTCCTCTTCAGCCGCGCCTCTCTCTCACTCCACTGTGTATCAATGGTGTTCAGCGATCGCACCACCAGCACCGCTCTTTCCCTCCGTCGGTGAATTAGTTGACTGAAGGAGGTGCCCAAGATAATCTAAATAAATGAAAATAGATTGTGGAAAAAAAGAAAAAAAGGGTTGGGCAGGGGATGGATATGGCTGAAAAGGAGGTGTAATGGGTCAAGAAAAAGGAGTTTTTTAATTAATGTTTTAGTAAAATTTTAAAATTTTTTAAAATAATTTTTAATATTTTTTAAAGTAAAAATGCTTCTCACTCGCCTTAATAGGCGTGTAGTTGTCACGCCCCGAGCCTACACCCTGGGCGGGACCGGCACCCGGAGACCATTTCTAGCCCCAAGCGAACCCTTGGCCTGGCTTTCTTAACTCAGCGGAAACCTCAACAGAATAACTCAATGCAATGCAATATTACAAAACAACTTAACTTATAAAATATGGCCATAAAGGCAACTCGAATCTCAAAATAGAATATTTACATATATATATAGATGAGAGACTCAAAACTAACTAACTGACTGTCTGTCTATGAAGCCTCTAAAATACTGAGATGGATGTTGGGACAGACCCCGCAACATCCTAATAAAACAAAAACTAAGAACACAAAATAATTGAGTCCTCCGGAATGCAAGGAGGCTCACCACTGACTCTGGAGTGCTCAGCTGGATCAACGACGTGCAGGATGCTGATCCGGGGTACCTGAATCTGCATCATCAAACGATGCAGGCCAACTGGCATCAGTACATGGAATGTACGAGTATGCAAGCTGGAAAACTAAGCAACAAAGGCTAGAAGGAAAACTGGAAGAAACTGAATAGCTTACCTGGCTCAACTTAACTCAACCTGACTGACTTCTTTCAATATAAGGCAATTTAAAACAAGTGCGATATAAAGAAAGATTGCTTAAAACATGCTATGAACTCTGTGTGTATACAAGGATACAATAAGCCTGAAATGTGTATAAAAATACAATGAACTGATGTATATAAAAAATACAATAATCTCTGTGTATGAAAAATACAATAACTGCTGTGGGAGTTTCTCTAACCGACAACCATCACATAAGAGCTATAGTGATGATACAGCGATCGACCTCACGCTGCCAGAGCATCTTATACCCGGCCAAAGGTATAAGACCTGAACTGCCTAATGGATCCACTAGTCTAATCTGAAAAGGATTCATCTAAAAAGTATGATCCTTTTCTACCCATGGTGGCTAACATGGTTCTATGGGGGCTGTGGGTTCTTTGAACGCTCCCCCAATTCGGTGCTCGATACTACTCCCAAAAATGTACTGGCTCTTATGTTTTTAAAACATATTTCTTCCTGCTGATATGAGATAATTACTCAAAAACTAGCCCGAAGGCTTTTTGGAAATCTCAGTTTCCAACCTTGTTTAAATGTAAAAACATTTCTTTAAAACTTCTTTGGGAATACATAGTTCCCTAATAACTTTGAGAAAAGAACTCAACTTTAAACTCTTTACTTTACTTGAACTCTTGGCTTGATGTGAAACTCTTAACTTAACATGAAACTCTTAACTTTTGACTTGACTTGAAACTCAATACTTAACTTGGAACTTGAGCCTTAGAATGAAGTTAAAACGCTCAATGAAGACTCTTGGAAAACCTTAAAGACTTGCTTTGACTTACTTACTTCTAAGCTTGACTTCACTTGACTTGGAAACTAACTTCACTTGAATTGGAAACTAACTTCACTTGACTTGGAAACTAACTTCACTTGACTTGTAGTTTTACTTGACTTTTGGAAGTACCTTGGAGTGTTGGAAACAACTAGGAAACATAGGTATAATACCTAGGAACATGTATAAAAAAAGAAATGGTGAATGAAAGGGAAGGATTGGTGTCCTTGGCACTAGGAGAGGTGCAACAGCCCAGCCCCTTTTTCCCCAAAAATCCGACTTTTTCCCCTTGTTTCTTTCCAATTCTAAACCTTCTCAACCTCAAGGTTTCAGCAGCAACACTTAGAATCATAAAGACCCTTATTATACAATAGATTCAACTCAAAAATCACAGCCAGAAATCTGTACTAAATCAGCAAGAACTTCAACACAACACCACTACAACTTCAACAACCAATAAATCTTCTCTTGGAATTAAAAACGAGTTGGTGTGTGGGGGTATGAACCAACCAACACTAAGGATCATAAAATCCCTCAATATACAATAGGTCACAACTCAAATACACAGCCCAATCCTGTCCCACAACCAACAATAACTTCAACAACACAACTAACAACATCAACAACAACTAACAACTTCAACAACAAATCCAATCTCTTCTCAAATCATAAAAACGAGCTTGGTATGTGGGGGGAAAGGATAAACCCACACTAAAGACTCACATACCTTGATAGGGATCACCCCCGACGAAAATCCACAATGATCTTGACAAATCTTGTTGATCTCCTCTTTCTTCTCTTCTTCTTCTCCTTCTTCTCTTCTTCTTCTCTTGAACCCTAACTCTTTCTCTTTCAAAATGGGACAAAATGATCCAAATATCAGCCTAATACAACAATATAAGCTCAAAAGAAATTATTTGTGAAAAGACCAAAATGCCCTTAAATTTCCGGAACGGAATCCCTGCCAACTGCCAACTTTCAAAGATCATAACTCGCTCATACGAACTTGGAATCGAGAAAACTCAGTGGCGTTGGAAAGATCGTTCCACAAGCTTCGAAACCATAACTGGAACTACTCCTAAATCATCCTGAGCTAGGAGTTATGACTGCTCAAAGTTGGCCAAAAACTCACTGATTTCCACACTTAGCCAAATTTTCCAGATTTTAAATTTTTCCAAAAATGACTATTTCCAAATTTCAAGCTTCTTCATATTCATTTTTAAATTGTCGGATGTTACAGTAGTTACACACTTTTGCCAACTCAGACATCCTAATGCCACATAAGCATGGTCAATGGTCAGAGGGGTTTGTTAAATTGTGTTTTATTGAGTTTAAGGGTTCAGTTGATAAATGATTAAGTAGAAGGGTTCACAATACAAATGCATAAAAGTATAAGGGTCCACCAGACCATTTTGCCTATTGTATTTTATCTTTTTGATGAATACAATGTTTAATAGAATATATCATTTTTCGGTCACTACATGTTGTCACACATCGATAATTTGAAGGACAAACTACACGAAAAGTAGGATGCATGATAAATCTATTATAAAAAATGTAGGGTAAATGATAAAACATAATTACTAAATAGTATTTGTTATATTATGAAATTATGATGATTTAATAAACTATGAGATCTGGTAGAGGTACCTGATCCCATGAGCGACAGACATACAAGACAGACAACATGGAACAACAATAAATCCACCACAATTGTGGTGATTGGTGAGCATGGGAAAAGAGGTGCAGAGTTCTCAGCCAATGGAGTTACACTAGGCTGTGTTTGTCCATCTTATATTGATAACTTTGATAAGAAATAACCTAGTTTTTGCAAACATGATTTTTGAAATGCAAAAATCTTCTCTCTCAACATTTATCTTCTGAGCAAGGAGGTTTCCATGTAAACATCTTTGTCCTTTACTTTAAGCATTACTTTTGGTATTGTTCTTAACTTTGTCAAGGAACCTAATCCATTGACCTATGGTGGACACATATATGATAACAACATTTAATACCCTAACTACCATTACCACAACCAGTAGCGTACGCTGGATTTTTCTAAGCTGTGTCGCCATTTAAAGGACAAAATGGCTCCAGAGAAAAATCAATGAAGCTTTTGTTGCAGGCCTCCAAAAATTTCATTGATATTTTTTTTGATTAATTAGCTCATTCTTCCAAATCAGTTGAAACTTGAGTTGTTAAAATTGATTTGGTACGTTTGGATTATTTTAAAAATAATACCGCTCCATCAAATATAGATTAATATGATGTGATATGCACAATTAGAATTGCGGACAATGTAACCAATTTAATGAATCCTAAATTATTTCATTGTAACAAGCAAATAGAAATAAATAAATATTATTATGAACAAATAAAAACAAATATTTTTTTCCACAAGTTGTGTCATGATTGTTGACGATGCTTCCATTTTTTTAATCTTTTCTCAATATATATTTTCCACTAGTTGTGCAATGATGTTGAAGTTGCTTTATTTTTTTAAGACTTTTCTCTATATGTGTTTTTCCCCAAGTTGTATAACGGTGGTTGAAGATGCTTTAATTTTAAAAAAATTGACCTTTTGTTTAGTGGAAAATTTCAAAAAGCTTTAATACATCTTTGTCCTTTTATCCAATGGTAATTCTTTATTCAGTAATCACATGGTCATGTTTCGTTTTTTTCTAATCTTTAATCACATAAGTGATTAGTGGACCTTTTCAACACATTATTTGAGGTCTTACTTTTATGTGTATCACCCATTTTCCAATATACATACAGCCTCCTCTTTTTTTCAATCAAAACTGGTTATTCCTAAAGATGGCTGATGCCTTTGTGTCATTTGCAGTTCAAAAATTGGGTGATTTCCTCATTCAACAAGTTTCCCTGCTTACAAATCTGAGAGATGAAGTTAGATGGCTGAGAAATGAGCTACTCTTCATACAGTCTTTCCTCAGAGATGCAGAACTAAAGCAAAGCGGAGATCATAGAATTCAACAATGGGTGTTTGAGATCAACTCTATTGCTAATGATGCTGTTGCTATACTCGAGACTTATAGCTTCGAGGCTGGTAAAGGTGCTAGTCGTCTCAAGGTTTGCGCTTGCATATATAGGAAGGAGAAGAAATTCTACAATGTTGCCGAGGAGATTCAATCACTCAAGCAGCGAATCATGGATATCTCTCGCAAACGAGAGACTTATGGTATTACAAATATCAATAGTACTAATTCAGGAGAAGGGCCAAGTAATCAGGTTAGAACATTGAGGAGAACTACCTCATATGTGGATGACCAGGATTACATTTTTGTTGGACTTCAGGATGTTGTACAAAAATTGCTAGCTGAACTTCTCAAAGCAGAGCCTCGTCGAAGCGTATTCTCCATTTATGGAATGGGTGGTTTAGGCAAGACCACTCTTGCGAGAAACCTCTACACCAGTCCTGATATACTCAATAGCTTCCATACACGCGCTTGGATATGTGTTTCGCAAGAGTACAACACCATGGATCTTCTTAGGAATATCATAAAATCCGTCCAAGGTCGCACCAAGGAAACTCTAGATTTGTTGGAAAGGATGACAGAAGGAGATCTAGAAATTTATCTTCGTGATCTATTAAAACAACGCAAATACCTTGTGGTGGTTGATGATGTATGGCAGAAAGAAGCATGGGAGAGTTTGAAAAGAGCATTCCCGGATAGCAAGAATGGCAGCAGAGTCATTATTACCACGCGCAAAGAGGATGTCGCTGAAAGAGCAGACGAAAGAGGTTTTGTTCATAAACTTCGTTTCCTAAGCCAAGAAGAAAGCTGGGATCTCTTTTGTAGGAAACTACTTGATGTTCGAGCAATGGTTCCAGAAATGGAAAGTCTAGCTAAGGATATGGTGGAAAAGTGTAGAGGCTTACCTCTTGCAATTGTTGTATTGAGCGGACTACTTTCGCATAAAAAGGGGCTAAACGAATGGCAAAAGGTGAAAGATCACCTTTGGAAGAACATTAAAGAAGATAAATATATTGAAATCTCCAACATACTATCATTAAGCTACAATGATTTGTCAACTGCGCTCAAGCAGTGTTTTCTCTACTTTGGTATTTTTCCAGAAGATCGAGTGGTCAGGGCTGATAACATAATACGGTTGTGGATGGCGGAGGGTTTCATACCCAGAGGAGAAGAAAGAATGGAGGATGTGGCTGAAGGCTTCTTGAATGAACTGATAAGACGAAGCTTGGTTCAAGTGGCTAATACATTTTGTGAAAGAGTTACTGAATGTAGGGTTCATGATTTACTCCATGATCTTGCGATACAAAAGGCATTGGAGGTAAACTTCTTTGACATTTATGATCCAAGAAGCCACTCCATATCCTCTTTATGTATCAGACATGGCATTCATAGTCAAGGAGAAAGGTACCTCTCACTTGATCTTTCTAACTTAAAGTTGAGGTCAACTATGTTCTTCGATCGAGATTTCCGTAAGATGAGTCTTATAAACTTCAGGAGTGTGTTCCAACATCTATATGTGTTGTACTTGGATATGAACATGTCTGTAGTACCTGATGCCATTGGAAGTTTGTACCACCTCAAGTTGTTAAGCTTGAGAGGTATCCGCGATGTTCCCTCTTCCATTGGCAACCTCAAGAATCTACAGACACTTGTTGTCCATGTGGGCGGATACACTTTCCAACTACCCTGCGAGACAGCTTACCTGATAAATTTAAGACATTTAGTTGCTCGGTACTATTCAAAACCTCTGGTACATATAAGCAAACTCACTAGTCTTCAAGTTCTTGAAGGCGTTGGTTGTGATCAATGGAAAGATGTTGACCCTGTTGATTTAATTTAGTCAATCTTCGAGAATTAAGGATGGATAGTATTAAGAAATCTTACTCCCTAAACAACATTAGCAGCTTGAAAAACCTTAGCATTCTCACATTGTGTTGTGAAGATTATGAATCATTCCCATCCCTTGAATTTGTTAATTATTGTGAAAAGCTCCAGAAATTGAGGTTAGAAGGGAAAATAGAGAAATTGCCAGATCTGTTTCCAAATTCCATCACAATGATGGTTCTGAGGGAGTCGGAACTGAAGAAGATCCGATGCCTATTTTGGGAATGTTACCAAACCTAAGGAATCTCAATTTGTTTAGAGCTTATCTTGGAAAAGAAATAATGTGCAGTGATAACAGGTTCAGTCAACTAGAGTTCCTTATTCTTAATGATCTTGATAACCTAGAAAGATGGCATTTAGGCACAAATGCCATGCCTCTGATTAAAGGTCTTGGTATCCATGACTGTCCAAATTTAAAGGAAATTCCTGAGAGAATGAAAGACGTGGAGTTGTTGAAGAGGAATTATAGCATGTTTTCATAATCGAAGAGGTATTTCTACCAAGCACTTGAAGACATTGGTTATTAATTTCAGGGCTGTCAATGAGTGGGGTTTTAGTGTTTGATTTCTTATTGTTTTAAGCTTTTTGAGTGAGTATAATTGTTTTGAACATAATTGTTTTTGGCAAAAATGATTTTGTGATGTTTTAATTAATTGGTCTACTCTATGTTCTCTTGCTTATATCCACACTAGTTCTGGACACGTGCTTTGTACGTGAGTTCCGTGAAAATATTATATAAAGTATGAGTTATATCAAATCACATTGTGATGAGTATCACCACTTTTCAACAAAAAAATATATAATTTGAAATATATGAACAATCAATCTATTTAAATAACTTATTTATCGTATGTAAAATGATTAGACATTTCATGAACCTACAAAATTTGGACAGCAAAATTTGGTTTGGAATTAAAGTAATGATTAAATTTTATGTTATTAGGTCCAAAAATGTGATATATAGTATGTAACCGTACCAAAATGAGTATACAAAGATGATTAAATGGCTCTTGTTTGACTGCAAAAGAAAATTTCTACATACCTTACTTTGTAATTATCAACTATTATTCCATTCAATGACCGTTGAGAATTAGACACATTCTTAATGTTCATTTATACAAGAACTAGTCAACATTTCCGCGCGAAAATTATTTATAAATTCAAAAGTCACTCACTTATGTATAGTTATCTTATAAAGTCACTCAATCATGAATATTTATCTTGAAAAATCACTTTACCAATCTAAATAATTTTTTCATTAAATTTTGTTGACATGAGATTTTTATTTTATACTAAATTTTTAAAAAATAAAAAAAGTGTCAATTTTAATCATTTTATTGATGCACCTCACTAAAATTATATAGAAATATATATTTATCAAGATCACTTCATTTTATAAGCATTTAAAATAATATTTAAAGCAATCACTCAAATATGACGACATAATTTACTACTCTAATTTTTCTCATATAATTAGAAACATTGGAATCTTTGTTATTGTCTAACTATTGTTCAAATGTTGACATATATAATTAACTGATTACTCAATTATAAGCTTTTTTTTAATATATAAAATGCGTAACTGAGTTGTGTGTTTTTATATTTATAATTTATATTGGTACTTTAGATATAAGTTTGTTTTACTAACTATAGTTATAAATTTTGTTATAATATATATTACTTAATTTTAGTGGGACACGTCAATAAAAAGATTATAATGAAGATCTTTTTATTTCTTAAAAATTTAGCTTAAAATAAAATTTTCAAGTCAACAAAAATTAATGAAAAAATTCTTTAAATTGGTTAGGTGACGTTTTATGTAGAATACCAATAGTTGAGTGCCTTTCTAAGATAACTACACATAGTTGAGTGACTTTTGTATTATAAAACAAAGTTGAGTGACTTTCTGAGAAAACTACTCATAGTTGAGTGAATTTTTGAGAAAGTTATTCATAGTTGAGTGACCATTTGAGATATTATCTCCTAATCCTACTTCCTCCTTTTGTTTAGTTACTTCCTTCCATCTTTCCTATGTTGAATTATTTATTTTATTGAATTGTTTTCTTGTTTCTCTAGTTCTTGTTGCTAGTTAAATATTGTGCTCTATTTTTTAAATAATCAAAAAGAAAATTTGCTTCTTTCTACTTTAATATTTTCATCACCTATTCGAAACTAACGTTTTTTATCTTTCCTTGTCTTCTATAATAATTGTCTTCTCCTAATTAATTGACAAATTATTTAGTCAAAGTTAGACTTTTAAATTAAAATGAGGGGCACTAACAAATTAAAGAGACTCAGGTACAATAAGTGGTACTTAACAATGAGTAATTGGAAAAAAATGAGTAACGCATATTGAGGAGAAATATTTTAATTAGTGACCTTTGATTATTATTTTTTGATTTTAATAACAAAAACAGATTAAGAAAATAGGAGAATGGTAAAAAAAAATGATTATTGTAACATCACCTTGTTTATGTCCAACTTTATATAAATATATATAGATATAGATTTTAAATTACAAGCTCTCATATATTTTGATAAATTAAAAAATTGTGATGATAATTCAACTTAAGTTTTTTGATTTGTTAAACTATTTATAATAACTTACATTCAAATTACTCATGTAAAAACAAATTCAACACATACAAAAATGAGATTATTCTAATTTGAAAAACACAATTCACTCTTTTTTTAGTTTGGAACTAAATTTTGAAACTTTAAATATGTCAAAATTAAGTTTGATTTCATTTCTCAACCAATAAAGTTTGTCCAGAAGAAAATATAATTTTATTGGCATTATTTTTTAAAACTAAGATTAAGCCTGCCTTCTGATATTTAAATGGTTAGAAATAATATCAATGAAAGCAATAATCAACTAAAGTGTATACGGCGAGAAAATTTCCTTTCAGCATTCTTAATTTCTTATTCATGAGCAATTTATCATTTTTGTAACCACCTACGAAAACACACAAAGAAAAAAAATATATTTTACATAAAACAATGAACAAAAAATAAAATAAATCAATAAATTTTAAAAAAATGAAACACATACACGATGTTTATTAAGTAAAATTGAACCTTCTAAATATTTAAATAATATTATTTACGAGCATAATAAAAAATCTTAATAATGACGTTGTAACATTGTAACGTTGTTTTAAACACATACTGATTTCCAATATTTGTAACGTTGTTTTAAAATAAAATAAGAAAAGAACCTATAACACATAAGCACAACCAAAAATCTTGAGAATAATCAAAGAAAATTGAAATGATAATTTTAAATTTGGAAGGAAAAAAAAAACGAAACATGAGATATATTTATACTAATATGTATAGTGACTTTTAAAATTCTTTTTCTTTTAGCATTGTTAACTATGAAAAGATTGAATAGTTATTATAGTACGTTTTGGGCTTCTCCTCATTAGTTAGTAATAGAACAGTTGAAAGATTGGAGTAATAATAATGACTTTTAGATTATTTTAACCTATAAGTAATGAAAAAATAGCTTCGTAATTAAAAACAAATAAGATTCTTCATATATATATATATATATAAATCAGCAATTTAAGATTATTTTAGTAATTCTATTTTTAACTTTGTTGCTTATGCAATATTATTAGTAATAATTTATTTTTCTTTTACAAAATATTGTTTTCCTTCTTTTGCTTTCCATTCTTCTATGCCTTTTTTGTTTTTTGTTTTTTTCATTCGAAGGGATAGTATTGTTTTGCATAAAAACTATTAAATTCAGCAGACTTCTAGTTACATTCCTGTCAATAAAAATAATAATAACAGCAATAATAAGCCAATCAAATTTTCTGGCACAAATCCAAACAAAGGTCATAGCAATGATTAATTGATGAAAAAATAAAAGTAATTGAGATTTTTTCATCGCCTACATGAGAAATCATGCTAACTTCTTATTTTTATATATTTTTAAGGGGACATCTGATATTTGGACATAATAAAGTGGGGTTTAAACTTAATACAGGTAGTTATAATATAATTTTGTAAAAATAGTAAAGATAACTAAACTAACAAAACAACATCATAAATCTTATCTTCTCATTGATGGTGCTAAGAAAAAATTCAATTGAATATCATAAATTCATAATTTAAAAATTCAAAAATTAATATATATATTTTTTTGGAAAAAAATTACGAAATGGAGGAAACTGAGAACAAGCACGCAAATAAAAAATATAGCTAGTACCTGAAATTTTTCGCAAAATTTTATCAAATATTCAACGCATGACCCAAAAGTGTTACTAGGCTTCTGTTTAAAGAACCACTCAAAGTAGTATAGCATTTATGTCTATATGGAAGCAGTTTAAAAGATTAAAGCAAGTTAGTAACAACCATATTTGATTATTTTCTAAAACTTGAAGAACATTATAAAAAATGATCACCTCATGACTATCTTAAGTTTTAATCTTGGGAAAAAGAACAAATGGACGATTTTTACATTTGTTTTGGATATTCCTAAACCAAGTCTACCATTCGTAAATCACACCAGGAGCTCTCATATATGGATAAGTCACCTTATAGATTAATTAGTCAATTCGGCCCGAGACAAGTCATGCTTTCCCTATGGAAAATGGATATAGACTGCTAGCTTTCTCCTATGAAATATCAGTTGAGAAGTTCTATGATTTTCAGTAATAAATACAATAGGTGAAACCGAAAATATGAACCCAAAGAAAGCAATTTAAGCAATGAATCCACTTTACCACAATCACACATTAATGAAGGGCAGGCAAGCTAGCAACAACTGAAACTTTTACTCCTTCCATCCCAATTCAAGTGTCTTACATAAAATGGGCAGGTTGAATTGAATATGAGCGGGTTGAAAACGGATTAGATATGAAAGAAAAAGATTCTCATATGAAGGAGAGACAAATAAAGACAAGCGGGAGGAGATGAAGTTACATGGCTGACAAATGAGCTACTCTTCATACAGTCTTTCCTTAGAGATGCAGAACAAAAGCAAAGTAGAGATCAAAGAGTTCAACAATGGGTGTTTGAGATCAACTCTATTACTAATGATGTTGTTGCTATACTCGAGACTTACAACTTCGCGGCTGGTAAACATGCTAGTCGTCTCAAGGCTTGCGCTTGCATATGTAGGAACGAGAAAAAATTCTACAATGTTGCCAAGGAGATTCAACCACTCAAGCAACGAATCATGGATATCTCTCGCAAACGAGAGACTTATGGCATTACAAATATCAATTATAATTCAGGTGAAAGGCCAAGTAATCAGGTTACAATATTGAGGAGAACTACCTCATATGTGGATGGCCAGGATTACATTTTTGTTGGCTTTCAGGATGTTGTAAAACCATTGCTAGCTCAACTTCTCAAAGCAGAGCCTCGTCGAAGTGTCCCCTCCATTTATGGCATGGGCGGATTAGGCAAGAGCACTATTGCGAGAAACCTCTACAACAGTCCTGATATACTCAATAGCTTCCCTACACGCGCTTGGATATGTGTCTCTCAAGAGTACAATACAATGGATCTTCTTAGGAATATCATAAAATCCATCCAAGGTCGCACCAAGGAAACTCTAGATTTGTTAGAAAGAATGACAGAAGGAGATCTAGAAATTTATCTTCATGATCTATTAAAAGAATGCAAATATCTTGTGGTGGTTGATGATGTATGGAAGAAAGAAGCATGGGGGAGTTTGAAGAGAGCATTCTCGGATAGCAAGAATGGCAGCAGAATCATTATTACCACACGCAAAGAGGATGTCACGGAAAGAGCAGACGACAGAGGTTTTGTTCATAAACTTCGTTTCCTAAGCCAAGAAGAAAGTTGGGATCTCTTTTGTAGGAAACTACTTGATGTTCGAGCAATGGTTCCAGAAATGGAATGTCTAGCTAAGGATATGGTGGAAAAGTGTAGAGGCTTACCTCTTGCAATTGTTGTATTGAGTGGACTACTTTCGCATAAAAGGGGCTAAACAAATGGCAAAAGGTGAAAGATGACCTTTGGAAGAATATTAAAGAAGATAAATCTATCGAAATCTCTAACATACTATCCTTAAGCTACAATGATTTGTCAACTGCGCTCAAACAGTGTTTTCTCTACTTTGGTATTTTTCCAGAAGATCGAGTGGTCGATGCTGATGACATAATACGGTTGTGGATGGCGGAGGGTTTCATACCCAGAGGAGAAGAAAGAATGGAGGATGTCGCCGAAGGCTTCTTGAATGAGCTGATAAGACGAAGCTTGGTTCAAGTGGCTTATACATATTGGGAAAGAGTTACTGAATGTAGCGTGCATGATTTACTCCATGATCTTGCGATACAAAAGGCATTGGAGGTAAACTTCTTTAATATATATGATCCAAAAAGCCACTCCATATCCTCTTTATGTATCAGACATGCCATTCATAGTCAAGATGAAATGTACCTTTCACTTGATCTTTCTAACTTAAATTTGAGGTCAATTATGTTTTTCGATCGAGATTTTCGTGAGATTAGTCTTATAAAGTTCAGGAGTGTGTTCCAACATCTATATGTGTTGTACTTGGATATAAATATTGGGAATGTGTATAGTACCTGATGCCAATGGAAGTTTGTACCACCTCAAGTTGTTAAGCTTGACAGGTATCCGTGATGTTCCCACTTCCATTGGCAACCTCAAGAATCTACAGACACTTGTTGTCAATGAGGGGGGATACTGTCACCCTCTGAGCCTACACCCTGGGCAGGACCTGCACTCGAAGACCATTGCTGGCCCAAGCGAACCCTTGGCCTGGCTTTCTTAACTCAGCGGAAACCTAACTCAACAGAACAACCCAATGCTTGGCAAGGTTATAAAGCAACCTAACTGATGCATAACATGCCAAAAGGCAACTCGAGTCTCAAAATAGAATATTTACATATATACATAGATGAGAGACTCAAAACTAACTAACTGGCTGTCTATGAAGCCTCTAAAATACTGAGATGGATGTTGGGATGGACCCCGCAACATCCTAACAAAACAAAACTAAGAACACAAAATAACAGTGTCCTCCGGAAAACAAGGAGTCTCACCACTGACTCTGGAGTGTTCAGCTGGATCAACGGCGTGCTGGATGCTGATCCTGGGTACCTGCGTCTGCATCATAATAAGATGCAGGCCAACTGGCATCAATACATGGAATGTACGAGTATGCGAGCTGGAAAGCTAAACCACAACTTAAGCTTGAAAGGAGTACAAGAGAACACTTACCTTGGCTCTGTTCGACTCATGGATAAATGAACTCAAATGTAAAGCAATAAGACATATGCAATACATATAAAGCTTGTAAAACAATGTAAACAACTTAGCTCGTTAATGATAAAACAATAACAAACTCAACTTTACTTATATAAAAGTAATATAGCTTTAGTGGGAGATTCTTTAACCGACAACCACCACTATGAGCCCTAGTGGTGATACAACGTTTTACCTCACGTTGCCCAAGGACCATCCTATACCTTGCCGTGATATAAGACCTTACTTTAACTTAGTGGATCCACTAGCTTAATCTTACGTGGTCATCTAAAAAGAATGACCCGTCAAGTCCCATGTTAGCTCATGGTTCTTATGGAGAGTTGAGTTAATATGAACTCGTGTCCCAAACTCGGTGCTCAATACTACTCCCAAAAATACTTTGGCTCATAAGTGTCTTTAAACACATCTTTCTTTAGTTGAGGTAATTACTCAAAACTTAGCCCAAAGGCTCTTTTGGAAAACATGTTTCCCCTCTTACTCAAATGTAAAAAAAACATTTATAAACTTCTTTGGGAATACTTAGTTCCCTAATAGCTTTTGAGAAATGAACTCAACTTTAAACTCTTGACTTAACTTGAAACTCTATACTTTTTGCTTGTGTCACGCCCCGAACTACCCCCGAGACACGGACATGGGACCTAGGACCACCAGTGATCCCAAGCTAACCCTGCTGGCATGATCATGAGCATACTAAAGATAATAAACTGATGCGGAAGCTAAATCATAAATAAATCTGAAGAGATAGGGAATACCCATATACTATAACTGAATATATCAAATTTGAGAGTTTAATACAAAAGAAATATCAAACTCGAAACACTAAGTTGAATCTAACTATGTCTGAAATAAGCCTCTAAACTGACTAGAAATGCTGGGAAAGGCCCCAACTAAGTCTAGCAAAACTGAAACTAAAGGACTAAAATAGTGAAAGGAAACTCATGACTATTGTCCTCGGAGAATGAGGACTCACCACTGATTCTGCTGAACTGGAGATCGGGAACCGATCTAAGCGTGATCCAGATGCTAAGAACCTGAACCTACATCACGAGAAGATGTAGCGCACGTGTGCGTCAGTACTTGAGAAGTACTGAGCATGCAGGATAAAGTAAAGTTGAAATAACATATAACTGAACAAAGCAATAAAGCAATGATATAATCTGAACACGATATAGATGCTGAAAATACTGAATACTGAGCTAACTGATGTAATGACCAAATTTATAACATGCTGAGACTGAATACTGACTGTACTGAAATATGGTCAATGCAATAGAGTCTGACTGAACTGTGGGAGCTACTAATAACCGACATAAAACCACATGAGCTAAATGTGGAGTCCGATGTATACGCCCCATCGAGATGACCCAATATACCCGGCCAAAGGTATAGAGGCATGGCTGGCGTGATCACTAAACTGATGTTGCCCACAGAGGGGACTTACACCTACGTGGCTCGTAGTTCTGGGACTATATGGGTACGCTGAAATCCTAGTCCAACTCGGTATTATGCTACTCCCAATAGATTAAGTGGTTAACACATTATGACTGAGTTTCTGTAAATACTGGATAGCTCGAAACTGAACATGCAAACTGAGAATGCAACAATTAATCTGATAATGATGCATTCATAAACTGAGGCATGTAAAACTGAATACTGAAATATCTGACCTAGCATGTGTAATTCAAGAACTAAAGAAATACATAGCTAGGGTTCTGAAATTCATGCGATAAACTGAGCAATAACATGATAATCTGATTTGGAACATTTAGCTAACTAATTCATGATGATCTGCTATAATTCTAGAAACCCTAGGTCTGTTCATAATCATGGAATCAAGAATTTGACTGAATTCTAGGGACCTAATGGGCGAAAGGAACCCACTAGTGAAATCCCACATACATGGTGACGAATTCCACGGAGAAATCTTTCGATTTTGGGGCTGGAACTGAAGGAACCTCGCTGCGTTCTTGAACTAGGGTTCTTGACCTTTTTCTCCTCTCTTGCTTTTAATTTTTCTAAGATTTTGATTAATGATTTTGACTAAGGTAAGTTCTAATTATGTTTCTACGCTTAAACTGATTAAAATCTCATGATTTAGGGTCTAAACGACGTATCTTAGGGGTTAAATGAAATAGGAAAAGACCAAAAGACGCCTGAATTAGCTGCTGTCGGAGTGACTGATGGACGGAACTGACGGTCCGTCGATTGGGTCCGTAGGTCGAGTCTGCCCGACAGGGCTTCACTAAAACGGGCATAACTTTTTACTCAGAGGTTGGAATTTAGCAAATTCAGTGGCGTTGGAAAGATAATTCAATTATCTATCTAACCATAGGTGATGGGACACATAATTCGTTTTGTGCTAAAAGTATGACCATCTAAAGTTGACCCATCAATATTTTTCATCTAACTAGCTGCTAACCTCATCTACGGTCAGACCTACGGACCGTGGATCGAATGACGGTCCATGCTGGTCGACCGTAGTTTGTGTCAGAGACTAGTAAGGGAAGTCTCGATCCACGAACATAGACCATGGACCGTGGTCTGATCTACGGACTGTGAGTCTGTTCGTGAGTCGGGACTTAGCCAAATTTTCTGACTGAGTTATGGGGAAGTTTTCTGTCACGAACCACGGACCTGCAGGACGGACCGTGAGTCCATCTACGGTCCGTGGATGGTGTCCGTGAGTGCCACCTGTAACACTAGAAATCTGAAATCTCTATTTTCGGATACGGGGTGTTACAGCTTGACCTGAAACCTGAGCCTTAAAATGAAGTTAAAACGTTCAATAAAGACTCTTGAACAACTTTAAAGACTTGTTTTGACTTACTTTTTAACTTCTAGACTTGACTTCTAACTTCACTTGACTTTGATCCGAACTCGCCTTGAATTGGATTATGAATTCATGGTATATGATCACATGTTTATGGATGAGTTCTTGACGTTTAGACGTACCATGGAGTGTTGGAAACAACTATGAAATATAAGTACAATGCCAAGGAACATGCATGAAGAAGTGGGGAAAGAATGGAAAAGGTTGGCATCCTTGGCGCTCTGAGAGGCGCGGGGCGCCAGAACACAAAGCTCAGAAGGGGCCTGCTGGTGCTCTGCTAGGCGCGCCGCCCCAAGGGCTGGGCTTCAGAGGCCTATTTGGGGCGCGCTGGCTGGCGCGACGCCCCAGCCATTTTCCTCAAAATTTCGACTTTTTTCCTTCATTTTTCCAACTCTAAACCTCCTTAACTTCAATGGTTCCAGCCCAAAACACTTCGAATCATAAAACCCCTCAAAATACAATAGATTTAACCCGGAAACACAACCGGAAACATGTCCCAAATCAACAAGAACTTTAACACAATCACAAGACTTCAACAACCACAACAACAATGCTTCAACAAACACAACCAAATCTTTTCTCAGAAATAAAACGAGTTTGGCGTGTGGGGAAAAGAACCAACCCAACACTATAAACTCACATACCTAGTAGGGATCACCCCCAACGATATCCACGACGATCTTTGACGAAACCTTGCTTGATCTTCTCTTTCTCCTCTTCTTCTCCTCTTTACTCACAAACCCTCATTCTCACTCTTTTAAAAAGGGAAAAACTGATCTAAAATCAGTCTAACACCTTAATATATCCAAAAGAATTGGTTAGGGAAAAGACCAAAATACCCTTACAATTTTCGGACTGACTTCCCTTACCAACGGCCCAACTTTGAAAGGGCAAAACTAACTCATACAAACTCAGAATCGAGCAAACTAGATGGCGTTGGAAAGATCATTCAACAAGCTTCGTAAACATAACTAGAACTAAACCTAAATCATCCTGAGCTAGGAGTTATGACTGTTCAAAGTTGACCAAAAACTCATTTTTTTCCCACACTTAACCAAGTTTCCAGATTTTTAAACTCTTTCCAAAAATGACTATTTCCAATTCTAAGCCTCTTCATAGTTATTTCAAATTGCCGGATGTTACAGATACTTTTGCAAACTACCCCGCAAGACAGCTGACCTGATAAATCTAAGACATTTAGTTGCTCGGAATACAAACCTTTGGTACATATAAGCAAACTCACTAGTCTTCAAGTAGTTCAAAACATCTCTTGTGATCAGTGGAAAGATGTTGACCCTGTTGATTTAGTCAATCTTCGAGAATTAAGGATGGATGATATTAAGAAATCTTACTCCCTAAAGAACATAAGCAGCTTGAAAAACCTTAGCACTCTCAGATTGTCGGGTGAGTATGGTAACTCATCTCCATTCCCATCCCTTGAATTTGTTAATTGTTGTGAAAAGCTCCAGAAAGTGTGGTTAAGAGGGAGAATAGAGAAACTGCCTAATCTGTTTCCAAATTCCATCCCAATGATGGTTCTTGAGAACTCAGAACTGACAGAAGATCCGATGCCTATTTTGGGTATGCTGCCAAAACTAAGGAATCTCATACTAGAAGATGCTTATGAAGAAAAAGAAAGATGGGATTTAGGCACAAATGACATGCCTCTGATTAAAGGTCTTGGTATCTATGACTGTCCAAATTTAAAGGAGATTCCTTAGAGAATGAAAGACATGGAGCTGTTGAAGAGGTATTGATGGGGGCATTTCTGCCAAGCACTTGAAGACATTGGTTATTAATTTAAGGGCTGTCAATGAGAGTGGTTTTAGTGTTTGATTTCTTATAATTATGTTAAGCTTTTTGAGTGAGTGTAATTGGTTTGAAGATAATTGTTTTTGCCATAAATGATTTTGTGATGTTTTAATTAATTGGTCTACTGTATGCTCTCTTACTTATCCACATTTAAGACAATGCTTTATGTGTTAAAATGAAATTAGAAATACTAGTAAATGCTACTCTCTCTTGTCCACAATTCAGTAATTTTTTGTTCCTCTTTTATAGGGAAAATGGTCAAAAATATCCTTAAACTATGTGAAAGGAACTAAATGTCCTCCGTTTATAGTTTGACTTAAAAATGTCCTTACTGTCAATACTTTGATTCTATTTTTAGGATGAACTAGTCTTGAGAACGTGCGTTGCACGTTTGTCCCCTAATTGACATTAGAAAAGTTAATTTATATAATCATAGTGGAGCCTACAGAAATTCATCACTAAGTTTAAAGCTATGTCCTTTTGTATATAAGTTTGACATAAGAATATAACTCTTCACAAAATATAGCATGAAAATCTTGTGTCAGATGTTGGAGGTTTGATATTTTCAATACTTCATAAAAAAATAAACCTTTTATAATATCAGAAGAATTAATATATCTTAATTACTAAACGTAAGTTTTAATAATCCAAAAAGAAATTGTCTATAAAAAAGATATGTATAAAGAAAAACATTACAAAATGTCAAGGTGGTGTAACATCAAATTTATAGAAAAAATTACAAGTTTAAACAGAATAGAAAGAAAAGTAAATAAAGACATGACATCCATAATAAAAGACATCACATTAAAATATATAGAAAAAAATATTGTCATATTGATTGAATTACATTTTCTTAGAAGTCGACTTAATATAGACAAAATGTTTCATATGTATAAAAAACTGAAATCATTTTAAAAAAAAACAGAAAGGAACAAACGAATCGACTACAAAATAGAAAAGTCTTTGACTGACAATCTTTTGACATGTTTAAAGTTATGGGAAAAGCTTTATATTGTAACAGCTTAACTGGACGCAAATGCTATATTTTCTACTACAACATATATCTACCGCAGTATAGCTAATAGTAGTTTATTTAATTATACATTTGGAGATTATGTATTTCTTAATGTAAGGTATAGAATTGTTGTGCTAAAATAATATCTTCGTGGAATTCTGTTTGTTTCTAATTTTTCCAATTATTGTAGGTGATGTTTATTGGTGTAGTAGCCAATAGCCGGCAGTGTAGAATTGTTTTATTTGTTTGCTGTAAAATAGGTTACATTCAAAGTTGTATAACCATCTTTAATAGAGAGTGAACAGATGAATTAAAACTCATTTACAGAATTTGAACATAAAACTTGAATTTCTACAAGCCCCTAATCAATCAATACATGCCTACTTATTGAATCACCAACCTGAGAATAAACGATGGTAATCTAGGATCCCAAAATAGCACAATTTCATCACCAACACCCAATCCGCTATCATTGAACAATTCCTTAATCATTAGGCAACTTCCTAAAGCTAACAGTTTCACCTTCATACTTCTTAGGGTAATTCAATACAGGAACACACTCCAAGTTTATATTAATTTGAACATAAACTTTGAAATAATAGGATTCCAACATAGCAGAATTTCATCACCAACACCCAATCCACGATCATTGATCAATGTCATGCACGTTAGAGAGTAGTCATCACTACACAGCTTCCTAAAAGAAAAACTTACATCTTCATACCTATTAGTCCTGCCACACTTCTTCTCTGTTACATCCCACAAGCCAACGTGCGCCACATTCCCATTCACCAAACTTCTTGCCAGCTCCAACTTCCAGTATGGAAGAATGTAGTCAAACATGGCGAAAAATGAAATCCACAGCTCTCCAAAAGTGACTGGTAATCTTTTTCCTCATGTGCATCATGTTATTTGAATGGATTGTCTGGGAAGGGCCTGTCTCTATTAGCTCTCTACTGAAGGCGTGTTGTTAACTTTGTAAGAGAATATCTTCTTCCTACAAACCATAGAAAGTAATTGGAACATAAACGTTTGAAACCTAGGATCCCAATATATCCCAATTTCATCACCCACAGCCAATCGGTGAATGTTGGACAATCATATGACAGATAGAGAATAGTCATCATTAATCAGCCTCCGAAAAATAAAACCTGCATCTTCATTAAACATAGCAACACCCTTCCTGGCTCCGTTCACCAATTGTTTGGCTTTGTCCAAGTTCCAGTATGGAAGAATATAGTTAAACGTCTCGGAAAATGAAATCACCAGATTTACTTGATGTAGAACTTGAGGCATAATCTCTTTCTTGATCTTCATACTTTACTGTCGCATTGTGTAGATTCTTCATATTGTTAATGCCCTTCACATCTATAGTTATACTCCATTGACCTCCCAAATTTCATCTAATACTTTTTCTAGCATTGATAAATAAATATGCTTCCATCATCACTGGAGTGAGATCATTGAAAATTCATTACTCTAATCTAGCTTTGAGAATTTTTGCTTCAGCAATTAGATCAGGTCGAAATCTTCAATACCTCTCCATCAGAAAAACCATGCTGATTTAGAGGCCTGATCTGAGTAAAATGAGAACTACACTTTTTCAAGAGACAATTAGAGCAAGAAGTTCTCTTTTTTTCTTTTAATAACAAAAGGTCTCAAGGATATATAAGTGCTTACTAATACTCAAGGCACTATTGAACTGCAAGTGGAATGAGTAAATACAGATAGTCAGAAAATGAGAATGAAATAATGGTGCCCTGGGCCAAAAAAGCAATTCTCATATACTCACATACGCATTCAAACGACTTGTTAAAAGAAGTTCACACAGCCTATCCACTTGACTACATCAAGAATTACTTATTATCATAAAAGAAAAAACCTCTTCTGAGCAAAGAAATAAACAGTTCTCCAAGAATTTCCAATTGATATACATTTTCATTTACGGATCATTTATGAAGCCACAAGTTAATAACCTCACACCTTTTCACCATCACCAGAAAATGATCTAACAAGGAGAAAGAACAAAGTTACAAACAAAAAGGAGTATATCTAAAGTCTAGACTACATGCAACATGTATCAAGCATATTTATCATTAGAAACTACTGGTCATGTTCTAAACCTTTAACGTGAACAACCACAAATAGTCAACCAATCTGAAGTGTAGACTACATGAAGGTAGTGCACAAATGGTATCTCCTAGCTAATATAGCTAGCCAAAGTTACAATGAAGTTGATACTGCATAAACTTCAATATATGTTTTTCATCACAGGTTGTTTATCCCATTCTGGATAAATTAAAAGGGAATCTTGGTTTGTGGTGGTGCCACATAGGCTTGTCTAGGGTTATCTTTTATATATATATATATATATATATATATACGATAGTACTAGATAAGAGTGTCCGTGCTAGCACGAGCCCAATATTTGTTATTTTTTTGTCTCACTTTTTGTGACATAGATAAATTTTAATATGATTTTTAAATATTTTAAGTTGTTAATTATTGTAATTTGTAGTACTTTTTACGTAATTTTTAAATAATATATGTTACTTCCCGTGTCCTAATATATGTAGGGCAAATCTACTACTTAACTATAAGTGTGGATAACCACACATATGGCGGTCAACACCATGTTGTTAATCTTTATAGATTTACAATACTTTTTACGTAGTCTTCAAATTAAATAATACATGTTACTTCTTTTGTCCCATTTTAAGTGACACCGATAGATTAATTTTATGAATCAATTGAATTTTTTTATAAGCAATTGAATTTTTTATATGTTTTTTTAAAAGAACAAATGGACGATTTTTACATTTGTTTTGGATATTCCTAAACCAAGTCTACCATTCGTAAATCACACCAGGAGCCCTCATATATGGATAAGTCACCTTATAGATTAGTCAATTCGGCCCGAGACAACTCATGCTTTCTCCTATGAAATATCAATTGAGAAGTTCTATGATTTTCAGTAATAAATACAATAGATGAAACCGAAAATATGAACCCAAAGAAAGCAATTTAAGCAATGAATCCACTTTACCACAATCACACACTAATGAAGGGCAGGCAAGCTAATGCTACCAATAAAGATACCAATGATGCATACATGCAAGGAATAGACAATAATGGGTATCCATAATTAAAAATAGGTTTAACTATCTTCTAAGCCATCCAAAAAAGTACCTTTGGCTTAGTGGAAAGCTTTAATACATCTTTGTCCTTTTATCCAATCGTAATTCTTTATTCAGAAACCACATGGTCATGTTTCGTTTTTTTCTAAACTTTAATCATATAAGTGATAAGTGGACCCTTAATTGAACACATTATTTGAGGTCTTACTTTTATGTGTATCACCCATTTTCCAATATTCAGCCTCCTCTTTTTTTCAATCAAAATTAGTATTCCTGAAGATGGCTGATGCCGTTGTGTCATTTGCAGTTCAAAAATTGGGTGATTTCCTAATACAACAAGTTTCCCTGCTTACAAATCTGAGAGATGAAGTTAGATGGCTGAGAAATGAGCTACTCTTCATACAGTCTTTCCTCAGAGATGCAGAACTAAAGCAAAGTAGAGATCAAAGAGTTCAACAATGGGTGTTTGAGATCAACTCTATTGCTAATGATGCTGTTGCTATACTTGAGACTTATAGCTTTGAGGCCGGTAAACGTGCTAGTCGTCTCAAGGCTTGCGCTTGCATATGTAGGAAGGAGAAGAAATTTTACAATGTCGCCGAGGAGATTCAATCACTCAAGCAACGAATCATGGATATATCTCGCAAACGAGAGACTTATGGTATCACAAATATCAATTATAATTCAGGAGAAGGACCAAGTAATCAGTCTGCCATGGTTAGAACATTGAGGAGAACTACCTCATATGTGGATGATCAGGATTCCATTTTTGTTGGACTTCAGGATGTTGTACAAACATTGCTAGCTCAACTTCTCAAAGCAGAGCCTCGTCGAACCGTCCTCTCCATTTATGGCATGGGCGGATTAGGCAAAACCACTCTTGCAAGAAACCTCTACAAAAATCCTAACATAGCCTCTAGCTTCCCTACACGCGCTTGGATATGTGTTTCGCAAGAGTACAACACAATGGATCTTCTTAAGACTATCATAAAATCAATCCAAGGTTGCGCCAAGAAAACTCTAGATTTGTTGGAAAAGATGGCAGAAATAGATCTAGAAAATCACCTTCGTAAGCTATTAACAGAATGCAAATACCTTGTGGTGGTTGATGATGTATGGCAGAGAGAAGCATGGGAGAGTTTGAAAAGAGCATTCCCGGATGGCAAGAAGGGCAGCAGAGTCATTATTACCACGCGCAAAGAGGATGTCGCCGAAAGAGCAGACGACAGAGGTTTTGTTCATAAACTTCGTTTCCTAAGTCAAGAAGAAAGTTGGGATCTCTTTTGTAGGAAACTACTTGATGTTCGAGCAATGGTTCCAGAAATGGAAAGTCTAGCTAAGGATATGGTGGAAAAGTGTAGAGGCTTACCTCTTGCAATTGTTGTATTGAGCGGACTACTTTCACATAAAAAGGGGCTAAAAGAAGGGCAAAAGGTGAAAGATCACCTTTGGAAGAACATTAAAGAAGATAAATCTATTGAAATCTCCAACATACTATCCTTAAGCTACAATGATTTGTCAACTGCGCTCAAGCAGTGTTTTCTTTACTTTGGTATTTTTCCAGAAGATCAAGTGGTCTGAGCTGATGACATAATACGGTTGTGGATGGCGGAGGGATTCATACCCAGAGGAGAAGAAAGAATGGAGGATGTCGCTGAAGGCTTCTTGAATGAACTGATAAGACGAAGCTTGGTTCAAGTGGCTTATACATTTTGGGAAAGAGTTACTGAATGTAGGGTTCAGGATTTACTCCATGATCTTGCGATACAAAAGGCATTGGAGGTAAACTTCTTTGACATTTATGATCCAAGAAGCCACTCCATATCCTCTTTATGTATCAGACATGTGATTCATAGTGAAGGAGAAAGGTACCTCTCACTTGATCTTTCTAACTTAAAGTTGAGGTCAGTTATGTTCTTCGATCGAGATTTTCGTAAGACGATTCTTATAAACTTCAGGAGTGTGTTCCAACATCTATATGTGTTGTACTTGGAAATAGATAATTCGAATAGGTGTATAGTACCTGATGCTATAGGAAGTTTGTACCACCTCAAGTTGTTACGCTTGATAGGTATCCGTGATGTTCCCTCTTCCATTGGCAACGTCAAGAATCTACAGACACTTGTTGTCAATGAGGGGAGATACCTTTGCAAACTACCCTGCGAGACAGCTGACCTGATAAATCTAAGACATTTAGTTGCTCAGTATACAAAACCTTTGGTACATATAAGCAAACTCACTAGTCTTCAAGTTCTTAATGCTGTTGGTTGTGATCAATGGAAAGATGTTGATCCTGTTGATTTAGTCAATCTTCGAGAATTAAGGATGCATAGTATTATGAAATCTTACTCCCTAAACAACATTAGTAGCTTGAAAAACCTTAGCACTCTCGCATTGAATTGTCTTGAAACTGAATCATTCCCATCCCTTGAATTTGTTAATTGTTGTGAAAAGCTCCAGAAATTGTGGTTAAGTGGGAGAATAGAGAAACTGCCTCTGTTTCCAGATTCCATCACAATGATAACTCTTTTCGATTCCTATTTTGGGAAGGTTGCCAAACCTAAGGAATCTCCGATTGTCTACAGCTTCTTATGAAGGAAAAGAAATAATGTGCAGTGATAACAGCTTCAGTCAACTAGATTGTCTACAGCTTCTTATGAAGGAAAAGAAATAATGTGCAGTGATAACAGCTAGAAAGATGGGATTTAGGCACAAGTGCCATGCCTCTGATTAAAGGTCTTGGTATTCATAACTGTCCAAATTTAAAGGAGATTCCTGAGAGAATGAAATACATGGAGCTGTTGAAGAAGAATTATATGTAGTTTTCAAGCATATATATTGTTATACCGCATTTTAACTCGAGGTCAAAATGGTGTACGACATTTTGGTGATTTCCAAATTAATTAACTTAAGAAGTCGCCACCTAATTAATTATGGTGAATTAGGACACCTAAATATTTAACTAAGTAATACTAAAATGACTTCAATTAGATGGTCTACTAAACTTAAGATTCTAAGTAAGGACTCTAATTATCCTAAAGGGAAGGGATAAGGCATCCTTTAAGATTCGTTAAAAATACGATTACCGACCAAACTTAGGTTAAAAATGAAAAGAATGCTAAAGGTTAAGTAATTGAGTAACCAAGTTGGAAAACATTTTTTATTTTAAAGCTCTTTTTTACAATTTTATTAGAATGAAAAAGATTTAAGAAAAGAGTAATTTATTTAGATCAATTTAGACAAATCCTGTTGACACCCAATTTTGGACCTCCACAATATAAATTAATCATCGAGCTTCATAAATTCTAAACGATTTGAAATAATTGACCTTATAAAATTCAAAATATTTTCAAGCTAGTTTTATGTGATTTTGTCATTTGTTGGGAACTTTTAAATAATGTATACACACGCGCACACACACACACACACACACACATATATATATATATATTATTAGTTAGTATATTTTATGAATATTCGAATTATTGTCTCAAAAGTATTTTAGTTTTAGGTAAATATTTTGCCAACTAATTTGGTTTAAGTAATAGTTTCTATTTTAAATTAATTAGTTTATAATTAAGTTAATTATTTTATTTTGTAAAGATTAAGAAGCTCGTTAATTAATATTAATTTGTTTCATTTAATCTTTAGTCGGATTCACTAATAAAATTCAATTTGGCTAGATTGTTAATTCATTTGCCTAACCTTTTTATTGCAATTTTAACCATAAATTTCCCCACCCTAAACCTAATTGAGACTATTTTGGGCCATTTTCCTTAAACCATTTCAGCCCACTCCGTTTTCAGTTCAATTTTTCAGCAACCCATTCTCTGCAGCCCAACAACAAATAATTCCCAGCCCAATTCCAGCACCCATCAACAACAATACATACAACAAATAACCCAAAACCGACCCCACATCATTCTTCTTCTCCAGCAATTCAAGAAACCCAGAACTGGTACAGCAGAGAAAGAAGCACGATTTTCTCCCCTTTCCTCTTTCGGAATGGAGCAAAAATTGCAAGAAAAGGTGTCTCTCCTTAATTGGTGAAAGGAATTTGAAGTTTTGAATTTCAAATTTGGCCTTTTGAATCCGAGCTTTATCCCTTTCCCCCCAAAAAATTCGAACCCTGATTCTCTACTATAAATACCTTGTTCTTCTACAAGTTGTGGGGGATTTCTTTTTTTTTCGGAGTTAAAAATATTCTTGTGTTAGAGAATCATTAAAGAAAGTAAAGAAAATATTAAGAGGAAGTTGTTGGAATTTGGGAGGACATACAGAAACTAAAATCAGAGAGTGAGAATTTCGGTTTGATAGAGTCTTTGCTCGTTTTCTCTGGTTTGTTGTCGGTGTTCGTGGTCGTGTGGTGGAAGAGCTCGCTCCAGCTCAGCTGTCCCAAGTTCGCTGCTCCCCGAAAGGTAAACTTCTTTTGATCTTAACTCGTTTTAGTTGGCGTTTCATTTGGGAATTGAAGCTCTCTGTCGGTTCTTTCTCTCCCTCTCATGAATGCATCTGTTTCATTTTGATTCACTGTTAAAGTTCGATAATCGCTCGTTTAATGTCTTAGTTGATATTTTTCCTTAGTTGTTGGAGATGAAAGTTTGACAGTTAAAAGTTTTAGTTGTCTTACTGTTGGTTCGTTTTATTCTGTTTTGAGGAAGTCGGCTGAATCCATGACTCGTTTTGCTTAAAATAGTTTGATGTTCAAGTGCAAGTTTACTAGCTCGTGATTTTTTTTATTTTTGTGTTTTTTCTCTTCCTTCCATTTTTTTTATTTAGGTTTTGATATTAGAGTTAAATCTTTGTGTTTGTTGTGAAAGGAATAATGCATTCTGTCATTTATTGTTCATAATGCTCATTTCTTTTTCTTTTTTTTTTACATATCTAACTTGCCTTACTGTAAAAAATAAAAAAATAAAAAAGATGAATCTTCCTTACTCTTGGCATTCTCGTGATATATATATTATGTCATAGTAGTATACATTCTTTAGTTTACTTCATTATTTTATTAGATATCTTGTGTTAGTAGTATTTCGATTAGTTCATATATTCCTCTATGTGTTGTTATTATTAAAAATGGATGAGTTCATGGTCGCCTCTGTTTTTGTTCTCGCATTTTTGTCAATATGCCTCCATCTGCTGCCTTATTCTCTTGTGAAGTTTCAATTCATTAAGTGGAACTTCGGTCAGTTTGAGCACAACTATTATATGTTATAGTCCAAGCATGATTGTAGCATATTTAGTTTTGTAGTCTAAGCATGATTTTAGCATATTTAATTTTCTTTCGAATGACCAATTGGTGATTTTTTTCCTCAACTCTTTTTATTTTTTTCTTATTGTATATAGTTGCGAATTTTGTTAAAATAATTCATGGTTCGCCCTTTAAGTGTGAATATTAATCTTTGTTGTATTCCTTTTGTATGTGACACTTGCCTTGAGTCCACGAGACTCTTCCCTTGCATTTGGAGTCGGATTGAAACCCAACACCGTTATCGAGTCAATCACAATGAAGTACAGGTCCCAAAAGTGAAATGCAGGCCTGTAAATCAGGTTTTGAGGTTCCGGGAAGCTGAAAATAGACTAATATACCTGCTGTATACAACGATATACAGTCAGAAAATATGGTATACAGGTCAAAACGCGAATGTGCAGAGTAAAAAATGCAGAATTAAGGAATTTAAAACAAAATACAGGTTTGGGAGTCCGAGAATTAGTGGTATACACGGTGTATACATCGAATATACACTTGGCGTATATCGTGAGCAAGGAGGATGGAAATGGGGCCAAAAGCCCAATTTACTTATTTATTTATTTTTTGCAGGTTTAGCAGATTTGTGGATTTGGGCCTTTTTGGCCCAAATTCAATATTGTCTTTCCTTTCCCTTTCCTATTTATTTGATATTGTATTTGACTAACACTTTGATTATCCTATGGTTTAATTTAATTAAATTCCTCAAGATAGCCATTTTTTTAAAATTATTTTTTATTATATATATATATATATATATATATATATATATACATATATATTTAAATTAAAGTATCTTTGTGTTATACTTAGCTTTAATTTTATTTGTCTTGTCACTTATGTTATTTCCCCTTTTGAAAATTCCCCTTTAGTTCATTCCCCCTTAAAATAAATAAAGTGATAAAAATAATAATGGTAATAAATAAATAAGTTAAAATAAATTAGTTTTCTTACTAAGTTAAAATTTCAAGATAAATTAGTTTTCTTACTAAGCTAAAATTTCAAGATAAATTAGTTTTCTTACTAAGCTAAAATTTCAAAATAAATTAGTTGTCTTTCTAAGTCAATTTCATAAATAAATAAATAAATAAATATATATATATATATAGTTAATATAAATTAGTTCTTTTACTAAGTTAAAATTTCAAAAAAATATATAGTTAATATAAATGAGTTCTTTTATTTAGTTAAAATTTCAAAGTTAGTCAAAAAATCACTTTTAGTCAAATCGCCGGTCAACCGCAAGTTAGCGGGCATTCCGAGGGCCTAACACCTTCTCGGAATGTACATTTGAACTCGAACCCGTTTTCAATTGATTTTGTCTGTTTAAATCTTTTGGAAACCTTATAGTTTTTCTTGATTTTTACTAAAAAAAAAATTAAGTGGCGACTCTGTCCTTTTGGAAACCCGATTTCTCTTAAACCATAAGTTTAATCGGTTTTTCGAAAACTAAGTCATTTTTCCCTATATATATATTTTTAAATAAAACAAATCCATGACTAAAAAAAAAAAGTAATTAAAAAATAGACATTTGTTCATTGATTGACAAGGTGTTTCCTTTAGAAAAAGTTTTAGAAAAATAAGAATTTAGAACAAAATATTTTCTTTTTCTTTGTTGAAAGACATTGCCAAGTTTGAACAAAACGGTATAAATTAGTGAGTTTAAAAATGATGCAAAATGGAATGTTTAAAAAGAATTTGCCAAGTGAAGTTTATAAAAGCTAAAGTAACTAATAGGTTTGTTTCTAACCAAAGGTATCCAAACCCAAACATTTATGTTAAGTCAACTATTATGAATCCAAACTAGAAATATCTAAATCACACAAGCAAGTATAACATGTAAAGAAAAACACGTAAACAAATAATGCAAAATGTAAGTAGCCATAAGTGACTCCAAGATAGGACCACTTGTTTTGCTTGCAATTTCGAATGGTCAAAGATGTAGTGAAGACTCCATGTGCGGGTGTGAGGATAATGTTGAGTCTATGAGACTCATGATTTGCTAGAGTCTTGAATCAAAGACTCCATTTTGCTCCCAAAGTGTTCATGCAAATAAAAGGAAGTAAAGAAGTTAGCACGAGTCGACTTTAATCAATATTGATTAAACCAAACATGAAGACAATAAAAGTCACAACAAAGATATTATCCGGAATGGAAGATATGCAAGCACGGGAAACTTTGAACCCAACTAGAAGCAGCCATATACATGCCCTTTAGGTACAAAAATAATTCCCAACTTCAACAGGTTTTTAAACTACAACATGATCAATTGACATTGACTTTTACATGGATTATACTAAATATTAAGAACTAGAAATAAACTCAATTAACTCTCTACTTACATAATAGAAGAGAGGCTTCAACAAGCAATAAAAAAAAAGCTTAAACTAAAGTTTATATGTTGGCATAGATATAGAGTAGATTGTGGCAGTGAGCATAGTTATTTCTTCCCGAAAAACCAGTGAGCAAGCACTAATCAAACCATTTGCAGAATAAAGGCATGAGGTAATTTAAAATCAAAACAAAAACTGATTCAAAATGATAAATTACTCACAAAATGAGACCATTCGTTAAGCATGTGACGACTAACGTGAAAGGGATATAACTTCAGATTTGTATGAGTCTCGAGCAAATCCAATTTTTAAGCATCAATTTTATATAATAACTAAGCGAAGCTGAAACTGTTCATGATACATTAACTTCTCAAAAATAGACAGAAACAGAGAAACATAGAAGGCAAATATCACTTTTACTATAGTTATATTGAGCATAAATCACTTTTGATATATATACCATTTTAATACTGTAACAAAGAAAGTATTTTGATTAAGTAAAAAAGAAAACAGAGAGGATGAGGAGTGGAATATCACCTGCTATAGGACAGTGAATGGGGCTGCTAGATCAAGTGTCTATAATCGAACAATGACGAACTCAAACAAGCTCGAAACTTGAGTTTTGGTCGAGATTGAAAGAGGATGCGAAGGCAATTTTTTTAGAGCAGAAAATAGTAGTTAAGCAGTAATATGGTGTAATGGAAAAGCTTCTTAAAAAAAATGAACGCCAAAGCTGCTATGGAGGTCAAAGGACTGAAAATCTTCCCCTTAAAAATGAAGGCCGAGGTTCCTATAAATAGTGAAAAAAACTAGGTCTTTAAGATTGAATTTTGGGCGGGATATCGATTGAGAAAATGGCTGTTTGAATTCAGAAATCGTACCTTTGATTCTCCATCAGAGATTCAAAAAGTCTTTTGGCTTCTTGTTGATCAAATTAAAGAAGGGAGATGTTTATCATGAAGAGGAAGAGAGTGTCTTGTTTTCCGCAGAAGAGAAGACGTTGCTCTTGCACGAAAATAGAGAGACTGAACTCTGTCCATGGTTAAAGGTCTTCTGAAATTTCCTCAAAGAGGAAGAACGATGCTTTGGGACAAGGCGCAGCTGCTGTACAAGTTAGAATAAGGGCTTGCGTTTGGGCTGAAATTTTGAGTGGATTTGGGATGAGTTTTTGGGCTATTTTGGACAGATTTGATATAAAATATGGGCTGAAAAGTTTTGGTCTTATTTGAGGCTGTTGGGCCAAATTTCTCACCCTTTTTCCTTTCTTCTTTTAAATTATTTTTGGGCTTCTAACTTAATAACTAATATAATACATATATTAAAAAATGATAACTAATGATTTGCATAATAAAATATCAATATTAAAACCTTACACTAATATAAAGTACAACTACAAAAAAAAAAAGATTTTATAATTAATTAAATAGGTTAGAAACTTGAGAGAAGGCGACAACAAATAATTATTTTAAGAAAAGAAGGTGTAAAAGTGACAATAATCATTTCAATAATAAACATATAATTTTAGTAGATAAATAGTCATAATAGTAAAAATAGTTACGAAAAAGGATAATTTGATGAGTTATTAAATTAGAAGCTCGAAAACAATGAATTGGAAGAAAGGAGGGTCAAAATTGGGTGTCAACATATATATATATATATATATATATATATATGATGTCTTCATAATCGTAGAGGTATTGATTTCTGCCAAGCACTTGAAGACATTGGTTATTAATTTCAGGGCTGTCAGTGAGAGTGGTTTTAGTGTTTGATTTCTTATTGTTTTAAGCTTTTTGAGTGACTGTAATTGGTTTGAACATAATTGTTTTAATTAATTGGTCTACTGTATGTTCTTTTGCTTATCCATATTTAAGACGATGCTTTATATGTTAAAATGAAATTAAAAAGAGTATATGGTACTCTCTCTTGTCCACAATTTAGCATTTTGTTCTTTCTTTTATAGTGAAAATGGTCAAAAATACCCTTAAATTATGTAAAAGGAATAAAAATGTCCTCTGTTTATAGTTTGACTTAAAAATGTCATTACAGTCAACTAGAGTTCCTTCAACTCGAGGATCTTTCAAAGCTAGAAAGATGGGATTTAGGCACAAGTGCCATGCCTCTGATTAAAGGTCTTGGTATTCATAACTGTCCAAATTTAAAGGAGATTCCTGAGAGAATGAAATACGTGGAGCTGTTGAAGCGGTCTAATAAATACCTGAAGCTTTTTGAGTGACTGTAATTGGTTATTAATTTCAGGGCTGTCAGTGAGAGTGGTCTTAGTGTTTGATTTCTTATTGTTTTAAGCTTTTTGAGTGACTGTAATTGGTTTGAACATAATTGTTTTAATTAATTGGTCTACTGTATGTTCTTTTGCTTATCCATATTTAAGACGATGCTTTATATGTTAAAATGAAATTAAAAAGAGTATATGGTACTCTCTCTTGTCCACAATTTAGCATTTTTTTGTTCTTTCTTTTATAGTGAAAATGGTCAAAAATACCCTTAAATTATGTAAAAGGAATAAAAATGTCCTCTGTTTATAGTTTGACTTAAAATGTCATTACAGTCAATACTTTGGTTAAAAAATGTCCTTGCAGTCAATACTTTGGTCCAGAAATGCCCCTATAGTTACAAAATGTCTTTTTTCGAATAATTTTTTTTTTTCGTGTTAAACGCATCGTCTCCTAATTAAAATATTATTAAAGAATACTATTCTTGTTTTCTTTCTTCTAAAAATCACTTTAACAAATAAAAATGTAGGAAATATTTTGTTTTCTTTTTAATCTCATTTTATCAATTAAAATAGAATAACTTCATGTACCCTTTTGACAGATAATATATATAAAAGATCATAGTATATTTGTCACGCCCCGAGCCTACACCCTGGGCGGGACCGGCACCTGGAGACCATTGCTGGCCCCAGGCGAACCCTTGGCCTGGCTTTCTTAACTCAGCGGAAACCTAACTCAATAGAATAACTCAACGTCATGCAAAGACATAAACAACTTAACTAATAAAAATATGGCCCAAAGGGCAACTCGAGTCTCAAAATAGAATATTTACACACATATACATATACATGGATGAGAGACTCAAAACTAACTGACTGACTGACTGTCTATTGAAGCCTCCAATATACTGAGATGGATGTGGGGACAGACCCCGCAACATCCTAATAGAACAAAACTAAGTACACAAAATAATTGAGTCCTCCGGAATGCAAGGAGGCTCACCACAGACTCTGGAGTGCTCAGTTGGATCAACGACGTGCAGGATGCTGATCCGGGGTACCTGTATCTGCATCATAAGACGATGCAGGCCAACTGGCATCAGTACATGGAATGTACGAATATGTGAGCTGGAAAAGCTGAACCACAACTTAAGCTTGAAAGGAGAACAAGAGATCACTTACCTTGACTCTGAACGACTCATATACATAACTGGACTCAAAGTAAAGCAATAAGACACGAGCCACACATATAAAGCTTGTAAAAGAATGTAAACAACTTAGATCGTTAAGGATGAAATGATAACAAACTCCACTTTTCTTTTATAAACATAATACAGCTTTTGTGGGAGGTTCTTTAACCGACAACCACCACTACGAGCCTTAGTGATGATACAATGTTTTACCTCACGTTGCCAAAGGACCATCCTATACCTTGCCATCGATATAGGACCTTACTTTTGCTTAGTGGATCCACTAGCCTAATCTTACGTGATCATCTAAATAGAATGATACGTCAAGTCCCATGTTGGCGCATGGTTCTTATGGAGAGTCGAGTTAATATGAACTCGTGTCCCCAATTCGGTGCTCAATACTACTCCCAAAAATACTTTGGCTCATGCTTTTAAAATAACTTCTTTCTTTGATTGAGACGATTACTCAAAACTTAGCCCAAAGGCTCTTTTGGAAAACATGGCTCCTTTCTTACTTAAATGTAAAAAAACATTTAAAACTTCTTTGGGAAGTACATAGTTCCCTAATAACTTTGGAGAAATGGACTCGACTCTTTACTCCTTACTTTACTTAAACTCTTTACTTTTGACTTGACTTGAAACTCTTAACTCAACTTGAGACTTGAAACGACTCTTGAAAAGCTTTAAAGACTTGCTTTGGCTTGCTTAACTTCTAAGCTTGGCTCTAACTCCACTTGACTTCTAACTTCACTTGACTTGATCCTAACTTTCTTGAATTTAATAATGGATTCAAGGACTTGATTGGTATTTCGAAGGACCTCATGGTGTTTAGGAATGATTTGGGGCAGCCAAACTAAAGAAAATCTTCGAACATAAATCATGAAAACAGTGGAGTCCGCGTCCTGTCCGCGACGCGGAGAAGATTTTGTTCACAGAGGGAACAAGTCCGCGACGCGGACGTGCTCCTCGCAAGCTGCCCGACTTTCTCCTTCACGTTACCAACTCTAAACTTTCTAACTTCAAGGGTTCCAGCCCCAATCACTTAGAAACATGAAATCCCTCAACATTCAATAGATTTCAACTCAAAACCCCAACCGAAAACAAGTCCCAAATCATCAAGAATCTCAACATTTCAATCAACAACAATACCAACAATAATTTCAACAACAACCACAACTAACAACTTTAACAACTTTAACAACTTCAACCACAACAACTTACAACTTTAACAACAAAGCCAATCCTTTCTTAATGAATAAAAGGGGTTAGGTGTGTGGGGGAAAGGATCACCCAACACTAAAAGCTCACATACCTTGATAGGGATCACCCCCGACGAAAATCCGCGATGATCTTGACGGAACTTGCTTGATCTTCCTCTTCTTCTCTTCTTCTCTTCTTCTCTTCTTCTTCTCTTCTTCTTCTCTCAAAACCCTCACTCTCACTTCTTTTTAAAATGGTAAAACTGATCAAAATGATCAGCCTAACACATTTTTATAACCAAAATAAAAGGCTAGGGAAAAGACCAAAATGCCCTTAATGATTCCCGGACGGATTTCCTTGTCAACTGCCCAACTTTCAAAGGTCATAACTCGCTTATACGAACTCGGAATTGAGCAAACTCGGCGGCGTTGGAAAGATCGTTCCACGAACTTTGCAACCATAACTGGAATTCCACCTAAATCATCCTGAGCTAGAATTTATGGCTGTTCAAAGTTGGCCAAAAATTCACATTTTTCCATACTTAGCCAAAATTTCCATAACTTTAAATTCTTTCCAAAAATGAAAATTTCAAATTCTAAGCCTCTTCAATTATTTCATATTGCCGGATGTTACAATATTCATCATTAATTTATATTTACTAGTTTCACGGCTCGTACGTTGCACGTGCGTATCATATATAAAGTATACGATGTTGTAAAATAGTATTAATATTACTAAATTAAAACTTTTTAGTAAATAATTATAATTTAAAGAACATAGGACAAGTATTTTTAAATGATTAATACAAATTTTCATAGAGTTACATGCATTTTGAGATCAAAATGACCGGATATTATTGAAGCATTTCAAAATACATTCAAAGTTTAAATATGGGAAGAAAGTGACAGTTCTTTAGAAGTATCATTATTTACTTCACTCAATTTTGTAAACAAATCTAACCAACAAGATTTTTAAAAAATGTCATCAATAGTCTTTCCTCTTGAGATTATGAACATAATTGATGGACACCATTTAAGTATAATTTTTCTCTTAAATATTCATACTTGAAATTTAGTATGTGCATGCCACTAATAATGATTACCATAAATATTTCAATATTTTTATCTTTATTCGTAATCTATCTTTTACCAATTAATATTTGAGTAAAACTATCATAGAGAGGTAATTCTACAAAAAAAAAAAAAGGTACTTTATTGTTATACGAATGATGGTTAAATTGAGGTTTGAGTTTATGTCAAATATTTAGCTTGACCAATTATTTGATTTAGATATACATATATATTTCAGTAGCTAATTTAATTTTAATATATGAACAACATCACCTTTGGTGAAAAATATTTCATTTCTTTAAGTTTCTATCTTATCTTTGTAGAATTGTAGTCTTCTTCTTTTTCTTGCCTCATACATATCATATAGTTGTTGTCTAATGAAAGTAGCTAGAATCTTATAGAAGTTGTATCGTGATACAATATATTAAACTTTTTCAATAATAAAAATTAATAGATGAATAAAATTTAAAGTATTGTTTATAGAATCTTTAATTTGATTTAAGATTATTTTATGACCAATCACTATTTGTCATGAAACTCGTAAGAAAAAATATGATTGTGAATTTATGAATGATTTGCTACGATTTGTTCACCAACTCTTTCTTATGTGGTACCTCAAATTTCGTTGAATTTTGAACTTAATCAACTGTATTGCAAATAACCCTGAGATTTTTTAAGAAGAAGAAGAGTAGAAAACTTTAAAAAATCGTAGTTTAAAAGTGAGAGGGAGCCCTCTATTTACAGCTAACAAATAGTAGTATTAATTGATGTTAATTGTTCCTTATCAGAAAAGTTATAACCTTTCGAAAAACTCACTGCTCATCGGAAAAATCACAACCTTTTGCAAAAGTCACAACTCATCGGAAAAGGCACAACCCTTTGAAAATGTCAAAATCCGTCAAAAAAGTCACAACCCTTTGAAAAAGTCACATTGATTTGAGAAAATCACAACCCTTTAATAAGAAAGGGTATCTACATTTAATATAATACAAATAATTAAATTAATAAATAAAATAAATTGAGTATTTTTAATTGGGGGTATTATAGTAATTCAATATTCAGTTTAGGAGTTCATGCTTTTAAGGTAGTATAGATAGATATAGATATAACAATAAAAAATAATGATAATAAAATAAGAATTATTTTCATTTCTTATTTTTTTCTGAATTGAAGTAAGATAAACATTTGCTAATTTTTAAAAAAATATTAGAAAAAGAGTGTGTTAAAAAGAAAATAATAATATATTTATTTAGAAAATGAGTATTTTTGACCCATTAAATAACAATAAGGGCATATTTTGGATCAAACTACAAACGGATGGTACTTTTATTCCTTTCGCATAGTTTAAGAGCATTTTGAACCAAAATATTGACGGTAAGAATATTTTAAAGCTAAATTATGAACGGAGGACAATTTTTTTAATTTTCCCCCCCTCTTTTATACAAATAATATTTGTGTTAAATCAACAGAGAAGAAGCTGTCACTTGAAGACATTCACCTTCATCAACTTGGCTTCTCCAACCATCAATCAACTTGGATTATTTCAACATTCTGTTTTTTCTTATGTTTTGTTTTTTCAATGTTTAATTTCTTTTTGTTTTTGGAAACATGTGTTGGAAGAGAACTTTTATTTATTTATTTTGTGATGACCTAATTAACGGAACAAAGTTAAAAATGTTCTTAAATTATGTAAAATGAATAAAAATAGCCTCAGTTAATAGTTTGATCCAGGGGCGGAGCTAGCCTTCTGTTAGAGGGTTCATCCGAACCTCCTTCGGTGGAAATTTTTACTATTTATACATGGTTAAAACTATTTTTTATGTATATATAATAGACGTTGAACCCCCTTCAGTTAATTGGTGTGTTTAGTTCTTCAACTATTGAACCCCTTATTAAAAATTCTAGCTCCGCCACTGATTGGATCCAAAAATATCATTGTCTCTAATAATTTGATCTGAAAATGCTCTTATTGTTACTTAATAAGTCAAAACTGTCTTTTTTCAATTAAATATGTTATCTCTCTTCTTTTTTAAACACGTTCTTTTCCTAATAATGATTTTTCTCATTAGAAAATGTTTATCCTACTTCAATTTATGAAAAAATTAATAAATAAAAATGTTTTCTATATTATTGGAAAGTTTTTTGTCGTTATCTAAATGAAAAATAATGACAGGGTTACTATGAGGGCATATAATAAAAGAAGTTGAGAACTCGCCTAGTGTGCAGTGAGAATAACAAAAAAAAAAGAACTTGCAAACTCGCTTGGTGTGGAGCGATATTGGGTGGGTGGGTGGGGGGGGGGGGGGGCTAGAGAGCGAATCACTCATAAGTAGCGAGAAAAAACGTTAAAATAAAAGAGAAAATCGCTTGTAAGTCAGCGAGATGATCCATTTTTTATGCCGTTAACGATAGTTATAGCACAAACATATCTCGCTCCTTCTCTAGCGAAGTGTCCCTTTTGATTAAACCGAAAATTGAATGGCCCTTTATGTATTTTGAAGGAAAAAATTGATGTTTTTAACTTTGACTTTGAAATTTGATCATCCCAATATAACCCATGAACGAGTTTTTACATCAATTTAAAAAGAAAAAGAAAAAGAAAGATAATATATACTGGTAGGGAACTACATGTGATTACTACTAAAGATAAATTCGATATTTGGATCTGAATTGTCTTACCTTGCTATCATAACATTATTTTTGTTTTTATCCATTAAAAAAAATATACATTTATTTATTTATATTACTAGTAATATCTTTCATCACATAATTATCCCTCAATTAGTAAAATGTTTGGACTTTTTTCATGTGAGAAACCCATTCTCATTGAAAAAGGAAATTAATACATTTTAGCTCAACTTTTAATTAATTAATGTCAAATTTAATAAAAATAAATAAAAACAATCGTAGACAATCTCCAACTATTAGAATTTTACAATATGCATATATAATGGGTTATATAAATTTTGAGTTTGGCCTTTTTTTGTTTTTTCTTGTTATTCCAAGTCCTCTACTTTATTTTATTTTTATTTTAATATTTTTAATTAAATGTTTTTTACTCGACTTACTGGGTTGGACCAATCCAGTCTTGATTAAGCCTCATGAGTCGACGAGCTTATTTAGGTTAGGCTAAACAATCTCGTTCTTAAATGAACTTTAGCTTTTTTTTTAGCTCAATCCTATCAAATCGCAGATTAGGTTGGATTTAGGTGAAGCAATGGACCAAGTCCAAACTAACAGCTCCAAAATCTACGAGGTTTAGAAATAGAAAATCTTCTTAATTACAAAAAAATCAGCAAAAATGGCCGCATGCATATATAATGAATTGCTTATATGTTATGTATTGATATTGTATAAATAGTTATTTAATGTATCAATATTGGATAATAGCATATAGTTATGTATTTATAATGTATAACAATGTATTATATATATATATATTACCCTTGAGGTTAAGAGTTGGTGCAACAAAGGTGTTTGATGGTATGCTTGAACCAAATAAATGATTTTTCATTATTTTCTCTTACAGATTTTCTACAATATATTTCTCTGTCAATTCTGAAGATTTTGGTTCAATATTGACTTTCTTTGGCTTCTGATGGTGAGTCTAAGTTGTTATGATTGAAGAAGATAAATGAAGATTATTATTGCACTTATACATAGTAAAAAAAATACCTACTTTTATGATAAAACTTTTTGGTGCTTTAGTGATTGATTGGAAAAACATTGGCATATTTGATGAGAGAAGATGAAAAAGTTAAGATATTGGAGTACAGATGTCTCCCTTGACAGTGTTGGCTTCGTTCCCTACATAGGATTTCTATGATGAGTCCAATATGGCTACCAATCAACTGCTTTTGTTATGAAAAATACAGGGATCACCTGCTCAAATTTATTGATAATGAGTCAAGGTATGTATAGATTTTAAAATGAATTTTATTATATGCTATGCGTCTATGTTGTTTGAACTCTTCAAAGATGTTATTAGGTGTGTGTCGGGTTCTCCAAAAGTAGAGTATTTTTAGAGAATTCAACACAGATAGTGCATCAAAAGTGAAGAGTGTGTGCAACTTAGCTATGCACAACTCTATAAGAGGCTATTAACTTCTGTTCTTATGAAAAATACAGGGAATATTTGGTTGAGTTTATTGGTAGTTTTTAGAATTTATTCTCTTCCCCTAACTAAAAGTCCATTACAACTACCTATTCTTTTCCATGGTGGTCAGTAACTGTTATATGCTTTTAATTTCGATAAATGGCACACCATTGTGAAATGAAAATGTTGATAGATTAAGAATGATCGCACACAACTTTGTTGAAGGAGACACACGCTATGATTAATTTGAGCAAATCACGTATGCACATAAATTCTCCAAGTTATGTTTTTTTCGTCCCGCTATTTGAATAATCAAAATTGTCCGAAACATTGATAATAACAGAATCGTCTCTGTCATCAACATAAAGTTTATATGACTTTTGAATTACCAAACGAGTTTGGCATAGTCAAAAAGTATTGTATTAGATAACTTATCTTTGATCTGTTGTAAAAAAGCATGTTATATCTTAGAAGATGACATGATGTATTTATTTGCAGGAACAAATACTTAAAATGAATCAATCGAAGAAGCTTTTTGTTCATACTTCCAAGTTGTAATGATTTTTTAATACTGATATGATATTTGTCATTAGTCCATATTTAAATTTAACCATTTGAACAACATTTTACTTAGGTGTACGGTATAATTTTCCGGTGAAGGATGTCCAAATGTAGCTCCGCCCCTGCTCACCTGCATAGTGGGGAAGAGGTTGTTGAGTATTTCGTCACCACTGTTTGCATGTAAGGATTCAATCCATTTTCCATTGTCAGATAGTTTTTCAAATGATTTTGCGATTACTTATATGAATATCAGAAAGCGATACTTATGGTGTTAGGATTACTAATACTTGCTCCAAAATAAGAAAAATAGAAAAATTAAATTATATATACTTCTTTGGTATTTATTTATATAAGTAAATTATTAATGAAATTTTGCCAAGTCTATAACGTGGAAGTCCAATTGAAATTGTACTACATTATTAAAGCTGCTGATGTTTTTTTAATTAGGAATTGGATTTGTAAACATTACCGCATTCAAATAGGATTTTGGAGAAAGAAAGGTTTATATAAAGGGTATTGAAAAAGGTTTTATACCAAGTTTTTCATTGTAATAAGAAAAATATTTTGTTGAATAAACTGTTTTCTTGTTCGGTTTATTGTAAGTTGAGAAAAAAATTGTTGCCGAGAGTGTACTATATCAAATCATGAGTGATGACTGGGCAGGTAATTGCGTTCTTATGATAGTAGGTTTGTATGCTATTGATAGAGGTTTGTGTTGCTATTGATAGTTATAGAAAGTATCGGTAGGAGCAGAATGTCAAGGAGCAGAATGTCAGCTTAAACTACCAATTTAGGGCGATCTCAGTTAGTCCTACCCTTAAACTTGCGAAGTCAGGCAAGTTTACAACCGCCACAACCACCAACAACCATAGGAAATATTCTCACTGTCTTTTCCACACCAATATATGAAAACTACGAACGAGACCTCAAACTGCCAAAATTAATAACCGATATGAGAAAGTCCAAACACGACCTCTCCCCCATAAACAATATACAAGAAAATATGTTTGTTAAAGAGATGTTGGAGGCATATAGAACAGGTAAATTGCCATTCCAACAAAGGGATTGTGATGTTTATATGATTACTAGTATATTAGCATTCGAATTCGAAATATTAGATTTTGGATTTGGGAAGCCTGCTAGAGCAAGCAAAGGAAGTGGTCCATCTAGCAACACTTTTATCTTAATGAATACACCAGATGATGATCATGACAGAGGAGTTGAAGCCTTTGTAAATTTGAATGAAGAAGATATGTCTGTTTTCATCAATGACAAAGACCTCCTCCAATTTGCTACTCCATTTTAGGGGACAAGCCAAAATGAACTAAGTTGATAGTTGTTAGTTTTAATACAATGTTTGTTTTGATTGTTACTTAAATTTTACTGTATCGTATCGTTTAAATTAATGATTATGTAACGATCGATTTGGTGTGATCAGTTCATTACTTTAATATTTTCTTCTCATTTTATCGTTATTTATTATTTAAAAATCATATTTCATATTTTATCATATTTTAAAATAATAAAGTATGATACAACATAATACAGTACAATATAATAGATTATGAAATAATACCTAATTAACAACCATCCAAGAAAAGTGTTTTGTTTTTCTTAAATAAGTTGAGTTAAAGTGTTCTATTTCTAAAGTTTGTTGCACCTTTTTGAGGTTCAATTTCCGTTTTATTTTTATCTATATTTAAGCATTTTGGTATCTAGTGTTGTTTTTGGTTTGTAATTATGAAATTTGACTATACGTATATTATTGGAGTTTTTGGTTAATCTTTTTTTTAAAAAAATCTCTATTAAAATTTATCAATCAGAATTTGTTATATGTGTTGATGGAGATTTAAAGTACTCAATTTTGGTATATTTAGAAGGATTAAAATTATTTAAGAAAGAATTTTAAAGAAGACTTTGAACCTACCTCAAACATAAGAATTTTTATTTTATTTTCTTGTTAACATATTCTAAATTTTTTTATAAGTGAAAATTATAGTATAACATGACTATTAGATTCGTTGTTTCACGATAATTTTGTTGACCGTTTTTGCTCTGATAAAACATCACATTTGACTTCAGGTTAGAAATATTAATGAGACGGTTTTAAACGGGGTAGGACATGTCTTGATCTTCGATCAACATTTTATAGAAATATCGCTAAAGACTTTAGCTATTAATCTTAATGTAATGACACTAATTCGATTGTCGCTAAATATTTTTGTGTCAATAGTAAAAACATCTATTCCCACTAAATTAAATATCTCATTTGAACATTCATATTCAATTTTGAATAATATGCATATTATTTTTGGTAAATATGAAAAAAAAATTCAAACACTCACTCTGATTTTTAAACAACTGATCAATTATTTTGTGTTAGTGTGGCATTTTAATAATACTCCTTCTGGCCCTTTTTACTTGTCCAATTTTGACTTTTCATTTGTCATTTTTGACAAATCAAGTAAAAACAATACGTTTTTTTACCTATTATACCCACAATTTATTTAGAAAGTTAATGTTTTTGAAAAAAGTAAAACCTCTTTAATGAGTAAATTGATTTTGAAATTCCATCAATTAATAGGGGTAAAATTGTAAAACTACTATGCCAATTATTATTTTCTTAATAGGTTTGTTAAATAAAAAATAGACAAGTAAATAGGGATAGAGAAAGTATAAAAAATCTGCATCTTCGCATTGCTGCATTAGAACGTTGGAGGCATGTGTCCCTAATTACTCCATTTGGATTCAATGCTCACTAGACGTGGTTGCCATGACCATTAGTTCTTCATTCAATCTCATATTATTTTACTCGACTCTTGTCTAGAGCTTGTCGAATTACACATTGTGTTTTGGTTATTGTATTTTGAAGAGGATAAATCAAGAGGATTATTGCTGGACCGGTGAAAAGATTTATTGCAGTGGTCTTGAATCTCCTTAAAGAGAACGAAATATCAGTGTCTCACCCCGAAAATATTTTATTATTTACATTTTTAATTTTCAATTTTCAGTTGTGATTTGTAATATGTAATTTCACCAACATTTTATACAATGAAAAAGGTCCAAAAATTCACTTAATATGAAATAGAGGAAGTAGTAATTTTGGTTTGGTGGACCGATCTAATTTAATTTGCTATTTGATTTTGGAGCCTGGTTAGAATGAGGCTGCAATACTTAATTATTTCAAATTCACTCGGAATTTTGGCAACAATTGTAGGAGGTATGATGTACATGGGAGTGTAACACTTCTCAGTTTGAGCCATTATATCAAAGTTGTACAATTAGTACCTCGATATGATCTTATTTTGTTTATCATTGATCAAGATGTTCTTTTTTGCTTTTATTGAGGATTCTTTTTATTGTTCTTTGACACTTATATATAGTAGAGATTAGAGGTATTTGACCCTCATAAGAGATTGCGATTTTAGATAGTATATCCAAATATAACTTATAATCAAATCAAAACAAGAAATTTAAAAAAAGTATCATAACAAACGAAAACAACGTCCTGGCTAAACAAGGGTTTCTTCGCATGGAATGTTATATATGAATTATTGATGAACAAATAGGTGTAGTACATGACTTCTATAATTTGCCTTAAATTCCCATGTGCAACTAGTAGTTGTACTTTGACTAGCACATCTAATATCAATGTACTATTCAATATATATACTATAGAGTTAATTGGACGTACCAGAAAAAAATCAAAATGATATCAACTATTTCAAAGAAGATTAGCAAACCTTTTTCTCCCACCCCATTTACTAAAAGATGGCACAACCTTTCCCTTCTTGATCAATTTTTTGGTAACATTTATGTACCCTTTGTTTTTTTCTACCCAAAACATCAAGTGGCTACAATCCCAAAACACAAATTATCTAAATTTCTAACAAATTCTTTGTCAAAAACTCTTACGTCTTACTATCCATGGACAGGAAGTCTAAAAAACAATGCTACTATTGAGTGTGATGATCATGGTGCTAAGTTCTTCGAAGTCGAAATCAACTCTTCCATGGATAAAGTTATTGATCACCCTGATTTGACATTCCTTCAAGGTTTATCTTGTAGGGATTCATCGTCATCAACATTTGGTCCCTTAACTCTTGCACAATTAAGCCATTTTGAGTGTGGAGGAATCGCTCTTAGTTTTTGCATGTTGCACAAGGTGCATGCATAGTGTTAGAGTTTGTCATGTATTTTTTATATTAGTTTTCGAATATGCAGGTCATTTGATCAAATCATAGTAAACATTATGTTTTTATTTTAGTATAACTTTTACTTTTGCTTTTGATTTATCGTCCTTCAAGATTTACAATTATTACTTTTCACATGACGTATTGTTATTTCTATTCTAATAGGTGGGAGATGCGTGCAGTGCTTACTACTTCTTGAGGGATTGGGCTAGGTTAACTCGAGATCCAAAATCAACATTATCTCCTCCATACTTTGCTAAGGATTCACTAATGCCATCACCATTTGATGGTCCTCTGGTTTCCCTTGTTGTCGAGCCAAAAATGGAAGGATGTATCCATCAGAGGTTCATTTTCTCCGAATCCAAAATAAACACGCTTAAAGCCTTGGTTGCTGCAGAATCTTGTGTATGTATTCATTGAATATTAAAGGAAGACATTCATACTATATCACATTTTAATTCCAAAAAACAACTTTAAAATCATTTTACCGACCTCAAAGAATCATAATCACATAGCAACGCATACCAAAATAATCCAATCATTAGAAGTCTAATTTTCTGACTCAAATTTAATTACATGCCTTTTTCACCTAACATGATGTAACCTTAAAAGGAATTAAAATTGGGTGGTACTAAAATGATGTGTGTTTGATGTGACGAAAGTCATTTTGCTTGGAAAACATCATGTACAATTCCCACTAAAGAGCATAACTGTCTAAATATGTTCGATATATATATAGGGTGAGTGAGTCTGCTTAAAGCTAACCAGACCAGATGGTGCATCTACTTATGTTGTGTCACATTCATTCCATGCTAGTGAAAAAGGTCACAGTTCAAGACTCAAGTCCACATGCTAACTAACTCAAATCCCACATTGTATCATAGGCATAAAAAAAAACTAATGGTAGGAGTATTCCAACATCTTAACATTTGATGTTGTACTAATGGTAGGAGGAATATATGTTAGTATTTATAATAATATATATGAATTATTTATGTACTTATATATTTTGATACGCTATTTGATTATAACCACCGAATACCATACCTAATACCAAGAAAATTTATAATATATACCTAACTTTATGATATTTGTGGACCAATATACAACAAATATAATTATTACTTTTATACTTTTTCCCACAAGTTGTGTAATGGCTGTGGAAGAAGCTTTAATACATATTTCAACAATCACATATTTATGTCTACTGCTTCTGAGAGTATATCTCTTTTTCTAACCCAAATTACTGAAATCACCAAAGAAATGGACTGTATAAGTACTATTTACCTTTCGAGACATTATTAATTTAGAATTCAATAATTACCTATTGTCAGGAAATATGAATCTGCAGAATTTAGGTAAAGCAACTCATGAAAGATATTTTCGGGTTTGATTTTCTCTTGCCCATTCAAAGGGACCAAATATCACTTTCATTGCTCTAATTTCTCTTGTTGACATATTTGACAATACGTATAATTATTACTTTTAGACTTTTCTCCGTAGATATTTTCCCACAAGTTGTGTAATGGTTGTTGAAGAAGCTTTAATACATATTTCAACAATCACACAAGTGGATCCTTTGAACACGCTATTTATGTCTACTGCTTCTGAGTGTATATCTCTTATTCCAATCTACAGCCTCCTCTTTTTTTTCAATCAAAACTAGTTATTCCTCTTTTCCAGATAAAAATCAACACTCCTGAAGATGGCTGATGCCTTTGTGTCATTTGCAGTTCAAAAAATGGGTGATTTCCTCATACAACAAATTTCACTGAGAACAAGTCTGAGAGATGAAGTTACATGGCTGAGAAATGAGCTACTCTTCATACAGTCTTTCCTCAGAGATGCAGAACAAAAGCAATATGGAGATCAAAGAGTTCAACAATGGGTGTTTGAGATCAACTCTATTGCTAATGATGCTGTTGCTATACTCGAGACTTACACCTTCGAGGCTGGTAAAGGTGCTAGTCGTCTCAAGGCTTGCGCTTGCATATGTAGGAAGGAGAAGAAATTCTACAATGTCGCCGAGGAGATTCAATCACTCAAGCAACGAATCATGGATATCTCTCGCAAACGAGAGACTTATGGTATTACAAATATCAATAGTACTAATGCTGGAGATGGGACAAGTAATCAGGTTACAACATTGAGGAGAACTACCTCATATGTGGATGACCAGGATTACATTTTTGTTGGACTTCAGGATGTTGTACAAAAATTGCTAGCTCAACTTCTCAAAGCAGAGCCTCGTCGAAGTGTCCTCTCCATTCATGGCATGGGCGGATTGGGCAAGACCACTCTTGCGAGAAAACTTTACACCAGTCCTGATATACTCAATAGCTTCCATACACGCGCTTGGATATGTGTTTCGCAAGAGTACAACACCATGGATCTTCTTCGGAATATCATAAAATCCGTCCAAGGTTGCACCAAGGAAACTCTAGATTTGTTTGAAAGGATGACAGAAGGAGATCTTGAAATTTATCTTCGTGATCTATTAAAAGAACGCAAATACCTTATGGTGGTTGATGATGTATGGCAGAGAGAAGCATGGGAGAGTTTGAAAAGAGCATTCCCGGATGGCAAGAATGGCAGCAGAGTCATTATTACCACACGCAAAGAGGATGTCACTGAAAGAGCAGACGACATAGGTTTTGTTCATAAACTTCGTTTCCTAAGTCAAGAAGAAAGTTGGGATCTCTTTTGCAGGAAACTACTTAATGTTCGATCAATGGTTCCAGAAATGGAAAGTCTAGCTAAGGATATGGTGGAAAAGTGTAGAGGCTTACCTCTTGCAATTGTTGTATTGAGCGGACTACTTTCGCATAAAAAGGGGCTAAACGAATGGCAAAAGGTGAAAGATCACCTTTGGAAGAACATTAAAGAAGATAAATCTATTTAAATCTGTAACATACTATCCTTAAGCTACAATGATTTGTCAACTGCGCTCAAGCAGTGTTTTCTCTACTTTGGTATTTTTCCAGAAGATCAACTGGTCGAGGCTGATAACATAATACGGCTGTGGATGGCGGAGGGCTTCATACCCAGAGGAGAAGAAAGAATGGAGGATGTCGCTGAAGGCTTCTTGAATGAACTGATAAGACGAAGCTTGGTTCAAGTGGCTAATACATTTTGGGAAAGAGTTACTGAATGTAGGGTTCATGATTTACTCCATGATCTTGCGATACAAAAGGCATTGGAGGTAAACTTCTTTGACATTTATGATCCAAAAAGCTACTCCATATCCTCTTTATGTATCAGACATGTGATTCATAGTGAAGGAGAAAGGTACCTCTCACTTGATCTTTCTAACTTGAAGTTGAGGACAATTATGTTCTTCGATCGAAATTTTCGTAAGATGAGTCTTATAAACTTCAGGAGTGTGTTCCAACATCTATATGTGTTGTACTTGGATATGCAAGTTTGGAAGGTGTCTATAGTACCTGATGCCATTGGAAGTTTGTACCACCTCAAGTTGTTAAGCTTGAGAGGTATCCGTGATGTTCCCTCTTCCATTGGCAACCTCAAGAATCTACAGACACTTGTTGTCAATGGGGGCGGATACACTTTCCAACTACCCCGCGAGACAGCTGACCTGATAAATTTAAGACATTTAGTTGCTCGGTACTATTCAAAACCTCTGGTAGGTATAAGCAACTCACTAATCTTCAAGTTGTTGATGGTATCCATTGTGATCAATGGAAAGATGTTGACCCTGTTGATTTAGTCAATCTACGAGAATTAAGGATGAATAGTATTAAGAAATCTTACTCCCTAAGCAACATTAGCAGCTTGAAAAACCTTAGCACTCTCACATTGTGTTGTGAAGATTATGAATCATTCCCATCCCTTGAATTTGTTAATTGTTGTGAAAAGCTCCAGAAATTGATGTTAGGAGGGAAAATAGAGAAATTGCCAGATCTGTTTCCAAATTCCATCACAATGATGGTTCTGAGGGAGTCAGTACTGAAAGAAGATCCGATGCCTATTTTGGGAATGTTGCCAAACCTAAGGAATCTCTATTTAGTAGAAGCTTATGAAGGAGAAGAAATAATGTGCAGTGATAACAACTTCAGTCAACTAGAGTTCCTTATTCTTGGTGATCTTGAGAAGCTAGAAACATGGCATTTAGCCACAAGTGCAATGCCTCTGATTAAAGGTCTTGGTATCTATGACTGTCCAAATTTAAAGAAGATTCCTGAGAGAATGAAAGACGTGGAGCTGTTGAAGAGGAATTATAATAAGTGGTGAAGCTTTTCAAGCATATATATATATCTTCTGCCAAGCACTTGAAGACATTGGTTATTAATTTCAGGGCTGTCAGTGAGAGTGGTTTTAGTGTGATTGGTTTGAAGATAATTGTTTTTGCCAAAAATGATTTTGTGATGTTTCAATTAATTGGTCGACTGTATGTGCTCTTGCTTATCCACATTTAAGACAATGCTTTATATGTTAAAATGAAATTAAAAATAGTATATGCTACTCTCTCTTGTCCACAATTTAGCATTTTTTTGTTCCTCTCTTATAGTGAAAATGGTCAAAAATAACCTTAAATTATGGGAAAGGAACAAAAATATCTTCCGTTTATAGTTTGGCTTAAAAATATCATTATTATCAATACTTTGGTTCAAAAATGCCCTTGCAGTCAATACTTTGGTCCAGAAATGCCCCTATAGTTACAAAATGCCCTTTTTCGAATAAATATATATATATTTTTTCCTTTTTAAACACATCGTCTTCTTAATTAAAATATTATTAAAGAACACCATTCTTGTTTTCTTTCTTCTAAAAATCACTTTAACAAATAAAAATGTAGAAAATATTTTGTTTTCTTCTTAATCTCATTTTATCAATTAAAATAGAATAACTTCATGTACCCTTTTGACAGATAATATATATCATATTATATAGATATATAAAAAAGATCATAGTATATCTATCATTAATTTATGTTTATATAACGATAAAAAATTATAATAATAAAATACGAAATATTTTCATTTTTTATTTTTTTCTGAATTGAAGTAAGATAAACATTTGCTAAATTTTTTTAATAAATTATTAGAAAAAGAATGTGTTAAAAAGAAAATAATAATATATTTATTTGGAAAATGAACATTTTTGACTCATTAAATAACAATAAGGGCATTTTTGGACCAACGTATTGAAAGCAAAAGTATTTTTGGATCAAACTACAAACGGATGATACCTTTTACATAGTGTAAGGGCATTTTTAACTCTTTTCTCTCTTTTATATAAATAATATTTGTGTTAAATCAACAGAGAAGAAGCTGTCACTTGAAGACATTCACCTTCATCAACTTGGCTTCTCCAACCATCAATCAACTTGGATTATTTCAACATTCTGTTTTTTCTTATGTTTTGTTTTTTCAATGTTTAATTTCTTTCTGTTTTTGGAAACATGTGTTGGAAGAGAACTTTTTCTTGGACTTTGTGATGACCTAATTAACGGAGTACAGACGTCGCCCTTGACAGTGTTGGCTTCGTTCCCTACATAGGATTTCTATGATGAGTCCAATATGGCTACCAATCAACTACTTTTGTTATGAAAAATACATGGATCACCTGCTCAAATTTACTGATAATGAGTCAAGGTATGTATAGATTTTAAAATGAAATTTATTATATGCTATGAGTCTATGTTGTTTGAACTCTTCAAATATGTCATTAGGTGTCTATCGGGTTCTCCAAAAGTAGAGTATTTTTAGAGAATTCAACACAGATAGTGCATCAAAAGTGAAGAGTCTCTGCAACCTAGCTATGCACAACTCTATAGAGGCTATTAACTTCTGTTCTTATGAAAAATACAAGGAATATTTGCTTGAGTTTATTGGTAGTTTTTAGAATTTATTCTCTTCCCCTAACTAAAAGTCCATTACAACTACCTAATCTTTTCCATGGCGGTCATATGTTATTTACTTCGATAAATGACATACCATTGTGAAATAAAAATGTTGATAGATTACTATTTGAAAGTGAATATAATTAGGCAAGTTATATTTCGAATTTTAGTCTTTAGACTGATCATAAACATCTCTGATTGATTTCTTTATACTGATATATTTACAACTAATTTGTAGCTCCGATTTAATTTTCATGTTTTAGTCGAACATTTGCAATGACAACGTAATAGATGGAGCTGACCATGTGTTAATCAAGTTAGGTCAAAATCACAACTTAAGAAACTCAGGAAGTCCTACAATCTCCAAAAGTAATGTCATTATATGTTTTTTCTATTGAAATCCTCACGAATCGTTGATAATAACAGAATCGTCTCTGTCATCAACATGAAGTTTATATGACTTTTGAATTACCAAACGAGTTTGGCATAGTCAAAAAGTATTGTATTGTAAAAGAGCATGTTATATCTTAGAAGATGACACCATGTATTAATGTGCAGGAACAAATACTTAACATGAATCAATCGAAGAAGCTTTTTGTTCATACTTCCAAGTTGTAATGATTTTTTAATACTGATATGATATTTGTCATTAGTCCATATTAAATTTAACCATTTGAACAACATTTTACTTAGGTGTACGGTATAATTTTTCGGCAAAGGATGTCCAATCTAAGTTGTGCGGACTCTTCACTTTTGATGCCGCACCCATGTCGGATTCTCCAAAAATATCCTACTTTTGACAAATCCGACATGCACCCCTCGACATTTTTGAAGAGTCCGAGCAACATAGTGTCCAATGTAGCTCCACCCCTGCTTGATGCTCACCTGCATAGTGAGGAAGAGGTTGTTGAGTATTTCGTCACCACTGTTTGCATGTAAGGATTCAATCCATTTTCCATTGTCAGATAGTTTTACAAATGATTTTGCGATTACTTGTATGAATATCAGAAAGTATTGAAAAAGGTTTTATACCAAGTTTTTTATTATAATCAGAAAGATATTTTGTTGAATAAACTGTTTTCTTGTTCGGTTTATTGTAAGTTGAGAAAAAAATTGTTGCCGAGAGTGTACTATATCAAATCATGAGTGATGACTGGGCAGGTAATTGCGTTCTTATGATAGTAGGTTTGTATGCTATTGATAGAGGTTTGTACAAATATCGAAAATCATGAGTGATGACTGGGCAGGTAATACATGTATGCTATTGATAGTTATAGAAAATATCGAAAGGAGCAGAATGTCAAGAAGGAGGAGCAGAATGTCAAGTTGAAAGTATTAAGAGAGGTAAATCAACAACGTGAAGATCGCATTTTGACAGAAAGGGAAAGTTGTTTCCCCCTCCATCCATACATGTATTCCACTCCGCTTCGCGGGACACGTTTGGAAGAGGAAGAGAAAGGTGCTTAGTCCTGGAAGTGAAAGAGGAAGGAAATAACTAGTCTCAGTTTAGTAATGTTTTAAGATTAGTCAATTTTTATATATAAGTTTTTCTTTTAGTCTTTTTTTATCAATTGCGTACTAATTTATGTTCGATTCAATAATTGATTTAGGTTACGATCTAAATTCTAAGTTCGATAATATTAAAAAATCTTAATCAGGATCACATCTTAATCTTAATCAGTTATAACTGTTACCTGTTTCAAATAATGGTGATTTGGAATTATTGAAAAAAATGAGTTTAAAAGTCAATTTAGAAAGAGTCAGCATGACTTAGATATTTTTTTGTCTGTTTCTTTTTCTAATGACGTAATTATCTCTGCTCTATTATTGTTTACCAAAATTGTATTCAAACAAACAAACAATTTTTAAGTAAAAAAAAAATCCTTAATAATTGATGGAGGTATATAGTTTCATTTTGCATAATATTTTTTTTAACGGGGTCAAAAATTAAACACTAGCCTTACAAAAGTCCACTCCACGTAGATTTCGGAAATTTGGTTGATCATAATAAGTTGAATAAATTCAATGTAGATACCGTATACGAATACGTATTTTACCGAAAATAGAACAACACTACTGCATGGATGATGCAACTATACGGCAGATGCATGTATTCTTCAATATGTATGTATATCTAGTTGTTTGCGATAAATTTCAATGTGACAGAAATTAAATTGCAATCAGAAATAAAATATGAAGAAATAAGAATATTTTATTGATAAGTAGTGCGGTTACAACTCCGTTCCTCCCTTAACAAAATATGAAGAAACAAGAATATTTTATTGATAAGTAGTGCGGGTACAATTTTGTTCCTCCGTTGATCTTTGATTCTCTCTCTCATAACATTTATTAGGGCCGTTCTTTCTCTCATAACATTTATCGGGGTCGTTTGTGGCGTATTTCTCAAACTAGGATGATTTGAATTTGATCACTTATGAATATTATATTAATTTGTGGAATATTCGAGATTCAAGATGTCTCTTTAAGTAATATAATACCCTTAGGGGTCGTTTGGTTTGAAAATGAGTTATGATGGGATAAGTTATGTTGGGATAAGTTATGTTGGGATTAGTTATGATGGAATAAGTTGTGTTGGGATTATTTTTTATTGAGTGTTTGGTTTGTTGTATTCAAAATAATAAATTTTAAGAACAATTTATTTGTTTACAAAAATGCCCTTCATTAATGTAAAAAGTGATATAACAAAAGGGTTGAAAGAGACATTTTTGTCATTTACCTATTTTATCCCGGGATAAGTTATCCCGGGATTACTATACCACCCAAATAGAGGGATAACTTATCCCGGTACTAATTATTAATCCAGAGATAAGTTATCCCGAACTTGCCAACCAAACAACAAAATAAGCGGTACTATAATTTAATCCCGGGACTATATGGTATTATCCCTCACACCAAATGACCCCTTATATACATAAGCTAGGGTTTAGGGTTAATAGCCTCCAAGAATTCTAACTGGAATCAAATAGAATTGAACACGTCTTACCGAATCCCACAAACTTCAATGTCTACTTTAGGGTTTAACAATTATTTATTTGTTCAAATTGGAAAAACTTAAAACTATATATATGTCTTAATATAATTCCATGAAATCATAATCCGCCATAATTCCATAAAATCATAATCTGTCCAATTTACTTTGGTTTGAACTGATTATTGACTCGCTTATTAATTAGCTCATATTATTACAATCAATAAAAAATTGGGCTAATATCTAACCCAAATTAATCTCTGAGAGATCTTGTAAGATATTTCCATAAAGACATTTTTCTATTTGATATGTTATACATAATTAGCCATAACGAAAAAAAATAAAATTTTATTAAATACTAAAAAATTATACTAGAAAAACAAATAAAACATAGTAAGAGATGAAAGGGTTACGTTTTGACCTGCCTTTTAAATAATTTCACAAAAGTAACTTTTGAACAGACTAATAATCCACTTATTTATTAACTCAATCCATTTTGATCCATCCAAATTCAGTTCAATTGTCACCGCTATATATAGTTATTTGATATGATCCTAAAATAAGAAAGGCATACTTATCATTAAAAAAATGATATCAACTATTTCAAAGAAGATTATCAAACCTTCTTCTCCCACCCCATCTACTCAAAGATGGCACAATCTTTCCCTTATTGATCAAGTTGTTGATAATTTGTATATGCCCTTTGTTTTTTTCTATTCAAACCATCAAGTGGCTAAAATCCCAAAACACCAATTATCTGAATTTCTAACAAACTCTTTGTCAAAAACTCTAACATCTTACTATCCATGGGCAGGAAGTCTAAAAGACAATGCTACTATTGAGTGTGATGATCACGGTGCTGAGTTCTTCGAAGTTGAAATCAACTCTTCCATGGACGAAGTTATTCATAACCCTGATTTGACATTCCCTCAAGGTTTATCTTGGGGATATTTGTCATCATCGACATCTGGTGCCTTAATTGTTGTACAATTAAGCCATTTCGAGTGTGGAGGAATCGCGCTTAGTCTTTGCATGTCCCACAAGGTGGTGTTAGAGTTTGCTCCATATTTCTTTTAGTATACTTTTCTTTTTCTTCTGATTCGTTCAAGGTTTGCAATTATTAACTTCTGCATGCATTATGCATGTCTTGTTATTTCAATCCTAACAGGTGGGAGACGCGTGCAGCGCTTACTACTTCTTGAGGGATTGGGCTAGGTTAACTCGAGATCCAAAATTAACATTATCTCCTCCATACTTTGTTCAGGATTCACTAATGCCATCAGTACCATTTGATGTTCCTCTGTTTTCCCCTGTTATTGAGCCAAAAAAGGAAAGATGTATTCAAAAGAGGTTTGTATTCTCTGAATCCAAGATAAACGCGCTTAAAGCCTTGGTTGTTGCAGAATCCTGCGTGCAAAACCCAACAAGGAACGAGGTCGTGAGCGCCCTCATCTACAAATGCACCGCTTCTTCTTCAACTACCAATTTAGGACGATCTCAGTTAGTCCAAACCTCAAACTTGCGAAGTCAAGCACCACTACCACCAACCAGCATAGGAAATATTGCCACTATATTTTCCACACCAATATATGAAAACTACGAACATGACCTCAAACTGCCAAAATTAGTAACCGACATAAGAAAGTCCAAACACGACATGTCCACCAGAAACAATCTACAAGAAAATGAATATATCACAGTGATGTTGGAGGCATATAGAACAGGGAAATTGCCATTCCATCAAAGGAATTGTGATGTTTATACTATTACTAGTATATTAGCATTCGAATTCGAAAAAATAGATTTTGGATTTGGGAAACCTAGTAGAGCAAGCCAAGAAAGTGGTTCATTTAGCAACTTGTTTATCTTAATGAATACACCTGATGATCATGATAGAGGAGTTGAAGCCTTTGTAAATTTGAATGAACAGCACATGTCTGTTTTCAAGAATGACAATGACCTCCTCCAATTTGCTACTCCATTTTAAGGGCGTCAAATGAACAGGTCAAAATGAAAGTTAGGTCAACGTGTTCTATTTTACTTTGAAAGTTAGGTCAAAGTGTTCTATTTTACTTTGAAAGTTAGGTCAAAGGTGTTCTATTTCTAGAATCTGTAGCACCTTTTTGAGGTGCAATTTTTCATTTTCTTTTTATCTGTTTATGCATTTCTGTTGTCTTGTTTTGTTGTTTTTGGTTTGTAATTTGACAATATGTTTGTTTTGTTTGCAACAAATTTTATAGTGACAGAAAAATAACTTGCAATCATAAATTTTTTTTTTTGGTTTCCCACCCGGTGTTCGAAGTCCACATTGGAGCTCCAACTAAATCCGAATTGTGCTCTGCAGGGCCCATTCGGGGGTGGCGCTCCTAACAGGATTTTCTCCATACCCAGGGCTCGAACCCGAGACCTCTGGTTAAGGGTGAAACACTCCCACCAGTGCACCACAACCCATGTTGGTAATTGCAATCATAATTAAAAAATGAAGAAACATAATTTTATTCATCAAAGATTGTGAGTACAAATCGGTTGATCCCTTGATTTCTTTCTCATAAGATTTATCCATGATTCGAGTGTCAGTGGCGTGTTTCACGAACTAGGATAATATATGAAAAATAAATCAACTATAAATAAAATCTGAAGAAATAAGAATATTTTATTGATAAATATTAGGTGCAATTATGTTCCTCCTTGATTCCTCTCTCGTATATTTCTCCACAATTCGGGGGCTGTTAGTGACGTGTTTCTCGAACTAGGATGATTGATTTTGATCTCTCAATGGATATTCCATTAATTTACGGAATATTCTATTTATATAGGCATGAACTAGGGTATATGATTGAGTCCCTTTCACACTTTCATTTATGCATTTTTGGTATCTAGTGTTGTTTTTGGTTTGTAATTTATGGAATTTGACTATACATATATTATTGGAGTTTTTGGTTAATCTTTTTTTATTATTTAAAATCTCTACTAAAATTTATCAATCAGAATTTGTTATATGTTTGAGGTGAGATTAAAAGTACTCAATTTTGGTATATTTAGTGGATTAAAATTATTTAAGAAAATATATTTTAAAGAAGACTTTGAACCTACCTCAAACATATGAGATTATTTTTTTTAATTTTCTTGTTAACATATTCTAACTTTTTTATAAGTGAAAATTATCGTAACATGATTATTAGATTCATTGTTTCACTATAATTTTGTTTGACCATTTTTGCTCTGATTGAGCTGACCATCACATTTGAGTTTAGGCCTATATAGAAATATTAATGAGACGGGTTTAAACGGGGTAGGACATGTCTTGATCTTCCATTAACATTTTATAGAAATACCGCTAAAGACTTTAACTATTAATCTGGATATAATGACACTAATTTGATTGTCGCTAAATGTTTTTGCGGTAATAATACGAAAATCTATCCCCACTAAATTAAATATCTTATTTGAACATTCATCTTCAATTTATTCTGAATTTTGAACTACTCAATTATTTTGTGTTAGTGTGATATTTTGATTGTACTCCCTCTGTCCTTTTTTACTTGTCATTTTAGACAAATCAAGAAAAGACAATATTTTTTTTACCTTTTATACTCTCAATTTATTTAGGAAGTTAATATTTTTGAAAAAAGTATAACCTCTGTAACGAGTAAATTGATTTTGGAATTCTATCAATTAATAGGGATAAAATGGTAAAAATTACTATATCAATTATTATTTTCTATAGGTGTCAAGTCAATAAAAAACAAATAGGGCGGAGGTATAAAAAATATGCATCTTCGCATTGCTGCATTAGAACGTTGGAGGCATGTGTCCCTAATTACTCACTGGACGTGGTTGCCATGACCATTAGTTCTTCATTCAATCTCATATTATTTTATTCAACTCTTGTCTAGAGTACTTTGTCGAATTACACTTTGTGTTTGGGTTGTTGTATTCTAAAGGGGATAAGTCAAGAGCATTACTGCTGAATCGGTGAAAAAATTTATTGCAGTGAACTTGATTATGCTTAAAGAGAGTGAAATATCAGCGCTTCACTCCAAAAGATATTCTATTTTCTTCATTTTCAATCTTCAAATGTGATTTATAATATATAATTCCACCAACATTTTAAACAATGAAAAAGGTTCAAAAATTCATTTAATATGAAAAAAAGGGAGTAGTAATTTTGGTTTGGTGGACCGGTCTAATTTAATTTGTTATTTGATTTTGGAGCATGGTTGGAAATGAATGCATTTAGAACTTTGGCAACAATTGTAGGAGGTGTGATGTACATGCATGCACTTATTTCAAGGGAGTGTAACACTTTTCAGTTTAAGCCATTATATTAAAGTTGTACAATTAGAACCTTGATATGATCTTATTTTGTTTATCATTCAAGATGTTCTTTTTTGCTTTTATATTTGAGGATTCTTTTTATTGTTCTTTGACACTTATAGTAGATATTAGAGGTATTTGACCCTCATCAGATAGTAAATCCAGACATAATTTACCAAATCAAAACAAGAAATTAAAAAAAAACACCATAAAAAATGAAAATAGCATCCTAACTATACAAGAGTTTCTTCGCATTGAATGATATATGAATTGTTGATGAATAGATAGGTGTAGTGCACAACAAGGGTAGTCCATGACTTCTATAATTTGTGATATTCCCAATATACACATACCTGTCATTTTTTTGCCTTAAATTCCCATGTGCAACTAGTAGTTGTACTTTGACTAGCACATCTAATATCAATGTAGTATTCAATATATATACTATAGAGTTAATTGGACTTACCATTAAAAAAAATGATATCAACTATTTCAAAGAAGATTATCAAACCTTTTTCTCCCACCCCATATACTAAAAGATGGCACAATCTTTCCCTTCTTGATCAATTTTTTGGTAACATTTATGTACCCTTTGTTTTTTTCTACCCAAAACATCAAGTGGCTACAATCCCAAAACACAAATTATCTAAATTTTTAACAAATTCTTTGTCAAAAACTCTTACATTTTACTATCCATGGGCAGGAAGTCTAAAAAACAATGTTACTATTGAGTGTGATTGGTGCTGAGTTTTTCGAAGTCAAAATCAACTCTTCCATGGACAAAGTTATTCATCACCCTGATTTGACATTCCTTCAAGGTTTATCTTGTAGGGATTCGTCATCATCAACATTTGGTCCCTTAACTCTTGCACAATTAAGCCATTTCGAGTGTGGAGGAATCGCTCTTAGTTTTTGCATGTTGCACAAGGTGCATGGTGTTAGAGTTTGTCATGTATTTTTTATATTAGTTTTCGAATATGTAGGTCATTTGATTAAATCATATTAAACTTTATGTTTTTATTTTAGTATAGCTTTTACTTTTTGCTTCTGATTTATCGTCCTTCAAGATTTATAATTATTACTTTTCACAGGACGTATTGTTATTTCTATTCTAATAGGTGGGAGACGCGTGCAACACTTACTACTTTTTGAGGGATTGGGCTAGGTTAAATCGAGATCCAAAATCAACATTATCTCCTCCATACTTTGCTAAGGATTCACTAATGCCATCACCATTTGTTGGTCCTCTGGTTTCCCCTGTAGTCTAGCCGAAAATGGAAGGATGGATCCATCAGAGGTTCATTTTCTCCGAATCCAAGATAAACACGCTTAAAGCCTTGGTTGCTGCAGAATCCTGTGTATGTATTCACTGAATATTAAAGGATGACATTCATACTAAATCACATTTTAATTCCAAAAAACAACTTTAAAATCATTTTAACGACCTCAAAGAATCATAACCACATAGCAACGTATACCAAAATAATCCAATCATTAGAAGTCTAATTTTCTGACTCAAATTTAATTACATGCCTTTTTCACCAAACATGATCTAACCTTAAAAGGAACTAAAATTGGGTGGTACTAAAATGATGTGTGTTTGATGTGACGAAAGTCATTTTGCTTGGAAAACATCATGTACAATTCCCACTAAAGAGCATAACTGTCTAAATATGTTCGATATATATATATAGGGTGAGTGAGTCTGCTTAAAGCTAACCAGACCAGATGGTGCATCTACTTATGTTGTGTCACATTCATTCCATGCTAGTGAAAAAGGTCACAGTTCAAGACTCAAGTCCACATGCTAACTAACTCAAAATCCCACACAAATTACTCAATTCATCAAATATACTCGTATAACTATAACTCTGACTTTTCAAAAATTCTCTCAATTATATGTTACCAACATTTCACACATGTAGATATATACATGTGTATCATAGGCATAAAAAAAAACTAATGGTAGGAGTATTCCAACATCTCAACATTTGATGTTGTACTAATGGTAGGAGGAATATATGTTAGTATTTATAATAATATATGAAATATTTATGTACTTACATATTTTGATACGCTATTTGATATTTTATTTATAACCACCGAATACCATACCTAATACCAAGAAAATTTAAAATATATACCATACACTGAAAGCATAGACAATGTGTATGTAGGCAAAAATCACATTCACGAGCCAATCTGACATAAATCATAGACAATTATATTCTCAACTAACAATGTATCAATAGGCATAAAAAAAAACTTCATTCTTTCAGTTTTTATACATAACTTTATGATATTTGTGGACCAATGTACAGCATATATAATTATTACTTTTATACTTTTTCCCACAAGTTGTGTAATGGTTGTTGAAGAAGCTTTAATAGTACATATTTCAACAATCACATATTTATGTCCACTGCTTCTGAGAGTATATCTCTTTTTCTAACCCAAATTACTGGAATCACCAAAGAAATGGACTGTATAAGTACTATTTACCTTTCGAGACAATATTAATAGTACATAATTCAGGAGAAGGGCCAAGTAATCAGGTTAGAACATTGAGGAGAACTACCTCATATGTGGATGACCAGGATTACATTTTTGTTGGACTTCAGGATGTTGTACAAAAATTGCTAGCTCAACTTCTCAAAGCAGAGGCTCGTCGAAGCGTCCTCTCCATTCATGGCATGGGCGGATTGGGCAAGACCACTCTTGCGAGAAAACTTTACAACAGTTCTGCTATACTCAATAGCTTCCCTACACGCGCTTGGATATGTGTCTCTCAAGAGTACAACACAATGGATCTTCTTAGGACTATCATAAAATCCGTCCAAGGTCGCACCAAGGAAACTCTAGATTTGTTGGAAAGGATGACAGAAGGAGATCTAGAAATTTATCTTCGTGATCTATTAAAACAACGCAAATACCTTGTGATGGTTGATGATGTATGGCAGAAAGAAGCATGGGATAGTTTGAAGAGAGCATTCCCGGATAGCAAGAATGGCAGCAGAGTCATTATTACCACGCGCAAACAGGATGTTGCTGAAAGAGCAGACGACATAGGTTTTGTTCATAAACTTCGTTTCCTAAGTCAAGAAGAAAGTTGGGATCTCTTTCGTAAGAAACTACTTGATGTTCGATCAATGGTTCCAGAAATGGAAAATCTTGCTAAGGATATGGTGGAAAAGTGTAGAGGCTTACCTCTTGCAATTGTTGTATTGAGCGGACTACTTTCGCATAAAAAGGGGCTAAACGAATGGCAAAAGGTGAAAGACCACCTTTGGAAGAACATTAAAGATGACTCTATTGAAATCTCCTACATACTATCATTAAGCTACAATGATTTGTCAACTGCACTAAACCAGTGTTTTCTGTACTTTGGTATTTTTCCAGAAGATCAAGTGGTCGAGGCTGATAACATAATACGGTTGTGGATGGCGGAGGGTTTCATACCCAGAGGAGAAGAAAGAATGGAGGATGTGGCTGAAGGCTTCTTGAATGAACTGATAAGACGAAGCTTGGTTCAAGTGGCTGAAACATTTTGGGAAAGAGTTACTGAATGTAGGGTTCATGATTTACTCCATGATCTTGCGATACAAAAGGCATTGGAGGTAAGCTTCTTTGACGTTTATGATCCAAGAAGCCACTCCATATCCTCTTTATGTATCAGACATGGCATTCATAGTAAAGGAGAAAGGTACCTCTCACTTGATCTTTCTAAGTTAAAGTTGAGGTCAATTATGTTCTTCGATCCAGATTTTCGTAAGATGAGTCTTATAAACTTCAGTATTGTGTTCCAACATCTATATGTGTTGTACTTGGATATGCATGTTGGGAGTGTGTTTATAGTACCTGATGCAATAGGAAGTTTGTACCACCTCAAGTTGTTAAGATTGAGAGGTATCCGTGATCTTCCCTCTTCCATTGGCAACCTCAAGAATTTACAGACATTGTATGTCAATGACGGTGTACAGTATTGCAAACTACCCCATGAGACAGCTAACCTAATAAATCTAAGACATTTAGTTGCCCTGTATTCAAACCCTCTGAAACATATAAGTCTAATCACTTGCCTTCAAGTTCTTGATGGCCTTGGTTGTGATCAGTGGAAAGATGTTGACCCTATTGATTTAGTCAATCTTCGAGAATTAGGCATGCATAATATTAAGAAATCTTATTCCCTAAACAACATTAGCAGCTTGAAAAACCTTAGCACTCTCAGATTGTTTTGTAGAGGTGGTCAATCATTCCCAGACCTTGAATTTGTTAATTGTTGTGAAAAGCTCCAGAAATTGTGGTTACAAGGGAGAATAGAGAAACTGCCTCATCCATTTCCAAATTCCATCACAATGATTGTTCTGAGTTTATCAGTACTGACAGAAGATCCGATGCCTATTTTGGGAATATTGCCAAACCTAAAGAATCTCGTTTTGTTTAGAGCTTATGAAGGAAAAGAAATAATGTGCAGTGATAACATCTTCAGTCAACTAGAGTTCCTTATTCTTCGTGATTTTGAGAAGCTAGAAAGATGGCATTTAGGCATAAGTGTCATGCCTCTGATTAAAGGTCTTGGTATCCATAACTGTCCAAATTTAAAGGAGATTCCTGAGAGAATGAAAGACGTGGAGCGGTTGAAGTGGAATTATATGTTGTGAAGCTTTTCAAGCATATATCATGTCTTCATAATCTAAGAGGTATTGATGGGGGCATGGCATTTCTGCCAAGCACATTGGTTATTAATTTCAGGGTTGTCAATGAGAGTGGTTTTAGTGTTTCATTTCTTATAATTGTTTTAAGTTTTTTGAGTGAGTGTAATTGGTTTGAACATAATTGGTCTACTGTATGTTCTCTTGATTATCCACATTTAAGACAATGCTTTATATGTTAAAAAACAAGAAATTAAAAATAGTAGTGTATGGTACTCTCTCTTGTCCACAATTTAGTATTTTTTTTTTGTTCCTCTTTTACAGGGAAAAGGGTAAAAATATACCCTTAAACTATGTAAAAGGAATAAAAATGTCCTCCGTTATAGTTTGGCTTAAAAATGCCCTTGCAGCAATACTTTGGTTCAAAAATACCCTTGCAGTCAATACTTTGGTTCAAAAATTCCCCTATAGTTACAAAATGGGTCAAAATGCCTTTTTTTGAATAAATATATTATTCTTTTTCTTTTTAAACACATCTTCGTCCTAATTAAAATATTATTAAAGAACACTATTCTTGTTTTCTTTCTTATAAAAATCACTTTAACAAATAAAATGTAGGAAATATTTTGTTTTCTTCTTAATCTCATTTTATCAGTTAAAATAGAATAACTTCATGTACCCTTTTGACAGATAATATATGTCATCTATCTATATCTATATTACCTTAAAATCATGAACTTCTAACTTGAATATTAAATTACTATAATATCCCTAACTTAGGTTGTGACTTTTTCAATGAGTTGTGACTTTTCCGATAAGTTGTGACTTTTTCCAAAGGGTTGTGATTTTTTGATGAGTTGTGACTTTTCTAGAGAGTTGTGACTTTTTCAATAAGTTGTGACTTTTCCAAAGGGTTGTGAATTCTCGGAAAGGACATGACTTTTCAGATAAGACAAAAAAAAAACACTTGTTCATATATACTACCCTTGTTGATAATAAATAGAGGGGCTTCCTCTCATTTTTCAACCACAATTTTTTTTTAAATCTTCTACTACTCTTCTTCTTCTTGCATTTCAATTTTTTTTATGTGATTTATTGTCGTGGAGTGAGTTCGAAGTTTAGTGGACTATGGAGCACTATTCTGATGAAGTAAATCGTTCTATTCTAAGTGGGTATATTCCATAACTTCGAGTACTTGAAGAAAATAATTTTAATTATAAAATAATTATTTTTTTGCTTAATATATACATTAGTATGTAATGTTCCAATATATGCAGTTAACATGATGTAGTCTAATTTCATTTGTTTTTGTTAACAATTTCTCTTGTGATGTAGATATATGCTTCTGAATATCTTCCTCCAAAATTTAGAGAATTTTCATGATTTGTTTGTTTTAATGTTCTAGACAATAGAAGGACTTTATTTATCAATGCTACTTATGTGATTGAGATTGTCACGAAGTTTGCTTCAAAATAGTTATTACTATATAAACATTGGCCTTTTGTTTTACTTATTTACTATTTCTTGATATTTAAGTATTTTAGACGAAGACAAGTCCATATGATTTTGCAATAATGCAAGTTGAAGTTTGTATTAATTTAATAGCTAATTTTTATGAGATAAATATTTTCATTAATGCAAATATATATTTATATTTGGGTAGGTATTTTTATTTAAATTAAAGTATTATATATGTCACAAATGTATCATCGATTTAACAAGATCTGCTAACTTCAAAATATATTATTTTAAATATTTTGAGTTATTTTTAAAAAAAAACACTCACAACAAATGTGAAAATACGTGAATATATATGAATCATTTAAAAAATAAATTTTATATTCAGTAATATGGAATAAATATTTGCATTATGTCCCTACACTAAATTAAAATCTAATAACTAAAAGAAATAGTAACATTAATTAAAAGTCCTATTTATTTATGTAAGTATAAAATTTATTAGAAATTCAGCTATTGCACATTAATTCATTAGTTATTACATTGTAATTTCTCTTTGTTATTACTAATTATTGCAAACATTATTTATACTATTTTACATTCTTAGGTATGATATTATGAATTCCATAGTTAGTATATTAATTATATTTCTATCTTTCATCTCTCCTTATATTAACTTTTGGCCAATAAATTTTCATATTATTACACCACCCCTATATATGTGATAATATGGTGTTGTTATTTTTCCTTTGACAAATCATACTTGGTTGATAAATGGAAATAATTTACAAATATATGAATTATATCTTTGTTGGTTGCAAGATGATTAGGTGATTATATATATTATTTCACACATAGAATATATTCTTTAATTTATTGTTTAGTTTTTTCCAGTAAAAAGAAACCTTTCTTGCCTTTCTGTTTTTATGACCAAATTTTTTTTCTTGATTTTCATAAAAAATTGTTCTCTGGACTTTTTATCAATATGAGGTGATCATAGGTTAACTATGGACATTTAGATAACTATCTTTGATTTTTGTACACAGTCAATCGAGAAGTCAAGTATTAGAGCCAACAACACGAACGTCATCTATTATGTTATAACTTACAAAAAATAGTTCTAAAAGATAAAATGTAGTTGTTCTCTTCATGTTTATATGACATTTAAACAGTTTAACGTGGAATACACATGCAAAGCACATCTAGTTAGATGACAAGAAAAATACACAACAAATATTGTCTATAAGGTAATATTAGTGAGATACGACTAATTACATGATTGAACTTCATCAAATTAAAATAAATATATACATTATTGCATTTATGAAATAAAATTTTTCATTTACGATCTTCATAGGTTCATGTGAATAAGAGATATAAATAACGATCCACATTGAACATACACAAAAGAATCTGCAATATTATTTTGTGCTAAGCTTAGTATTCAAATCTTCGCCTAAATAAGCAATACTATTTACTATAACATATATGTTCTGAATTGGTAATCACATGCAACGCACGTGTCAAAAAACTATATATATATATATATATATATATATATATATATATAAGATCATAGTATACCCATCAATAATTTATATTTATATAATGATAATAAATAAGAAATATTATCATTTTTTTTCTGAATTGAAGTAAGATAAACATTTGTTAATTTTTTTAAAATAAATTAGAAAAAGAATGTGTTAAAAAGAAAATAATATTATATTTATTTGGAAAATGAGCATTTTTGACCAATTAAATAACAATAAGGGCATGTTTGGACCAAAGTATTGACAACAAGGGTATTTTTGGATCAAACTACAAACGGGGGGTACTTTTGTTTCTTTCGCATAGTTTAAGGGCATTTCTGAACCAAAATATTGGCGGTAAGGACATTTTTGAGCCAACCTATGAACGGAGGGCATTTTTGTTCCTTTCACATAATTTAAGGGCATTTTTTTATCTTTTTCCCTCTTTTAAATAAACTAGTCTCTGGACACGTGCGTTGCACGTGTGTTCTATGTAAATTTTTATAGATTCATTAGAACAATTAAAGTTTTATGCAAATCATGTGAAGTGAGTAATATTTTTTTTAATGTGCGTCAAGAAACACCAAATGAGGGGCACATTGTAATGTTTAAAATCAATTCCTTTGAAGCTCCCATCGGTAAATCAATTCCATTGAAGCTATTATCGGTAATTTTTTTAACTTTATTAGTAGTTAACACACTTCCAATAAAGTCACAAATGACTAATTTGAGCCAAATAACAATACGGACTTACGATAATGATAAAAAAAATTAGATAGAAGAAAAATACAACATACACATCATTCGTAAGACTTTATTCATATAGATTATAGATAGAAAATAAATATAGAATCAATAAGTTATCCATATTCGGGGTGTTACATGATCATTCAGCCTCTATCGAAAGACCTGGATTTTGGCTACCAAAGGCTATATTTGTAACACCCCATAAATTTTTTTGAACTAAGACTCGAACCATCCGTAGTGAGTTAGTTTTACCAAGGAGTTTAAATTTTTCCTAAGTGTTAAGGTCACTAGATGTAGCACCTTGAGTTCTAAAAAGAATTAAATTGGAAATAGCAAAATTTGAAATTTTGCAAGTCATGCTTAAGTTATGAGTTTTGGATCAACTTCAAATAACCATATATCTTAGTACAAGATGAGTTAGGTGTGCCATAAGATGAAAAATGAAAGATCTTCGAGTTCTTTTTCCAATGCCACCGAGTTTGCTAAATTTCGAGCTCTAAGAAAAAAGTTATGACTGGTTTACTAACGACGCTCAAACTTGGCAGCAGCTTCGTGATGACTCTGCGTTACGGAGCCAATACGGACCTCACTGCTTGGTGAAAAATCATTCTGACTCCCAACTCTTTTTATTTATTTATTTAAGGGTATTTTAGTCCTAAAAACCCTTAGGAGGTCATCTAAATTGCCCTAAACGTGTAGAAAATCAGTTTTCATAAATCAAACCCTCTCATCCACTCCTAAAATTCTACGCTCAAGGAATTCAATAAACGATAAGGCTAGGGTTCATCTTCCTAGATTTTCCTTCAAGTTCTTCAAGAAGATGATTCTTTCAGGTATGTAAGCTTCCATAGTGTTGGGTTTGTTCACCCATACGCCAAGCATGTTAATTTCAACATTAAATTCGTTCTAGAAAGTTGAAAGTATGATGTTCTTGAATTATGTTCTCGAAATTGGCTTTAGTTCTTGAGTTTAGATGAGATTGTTGAGTTCTTGGTGAAATCATGTCGATTTTAGAGTGGTATATGAGTAGGTTCGTGTGTCTTTGTGCTGGGTATCTAAATCTAAAGAAGGATTGCGAAAAAGAATCTAATTTAGGCGAATTGAGGTTAGAAAATAAAGAAGAAAAAGTCAGTCGAATCTAGCAACCCAGTCCGCGTTGCGGACCTGCCTCCTCATTTCACAAAATTTTTCTTCACGAAGCGGAGTGGTCCTGCCTCAAAATTTATTCTGCAACCGAGTAATTAAATGCATCTACGCATCGCGGACATGCTTCCAAACAGTGATTTCTTGATCGTTTCTCATGTTTAACTATCTAAAAACACTCCTAAACATCCCGAGATATTTCCTATCACAAATCACAACCTTGAATTCATAAATCAAATTCAAGTTAGAGTTAAGAGTTAAGTTTTTGAGAATTCTTTCGAACATTCTAAGAAAGTCCCTTTGAGTCTTTTGAGGAGTCTTCTACAATTTCTAATAACTTGTTTCAAGACTCGAGAAAATGAGTATGAGAGTAAGGAGAATGTATTCACGAGATCTTTCATACCATGAACCATAACTCTTGAATTCATAATTCACATTCAAGGGAGAGTTAAGAGTACAGTTCAAGTAAGTCTTTGAGTTCAATTATGGATCATTTGAGATCAACTATCGATTTGAGCTAAGTTTTGAGAAAGTAAGTAAGAGAATGAGAAGAGTCGTATACATAAGCTCCTTATTGATATGTTGACCCTTGAGTCGAGTTGTTCATGCCCATAACTTCCGCATGAACTTTATCAGTTGAGTACCTTTGAGAGGAGTAGTGTCTTCAAGTTCTAAGTCTTGAGTATTGGGTAGTTCATGCTTATAATTCCACGTGAACCCTCTGAGTTGAGCATTCTTGAGTTGAGTCGTTCATGTCCATAATTCCGCATGAACTCTATGATTTGAGCTATAAATTATTAAAAACTCTTTTTTAAAGCCAACAGTTGAGTTCTTAAACTGAGTTTTGAGAAAGTAAAGATGAGTTTTGAGAAAAGAGTTTCTAAAGCATGATTAGTATGACAATCAAGTGTGCCATCAATGTATAAGCAGTATGGTATTAGATATACTATCAAATATCAATGTTTATGCAGTATGACTTTCCGAGTCATCAATGATCATATTATAATATGATTTTAAATTGTTTTTAAGAATGAGTTTTCAAGTATGAGTATAAGGAGACTATGTATTCCTAGAGGCATCAATTTTTACATTGATAAAGAGAAACTAAGATTTCTAAATGAGTTATGAGTTCAAAAGTTATTTCAAGGGTAGTTACCTCTTTTAAGAGGGTAGTTTGAGCAATTATCTCAAACCAAATAAAGAGTTATGTTTTTAAACGTATGAGCTAAGTATATTTTGGGGGTAGTATTGAGCACCGATATGAGGACGTGAGTTCATAATAACTCAAGTCTCCATAAACCATAGAGCCATCATGGGTAGAAAGGATCATACTTTTTAGATGACTCCTTAGTGCTTTTTAGCATAGACTAGTGGATCCACTTAGTTAAGTCGTTCTATATGATGGCAAAGTATAGGGCAGTCCTGGCAGCATGGGCAAGACGTTGTATCATCACCTAGGCTCATAGTGGTGGTTGTCGGTTAGAGAAACTCCCACAGAGTTGTATTGTATTTTTATATACACACTGAGTATTATTGTATTTTTCAATACATTGAGTTGCTATCCACAGTTTTACATCTTTCCATATATATTGCATATTTTACTATTGCTTTATCCTTGAGTATCATGAGTTGAGTCTTTCGAGTTGAGTATCTTGAGTTGAGTATCCTGAGTTGAGAACCTTATTACTGAGTTGAGTATCTTATCCTTAAGTACTTCTTAGTTGAGTAAGTTTGAGTAGTTTTGAGTATCCTTAAATATTCCTTGAGTTGAGTAAGTTTGAGAAGAGTTAAGTATGTTTCCCTTTTTATCAAGTTTCATGCTTTTGTTATGCTTTAGAATTCCCCTTACATGCTCGTACATTCCATGTACTGAGCCATTTGGCTTGCATCCTTTCATGATGCAGATACAGGTATTCAGGGTCATCAACATGAGCTTTGTTGATACCACATGGAGTTCGAGTTAGCTATGGTGAGCCTCCTTGCTTCCGGTGGATTTCGTTTACTTTTCAATTTTGTCAGGATGTCATGGGTCTTGTCTCGACTTTCATCTTTATCATTTAGAGACTTCATAGATAGATAGTAGAGTTTCAGAAGTCTGTTCATTTATTTTGTTAACTGTCTTAGAGACTTAAGTTGCCTATTTTGGGGAGAGTTGAATATATTCTATTATTCAGAGTTTTGTATTGAGTTTCATGAATTTTTATTCAGTTTTTAAGCTTTGCATGCTTAAGTTAGTCTTCTGCTTGTAGTCAACCAGGATGAGGGTTCGCTTGGGGACTAACAATGGTTCTCGAGTGCCGGCCACACCAGGGTGTAGGCTCGAGTCGTGACAATATCAAAGGCCATCGCTAACTCAGCGAAGCAAGGAAAAAATACCCATCAGAGGATACAATGCAACTTTCATTAGTATGCGACTAAAAGAGGTAGCTGAGTCAGTTTTCTTGTGAACATTTCTAGCGTACAAGGTCGTGTACGAATTACGATGACTCAAAATGGACATGTTGAATTGAATATGAGTGGGTTAAAAATGGGTTTGATAAAAAGGGAAAAGATCCCCACATGAAGGAGACCAAATAAAAATTAAAAACAAGAGGGAGAGAACACATGCCATTATACTGGAAAACAGGAACTGCCAAAATTCTTTCTTGTTTTCATTTCTCTCTTGTAATTAAACACTCTAGATTTTAGGTAGTTTTCAAATTAAATAATACATGTTACTTCTTTTTCCCATTTTAAGTGACACCGACAGATTAATTTTATGAATCAATTGAAATTTTTTATAAGCAATTGAATTTTTTATATGTTTTTTTAAAAAATATTTTAAGTTGTCAATTATCATGATTTATAGTATTTTTTACGAATATTTAAATATATAAAAAATTTAAAATAAGACAAATAAATTAAAACGAAGAAAAAAAATAGACAAATGTATGTGTAAATGTGAAACCACACAGGTCAAACAGACATGTTGACCACCAGCTAGGTGGTTATCCACACTTATAGTTAAGTAATAGTATTATTATCAAGAAAAAAATATGCATAATTTATTTTTGATAACAAATTCATGAATTGTGTATTAATGTTATAGTTAAATTCTAAACTCTTAAGAGTTTAATTACTACTTTTTATGTTCATATTTGTATGTCGTTCTTATTAAAAATAGATGTTTCTTAATATTTATCATTTCACAAATTAATGCATACCACATTATTCTTCCTATTTTACCCTTGAGAGTTATTAGTCTTGAAAGCATGAATTTTGTCACGCCCCGAGCCTACACCCTGGGCGGGACCGGCACCTGGAGACCATTGCTGGCCCCAGGCGAACCCTTGGCCTGACTTTCTTAACTCAGCGGAAACCTAACTCAACAGAATAACTCAACGTCATGCAAAGACATAAACAACTTAACTAATAAAAATATGGCCCAAAGGGCAACTCGAGCCTCAAAATAGAATATTTACATATATATATATACATATACATGGATGAGAGACTCAAAACTAACTGACTGACTGATTGTCTATTGAAGCCTCTAATATACTGAGATGGATGTGGGGACAGACCCCGCAACATCCTAATAGAACAAAACTAAGTACACAAAATAATTGAGTCCTCCGGAATGCAAGGAGGCTCACCACAGACTCTGGAGTGCTCAGCTGGATCAACGACGTGCAGGATGCTGATCCGGGGTACCTGTATCTGCATCATAAGACGATGCAGGCCAACTGGCATCAGTACATGGAATGTACGAATATGTGAGTTGGAAAAGCTGAACCACAACTTAAGCTTGAAAGGAGAACAAGAGATCACTTACCTTGACTCTGAACGACTCATATACATAACTGGACTCAAAGTAAAGCAATAAGACACGAGCCACACATATAAAGCTTGTAAAAGAATGTAAACAACTTAGATCGTTAAGGATAAAATGACAACAAACTCCACTTTTCTTTTATAAACATAATACAGCTTTTGTGGGAGGTTCTTTAACCGACAACCACCACTACGAGCCTTAGTGATGATACAACGTTTTACCTCACGTTGCCAAAGGACCATCCTATACCTTGCCATCGATATAGGACCTTACTTTTGCTTAGTGGATCCACTAGCCTAATCTTACGTGATCATCTAAAAAGAATGATACGTCACGTCCCATGTTGGCGCATGGTTCTTATGGAGAGTTGAGTTAATATGAACTCGTGTCCCTAATTCGGTGCTCAATACTACTCCCAAAAATACTTCGGCTCATGCTTTTAAAATAACTTCTTTCTTTGATTGAGACGATTACTCAAAACTTAGCCCAAAGGCTCTTTTGGAAAACATGGCTCCTTTCTTACTTAAATGTAAAAACATTTAGAACTTCTTTGGGAAGTACATAGTTCCCTAATAACTTTGGAGAAATGGACTCGACTCTTTACTCCTTACTTTACTTAAACTCTTTACTTTTGACTTGACTTGAAACTCTTAACTCAACTTGAGACTTGATACTCTTAACTCAACTTGAGACTTGAAACGACGTTAAGACGTTCAATAACGACTCTTGAAAAGCTTTAAAGACTTGCTTTGGCTTGCTTAACTTCTAAGCTTGGCTCTAACTCCACTTGACTTCTAACTTCACTTGACTTGATCTAACTTTCTTGAATTTAATTATGGATTCAAGGACTTGATTGGTATTTGGAAGGACCTCGTGGTGTTTAGGAATGATTTGGGACAGCCAAACTAAAGAAAATCTTCGAACATAAATTATGAAAACAGTGGAGTCCGCGTCCTGTCCGCGACGCGGACGTGCTCCTCGCAAGCTGCCCGACTTCTCCTTCACGTCTCCAACTCTAAATCCTCTAACCTCAAGGGTTCCAGCCCCAATCACTTAGAAACATAATATCCCTCAACATTCAATAGAATACCACTCAAAAACACAATCCAATCATGTTCCACAACCCACAATAATTCCAACAACAACAACAAACAACTTTAACAACATAATCAAACCTTTCTTAATGAATAAAAGGGGCTAGGTGTGTGGGGGAAAGGATCACCCACCACTAAAAGCTCACATACCTTGTTAGGGATCACCCCCGACGAAAATCCACGATGATCTTGGTGGAACTGGTTGATCTCCTCGATTTTCCTCTTCTTCTTCTCCTCTTCTTCTCTTCTTCCTCTCTTCTTCACTCTCAAGCCCTAGCCTTCACTCTCTTAGAATGGAACAAAATGATCCAAAGATCAGCCCTATACAACAATATAATCCCAAAAGAATTGGCTAGGGAAAAGACTAAAATGCCCTTAATGATTCCCGGACGGATTTCCTTGTCAACTGCCCAACTTTCAAAGGCCCTAACTCGCTCATACGAACTCGGAATTGAGAAAACTCGGAGGCGTTGGAAAGATCGTTCCGAGGGCTATGCAACCATAACTGGAAATACTTCTAACTCGTCATGAGCTAGAAGTTACGACTGATCAAAGTTGGCCAAAAACTCACCTTTTCCATACTTAGCCAAAATTTTCCAGATTTTCGAATCCTTTCCAAAAAATGAAAATTTCCAATTCTAAGCCTCTTCAATTATTTCACATTGCCGGATGTTACAAATTTGACCACATAGGAAAACTAAATAATTAATACATGTTCATTGATCAATTTAATTAATCAAAATAAATTAATTTATGTTCAACTATTGAAAATTTGACCTCAAAAGACCACTAAATAAGGGTACAATGGTACACTTACCTAGCTTCTTAAGGAACGTAAAATCTAAAATTATGACATATAAGTAGGAACGAAGGGAATATTTAGGATTATAATAAGCATTGATGTTTTTCAACCCTATAGTTAATTCTCTCTCATGAGTAAGGGTCAAATTCCTCATTGAAGAAATTTGAATTTATTACTCTCTTTTTTTGTATGACATTTATTTTCCAATTTTTTTTTTTAAAAAAAAATGTTATGTTTAAAAATGTTTTAATTTTAAAGATTTTAATTTATCAAAAATTTTGTACGTTAGAACCTATAGTTATGGACCCTAATATGTTGATATGGAGTGTTTTTTTTTTATCCCAAAGTAAAATTCCCTAATATTTCAAAGAGTAAAAAAAAAGTATATCAATATTTAGTAAAGTTACTCCACAAGAAATCAAACAAAAGAAGTATATTTTTGGTTAAATTATACCCATAATTTTAAAAAAAAGAAGTTTTTTTTTTCTTGTTCTTTCCAATTTTAATAGTAAAAAGCAATTCAATATTTTTCAATGAGAAGAAACTTCTTATTGATCTTGCAAAAGTATTTGAAAGTTCAGCAATATAACTTTTTTTCTTTAAAATTTTTTTTTACTTTGCAAAGAAAAGTATGTTATGATTTCTTATATCCTTTTACGTTGATAAATTGTGTGTAGAATATAAACTCTAATAATTAAATACTGATGAATTGTATTTACACCTCACAAAGATAAAATTTTATTTGAGTACTTACGTCGAGCTAATAAATATATATTTGATTTAAATTAATTTGACTAACTAAATTAATTTTATATAAATAATATTTGTGTTAAATCAAAGAGAAGAAGCTGCACATTCACCTTCATCAACTTGGCTTCTCCAACCATCAATCAAGTTGGATTAATATTTTTTCAGTTCCTCTTTGTCTAACTAAATTCGATAACAAGTAGTGAGGGGTACTGAATCTTCTTGTGGTAGTGAGTATTGCTCATACCTCATTGAGCAATCAACAAATTCGACTTGAACACCAATGCTACCATCACAAGTACTCAACAAGAATGACTTTATAATCATAGCCTTGATTTGGTATCACAATCTGAAAATTCAATAATGCAGTTGCAAGTAGCATGGCCATAAGCTAAAGCATCATTAGGATGTTATAATCATAGCCTTGATTTGGTATCACATTTTGTAATGCTTCAACAACATAAGCCAAACTTAGTGCAAATGGACCACTCTTATCATACACATTGCCATTGCAAATATGGTTAATTTCTTTGGTAGTTGGTTCACTTCTCACAAAACTACTAAACAAAAACATTCCAATTATAAGGAATGTACGTCGTTAGAACTCTCATTCCAAAAATTGAATCCATAAATTGCCTAACTATTTCTTGCATCTTCTTATGTCCATCTCTATTGGTTTCTCCATCAATGCAAATTAAATATTCCATGATTTTGGTGCTACTTGTTTCTAGTTTTCACTAAATATTCATTGGCAAACATATTTTCATTCATAACTATTTTGCCTCTCACATTTCTTTCAAACATGTTTTGAGAATTATTTTCTTTAGCCAATGGTCTTTCGAAAACAATCCCTCTATCCACAAAGATAGAGTTAAGGTCTCATACACCCCACTACTTGTGGAAATTTAATTTACTCAATATATTATTGCTATTGTTATATTATTATGGAGTACATGTTTGTTAGTAATTTTCTACTAAAAGGGGAGAAACAACTTTTCTCACTGTTGTTTTCATACTACTTGAATTAATACTTAGACATGATTATGAATAAACTTTATATTTTTTTTTTTCTAAAAAATTACTTTTCACTCACTGGGTTAATCATCATAAAACATTTTCTAAACAAATGTTATTGGAGAACAATATTTTTTTAGAAAATCATTTAGGATGAAATATGACTTTCGTTATACCAAAGCCATTGGTTTTTAACCAATGCATATGCCGGCAAAGAAGTAGTGCATATATATTACTTTCGTATTGATCGTCCAATTTTTGACAGTCTTGCTTATATCTTGATCCTTGACTTACACTTTGTTTGGATGGTTCTTATATATTATATTATATGATGGTGTGTTGTATTATATTGTATTTTATCTTTTTGATGAATACACTGTTTAATAGAATATATCATTTTTCGGTCATTACATGTTGTCACACATCGATAATTTGAAGGACAAACTACACGAAAAGTAGGATACATGATAAATCTATTATAAAAAATGTAGGGTAAATGATAAAACATAATTACTGGATAGTATTTGTTATATTATGAAGTTATGATGATTTAATAAACTATGAGATCTGGAACAACAATAAAACTGCCACAACTGTGGTGATTGGTGAGCACGGGAAAAGAGGTGCAGAAGGCTTTTCATTAATAGCTTTTCCCACAGGCAGAGCCACATCATTGGTTTCGAGAAATTTGACAACGTTGAAACTGGGAAACCTGTAGTCAGGATCAAAATAGAGCTCGTAATTTAATATAGCCCCAAAAATAGATGGATCGGGCATAGAGCTATGGTCAACCTTATACCAGTTCCCAGCCAATGGAGTTACACTAGGCTGTTTTTGTCCATCTTATATTGATCACTTTGATAAGAAATAACATAGTTTTTGCAAACATGAATTTTGAAATGCAAAAGTCTTCTCTCTCAGCATTTATCTCTTGAGCAAGGAGGTTTCCACGTAAACATTCCCTGGGATTATTGACCGTAAATCAGTGCATGAGCCTATGCAAACAAGTTTTAAAATCCCTGTCCTTTACTTTAAGCATTACTTTCGGTATTGTTCTTAACTTTGTCAAGGAATCTAGTCCATTGACCTATGGTGGACACATATAAGCTAACAACATTTAATATCCTAACAACTATTACCACAACCAGTAGCGTATGCTGGATTTTTCTAAGTTGTGTCACCATTTAAAGGACAAAAATGGCTTAAGAGAAAAATCAATGAAGCTTTTGCTACAGGCCTCCAAAAATTTCATCGATATTTTTTTTTTGACTAATTAGCTCATTCTTCCAAATCAGTTGAAACTTGAGTTGTTAAAATTGATTTGGTACGTTTGGATTTTTTTAAATAATACCGCTCCATTAAATTTAGATTAATATTATGTAATATGCGCAATTAGGATTGCGGACAATTGTAATCAATTTAATGAATCCTAAATTATCTATCTATATATAATAGGAGAAGAAAAAGTGCCACGTGTCATCACCACAAAAAAGAATTTGTGAATTATTAAAATTAATTTAAAATATAAAAATAAAAATTGCAATCACTAAAAAACTGTCAGAATTTTTGAAAACAGATTTAATTTTTTTAAAATACAATTTATAAATTAGTAAAACACTGATTTTTTTAATATACCACTGATTCAATATTTAAAAAAAAAACATATTTATAAACTTTTTTTAAAATTAAAACGACAATTCCATATGTCCTCAATATATAACTTTTAAATTTATTTTTTTAAAACCATTTAATGTAGGAAATATTCAATATTTAAAAAAAAAAAACAAATTTATAAACTTTGCCATATTTCTTTATTAATATTTTAAAACACAATAAGAATTTAAATGCAGTTTCAAAACTTCCTATTACATTCCAACTTATATACAAACTCTAAAAATTAATCAACAAAATATTAATAAGATATTTTTTTAAATCTGAAAATAACAATAAAAATTTCAATTTTGATTGTCAATTTAATTTTGCCAGTTTCTTTTGAAAACTAAATAAAATTGTAAACATAATAGAACATGCATTTACATTTAAGCAGTAGCAAACCCTATTCATTTGATTTGAAACAATTTTAAAAAGTTTTTTTTTATAGATACATTATTTAATTTGTTTTCAAATCATGAAAAGAAAGACACATTTTTGCGATTTTCCTTTTATGCCTATTTTTAAAAATAGTAACAAAAATTTTCACACACAGTTTTCAAATGTAAAATAAAATAAAAATAAATTGAGAAGGATGTTATAAATATAAATAAATTATAAAAATTAATGTAGTTAATTTTAAATTTGAATTGAAACCATTTGTGATTTTTATTTAATTGGACGTAGCAAAACAAATAAAAGGTAAAGCACACGATGCATACATGTCTAATTTTGAATTCAAATTTAAACTTGCAGTAGTTATCAGATTATGAATTATTTCGAATTGATTTCTTAATTTTTTTAAAAAAATCTATATCCCTATTCCCTAACGCCTAAACAAAGAAACGGAAACAAAATTAGTTATGGAAAAAAAACTGCCTAAAATAACTGCCATGTTGCGAAAACACAAAAATTACTGATTTTATCCCTTACAAACTGCCACTTCATGTCCTTCGGGATGACTCAGTGTCACGCCCCGAGACTACACCCTAGACGTGGCCGGCACTCGAAGACCATTGCTGGTCCCCAAGCGAACCCTCATCCTGGCTGACTCCAAGCGGAATACTAACTTAAGCATACAAGAGCTTAAAACTGAAAAAAAAGTTTATAAACTCAACTTTACAAATCTTTAACTCAAAAGAAAACTCTGATAATAGAATATATATACAACTCGCCATAAAAGGAAACTTTAGTCTTCAAAACATTTAACAAAATAAATGAAGAGACTTTTGAAACTCTATTGTCTATCTATGAAGCCTCTAACTGATAAAGATGGAAGCCGGGACAAGACCCACGACCTCCTAACAACTGATACAACTGAAAGGTAAATGAAATCCTCCGGAAGCAAAGAGGCTTGTCATAGCTAACTGGAACTCCCGGATGTATCAACGAATCTCCTGTTGATGATCTTGAATACCTGTGTCTGCATCATAAAAAGATGCAGGCCAAATGGCTCAGTACGTGGAATGTACGAGTATGTAAGCTGGAAATCTAAACAACATAGGCTAGAAGAAACACTGGAATAAACTGAATAACTTACCTCTTTTTCAAACTTTCTCAACTCAAGGAATACTCAAAACTACTCAAACTTACTCAACTCAAAAGATAGATACTGGACTCAAAGACAGATACTCAACTCAAAGATATATACTCAACTCAAGATATATACTTAACTCAAAGATACTTAACTCAAGGATACTCGACTCTTGAATAACTGAACTCAACCTGACTGACTTCTTTCAATATAAGGTAATTTAAAACAAGTGCGATATAAAGAAAGACTGTTTAAAACATGCTATAAACTCTGTGTGTATACAAGGATACAATAAGCCTGAGATGTATATAGAAATACAAATGAACTGATGTATATAAAATACAATAATTTCTGTGTATAAAAATACAATAACTGTTGTGGGAGTTTCTCTAACCGACAACCATCACATAAGAGCTATAGTGATGATACAGCGATCGACCTCACGCTGCCAGAGCATCTTATACCCGGCCAAAGGTATAAGACCTGAACTGCCTAATGGATCCACTAGTCTAATCTGAAAAGGATTCATCTAAAAAGTATGATCCTTTTCTACCCATGGTGGCTAACATGGTTCTATGGGGGCTGTGGGTTCTTTGAACGCTCCCCCAATTCGGTGCTCAATACTACTCCCAAAAATGTACTGGCTCTTATGTTTTTAAAACATATTTATTCCTGCTGATATGAGATAATTACTCAAAAACTAGCCCGAAGGCTCTTTTGGAAATCTCAGTTTCCAACCTTGTTTAAATGTAAAAACATTTCTTTAAAACTTCTTTGGGAATACATAGTTCCCTAATAACTTTGAGAAAATGAACTCAACTCTTTACTATTTACTTTACTTGAAACTCGATACTTTGACTCAACTTGAAACTCTTTACTCAACTTGAAACTCTTAACTTTTGACTTGACTTGAAACTCAATACTTAACTTGGAACTTGAGCCTTAGAATGAAGTTAAAACGCTCAATGAAGACTCTTGGAAAACCTTAAAGACTTGCTTTGACTTACTTACTTCTAAGCTTGACTTCACTTGACTTGGAAACTAACTTCACTTGACTTTGAAACTAACTTCACTTGGCTTGGAAACTAACTTCACTTGATTTGGAAACTAACTTCATTTGACTTTGAAACTAACTTCACTTGATTTGGAAACTAACTTCACTTGACTTTGAAACTAACTTCACTTGACTTGGAAACTAACTTCACTTGACTTTGAAACTAACTTCACTTGACTTGAAATTTGGATTGATCACATGTTACGGATGAGTTCTTGACTTTTAGAAGTACCTTGGAGTGTTGGAAACAACTAGGAAACATAGGTATAATACCTAGGAACATGTATGAAAAAAATGGTAAATGAAAGGGAAGGATTGGTGTCCTTGGCACTAGGAGAGGTGCAACAGCCCAGCCCCTTTTTCCCCAAAAATCCGACTTTTTCCCCTTGTTTCTTTCCAATTCTAAACCCTCTCAACCTCAAGGTTTCAGCAGCAACACTTAGAATCATAAAGACCCTTATTATACAATAGATTCAACTCAAAAATCACAGCCAGAAATCTGTACTAAATCAGCAAGAACTTCAACACAACACCACTACAACTTCAACAACCAATAAATCTTCTCTTGGAATTAAAAACGAGTTGGTGTGTGGGGGTATGAACCAACCAACACTAAGGATCATAAAATCCCTCAATATACAATAGATCACAACTCAAATACACAGCCCAATCCTGTCCCACAACCAACAATAACTTCAACAACACAACTAACAACTTCAACAACTTCAACAACTTCAACAACAAATCCAATCTCTTCTCAAATCATAAAAACGAGCTTGGTATGTGGGGGGAAAGGATAAACCCACACTAAAGACTCACATACCTGATTAGGGATCACCCCCGACGAAAATCCACGACGATCCTTAGCTTCTTCTTCTCTTTCTCCTCTTCTTTTCCTCTTCTTTCTCTCTTATCTTCCAAGCCCTAACTCTCACTCTTACTCTCACTCTTTAAAATGGGACAAAAATGATCCAAACATCAGTCTAACACCTCAATATAACCCAAAGAAATTATTAGGGAAAAGACCAAAATACCCTTAAAATTTTCGGACTAAACAAACTGCACTGTGCGACTGTGCGACTGTGCCGACAGCCCAACTTCCAAAGGGCATAACTCACTCATACGAACTCAGAATCAAGCAAACTCGGCGGCGTTGGAAAGATCATTCCAAGGGCTTTCCAGAAATAACTGGAAATTCGCCTAAATCATTCTGAGCTAGGAGTTACGACTGCTCAAAGTTGACCAAAAACTCACTTTTTTTCCATAGCCAAATTTTCCAGATTCTTTCCAAAATGACTATTTCCAATTCAACTCTTCTTGGAACTCAATGTGCTACATCTAGGGATCTTAACTTAACACTCAAGAAATTTTATTCCTCGGTAAAATCTCACTCCACATAAAGGACGGCTCGAGTCTTAGTTCGAAAATTCTCTAGGGTGTTACACTCAGTTGGTTTGGAGGGTGGTTATCCACACGGATGACCCGGGATCGATCCCCCTCAATGTCTTCTGTGTCGAGCCTGTCGCATAGGGCTTGCCTAGTGCGGTTTACATCCCCTGTGTGGTTTGTAGGTTATTACACAGTGGGGGTTTACCCAGTGCGCACAAAGTGCTCACCACAGAGTGCTCACCCGAAGGGTAGAGGTTGTGGCAAAGGTTGTAGCGGCTGCGGGTTATCCTGGGGTTCCAAAAAAAAAAACAGCCACTTTATTCAGGTTAAATTTAGTTTGTGTGCCCACATTCAACAACAATATCATCAAAATTTCTCTGTAAATATTTTCAAAAGATTCAAATTTGTTATGTCTGCTTAAAATTGTCATCGAATTTGCTTTCTGATTCATATGTTTTTGTTTATGTTGCCATATGCAACAACGGCATTATTCTTAAAAATCAGTACAAATGTTGTCCCACAATATATGTAGAAGTTCCATATGGTGAGTCTCCTATTTATTATTGTTATTGTTATTGTAGTTATTTATTTTCTATTGATTCCTCAATTAAAATTCTGGATGAAGATGTTTTAGTAGATCTTTTTTATAATTATTAAAATGTGCTAAAGAATAAGAAAATCAAGTGCACACATCAATGGTATTTCAAAATTTTATCCAATATTGTAGCAACAAACTGATATGATATTTAAATTTAAATTTGAACGAAATTTGAATTGACATGAAGATCCATTCCTTCAGCGATATATACATCGTTGCAACCAAAATAACAAAAAGCATAATTTTTTTTAATTTTTTTCAGTTTTTAAATGTTAGTAACCAATTAAATAATTGCTAATTGCTAATGTTGAAAATAAAAATAAGGAAAAAATGCATAAAAAATTGAAGGATAAGACTTGTTTGAAGTTGAATTGATCCAGATTCACATACAAAATTTAAAATTATGTATTCTTAAAATGGAGATAAGATGAATATTTCTTTTGTTGTTAAAAAAAAAACCAAATTATTTCTCATTTGAGAAGACATATGAAATTTTGTTGAGGATTTAAGAGATAAACATATTTCAATCCTAATAGATTCAACTACACAAATATTTAAATGGACTAATATAAGTTATTGCGATTATTATGTGCTTAACTTTATTCTTAGAACATTCAATTTTGATTTGTTACATGATGCTTTTTTTGACTCGGATGTTACGAGCTTATACATAAATTGAATTGAAGTAACAATTTCTGAATTTGATATGCATGTTATTGTTGCTTCTTGGATCAAAGCGTTACGTTGTGCACTCATTCTAAACACGTTAGTGAGGATCTATTAACCATTTGTTTATTTGAGAAGAATTTATCTGATTATAGTTGCTTGATATATACAATTTACTTTTTTTTTTTAAAAAGTTTGTTAAACATCTATAAATATTTTTTTAGCATTTATCGTATAGTGGGCTGTTTTCTCACTTTGTTACTATGTAATTGCTATAAAAGATTTTCTATCTACAATATATGACACAATTGCTACAAAACTCATAAAGTTTTTTTGGTACAAACTAAAAGGAAACTATGACATAAAAATTAGTTTCAAAAATTATATTTGATGAGTGCATTTAAAATTTAATAATAATTTTGTAATTGAATATATTGTATAGAAAAATAAGATGATAATTAGATATTTTTGAACTCAATATGTCCTAATGTATTTAACCAAATAAAATCATAGTCAGAAGTTAACATAGTAAAATTGTACATCGCACGGGCACGAATACTAATTTCATTGTAACAAGCAAATAGAGAAAAAAAATTATTATGAACAAATAAAAACAAATATTTTTTTTCCACAAGTTGTGTAATGATTATTGAAGATGCTTCAATTTTTTTAATCTTTTCTCAATATATATTTTCCACAAGTTGTGCAGTGATTGTTGAAGTTGCTTTATTTTTTTAAGACTTTTCTCTATATGTGTTTTTCCCCAAGTTGTATAATGGTTGTTGAAGATGCTTTAATTAAAAAAATTTACCTTTTGTTTAGTGGAAAATTTCAAAAAGGCTTTAATACAAAATTTAAAATTATGTATTCTTAAAATGGAGATAAGATGAATATTTTTTTTGTTGTTCAAAAAATAACAAATTATTTCTCATTTGAGAAGACAGATGAAATTTTGTTGAGGATTTAAGAGATAAACATATTTCAATCCTAATAGATTCAACTATACAAATATTTAAATGGACTAATATAAGTTATTGCGATTATTATGTGCTTAACTTTACTCTTAGAACATTCAATTTTGATTTATTACATGATGCTTTATTTGACTCGGATGTTACAAGCGTATACATAAATTGAATTAAAGTAACAATTTCTGAATTTGATATGCATGTTATTGTTGCTTCTTGGATCAAAGCATTACGTTGTGCACTCATTCTAAACACGTTAATGAGGACCTATGAAATATTTGTTTATTTGAGAAGAATTTATCTGATTATAGTTGCTTGATATATACAATTTACTTTTTTTTTTAAAAAAGTTTGTTAAACATCGATAATTATTTTTTTAGCATTTATTGTATAGCGGGCTGTTTTCTCACTTTGTTCTATCTAAAATATATGACACAATTGCTACAAAATTCATAAAGTCTTTTTGGTACAAACTAAAAGGAAACTATGAGATAAAAATTAGTTTAAAAAATTATATTTGATGAGTGTATTTAAAATTTATTTTCTTTAAATTTAATAATAATTTTGTAATTGAATATATTATATAGAAAAATAAAATGATAATTAGATATTTTTGAACTCAATATGTCCTGATGTATTTAACCAAATAAAATCACAGTCATAAGTTAACATAATGAAACCGCGCATCAGACGGGCACGGATACTAATATCATTGTAACAAGCAAAGAGAAAAAAAATAAAATAATTATTATGAACAAATAAAAACAAATATTTTTTTTCCACAAGTTGTGTAATGATTGTTGAAGATGCTTCAATTTTTTTAATCTTTTCTCAATACATATCTTCCACAAGTTGTGCAGTGATTGTTGAAGTTGCTTTCTTTTTTTAAGACTTTTCTCTATATGTGTTTTTCCCCAAGTTGTATAATGGTTGTTGAAGATGCTTTAATTAAAAAAAATTACCTTTTGTTTAGTGGAAAATTTCAAAAAGCTTTAATACATCTTTGTCCTTTTATCCAATGGTAATTCTTTATTCAGAAACCACATGGTCATGTTTCGTTTTTTTCTAATCTTAAATCACATACGTGATAAGTGGACCCTTTCAACAAATTATTAATTTGAGGTCTTACTTTTATGTGTATCACCCATTTTCCAATATACATACAGCCTCCTCTTTTTTTCAATCAAAACTAGTTATTCCTAAAGATGGCTGATGCCTTTGTGTCATTTGCAGTTCAAAAATTGGGTGATTTCCTCATTCAACAAATTTCCCTGCTTACAATTCTGAGAGATGAAGTTACATGGCTGAGAAATGAGCTACTCTTCATACAGTCTTTCCTCAGAGATGCAGAACAAAAGCAAAGCGGAGATCAAAGAGTTCAACAATGGGTGTTTGAGATCAACTCTATTGCTAATGATGCTGTTGCTATACTCGAGACTTACACCTTTGAGGCTGGTAAAGGTGCTACTCGTCTCAAGGCTTGCGCTTGCATATGTAGGAAGGAGAAGAAATTCTACAATGTTGCCAAGGAGATCCAATCGCTCAAGCAACGAATCATGGATATCTCTCGCAAACGAGAGACTTATGGTATTACAAATATCAATAGTACTAATTCAGGAGAAGGGCCAAGTAATCAGGTTAGAACATTGAGGAGAACTACCTCATATGTGGATGACCAGGATTACATTTTTGTTGGACTTCAGGATGTTGTACAAAAATTGCTAGCTGAACTTCTCAAAGCAGAGCCTCGTCGAAGCGTATTCTCCATTTATGGAATGGGTGGTTTAGGCAAGACCACTCTTGCGAGAAACCTCTACACCAGTCCTGATATACTCAATAGCTTCCATACACGCGCTTGGATATGTGTTTCGCAAGAGTACAACACCATGGATCTTCTTAGGAATATCATAAAATCCGTCCAAGGTCGCACCAAGGAAACTCTAGATTTGTTGGAAAGGATGACAGAAGGAGATCTAGAAATTTATCTTCGTGATCTATTAAAACAACGCAAATACCTTGTGGTGGTTGATGATGTATGGCAGAAAGAAGCATGGGAGAGTTTGAAAAGAGCATTCCCGGATAGCAAGAATGGCAGCAGAGTCATTATTACCACGCGCAAAGAGGATGTCGCTGAAAGAGAAGACGAAAGAGGTTTTGTTCATAAACTTCGTTTCCTAAGCCAAGAAGAAAGCTGGGATCTCTTTTGTAGGAAACTACTTGATGTTCGAGCAATGGTTCCAGAAATGGAAAGTCTAGCTAAGGATATGGTGGAAAAGTGTAGAGGCTTACCTCTTGCAATTGTTGTATTGAGCGGACTACTTTCGCATAAAAAGGGGCTAAACGAATGGCAAAAGGTGAAAGATCACCTTTGGAAGAACATTAAAGAAGATAAATATATTGAAATCTCCAACATACTATCATTAAGCTACAATGATTTGTCAACTGCGCTCAAGCAGTGTTTTCTCTACTTTGGTATTTTTCCAGAAGATCGAGTGGTCAGGGCTGATAACATAATACGGTTGTGGATGGCGGAGGGTTTCATACCCAGAGGAGAAGAAAGAATGAAGGCTTCTTGAATGAACTGATAAGACGAAGCTTGGTTCAAGTGGCTAATACATTTTGTGAAAGAGTTACTGAATGTAGGGTTCATGATTTACTCCATGATCTTGCGATACAAAAGGCATTGGAGGTAAACTTCTTTGACATTTATGATCCAAGAAGCCACTCCATATCCTCTTTATGTATCAGACATGGCATTCACAGTCAAGGAGAAAGGTACCTCTCACTTGATCTTTCTAACTTAAAGTTGAGGTCAATTATGTTCTTCGATCCCGATTTACGTAAGATGAGTCATATAAACTTCAGGAGTGTGTTCCAACATTTATATGTGTTGTACTTGGGTATACCTGCTGGGAATTTGTCTGTAGTATTTGTACCTGATGCCATTGGAAGTTTGTACCACCTCAAGTTCTTAAGCTTGAAAGGTATCCGTGATGTTCCCTCTTCCATTGGCAACCTCAAGAATCTACAGACACTTGTTGTCAATGTGGACGGATACACTTGCAAACTACCCCGCGAGACAGCTGACCTGATAAATTTAAGACATTTACTTGCTCCGTACTATTCAAAACCTCTGGTACATATAAGCAACCTCACTAGTCTTCAAGTTCTTAAAGGTGTTGGTTGTGATCAATGGAAAGATGTTGATCCTGTTGATTTAGTCAATCTTCGAGAATTAAGCATGGATGATATTAAGAAATCTTACTCCCTAACCAACATTAGGAGCTTGGAAAACCTTAGCTCTCTCAGATTGTTTTGTGGAAGTGGTGAATCATTCCCAGACCTTGAATTTGTTAATTGTTGTGAAAAGCTCCAGATATTGAGGTTATATGGGAGAATGGAGAAACTGCCTGATCATCTGTTTCCCAATTCCATCACAATGATGGTTCTGAATTTCTCAGTACTGACAGAAGATCCGATGCCTATTTTGGGAATGTTGCCAAACCTAAGGAATCTCGATTTGCTTAGAGCTTATGAAGGAAAAGAAATAATGTGTTGTGATAACAGCTTCAGTCAACTAGAGTTCCTTATTCTTCGTAAACTTGAGAAGCTAGAAAGATGGGATTTAGGCACAAATGCCATGCCTCTGATTAAAGGTCTTGGTGTCCATGACTGTCCAAATTTAAAGGAGATTCCTGAGAGAATGAAATACGTGGAACTGTTGAAGAGTAATTATTATTATACGGATTGATGGGCCAAGCACTTGAAGACATTGGTTATTTATTTCAGGGCTGTCAATGAGAGTGGTTGTAGTGTTTGATTTCTTATTATTGTTTTAAGCTTTTTGAGTGAGTGTAGTTGGTTTGAACATTATTGTTTTAATTAATTGACTAAAAGCTACATCTGTTGCAGTTTCTGTGCCATCGCCACGGACTTCAATTTCATGGTCATCTGGATAGATTGAGAAGCATAACATACACTTCTTTAGCTGAGCATCATAGCTAATTAGTTTGCAAAGAAGCCATTACAGAGATATTTCTTTCACTATCCGATACCAATTTCTCTCGAAATTAGTTTTCACATATCCCCGAGTGAATGTGGTTTTGATGATAACATCCCACCTGTGGTCTTGATGGCTAGAGGAAGACCATGAGTACATTTATGCACGATCTCTCTTCCAATTTAGTTGACAAAAATGCAAATTTACAGCCACTAATTCCTCATCCTTGGCTGTCAATGTGAGTGGTTTTAATGTTTGGTTTCTTATTGTTTTAAGCTTTTTGCTTTGAACATAATTGGTCTACTGTATGTTCTCTTACTTATCCACATTTAAGACAATGCTTTATATGTTAAAAAAATGAAATTAAAAATAGTATATGGGTACTCTCTCTTGTCCACAATTTACTAATTTTTTTTTCCAATGTCCTTAAACTATGTGAAAGAAATAAAAGTATCATCCGTTTATAGTTTGACTTAAAAATGTCTTTACTGTCAATGTTTTGGTTCAAAAATACCCTTGCAGTCAATACTTTGGTCCAGAAATGCCCCTATAGTTACAAAATGGGTCAAAATACTCTTTTTCGAATAAATATATTATTTTTTTCTTTTTAAACACATCTTCTTCCTAATTAAAATATTATTGAAGAACACTATTCTTGTTTTCTTTCTTCTTAAAATCACTTTAACAAATTAATGAAAATGTAGGCAATATTTTATTTTCTTCTTAATCTCATTTTAGCAATTAAAATAGAATTCGACAGATAATATATGTCATATATATAAGATCATAGTATATCCATCATTAATTTATATTTATATAACGATAAAAAAAAATAATGATAATAAAATAAGAAATATTCTCATTTTTTATTTTTTTCTGAATTGAAGTAAGATAAACATTTGCTATTTTTTTAAAAATTATTAGAAAAAGAATGTGTGAAAAATAATAATATATTTATTTGGAAAATTGAGCATTTTTGACCCATTAAAAAATAAGGACATTTTTGGACCAAAGTATTGACAACAAGAGTATTTTTGGATCAAACTACAAACGGAGGGTTCTTTTGTTCCTTTCGCATAGTTCAAGGACATTTTTAAATAAAAAATATTAACGGTAAGGACATTTTTGAGACAATTAAATATATTATATCTCTTTTTTAAAATATGTTCTTTTCCTAATAATGATATTTTCATTAGAAAATGTTTATCATACTTCAATTTATAAAAAATATTAATAAATAAAAATGTTTTCTATATTTATAGAAATTTTTTTATCGTTATCTAAATGAAAATTAATGACGGGATTACTATGAGGACATATAATAAAAGAAGTTGAGTTTGGTGTGGAGCGATATTTGGGAAAAAAATAGAGAGCAAATCGCTCATAAGTAGCGAGAAAAAAAAGATAAAATAAAAGAGAAAATCACTCTTAAGTCAGCGAGATGATCAATTTTTTGTTGGGTTTTAAAGGTGTGAACAGGAAATGAAGGGTTGTGACTTTGCCGAAAGGTTGTGACCTTTATGAAAGGTTGTGTCTTTCCTAAAGGGTTGTGACCGTTGGAAAGGTTGTGCCTTTTCCAAAGTGTTGTGACCTTTATGAAAGATTGTCTTCTTTCCTAAGATTTATACCCTTTGTTGGCTATAAATAGAGAGTCTTTCTCTCATTTTTCTGGATTGAATTCTTCCCTTCTTTTGCATACATTTCTTACAAAACAAAATCGATCGATCGTGTCTGTGTGTGTAATTCGTTGCTGTCATTTTGAGTTCGTTGAAATTATTGAAGTTTGAGGTACCACTACTTCTTTAATGGTTCAACCGTTTTATCTTGAGAGGAATTAATCTGCAACCTCGGGTACTTGAGGGGATTAAATTTCTTAAAGGACACACAATGGGTTCTGTGGACTCGGATTGCTTTTTCTTTTCATCTTTTATTATTTCTGGTTTGCTAATCATATAATACTAAAAGTGGGAAGCTCCAAAGTGCAAAGTTGGATTACCATTTTACCCCTACACTAAATTAAAATGTTATAAAGTATTTAACTAATTAAATATTAAATGATATCATATTATACTAATAAGCATATTAATATTTATGTTTATTATTCATTAGTAACACGTCTGAGTTCAAATAATCAAACACTTGGAGAAAATGAAAAGTTTATTACACAATCTCATAATAATGCTAAAGTAGAGCAGTTACAAAGAGACTGTTCAACTTCTTTTTTTTAGTCTCTTTTTATATGGAAAGTAGCTTCTTATATTTTGGTGGGGATTTGTTTTGCCCATTTGTTGTTAATTGGTTTTAAGGATGTCTTCTTCTGTTCCTTTTTCATGATATATATCCATTGTCAAATGCAACAGGCTTACTGTTAAGCAGTTTCTTCGCCATAAAGCTCAAATTGCACATTTGGTTCAATGAAGGAGAGGTAATTAACCATCTTTTTCACATGCTATATATTACTTGTGACAAGTTTAAATAAAATAAATCTGGACTTTTTTTATTGAACACCACGAAGAAGCAATTAACTTTTACCATCATATTATCATGTGAAGGTACACATAGTGCAGCTAACTAATCATATAATTCAATACATATTATTATGTGGTTGCTTCTCCTTTCTAATTGACAAATTGCAAACTTCCCTTTGTTTTATAACCGTGCTCATATTTTTATTTTAACATAATAACAGGTATCGGATATAACAGATTTGTACAACCTTCTGTGCATGGACGAAGTACTTCAGACATAAAAGATCGATCGATAAGATAGGAGTTAAAAAAATTATTGTTTGGTAAATACTTTTCAACTCCTGATGACTTTGTGATTGTCAAGGCATGAAAAGTATAAGGAGAAATTGTTGATTTTAAATTATGTCTTATTTGTATGTATAATTCTTGTAGTGTATCATAATTAACCATTTAATTGTTAATTAATCTGGATTATAGAATATAGAGGTATTGTAATTTTAGTGAAGTAGAATGTATCCTCTCTTTTTTTCTGTGGTGTTAAAATTTTAATCTCATTTAATATTTTTTGTATTTATTTCTTTAATTATTTGAGACTACGAGAATAAAATCTTTGAAGCGACATCTCTAAGTAAATACCTGGCTTGGCTGAGAAAAGTGGAATATAATATTTGATTAGGTAGTGCAAGTTGATTTTATATTTTATTTAATCTGATAAAGTATTTCTAAATCTAAACAAACCATCCTAGCTGTGCTCTATTTGCAGGTTTTGTAAAATATATGTATTTCTTCATGTTTTCTTGTAATTTTGAATTTTTTACATGCATTTATGAGGATTCAAGATTTCATTAATATATTCATGCTATTAGAGGCTATTACATCGTCCCACTATTATGAATTTCTTAATGAATAAATTTAGATACCTTGATTTTAGCATTTTTATTTTATAACTTAAAACTTTTTAAATATGCACAAAATTTATAACAGTAGGAGGCTAACGTGCAGCGCACGTTTCCAAAGACTAGTCTGAATATAGGAGACAACAACCTTGAGAAATTTATATTGATGGTATTTTTTGTGGTAAGGAAATTAAATCGATTGTCTATTGTCGCTAAATGTTTTTGCGTCTATATTAGGAAAATTTATCCCCACTAAATTAAATATCTCAATTGAACATTTATCTTCAATTTTGAATAATATGCATATTATTTTGCGCAAATATGAAAAGAAATTCATATTATTTTGTGTTAGTGTGGCATTTTATTAGTATAAATTTAACATATGCATCTTCGCATTGCTGCATTAAAACGTTGGAGGCATGTGTCCCTAATTACTCCATTTGGATTCAATGCTCAATGGACGTGGTTGCCATGACCATTAGTTCTTCATTCAATCTCATATTATTTTACTCAATTCTTGTCTAGAGTTTGTCGAATTACAATTTGTGTTTCAGTTAATTTTCAATTTTCAATTTTCAATTGTGATTTGTAATATATAATTTCACCAACATTTCATACAATGAAAAAGGTCCAAAAATTCTCTTAATATGGAATAGAGGGAGTAGTAATTTCGGTTTGGTGGACCGGTCTAATTTAATTCGTTATTTGATTTTGGAGCCTAGTTAGAATGAGGCTGCAATACTTAATTATTTCAGATTCACTCGGAATTTTTGCAACAATCGTAGGAGGTATGATGTACATATACTTATTTCAAGGGAGTGTAACACTTTTCAGTTTGAGCCATTATATCAAAGTTGTACAATTAGAACCTCGATATGATCTTATCTTGTTTATCATTGATCAAGATGGTCTTTTTTGCTTTTATTGAGGATTCTTTTTATTGTTCTTTGACACTTATAGTAGAGATTAGAGGTATTTGACCCTCATAAGATATTGCAATTTTAGATAGTATATCCAAATATAACTTATAATCAAATCAAAACAAGAAATTTCAAAAAAGTATAATAACAAACGAAAACAACGTCCTGACTAAACAAGAATTTCTTCGCATTGAATGTTATATAAATTATTGACGAATAGATAGGTGTAGTACATGACTTCTATAATTTGTGATATTCCCAATATATACATACCTGTCATTGTTTTTGCCTTAAATTCCCATGTGCAACTAGTAGTTGTACTTTGACTAGCACATCTAATATCAATGTATTATTCAATATATATACTATAGAGTTAATTGGACTTACCATTAAAAAAAATGATATCAACTATTTCAAAGAAGATTATCAAACCTTTTTCTCCCACCCCATATACTAAAAGATGGCACAATCTTTCCCTTCTTGATCAATTTTTTGGTAACATTTATGTGCCCTTTGTTTTTTCTACCCAAAACATCAAGTGGCTACCATCCCAAAACACCAATTATCTAAATTTCTAACAATTTCTTTGTCAAAAACTCTTACATTTTACTATCCATGGGCAGGAAGTCTAAAAAACAATGCTACTATCCAGTGTGATGATCATGGTGCTGAGTTCTTTGAAGTCGAAATCAACTCTTCCATGGACAAAGTTATTAATCACCCTGATTTGACATTCCTACAAGGTTTATCTTGTAGGGATTCGTCGTCATCAACATTTGGTCCCTTAACTCTTGCACAATTAAGCCATTTCGAGTGTGGAGGAATCGCTCTTAGTTTTTGCATGTTGCACAAGGTGCATGCATAGTGTTAGAGTTTGTCATGTATTTTTTATATTAGTTTTCGAATATATAGGTCATTTGATCAAATCATATGAAACATTATGTTTTTATTTTAGAATATCTTTTACTTTTGCTTCTGATTTATCGTCCTTCAACATTTACAACTATTACTTTTCACATGACATATTGTTATTTCTCTCCTAATAGGTGGGAGACGCGTGCAACGCTTACTTCTTCTTGAGGGATTGGGCTAGGTTAACTCGAGATCCAAAATCAACATTATCTCCTCCATACTTTGCTAAGGATTCACTAATGCCATCACCATTTGATGGTCCTCTGGTTTCCCCTGTTGTCTAGCCGAAAATGGAAGGATGGATCCATCAGAGGTTCATTTTCTCCGAATCCAAGATAAACACGCTTAAAGCCTTGGTTGCTGCAGAATCCGAATATTAAAGGATGACATTCATACTAAATCACATTTTAATTCCAAAAAACAACTTTAAAATCATTTTAACGACCTCAAAGAATCATAATTACATAGCAACGTATACCAAAATAATCCAATCATTAGAAGTCTAATTTTCTGACTCAAATTTAATTACATGCCTTTTTCACCTAACATGATCTAACCTTAAAAGGAACTAAATTTGGGTGGTACTTTCATTGTTGAGCGATGTGATAAAAAGAAAGTCAAAGTACACACAATATTCAGCACTAACAAAGTTCTGGGAAGGACCACACCACAAAATAGGGCACATTTCACTTTCATTGCTCTAATTTTTGAAAATGGAACACTTTGATTTTCTCTTGCCCAGTCAAAGATGCCAAATATCACTTTCATTGCTCTAATTTCTCTTGTTGACAATACATATAATTATTACTTTTAGACTTTTCTCCGTAGATATTTTCCCACAAGTTGTGTAATGGTTGTTGAGCTTTAATACATATTTCAACAATCAGACAAGTGGACCCTTTGAACACACTATTTATCTCTACTGCTTCTGAGTGTATATCTCTTATTCCAATATACAGCCTCCTCTTTTTTTCAATCAAAACTAGTTATTCCTCTTTTCCAGATAAAAATCAACACTCCTGAAGATGGCTGATGCCTTTCTGTCATTTGCAGTTCAAAAATTGGGTGATTTCCTCATTCAACAAGTTTCCCTGATATCAAATCTGAGAGATGAAGTTATATGGCTGAGAAATGAGCTACTCTTCATACAGTCTTTCCTCAAAGATGCAGAACTAAAGCAAAGTGGAGATCATAGAGTTCAACAATGGGTGTTTGAGATCAACACTATTGCTAATGACGCTGTTGCTATACTCGAGACTTACAGCTTCGAGGCTGGTAAAGGTGATGTTGATGAATTTGCTAGTCGTGTCAAGACTTGCGTTTGCATATATAGGAAGGAGAAGAAATTCTACAATGTCGCCGAGGAGATTCAATCACTCAAGCAGCGAATCATAGATATCACTCGCAAACGAGAGACTTATGGTATTACAAATATCAATAGTAATGCAGGAGAAGGAACAAGTAATCAGGTTACAACATTGAGGAGAACTACCTCATATGTGGATGACCAGGATTACATTTTTGTTGGACTTCAGGATGTTGTACAAAAATTGCTAGCTGAACTTCTCAAAGCAGAGCCTCGTCGAAGCGTCCTCTCCATTTATGGCATGGGGGGATTAGGCAAGACCACTCTTGCGAGAAAACTTTACAACAGTCCTGATATAGTCTCTAGCTTCCCTACACGCGCTTGGATATGTGTTTCTTAAGATTACAACACAATGGATCTTCTTAGGAATATCATAAAATCCATCCAAGGTTGCACCAAGGAAACTCTAGATTTGTTGGAAAGGATGACAGAAAGAGATTTAGAAATTTACCTTCGTGATCTATTGAAAGATCGCAAATACCTTGTGGCGGTTGATGATGTATGGCAGAGAGAAGCATGGGAGAGTTTGGAAAGAGCATTCCCGGGTGGCAAGAATGGCAGCAGAGTCATTATTACCACGCGCAAAGAGGATGTTGCTAAAAGAGCAGACAACAGAGGTTTTGTTCATAAACTTCGTTTCTTAAGTCAAGAAGAAAGTTGGGATCTCTTTCGTAGGAAACTACTTGATGTTCGATCAATGGTTCCAGAAATGGAAAGTCTAGCTAAGGATATGGTGGAAAAGTGTAGAGGCTTACCTCTTGCAATTGTTGTATTGAGCGGACTACTTTCCCATAAAAAGGGGCTAAACGAATGGCAAAAGGTGAAAGATCACCTTTGGAAGAATATTAAAGAAGATAAATCTATTGAAATCTCTAACATACTATCCTTAAGCTACAATGATTTGTCAACTGCGCTCAAGCAGTGTTTTCTCTACTTTGGTATTTTTCCAGAAGATAAAGTGGTCGGGGCAGATAACATAATACGGTTGTGGATGGCGAAGGGTTTCATACCCAGAGGAGAAGAAAGAATGGAGGATGTCGCTGAAGGCTTCTTGAATGAACTGATAAGACGAAGCTTGGTTCAAGTGGCTTATACATTTTGGGAAAGAGTTACTGAATGTAGGGTTCATGATTTACTCCATGATCTTGCGATACAAAAGGCATTGGAGGTAAACTTCTTTGACATTTATGATCCAAAAAGTCACTCCATATCCTCTCTATGTATCAGACATGTGATTCATAGTCAAGGAGAAAGGTACCTCTCACTTGATCTTTCTAACTTAAAGTTGAGGTCAATTATATTCTTCAATCCAGATTTTCGTAAGATGAGTCTTATAAACTTCAGGAGTGTGTTCCAACATCTATATGTGTTGTACTTGGATATGAATGTTGGGAATATGTCTATAGACGTACCTGATGCCATAGGAAGTTTGTACCACCTCAAGTTGTTAAGCTTGAGAGGTATCCGTGATGTTCCCTCTTCCATTGGCAACCTCAAGAATCTACAGACACTTGTTGTCAATGAGGGGGCATACTCTTGCAAACTACCCCGCGAGACAGCTGACCTGATAAATCTAAGACATATAGTTGCTCGGCATACAAAACCTATGGTACATATAAGCAAACTCACTAGTCTTCAAGTTGTTCAAAACATCTGTTGTGATCAGTGGAAAGATGTTGACCCAGTTGATTTAGTCAATCTTCGAGAATTAAGCATGGATGATATTAAGAAATCTGAAGTAAAACGAACTGAAACAGAGTTAACACAAAATCTCCATTAACAAGGAGCTAAGATAGAAGAAGAGAAACTCTCATTGTTTGAGTTCAAAGACTAACTTTTACAATGCTGAAAAGTACTATTTATAGAATCTAACTTCTAATCAAACTAACTAACTAACTTGAAGAATTAGTTGTAACAAACAATATAAAAGGTCTATACTACCCTTGAGCATCTTGGTGAAATAACTAACTCCTTAACTACCTTACACTCATATCTCATCACTCCCCTTCAAGTTAGGTGGGGCAAAAAATATTTAAGACACCTAACTTGGATAAGAGATATTCGTGTTGATACTTTGATAGCCCTTTTGTCAATACATCTGCAGGCTGCTCTTGTGTAGGAAGGTAGTTAACTTTGATCAAACCTTGTTGTAATCTTTCCCTTATAAAATGACAATCGATTTCAATATGTTTTGTCCTCTCATGATATACCGGATTTGCAGCAATCTGTATGGCAGCTTTACTATCACTATACACTTGAACTGGTAGCTGCACGTCAACTTCTATTTCTCTAAGTAATCCAAGTAACCAAATTAACTCTGACACAGTGGAGGCAAGACTCCTATATTCAGCTTCAGCTGAGCTCTTGGAAACTATAGTCTGCTTCTTTGCCTTCCATGACACCAAAGAGTTCCCTACCTTAACCACATATCCTGTTACTGATCTTCTGGTAAGTGGACAAGATGCCCAATCTGCATCACAAAATGCAGTGACTACTTCATCAGAAGAGCTAGGAAACAATAACCCCTGCCCAGGCTGTTTTTTCAAATATCTCACTACTCTTAAGGCTGCATCCATGTGAGATTTCTTTGGCTGTTGTAGGAACTGACTTAGGTTCTGTGTGCTGAAAGACAAGTCTGGTCTTGTCATGTTCAGATACAACAGTTTTCCAATTAATCTTTGATACATTGTCTGATCTACTAGAGGATCTTCAGGAGCTCCATGACTTTTCTCATGTTCATCATATAGTTTTGAGGTTAGTTTAACATTAACATCAATAGGAGTACCTGCAGGCTTAGCTGCTGACATCCCAACCTCAGCTATAAGTTCCAAAGCATACTTTCTTTGATGCATCAATATCCCTTCTGCTGACCTAGTGAACTCAATGCCCAGAAAATATTTCAATTCACCTAAGTCCTTCATTTTAAAAGCCTGCTGCAATTCCAGTTTTGTCTTCTCTATTAACTTCAAGCTGCTGCCAGTAATCATCATATCATCCACATATACTAACACCACAACAATGCCTGCTTCTGATTTATTGACAAATAAGGAATGATCATATTGACTTTGTTTGAAGTTAAGAGTAGTAAGAGCTTCAGTCAGCTTATGGTTCCACTGCCTTGGAGCCTGTTTGAGCCCATATAATGACTTTGTTAGTTTGCATACTTTCTCCCCTTGACTAACAAAGCCTTGAGGGAGCTTCATATAAATCTCATCATCAAGATCACCCTGCAAGAAGGCATTGAACACATCCATTTGATGAATGTGCCAATGTCTTGAAGCAGCTAAAGACACCACTGTCCTCACAGTCACCATCTTCACAACAGGGGAAAAAGTTTCTTGATAGTCGATACCTTCCAGTTGACTATATCCCTTAGCAACTAGCCTTGCTTTAAACCTTTCTATCTCTCCTGTGGACTTGTATTTAATCTTGTAAACCCACCGACAACCAATAGGTTTCTTTCCTGGTGGTAGCTCAGTTATCTCCCAAGTCTTATTATCTTCAAGGGCTTGAATCTCAGTTTGCATAGCATCTACCCACCTAGTGTCTGTCACAGCCTCTGAATAGGTGGTAGGTTCTCTAACTGAGGATGTAGCAGCAATGTATGATTGATAAGTAGGAGAAAGATGACCATAACTGATATAATTGCACACAGGATACTGCACTTTGGAATGCAATTTGGAGGAAACAAAATCTTTGAGCCATGTAGGAGTATTTTTAGTTCTGGTAGATCTTCTGGGATCAGCTGGTATAACAGCATCTGTGACTGCTGGAACTGGTTCCCCAACTGAATCAGAAACATCTGAAGAAACAATCTCAACATCTGGTAGCACAGATGAGCCTTCAAGACAAGATAGTTCATCATTGATAGAACTAGGTGTTTGGAAAAATTGAGTAGTGGAGGTATCAAATAGAGCAGCTGAATCTGACAGTGGATTTGGAAACAAGGAATGTTTTTCAGACATCTTGATCTGTGAGAAAGGGAATATATCTTCTCTAAATATAACATCTCTGCTAACAAAGAATGATTTAGCAGTAAGATCAAATAAAACATAACCTTTTTGTGTCTCTGAATACCCCATATGAACTGCAGACTTAGATCTGGGCATCATTTTGTCATGTTCAACTAGATTTTTGGAAAGACACAGACATCCAATAGTTCTCAAGTGTGTCAATCTAGGTTTACTTCCATATAATCTTTCATAGGGACTTTGATAATTCAGAACACTACTAGGAACTCTATTAATGAGATATGCTGCAGCTAGAACACAATGCCCCCAATACTTCAATGGAATTTTACCCTGAAACCTCAATGCCCTTGTCACTTCTAGTAAGTGTCTATGTTTCCTCTCAGCTACCCCATTTTGCTGAGGGGTATAAGAACAAGACCTTTGATGAATAATACCCAACTCTTGAAACATTGTAGTACAAACTGAGTTTACAAACTCAGTACCATTGTCAGATCTGATCACCTTGACTTGTGTAGCAAATTGATTCTTAACATACTGCAAAAAAATCTTTAATGCTACACATACATCAAACTTGTGTTTAAGTAAGAAGAGCCAAGTCATTCTGGAAAAATCATCAACAATGGTAAGAAAGTACTTATTGCCATCAAATGTAGCTGTATTGTATGGACCCCAAAGATCAACATGAATCAAATCAAAGCTAGTACAACTTTTGATACTACTAGATGGAAAAGGAAGTCGAGTCTGTTTTGCATAGGGACATACTAAACATTTGGAAACTTTACACATACTATTGATATTCAAATCAAACATCTTAGCTAGTACTACAGATGACACATGTCCAAGCCTTTGATGCCACAATTCCATATCAGATGGGACTTGTGCTACTGTCAATGCAGTATTCTTTTCATCACCTCCAGAACTTTGTGTATACAGACACCCTGCTTCTTTACCAACCACTCTCACCTTCCCATTGTAAAGCTCCTGAAGAACACAGAAGTTAGGGAAGAATGTAACTGAACAATCAAGTTCCTTTGTTAACTTACTCACAGACATCAAGTTATACTTGAATTCAGGTAAGTAAAATACATTTGAGATAACACTCCTGTCTGTTAAGGCACAAGAACCAACATGAGTAACCTGAGTAGTACCCCCATTAGGCAGATGTACAATTTTAGGAATCTGTAATTTTGACACAGAACCTTTTATAAACATGTCCATCTGAGAAACCATATGGTTTGTTGCACCAGAGTCTACAATCCATACTGCATTAGTCTCAGAAACAAACAAGGATTTACCTGCAGTGTGAGCAGCAAAAGTAGTATTGCTCTCAGATGTTGCAGGGCCTTGGTTTTGTGTGAGACCTCTAAGAATATGGTCATATTGTTCCTTTGTGAATGTACAACCCTTCAGTAATCGTTTCACATCTATTTCTGCTTGACTTGCTGCTTTAGAAATGCTATTACCATCCACTCTTCCATGCTCACTTTGTGCAGTAGCAGACTTCAGATCCCATCCTGCTTCATGCACATTAGTATTCAAGCCATAAGAAAAATGAGCCTGACCTGAACCAGGATTGTTGTAGCCTGAAGGAACACCACCTTGAACCTTCCTTTTGGACTTGAAATCAGGAGGATACCCCACAATTTTGTAGCAAAATTCTTTACTATGACCCTTACATTTACAGAAATCACAAATGAGAAGAGAGTTCCTTTTAAATCTTTGATTCACTCCTGAAGTAGAACCAGCAGCAGATGATTTAGAGTACATGGCCATAGGATCCATACTCTCAGAACTCAGCCCCATATTGCTAATGTGTGAAATCACTGCCTTTTGACTCTCATCCCCTACTACCATAGCATAAGCATGATTGACAGTTGGTAAGGGATTCATCATTAAAATTTGACTTCTAGCCTGATGATATGACTCATTAAGCCCCATTAAAAACTGATACAATTTCTGTCTGCTCAAGTGGTTTACAAACTCCTTCGACTTAGCACAATTACATCCAGGAGAAGGAACTACAGCCTCAAACTCATCCCACAAGGTCTTGAGTCTGGTGTAATACACAGAAACAGAAGCAGTCCCCTGTTGTAGTGATACAATGTCTTTATGAAGACTATAGGTTCTCGAACCATCTACCCTGTCAAATCTTTCTTTTAAATCACTCCAAACATGAGAAGCATTTGTAGCAAAAGCAATTCCACTCAGTAAACTCTTCGACACTGAGTTCATTAACCAGGACAGTACTACAGCATTCACTCTCTCCCATTGTCCCCACAATTCTTCACTAAACATCTCTTTACTACAGGTTCCATCAATTAACCCCAGTTTATTGCGTCCTAACAATGCTAGTGTAATCGATCTATTCCATAGAGAGTAGTTCTCAATTCCAAGTAATTGAAACGAAATAAGATTTACTCCACTTAAATCTGTAGGACTAAGAAAAAGAGGATGATTGTAGTCAATACCTTGGCCAATTACAGAATTAGGTATCGACATTGATACACCTGTGTTTTCTCCATTGTTGCCTGGAATTGAGTCTGCAGATGTTCTTCCATTCGTCATCCTGATTCACTGCTGATCAACAATTGTTTGCAGAAGCTAAGCACTCACCAATTATCTACAAATTTTACCCAAAACTTTGTGTAAAACCTATAGATCGACTGATGAACCGATGGATCTGTGAATCTGTAACTTGATTCTATAATCCTCGATCGAAATTGCCTATCACAGTAATCACTGTGTGTGGCTCTGATACCATGAAGTAAAACGAACTGAAACAGAGTTAACACAAAATCTCCATTAACAAGGAGCTAAGATAGAAGAAGAGAAACTCTCATTGTTTGAGTTCAAAGACTAACTTTTACAATGCTGAAAAGTACTATTTATAGAATCTAACTTCTAATCAAACTAACTAACTAACTTGAAGAATTAGTTGTAACAAACAATATAAAAGGTCTATACTACCCTTGAGCATCTTGGTGAAATAACTAACTCCTTAACTACCTTACACTCATATCTCATCAAAATCTTACTCCCTAAACAACATTAGCAGCTTGAAAAACCTTAGCACTCTCATATTGTCGGGTGAGTATGGTAACTCATCTCCATTCCCATCCCTTGAATTTGTTAATTGTTGTGAAAAGCTACAAAAATTGTGGTTAAGAGGTAGAATAGAGAAACTGCCTCATCTGTTTTCAAATTCCATCACAATGATGCTTCTTGAGAACTCAGTACTGACAGAAGATCCGATGCCCATTTTGGGAATGTTGCCAAACCTAAGGAATCTCGATTTGGTTAGTGCTTATGAAGGAAAAGAAATAATGTGCAGTGATAACAACTTCAGTCAACTAGAGTTCCTTATTCTTGGTGACCTTGAGAAGCTAGAAAGATGGCATTTAGGCACAAGTGCAATGCCTCTGATTAAAGGTCTTGGTATCTATGACTGTGCAAATTTAAAGGAGATTCCTGAGAGAATGAAAGACGTGGAGCTGTTGAAGAGGAATTATAATAAGTGGTGAAGCTTTTCAAGCATATATATATATCATGTCTTCATAATCGTAGAGGTATTGATGGGGGTATTTCTGCCAAGCACATTGGTTATTAATTTCAGGGCTGTCAATGAGAGTGGTTTTAGTGTTTCATTTCTTATTATTGTATTTGCCAAAAATGATTTTGTGATGTTTTAATTAATTGGTCTACTGTATGTTCTCTTACTTATCCACATTTAAGACAATGCTTTATATGTTAAAATGAAGCTAAAAATAGTATATCGTACTCTCTCTTGTCCACAATTTAGCACTTTTTTTTGTTCCTCTTTTATAGGGAAAATGGTCAAAAATACCCTTAAACTATGTGAAAGGAACAAAAATGTCCTCCGTTTATAGTTTGGTTTAAAAATGCCATTATTGTCAACACTTTGGTTCAAAAATGCCCTTGCAATCAATACTTTGGTCCAGAAATGCCCCTATAGTTACAAAATTCGCTTTTTTGAATAAATATATTATTATTTTTCTTTTTAAATACATCGTCTTCCTAATTAAAATATTATTAAAGAACACTATTATTGTTGTCTTTCTTCTAAAAATCACTTTAACAAATAAAAATGTAGGAAATATTTTGTTTTCTTAATCTCATTTTATCAATTAAAATAGAATAACTTCATGTATCCTTTCGACAGATAATATATGTTATATATATATATATATATATACATACATATATAAGATCATAGTATATCCATCCTTAATTTATATTTATATAACGATAAAAAATAATGATAATAAAATAAGAAATATTTTCATTTTTTATTTTTTTTCTGAATTGAAGTAAGATAAACATTTGGTAATTTTAAAAAAAATATTAGAAAAAGAATGTGTTAAAAAGAAAATAATAATATGTTTCTTTGGAAAATGAGCATTTTTGACCCATTAAATAACAATAAGGGCATTTTTGGACGAAAATATTGACAACAAGGATATTTTTGGATCAAACTACAAACGGATGGTGCTTTTGTTCCTTTTGCATAGTTTAAGGGCATTTTATAAATAGTTATTTAATGTATCAATATTGTATAATAGCATATAGTTTTGTATATATAATGTATAACTATGTATTATATATATAGACACACACACATTAATATACCATGTTTAATACAATATTTATACATTGTAGGTTTTTTTTTCTAATCCAGACCAACTCAAAGCTGCTCTAAATAGTCCTTAATTTTAGATATGAGCTCATCTCGATGTTTCAAATCATTTGATATATTTTCACTCAAAACGATTCACGTTTACAATAGATCAAAATTTTAAATTAAGTTTTAAAACAATTTTTTCAATATTTATCTAGATTGTTTCAACAACAAAAAACAAAAATGTTCTTAAATGAGCTCCAAAAATTTTAGACTCAGCAGAAATAGAAACAATTTGGAATTATTGAAATATATGAGTTTAAAAGTCAATTTAAAAAGAGTCAGTATGACTTAGATATTTTTTGTCTGTTTCTTTTTCTAATGACATAATTATTTCTGCTCTATTATTGTTTACCAAAATTGTATTCAAACAAACAAACAACTTTTAAGTAAAAAATAAAAGTCTGTAATAATTTTTTATTTGCTAGAGCAAGATTTATTATAACAATAAATTTTGATAAGTCGTCACAAGACTCGCCTTAACAAAAAGTTATGGTAATTGTTACTGATAAAATCTGCACGCAGGCCACCATTGGTGAGAGCTCTGTAGAAGAAAAGGAAGAAAGCTAAATAGAGAACAATTGTGTTGTGTTGAGATATTCTTATTATTCACACTTCTGAACTGATCCTTACAATCATGGATCCACTTATATACAGTGCATTTACAAAAGCATTTACAAAGTTAGTTACTAACTAACTATACACTTGTCAACTTCTAATTGGAAACTTAATAACAAACTTCTTAACTAACTAATCTATACACAGCTATCAACTAACTATTCCTTTATTTCTACACTCCCCCTCAAGTTGAGAATGGAAAATGTTTTTCATTCCTAACTTGACCAGTAATGCAGCATGTTGTTGACGACATATGCTGGTTGTTCCTTGCTTGCAACATAGTTAGTTCTTACCAAACCTTCTTGCAATTTTTCCCTTATAAAATGGCAGTCAATCTCAATGTGTTTTGTTCTTTAATGATACATGGGATTGACTGATATTTGTAATGCAGCTTTATTATCACAATATAGATCAATTGGCAATTGCACCTTCACCTGCAACTCTTGTAACAACCCTTTTAACCAAGTCAATTCAGCTATTGTTTGAGTCATGCACCTATATTCTGCCTCAGTAGAACTTCTAGAGATAGTGTTTTGTTTCTTAGCTTTCCAAGAGATGAGAGATGTTCCCAATTTAATACAAAAACCATAGACAGACCTTCTAGACATAGGACACGACGTCCAGTTAGAGTCACAATATGCTTCTATTTTCTCATCCCCTTTACTAGACATTAAGAGACTAAGCCCAGGCTGAATCTTGATATACTTCACCACATGCAAAGCAGCTTCATAATGAGACCTTTTAGGGGCATACATAAACTGACTTAAGGACTGAACAACATATGATATATCAGGCCTTGTGATTGTAAGATACAAGAGCTTTCTTACCAGTCTCTGATAGATACTTCTGTCTTCTAAAAGAACATCCTCAGATTTTTCAGAGAATCTAAGATCTTACTCACTGCTGGTTAGTTTCATGTTCTTCTCCATTGGTGTCCACTTAGGTTTTGAACCACTCAATCCAGTCTCTGAGATCATTTCCAGAGCATACTTCCTTTGTGATAGGAGGATTCCCTCACTTGACCTGGCAAGTTCAATTCCCAGAAAATACCTCAGTTTTCCTAGATCCTTCATCTTGAAGTTTTTATGCAAATCAAGCTTAGCTCTATTGATTTCTTGTAGATCAGACCCTATGATAAGCAAGTCATCTACATAAACAAGAATCAACACTAGCTTGTTATTAACTGTTTTTGTGAAAAGAGAATAATCATTCTTGCTCTGTGTGAATCCAGAACTTGTTAGAGCTTGTGTCAATTTCAGGTTCCACTATCTAGAAGCCTGTTTCAGACCATATGAGGATTTGAGTAGCCTTCATACCTTTGACTCCCCCTGGCTAATAAAACCTTGTGGCAAAGCCATGTACACCTCCTCAGAAAGACCACAATTAAGGAATGCATTGTGGACATCCATTTGAAAAATAGGCCAATGCCTAAGGGCAGCCAATGCAATCATAGTCCTAATTGTGGTCATTTTTTCTACAGGGGAGAAAGTATCATGAAAGACAATGCCTTCCTTCTGAGTATACCCCTTAGCTACTAACCTTGCTTTAAACCTTTCTACAGTCCCATTAGCATGATATTTTACCTTGTAAACCCATCTAGAACCAATAGGAACCTTCCCAGATGGAAAATCCACCACCTCCCAAGTATGACTATGATCTAAAGCCTCAAGTTCAAGCTTCATAGCTTGAATCCACCTAGGATCCTTAAAAACTTGGGAATAAGAAGTAGGCTCAGAAATAGAAGAAAATGAGGCAAGAAAAGCCTGTAATGGATAAGAAAGATGAGAATATGAAAGATATGACTGAATACGATAAAGAGAACAAGAACTTGCAGAAGTAGAGGAAGTAGTAGAGGGCAAAGAAGGATGAACATAATCTGTGAGCCATATAGGAGGCTTAGTAAGCCATACAGGTAGCATCATGGGAAGAAATAACAGGTGAGGAGGCACAAAGATTAGGACAATCAGGATGCTCATCAGGAAGGTCTAGTGAAGGTACATGAGGAGAATCTGGCACAGAAGTAGTAGAAGAGTCCTTAGAAGTAGGAAGAAACTGTGACTTAGGATGAGAGAGATGAAACATATTTTCATGAAATGTAACATCTCCACTGATCATAAACCTTTCTACAGCAATGTCATATACCCTGTAACATTTCTGAGCAACAGAATACCCCATAAAGAATCCTGTAATAACCGTGGAAGAAAATTTGTCATGTAAAACAAGAATAGTAGCATAACAAAGACCAAGAGTTCTCAAATGAGACAGAATTGTTGGTGTACCATGAAAAACTTCATAAGGTGAAATGCCATTTAGGACAGTACTAGGAAGCCTATTGATAATATAAGTGGCTGTAAGTATACAGTCACCCCATAACTTGATAGGTATACTAGCCTGAAACCTACTATCCCTTGCCACTTCCAGGAGATGCCTATGTTTTTTCTCCACAACTCCATTTTGTTGTGGAGTATGAACATAACTACTTGGTGAATAATCCCCTTAGTTTTTAAGAAATTAGTGCATAAAGTGTTAAAAAACTCAGTACCATTGTCTGATCTCAAGATTTTTACTCTGGTAGAAAACTGGTTCCCAACAAGAAGAATAAAATCTTTAAGCAGCACAAACACATCACTCTTAAGCCTTAGTAAAAAAATCCAAGTCATTATCGAAAAATCATCAACAAGAGTAAGAAAATACTTGAATCCATTATAAGTGGGAACCCTGTAAGGTCCCCAAATGTCAGCATGAACAAGATCAAACACAACTAAAGTTTTAGAAATACTACCAAGAAAAGGCAACCTAGTCTGCCTAGCTAAGGGATAAACAGGACAATGACAATGGGCAACATCATCTAGTAACCTAGATATTACAGGTATATGTTTCAAAATAGAAATGGGGGCATGACCTAGCCTTTGATGCCATAAATGTGACACAGAAACAGATACTGCAGTAGTCATGCACTTGAAAGGAAAGCTTGTAGCAGGTGTTGAAGGATTAAGGATGTACATGCCACTTTCTTGTCTACCAATCCCCTTCACCTTGCCACTTGAGAGGTCCTAAAAGAAACAAAAATCAGGGTAAAAATGTACTAAACTATTAAGCTCTCTTGTATTCCTAGCTACAAACAATAAATTGGTGTTAAATTTAGGTATACACAGAACATTGTGAAGATTTTTAGAGGGTAACAAACTACAAGACCCTGTATGTGTAATCTCAGTGCCATGCCAGTAAGAAGATGAACATAAGTAGGTTCAGATGAAGGAATTGGATTTATCCGTGAACTCAAGGAAGAAGTCATGTGATTTGAAGCTCCAGAATCAATAATCCAACAGTCTGATTTAGTGGATACCATACCTGGCATATTGGCTACATCTACTGGTGAATCTTTCTTTTCCTCTCCTTTATTCTTCTTCTTCAAATCTTCCATCATTTGCACAAGCTGCAAGTACTGATCATTGTTGAGACCTTGGAAGACAGAACCCATACCACTAGTCGCATGAAGCCTATCACCATTCCTTAAAACATGCTCTTCCTGATTCATCACATTATGTGCTGATGATTGATCACAAGAGGTCTTCCTTCTATTATTGTTAAACTTGAACCCTGGAGGATATCCAATCAACTTGTAACATGTTTCTCTAGTATGACCCTTTAACTTGCAGTAATCACACTTTAATTCTGTGTTTGGATTCCTTCAAGGTCTCACATTAAAGATATTTGCAACAATTAGAGAGCTGTGAGTCCTTTTTACTGGTGAAACGCCAAAGATTCCATTACTCCCTCTTTAGATCTCTTCTTGAATCATCATAGAATACGCTTGATCCAAAGTAGGAGTAGGTATCACCATAAGAATTTGACTTCTTTGTGGAGCATAAGTCTCATTTAGGCCCATCAAGAATTTCATAAACTTCTGCTGATGCAAATAAGCTGTGAAATTCTTTGATTTATCACAATCACATGCTGGAAAATGGATTATAGACTCAAGCTCATCCCACAAATCATTCAACTTGGAGAAGTAAACATAGATGTTTTGAATCCCTTGATCAATCATACAAATCTCCTTGTGAAGCTGGAAAATCTTGGTTGCATATACTTTATCAAACCTTTCCTTAAATGCTTTCCAAACCTTGTGAGCACTTTCAGAATATACAATGCCTTTTCTCAATTCTTGAGTCACAGAACTCATGATCCATGACTGTACAATCGCATTACACCTATCCCACTGATGTAACTTGAACTCATCTTGCAGTTATGTTTCTCTCTTGCAAGATCCATCAATGAACCCTACTTTATTCTTTACTAGCAGAGAAAACAACATTGATCTACTCCATTCTGAGTAATTATCAGTTCCTGTCAACAGCTGAGGAACGAGAGAGATACCTAGTGTATCTGAATGTTGCATATACAGCTTCATTGCGATCCAATTGAGGAGTAGTTCTTGGACCTGTTACTCCAGTACTAACTGATGTAGATCAAAGTGACACTACTTCAAGGAGGCCTTTCACAAGGAGTCAAGCTAAGGATCTTCAAGCATTGCAAGCTTTATGGATGAAGATGGAACCTTTGGAAGGCACCAACATGGAAGACTTGAAGATATTTAATATATTAAGTGCCCTACCATTTTAATTACCTTGTAATTTTAATGAAGGGCAATTGAGTCTTTCTTCACTATTTTAGTTTTAGTATAAATAGTAGATATTAGGGTTTCATAAGTAGTTTTGGACATGTTATGCCTCTTGTGAGAGTTTGGAAGCCCTTTGTTGAACTTCAACATTTTGTCCTAGAATTTGCAAGTAAGATTATTACTTTCTTGAGGATTCTAATAGATTAGGTGCTTTTATTTCCCAATTAAGTGGTGTTTTTGGTTAGTATCACCATTACATCTCTTAGTTGTTTGAATTTAATTGTGTCTATCTCTTTTATCTAGCTTTTTTTATTTCTATTTTATTTTTATCTTCTTGTTTCACATCAAATTGGTATCAAAGCAAGGTCAAAGAATTGTTCCTACAATTCTTAATCTTTGAATTGCTTAATTTCTGAAATCTGAAGAAAAAAAAAAAAAATCCGCCCAAAAAAAATAAATAAATAAAATATTGGGTGTAGTTGATGAATTTGAGAGTTGGTTGAGTTCTTTGAGCTACATATTGTTGTTTTCTAGCTGAAAATCAAAGAATACATGGCAAAAGAAAAATGAGAAGCCATTGTTAGGATTTGAAGCTTTGAAGAAGAAACTTGAAAATGGGTTTGTTGATTTGTTGTTTGTTTGTAGAAATTGGTGGATAAAACTTGTTGATATAGTTGTGGAATAGTGCTTTCCCGAATTTGAGTCTATTTGATGGAGTATTGAAGGGGATTAGTTCAAAACACACAAAAAAAGAAAAAAAGAAAAAAAATTTGACCCACTTCTTGGAGAAGAAGAACAAAAAAAAAAAAAAAAAAAAAAATTCTCTACTTTTGTTAGTTCACTCTAGCTAGTTTACTTTGAGTATTAGTTCATACTTAACTTAAGCTAGTTCTTGTTCGTGCCACTTCTTTTTATTTTTTTTTATCTTATTTTGTCGAATGTTTATTTGTTTCCATGTCCTTTCTTGATTTACATAAACTCCACTCCATCCCGAAGAAGTAGTACCACTTGTGAATTATTTGACGGTGTTGACTCTCAACCTTGGGTTATTCAAGAGTGGTAAAAGGCAAGAGTGAAGTGAGTTCATTGGAGGGTAGCCTTAAAAGCCTTGGCCTTAGAGTACTACACGAGAGTGAGTGAAAAAAAAAAAAAAAAAAACTAGTGGTGAGGAACTTTTTCTACTTACTCTTTATTTCTTTTTGTAGGTACAATGACTCAATTGGAGGGAGAACCCTCTAGCAAAATGGAAATGATGCTTCAACAACTATTGGAAGACATGAGAGATATGAAGGGAAAATTGGAAGATGTGGATAGGAGGGTGAGAACTCAAGAAATCGCAAAGCAACCACTTGAGATTTTCAATCCTAGTGGTCAAAATGATGAGGGATCAAGTAAAACTCCTCTTGATGCAACTCCATCACACTTCATTGTGCAAGATACCCTATCTCCTAATGTCACATTACCAACGAAGGCTCACAATCAAATGACACTTCCAAAAGGGGGGGGGGGGTCAACAAGCAAATCTTCCACCACAAGTAATTAGACCTCAAATGAGAGCCCAACATAACCTTGAGGAGCATGATTCTTTTGATGGTGATAATTATGGCTATGGAATAGACGATCAAGCTCAACAAGAGAGGTTAGGTGGGAGAGGAAGAAGAGGAGGAAATGGAGGTTGGCATCCGGTTGATGGTAGAGAATACAATCGAAGGAATGATGATGAAGATCGAGGATTCAACAACATCAAGGTTACACTTCCATTTTTCAAGGGAAGTAGTGACCCAAATGAATACCTTGATTGGATAGTGAAGCTTGAAAGACAATATAATCTCAACAATGTAAGCGATGTTAAAAAAATGAATTATGCTATAAGTCACCTTGAGGGTTTTGCTTCTACATGGTGGGAGAAAATTGAAAGGGATGCTTTGGTGAATAGAAATTTTGTTACAAATTGGAATGACATGAAAAGAAGAATGAGAGAAAGATTTGTGGGTCAAAATTATGAACAAGATACACTCAAAAAGTATTACAATCTTCAACAAGGAAGCAAGAGTGTGGAAGGGTATTATGAGGAGCTAGAGCATACTAGGCTTCGAGCTAATGTCAATGATGGAGAGATGAATCTTGTGGCAAGATTTATCTCGGGCTTAAATAAAGAGATAAGGCAACCATTAGATTTGCATCGTCTTCCTACTTTATATGAAGCTTATCAAATGGCACTCAAGGTGGAGGGACATCAAAAGGAAAACAAATCAAGAGTGCAATCTTCTTCTTCTTCATGGGCAAAAAATAAAGACGTTTGGAAATCATCTCCTACTTGGGACAACTCCAAAGGTGCAAAGCAAGACTTCAAGTCCAATTTTGACAAAGCCAAACCAAAGATGGACTACAAGGATTTAGGTAACAAATCTAAACTTGAAACTCCATCTAAAATAAAGTGTTTTAAATGTCAAGGATATGGACATAAAGCAAATGAATGCCCTAATAGAAGAACTATCATTGCATTGAATGATGGTGGTTATCAAACGGAAGATGAATCTAAGGATGACCATAGAGAGGATGATAGTAGTGATGAGTTTATGGGAGAAGGGGATGGAGAAGAAATTAATGATGATGGAAAACTTGTTCTTGTTGTAAGGAGGAGTATGAGTGCTCTAGTGAGGGAAGATCTTGATCAAAGGGAAAATTTGTTTCATAATTGGTGTAGGGTTCAAGAGCAACTATGTTTCTTTATCATTGATAGTGGAAGTTGTGCAAATGTTGCTAGTGTATCTATGGTGGAACAATTGAAACTTCCAACAAGAAGGCATCCAAAACCTTATAGGTTGCAATGGCTCAATGAATGTGGTGAACTCAAAGTGACCAAGAAAGTGTTGATAAAGTTCAAGATTGGAAGCTACCATGATGAAGTGCTTTGTGATGTTGTACCTATGCAAGCTTGTCATTTGTTGTTGGGAAGGCCATGGGAATATGACATAGGCGTAAAACATGATGGAAGGTCCAATAAATATGCATTTGTTAAGGATGGTAAAAAGCACATTCTTAGCCCTCTTTCTCCTTTTCAAGTGGGAGAGGAATATAGAAAAATGGGAGAGTTGAAAGAAAAACTTGAAAAAAAAAAAAAAGAGCAGAGGAAGGGAGTGAAAAATGATAATTCAAAAGAAGGAAAAAGAGAGGTTGAGAGCTCAAGTGAGAATGAATTATCACAAAAAAAAAAAAAAAGATGAGCAAGAAAAACAAAAGGTCAAAGAAAAAGGAAAGATGTGCATGATTTTACAAAATCAAGAGAGTATGAAAGAGCTAAACATTGAGGATGATACTCAAGTCATACTTATTAAACCTAAAGGATATTCTTTGCTTTCTAATAGTGAACTAACATCTTTATCTTTGCCAAGTGTTGTTTCTTCTTTGTTGCAAGGTTATGAAGATCTATTTCCGGAAGAAATGCCTAGTGGAATGCCTCCTTTGAGGGGAATAGAACATCAAATTGACTTTGTACCGGGTTCTCAACTACCCAACAAAGCCGCTTATAGGAGCAACCCTCAAGACACTAAAGAATTGCAAAGACAAGTTGAGGAACTTTTGGAAAAAGGATTGATAAGAGAAAGTTTAAGTCCATGTGCGGTGCCCGTGATTCTAGTGCCCAAGAAGGATGGTTCATGGAGGATGTGTGTAGATTGTCGTGCCATTAATAGAATTACGGTAAAATATCGACATCCTATTCCTAGACTTGATGATATGCTAGATGAATTGTGTGGTTCTACCTTATTCTCTAAAATAGATTTGCGAAGTGGATACCATCAAATTCGAATGAAATCCGGAGATGAATGGAAAACCGCTTTCAAAACTAAATTTGGATTATATGAGTGGATGGTGATGCCTTTTGGGCTAACCAATGCACCAAGCACTTTTATGCGACTAATGAATCACGTACTTAAACCGTTTATTAATGATTTTGTTGTGGTTTATTTTGATGATATTTTGGTTTATAGCAAGTGCTTGGATGATCATGTGCAACATTTGAGGTTGATTTTTGATGTGTTGAGAAATGAAAAGTTGTATGTGAATTTTAAAAAGTGTTCTTTTTGTGTGGACCGTGTTGTTTTCCTTGGTTTTGTTGTAAGCTCAAGTGGAGTTGAGGTGGATGATGAGAAGGTAGAGGCTATTAGGAGTTGGCCAACCCCTAAGTCCATTAGTGATGTTAGAAGTTTTCATGGGTTGGCAAGTTTTTATAGAAGGTTTGTGAGGAATTTTAGTTCTTTAGCCGCTCCCCTAACCGAGGTCATCAAAAAGGAAAAGCCTTTCATTTGGGGTATAAAACAAGAGGAAGCTTTTAAAATCTTAAAGGGGAAACTTAGTTCCACTCCTTTACTTCAACTTCCCAATTTTGAGAAGATGTTTGAAATTGAGTGTGATGCTAGTGGAGTAGGCATTGGTGCGGTCTTGATGCAAGAAGGGAAACCCATAGCTTACTTTAGTGAGAAGTTAAGAGGAGCTCCATTGCAATATTCTACCTATGATAAGGAACTATATGCCCTAGTGAGAGCCTTAGCGAATTGGCAACATTATTTGTGGCATAAGGAGTTTGTGATTAGAACCGATCATGAGGCGTTGAAGCATATTACGGTTCAAAATAAGCTTAATAGAAGACATGCCAAATGGATAGAATTTATTGAGTCTTTTCCTTATGTGATTAATTATAAGCAAGGCAAAGAGAATATTGTGGCGGATGCTTTATCTAGAAGATATGCTTTGATGAATACCTTGACTTCTAGATTGATGGGTTTTGAGAGTTTGAAGGAGTTATATTCTAATGATGATGATTTTAAAAAAGTCTTTGGGGAGTGTCAAATGAGCTTGAATAGGTGTGTACAAGTTGTTAAGAAGGGTAATGAAGCTAGAACTCCTAGGTTTGAGTTGAAGGAGGGCTATTTGTTTAGGAATGGAAAGCTTTGTGTACCTATGTCCTCATGGAGAGAGTTGTTAGTGAAAGAGGCACACAATGGAGGTTTGATGGGTCATTTTGGAGTGTCAAAAACCTTAGCTATTCTTAGTGAACATTTCTTTTGGCCTAAGATGATAAGAGATGTGGAAAGAATTTGTGCTAGGTGTTTGGATTGTAAGCATGCTAAATCTTGTACCCAACCCCATGGGTTGTATACCCCTTTGCCTATTCCTAGTGGCCCTTGGCTAGATATTTCCATGGACTTTGTTGTTGGTCTCCCGAGGACTAAGAAGGGTAAGGATAGCATCTTTGTTGTTGTGGATAGATTTTCTAAAATGGCTCACTTTATTGCTTGTCATAAAAGTGATGATGCATCTCATGTTTCTACCTTATTTGTTCATAATGTGATGAAATTGCATGGTGTTCCCCAAACAATTGTTAGTGATAGAGATTCAAAGTTTCTAAGTCATTTTTGGAGGTGTTTGTGGGGAAATTTGGGAACTAAGTTGCTATTTTCTACTTCTTGTCATCCCCAAACGAATGGTCAAACCGAGGTGGTTAATAGAACCTTAGGTAACATGCTTAGGGCTATGGTTAAAGGGAAGTTAACTTCTTGGGAGGATCAATTGCCATTAATTGAGTTTGCATATAATAGAACTATTCATAGATCTATTGGCATAACCCCTTTTGAGTGTGTTTATGGCTTTAATCCCTTGACTCCATTAGATTTAACTCCTTTACCCAAAGATGTTATTGTGAGTATAGATGCAAAAGCTAAGGCAAAAGCTATGAAGAACATCCATGAGAAAGTAAGAATGCAAATTGAGAAGGCCAACAATGATGCAACCAAAAGAGCCAACAAGGGACGAAAGCGAGTCACGTTTGCACCCGGTGATTGGGTATGGGTTCATTTTAGGAAGGAAAGATTTCCAAGCAAAAGGAAGAACAAACTTATGCCAAGAGGAGATGGACCTTTTCAAGTGCTTGAGAAGATTGGGGATAATGCTTACAAAGTAGACTTACCAAGTGAGTATTTGGTCCATAATGTTTTCAATGTTAGTGATTTATCTCTTTTTGATGTAGGTATGGCGAATTCGAGGACGAATTCTTTTGAAGAAGGGGAGTGTGATGTAGATCAAAGTGACACTACTTCAAGGAGGCCTTTCACAAGGAGTCAAGCTAAGGATCTTCAAGCATTGCAAGCTTTATGGATGAAGATGGAACCTTTGGAAGGCACCAACATGGAAGACTTGAAGATATTTAATATATTAAGTGCCCTACCATTTTAATTACCTTGTAATTTTAATGAAGGGCAATTGAGTCTTTCTTCACTATTTTAGTTTTAGTATAAATAGTAGATATTAGGGTTTCATAAGTAGTTTTGGACATGTTATGCCTCTTGTGAGAGTTTGGAAGCCCTTTGTTGAACTTCAACATTTTGTCCTAGAATTTGCAAGTAAGATTATTACTTTCTTGAGGATTCTAATAGATTAGGTGCTTTTATTTCCCAATTAAGTGGTGTTTTTGGTTAGTATCACCATTACATCTCTTAGTTGTTTGAATTTAATTGTGTCTATCTCTTTTATCTAGCTTTTTTTATTTCTATTTTATTTTTATCTTCTTGTTTCACATCACTAACAGATGTAGAATTGTCTCCCATTGTTCAAAAAACTTTGAATCAGATAATCAGTAAAGAAGAATAAGAATTTCAAGGAAGAAAGAAATGGGGAAAATAAGGAAGCCGATGAAGGAGCTCATTAGCTATGGAACTCACTGACACCGTGCTCTAATACCATGATAAAATTTGCACTCAGGCCACCATTGATGAGAGCTCTGTAGTAGAAAAGGAAGAAAGCTAATAGAGAGCAATTGTGTTGTGTTGAGATTTTCTTATTATTCACACTTCTGAACTGATCCTTACAATCATGGATCCACTTATACACAGTGCATTTACAAAAACATTTACAAAGTTAGTTACTAACTATCCACTTGTCAACTTCTAATTGGAAACTTAATAACAAACTTCTTAACTAACTAATCTATACACAACTATCAACTAACTATTCCTTTATTTCTACAGTTGCAATTAATTAGAAATCATAATGATCATTATAAATTTGTTGACATGTTTTTCCTTTAAAATTATTCTGAATTAACACCAAATTTGATGGATGTATATATATTCATTTTGCATAAATTTTTTTTAATGGGGTCAAAAATTAAACACCACCCTTACAAAAGTCCACTCCACGTAAATTTATGAAAGTTAGTTGATCATAATAAGTTGAATAAATCCAATGTAGACACCGTATACAAATACGTATTTTACCAAAATTATAACAACACTGATGTAACTATTCCGCAGATGCATGTATTGTTCAATATGTATGTATATCCCGTTGCGATAAATTTCAATGTGAAAGAAAATAAAATGTAATCAGAAATAAAATATGAAGAAACAATAATATTTTATTGATAAGTAATGCAGGTACAATTTTGTTCCCTTGATTCTTCTCTCATAACATTTATCCATGATTTGAGTCTCTTGATTCTTCTCTAATAACATTTATCCCTCCCTTTATTCATGATATCAGGCCCGTTAGTGGCGTATTTCTTGAACTAGGATTTGATCTCTTTATGAATATTTCATGAATTTGTGGAATATTCGAGATGCGTCTTTAAGGAATATAATACCCTTTATATAGGCATAAGCAAGAGTTTAGGATTAGTAGCCTCCAAAAATTCTAACTAGAATCAAATACATCTTGTAGAGTTCCAACTAGAATTAAACACCTCTTACATAATTCCTCAAATTTTCAATATCTACACTAGTGTTTGACAATTATATATTTGTTCAAATTGGAAAAGCTTAAAAACTAGATCCCCTCTCTCTCTCAATATAAGTTCATGAAATCATAATCCGCCCAATTTGCTTTGGTTTGAACTGATTATTAACTCGCTTATTTATTAACTCATATTATTTCAACCGATCAAAATTTGGGCTAATATCTAACCCAAATTAGTCTATGAGAGATCTTGTAAGATATTTCGAAAAAGACATTTTTCTATTTGATAAGTTATACATAATTAGCCAAAATGAAGAAAAATAATAATTTTATTAAATACTAAAAAGTTATACTAGAAAGACAAATAAAACATAGTAAGAGATGAAAGGGTTGAGTTTTGACCTACCTTCTAGATAATTTCACAAAAGTAACTTTTGAACAGACTAATATCCCACTTACTTATTAACTCAATTCATTTTGATCCATTCAAATTCAGCTCAGTTGTCACCACTATATATAGTTATTTGATGTGAGCGTAAAAGAAGAAATACATACTTCATCATATATAAAAAAAATGATATCAACTATTTCCAAGAAGACTATCAAACTTTCTTCTCCCACCCCATCTACTCAAAGATGCCACAATCTTTCCCTTATCGATCAAGTTGTTGCTAATATGTATATGCCCTTTGTTTTTTTCTATCCAAACCATGAAGTGGCTACAATCCCCAAACACCAATTATTTGAATATCTAGCAAACTCTTTGTCAAAAGCTCTTACATTTTACTATCCATGGGCAGGAACTCTAAAAGACAATGTCACTATTGAGTGTGATGATCACGGTGCTGAGTTCTTCGAAGTTGAAATCAACTCATCCATGGACAAAGTTATTCATAACCCGGATTTGACATTCCCTCATGGTTTATCTTGGTGGCATTCGTCGTTAACTACATCTGGTGCCTTAATTGTTGCACAATTAAGTCATTTCGTGTCACGCCCCGAGCCTACACCCTGGGCGGGACCGGCACTCGGAGACCATTGCTGGCCCCAAGCGAACCCTTGGCCTGGCTTTCTTAACTCAGCGGAAACCTACTCAACAGAATAACTCAATGCTATGCAGAGGCATAAACAACTTAAATGATACATATCTGGCCAAAAAGGCAACTCGAGTCTCAAAGTAGAATACTTACATATATACATAGATAAGAGACTCAAAACTAACTAACTGACTGTCTATGAAGCCTCTAAAATACTTAGATGGATGTTGGGACAGACCCCACAACACCCTAATAAACAAAACTAAGAGAACAAAATAACTGAGCCCTTTGGAAGCAAGGAGGCTCACCACTGACTCTAGAGTGCTCAACTGGATCAACGGCGTGCAGGATGCTGATCCTGGGTACCTGCGTCTGCATCATAAAACGATGCAGGCCAACTGGCATCAGTACATGGAATGTATGAGTATGCGAGCTGGACCGCTAAAAACAACTTAAGCTTGAAAAAGGAACAAGAGATCACTTACCTTGTTCTTAATTTTAACAAAGGTTTGTGGAAAGTGTTAGAAAAGTTGTATTTAAAACCTTAGTTTATCAAAAAGTATAGCTTAAAAGTTGATACATATTCATTATAAAAAAGGGTCTAACTTCTTTGCAAAACAAAGATTTCTCAAACTAACAAACGAATTAAACAACAAAAGAACCTAAATTAAAGGTCATTGTTCTAAGCTAAATTAATATATTAAACCCAATATCTAGAGGAGGGGAAGGTGAGCTATTAGGTTTGCTTAAGTTCTTATTTGATTAGTTTGCATAAGTTCAAATATAAATTGAAACAAAACATAAATATAGGTACCAAAAGAAAGTATAAAATGTTAGTCAAAGATAACAACATATATGTATGCATAAAAAATATAAAGCTTTGAGATAAGGAGGAAGTGCGGGATTTTCTTTTGGAATGAGTGAATCATTCTAGACACGAGCTAAATGCAAGGTAGGTTGCTTCTCTAATTTGGATAGAGGTGGAGTCATATTGCAACTCCATACGCACCCCCCGAATGTACATGTAAATAAAAAGAAAGTAAAGAAGAGATTAGTGAGACGATTCAACTTTAAATAATAGTGAAAATCAAATATAGAGCTAAGCAAAATTATACAATGTATATATTATTACAAACACAAGATATGCAAGCATCAAATAAAATACTCATTTATTGAATAACGACCTTTAAACCGACTAACAATGACAAAATCAAAACAAATGTATTCTTTCGAGTATAAGCTAAATTTAAACACATCAGATTTGAGCTATAAGAGAAGTGTCATTTCTATGAATTATTATGAACAACGAAATATAATGTACGAGTCTTGACAATATATACTATATGATGTTATTTAAAATGATAACTTATACACCTACTTAAGATAACTAAATGTATATATTGGGAACGTGAAAGAGAGATACAAATGGTTTAAATAGTTATTCTACACAATACTACCTAACTAAGAAAAATTAAAATTGGTTCTCACATGCTTCTGTTAAACCAAAAAAAAAAAGTATAAGTTGCAAATTAAAGAGAATCAAACGAACATCACTATACAATATGGATATGACAGAATACCAAAGGAATCTGAAATTTTATAGTTTTTAGGTGTGGGATATATGGCCGAGCTACTTACTCGCATTTTGTTAAGAAAATACATGATTAACAGCTCACTCAAACAAGACAAAATTATATCGCTTTCTTCCTAATAATACATGGGCAGAAACTTCTTATCAAATGCAAGACAACTTGGAGCAAAAACGGATTCATGCGGCTATCTAGTCTAGTCGTAAAACAAGATAATTCTTTAAGTTCGACGTTCGAAACTTCAAGGCAATACAAACTCAGCTCTGTACAGATCTCAAACAGGACACAGACTCATTTTTTACACTTCATTACAGCTAACAAATCACTCTCGATGTATCAGTTTATTAAAGCACACACAACATTTTATTACAGAGACAAAAATAGAGGAAAAGAAAAGGGCGAGTATTACCTGTTATCGGGCAGTGAACGGAGATGCTTTGGTCTAAGGCCTACCTTCGAACAACGACCAGCTCGAAACTAGAGTTCTCAATCGAGAAAAATAGAACCAAAATGATATTTTGGAGCAAAATACACAGTGGTTAAGGGGGCTATCGTGCGATGGAAAAACTTCTTAAAAATGAATGCCAAGGCTTCTATGGAGGCTGAAAATCTCTCCCCCTGGCTAAAGATGTGAGGATGTATTTATAGGTAAAGACTAGGTTTTCTGGCTTAGCGTTTTGGCGGGATTCAAAAGAGTGAAGGAGCCGTTTGAATTCAAACTCAAATCCCTGAGCTTACTCCATCAGAAATCGCAGAAGTTTTTGGCATTTTCCTTTGACCAAATTAAAGAAGAGAGATGAGAATAAGAGAGAGAGCAAGTGGAGTTGTCTAGGCTTGCATAGAATTGGAGTGGATGGTATCTGCCATTTTGAAGATCACTGGAGTTTAACTAAAAGAGGAAACTATCGATAGAAGACAAAGGAACAGCTCCTGCTAGTTAAAAAGGTATGGCTTAGGGCTTGAATTAGTTTTGGGCCGAAAATTGGGACGAATTTGGGCTAAGATGTATTTAATTTTGTGGGCAGACCAGTTTGGTCTGATATTGTTGGGTCTATGGGCTGAATTTAAAGGCCTTTTTCTTTTAAATTATTTTGGGCTTCTAACTTAATATCTAATATAATATATATTATGATATGATAACAACTAAAAATTTACATAATAAAAATATCACTAATATAAAATATATTTATAAAATATTGACTTATAATTAATTAAATAAATAGGAAACTAGAAATAAGATGACGACAAATTGATTATTTAAGAAAAAGGTGTAAAAGTAATTAATTTTGATAATAAAACTAATAATTTTAGACGATATATAGTCGTAGTAGTAAAAATAGCTGTGAAAAAGGATTATTTTATACTTATTAAATTAGAAGCTTGAAAACAATAAATCAGAAGAATGGAGGGTCAAAATTTGGGTGTCAACACTACCCATAGACAACCTGCTCAAAGAATCAGCAACAACATTAGCCTTACCTGGGTGGTAAAGAATACTCAGGTCATAATCCTTGAGTAACTCTAACCACCTCCTCTGTCTGAGATTAAGCTCTTTCTGAGTAAGCACATATTGAAGGCTCTTGTGATCAGTGAATATGTCGACATGCACACCATACAAGTAATGACGCCATAACTTCAAAGCAAATACTACAGCAGCTAGCTCTAAGTCATGGGTTGGGTAGTTCTTCTCATGAACCTTCAGCTGTCTGGAGGCATAAGCTATAACTTTGCCATTCTGCATTAAGACACAACCCAAACCAACTCTAGATGCATCACAATACACCACAAAACCTTGAGTACCTTCTGGCAGCGTCAAAACCGGAGCTGTAATCAATCTCTTTTTCAATTCCTGAAAGCTTTTCTCACAAGCTTCAGACCATTGAAATTTCGCGGCCTTCTGAGTCAACTTTGTCAAAGGAGATGCAATAGACGAGAACCCCTCAACAAACCTTCTATAATAACCAGCTAAACCCAAGAAACTCCTAATTTCAGTTGGAGATGTGGGTCTAGGCCAATTCTGCACTGCCTCAATTTTCCGAGTATCAACTTTAATTCCATCACCGGACACAATATGACCTAGGAACGCCACAGACTTAAGCCAAAACTCACACTTAGAGAACTTGGCATACAACTCCTTGTCTTTCAAGGTCTGAAGAACTATTCTAAGATGGTTAGCATGATCTTCTTCATTCCTTGAATAGATTAGTATGTCATCAATAAAGATAATAACAAACATATCTAAATAAGGTCTGAAGACTCTATTCATCAGGTCCATGAAAGCAGCCGGCGCATTGGTCAAACCAAAAGACATGACTAAAAACTCATAATGACCGTATCTGGTTCTAAAAGCTGTCTTTGGAATATCACGTTCCCTTACTCTTAACTGGTGATAACCTGATCTGAGGTCAATCTTCGAAAAACAGGTGGCACCCTGAAGCTGATCGAAAAGATCATCAATCCTCGGAAGAGGGTACTTATTCTTGATGGTAACCTTATTCAACTGGCGGTAATCTATACACATCCTAAGGGAACCATCTTTCTTTCTCACAAACAAAACCGGAGCACCCCAAGGTGAGACACTCGGTCTAATGAAACCCTTCTCTAGAAGATCCTTCAACTGCTCTTTCAACTCTTTCAACTCTGCTGGTGCCATTTTATAAGGCGGAATAGAGATAGGACGAGTATCTGGTATGAGATCTATGCCGAAATCTATTTCTCTCTCGGGAGGAATTCCGGGTAGATCATCAGGAAAAACTTCTGGAAACTCTCTTACTATAGGAACTGCCTGGATAAGAGATATCTCAACACTAGAGTCATGAACTCGGACTAAGTTGTAACATCCGACAATTTAAAAATGAATATGAAGAAGCTTGAAATTTGGAAATAGTCTTTTTTTTGAAAAAATTTAAAATCTGGAAATTTGGCAGTCCAGAATCTGGAAAATTTGGCTAAGTTCAAAAATTTGGAAATTTGGCTAAGTGTGGAAATCAGTGAGTTTTTGGCCAACTTTGAGCAGTCATAACTCCTAGCTCAGGATGATTTAGGAGTAGTTCCAGTTATGGTTTCGAAGCTTGTGGAACGATCTTTCCAACGCCACTGAGTTTGCTCAATTCCGAGTTCGTATGAGCGAGTTATGATCTTTGAAAGTTGGGCAGTTGGCAGGGATTCCGTTCCGGAAATTTAAGGGCGTTTTGGTCTTTTCACAAATCATTTCTTTTGAGCTTATATTGTTGTATTAGGCTGATATTTGGATCATTCTGTCCCATTTTGAAAGAGAAAGAGTTAGGGTTCAAGAGAAGAAGAAGAGAAGAAGGAGAAGAAGAAGAGAAGAAAGAGGAGATCAACAAGATTGGTCAAGATCATTGTGGATTTTCGTCGGGGGTGATCCCTATCAAGGTATGTGAGTCTTTAGTGTGGGTTTATCCTTTCCCCCCACATACCAAGCTCGTTTTTATGATTTGAGAAGAGATTGGATTTGTTGTTGAAGTTGTTGAAGTTGTTAGTTGTTGTTGATGTTGTTAGTTGTGTTGTTGAAGTTATTGTTGGTTGTGGGACAGGATTGGGCTGTGTATTTGAGTTGTGATCTATTGTATGTTGAGAGATTGATGATCCTTAGTGTTGGTTGGTTCATACCCCCACACACCAACTCGTTTTTAATTCCAAGAGAAGATTTATTGGTTGTTGAAGTTGTAGTGGTGTTGTGTTGAAGTTCTTGCTGATTTAGTACAGATTTCTGGCTGTGATTTTTGAGTTGAATCTATTGTATAATAAGGGTCTTTATGGTTCTAAGTGTTGTTGCTGAAACCTTGAGGTTGAGAGGGTTTAGAATTGGAAAGAAACAAGGGGAAAAAGTCGGATTTTTGGGGAAAAAGGGGTTGGGCTGTTGCACCTCTCCTAGTGCCAAGGACACCAATCCTTCCCTTTCATTCACCATTTCTTTTTTCATACATGTTCCTAGGTATTATACCTATGTTTCCTAGTTGTTTCCAACACTCCAAGGTACTTCCAAAAGTCAAGTAAAACTACAATTCAAGTGAAGTTAGTTTCCAAGTCAAGTGAAGTCAAGCTTAGAAGTAAGTTAGTCAAAGCAAGTCTTTAAGGTTTTCCAAGAGTCTTCATTGAGCGTTTTAACTTCATTCTAAGACTCAAGTTCCAAGTTAAGTATTGAGTTTCAAGTCAAGTCAAAAGTTAAGAGTTTCATGTTAAGTTAAGAGTTTCACATCAAGCCAAGAGTTCAAGTAAAGTAAAGAGTTTAAAGTTGAGTTCTTTTCTCAAAGTTATTAGGGAACTATGTATTCCCAAAGAAGTTTTAAAGAAATGTTTTTACATTTAAACAAGGTTGGAAACTGAGATTTCCAAAAAGCCTTCGGGCTAGTTTTTGAGTAATTATCTCATATCAGCAGGAAGAAATATGTTTTAAAAACATAAGAGCCAGTACATTTTTGGGAGTAGTATCGAGCACCGAATTGGGGGAGCGTTCAAAGAACCCACAGCCCCCATAGAACCATGTTAGCCACCATGGGTAGAAAAGGATCATACTTTTTAGATGAATCCTTTTCAGATTAGACTAGTGGATCCATTAGGCAGTTCAGGTCTTATACCTTTGGCCGGGTATAAGATGCTCTGGCAGCGTGAGGTCGATCGCTGTATCATCACTATAGCTCTTATGTGATGGTTGTCGGTTAGAGAAGCTCCCACAGCAGTTATTGTATTTTTCATACACAGAGATTATTGTATTTTTATATACATCAGTTCATTGTATTTCTATATACATTTCAGTCTTATTGTATCTTTGTATACACACAGAGTTTATAGCATGTTTTAAACAGTCTTTCTTTATATCACCCTTGTTTTAAATTGCCTTATATTGAAAGAAGTCAGTCAGGTTGAGTTGAGTTGAGCCAGGTAAGCTATTCAGTTTCTTCCAGATTTCCTTCTAGCCTCTGTTGCTTAGTTTTCCAGCTTGCATACTCGTACATTCCATGTACTGATGCCAGTTGGCCTGCATCGTTTGATGATGCAGATTCAGGTACCCCGGATCAGCATCCTGCACGTCGTTGATCCAGCTGAGCACTCCAGAGTCAGTGGTGAGCCTCCTTGCATTCCGGAGGACTCAATTATTTTGTGTTCTTAGTTTTTGTTTTATTAGGATGTTCCGGGGTCTGTCCCAACATCCATCTCAGTATTTTAGAGGCTTCATAGACAGACAGTCAGTCAGTTAGTTTTGAGTCTCTCATCTATATATATATGTAAATATTCTATTTTGAGATTCGAGTTGCCTTTATGGCCATATTTTATAAGTTAAGTTGTTTTGTAATATTGCATTGCATTGAGTTATTCTGTTGAGGTTTCCGCTGAGTTAAGAAAGCCAGGCCAAGGGTTCGCTTGGGGCCAGAAATGGTCTCCGGGTGCCGGTTCCGCCCAGGGTGTAGGCTCGGGGCGTGACATAAGTGATAGATACAACCCTTCGAAACTAGCTTTCTTGCCTTAAGGTGCGAAATAAAACGACCCTTGGGCACTGATGAACTGCTACTCCACTCTATGACTGGCTCATTCGGAAACTGAAACTTGACCACTCGAGTTCTACAATCTATCGATGCATAACAAGCATGAAGCCAATCCATACCTAAAATGACATCGAAATCTACCATGTCTAACTCAATCAAATCAACCATGGTGCCCTTGTGATTGATAGAAACAGGACAATCACGATAAACTCTTTCAGCTAGAATAGATTCCCCAACAGGTGTAGAGACACAAAAGGGTTCACAAAGTCTTTCAAGAAGAACATCAAACTTATTCGCAACATAAGGAGTTACAAACGATAAACTTGCTCCTGGATCTAACAAAGCATATGCATAAAAAGCAAAGACTTTGATCATACCAGTGACAACATTTGGAGAAATCTCTTGCTCATGGCGACTGGTGATAGCATAAAGGCGATTTGCTCCTCCACCGGTACTAGAAGTAGCTCCTCTAGGTGCCATCATGTCTGGGGGAGCAACCGATGAAGATTGGGTCCTACCACCCAAACTTCCACTACCTTGATTATTCTTAGGGCACTCCTTCACGAAGTGACCCTCTTGCCCACACTTAAAACATCCTGTCTGGCCATCACGACATTTGCCTGGGTGGGTTCTACCACACCTAGCACATGCAGGAAACAAACTGCTTCTTTGTGCCACACTACCTGAGGACTGTACTGGTCTAGCCTTGAAGTCCTTCGAATTCTGGCCATTATGACCACCTCTATACCTTGGTGCGGGTGCGCTAACAGATGATGGAGCAGGTCCCTTTTGCCTTTCTTGGAAGGACGAACGATTCACATTACCTTTCTGCTGCCCAGGATCATTACCGGTCTTGGCTCTCTTACTCCTGAACTCTTCTCTATCCCTCAGCTTTTCTTCCTCAACCTGCTGTACATAGACCATTAATCTGGATATGTCCATGTCCCCGATAAGCATTGCAGCCCTACCTTCCTTGCTCGACAACCGAGACAGCCCAGCAACAAACAACTCATTCTATTTCTCATGTCTGCAACCATCTCCGGAGCATAGCGGGATAATTGGGTGAACTTCAGACTGTACTCTTGAACACTCAAAGACTCCTGCTTAAGAGTAAGGAACTCACGTACCTTGGCCTCTCTCAATTCTCGAGGAAAGAAATGCCCCAAGAAAGCTTCCTCAAAACAGGCCCAACTCGCAGGTGGTGCATTCTCAACTCTGCCCCATTTCCACTAGTCGAACCAAGTTCTAGCTACATCCTTCAATTGATAAGCAGCTAGTTCGACCCGCTCATATCTACCACATGCATCACATCAAAAATCTTCTTCGACTCTTCAATGAAGTTTTCTGGATCCTCAGTAGTGCTTAACCCATGAAACTCGGAGGATTCATTCCCCAAGAACTCACGAATCCTATAAGTGTCAGCTCCTTCCTGTCGAGCTCCCCTTTGCTGACCAATTTGATTAGTTACAGCTTGACTCAGAATTCTAATTGCCTCTCTGAACTCGGCATTAGAAACTTCCCCTTGACCTTGCACCCCAGGTGCATCAGGTAACTCTTGCTCATCAACATAGCGTCTAGGAAGACGCCCTCTGCCAACTCTTCGTGGAGGCATGACTATCTGAAACACGCGCAAGCACGGATTAGAGAAAAACTTTTTAGAGATCAACTCTAACGTACGAAATGAGTGTGAAAGAAATGAGAAATCTTCCTAAATGTTGCAGCCTCCCAATTATAGATGTGGCGCGCTTCACACCGATAACTAGGACTCTACAGACACGGCTTCATAGATTCCCTAGGACTCTTGAACTCTTTGCTCTGATACCAAGTTTGTCACGCCCCGAGCCTACACCCTGGGCGGGACCGGCACTCGGAGACCATTGCTGGCCCCAAGCGAACCCTTGGCCTGGATTTCTTAACTCAGCGGAAACCTACTCAACAGAATAACTCAATGCTATGCAGAGGCATAAACAACTTAAATGATACATATCTGGCCAAAAAGGCAACTCGAGTCTCAAAGTAGAATACTTACATATATACATAGATAAGAGACTCAAAACTAACTGACTGACTGTCTATGAAGCCTCTAAAATACTTAGATGGATGTTGGGACAGACCCCACAACACCCTAATAAACAAAACTAAGAGAACAAAATAACTGAGCCCTTTGGAAGCAAGGAGGCTCACCACTGACTCTAGAGTGCTCAACTGGATCAACGGCGTGCAGGATGCTGATCCTGGGTACCTGCGTCTGCATCATAAAACGATGCAGGCCAACTGGCATCAGTACATGGAATGTACGAGTATGCGAGCTGGACCGCTAAAAACAACTTAAGCTTGAAAAAGGAACAAGAGATCACTTACCTTGACTCTGAACGACTCATATACATAACTGGACTCAGAGTAAAGCAATAAGACACGAGCCACACATATAAAGCTTGTAAACAACTTAGATCGCTAAGGATAAAATGACAACAAACTCCACTTTTCTTTTATAAACATAAAACAGCTTTTGTGGGAGGTTCTTTAACCGACAACCACCACTACGAGCCTTAGTGATGATACAACGTTTTACCTCACGTTGCCAAAGGACCATCCTATACCTTGCCATCGATATAGGACCTTACTTTTGCTTAGTGGATCCACTAGCCTAATCTTGCGTGATCATCTAAAAAGAATGATACGACAAGTCCCATGTTGGCGCATGGTTCTTATGGAGAGTTGAGTTAATATGAACTCGTGTCCCCAATTCGGTGCTCAATACTACTCCCAAAATACTTTGGCTCATGCTTTTAAAATAACTTCTTTCTTTGATTGAGATAATTACTCAAAACTTTAGCCCGAAGGCTCCTTTAGGGAAAGAAAACAGGATTCCCTTCTTATTCAAATATAATAGCATTTACAACCTCCTTTGGGAATACTTAGTTCCCTAATAGCTTTCTTTTTTCTTTTTCTTTTTGAAGAGAATTCAACTTTAAACTCATGACTTAGCTTGAAACTAAGACTCTTACTCGACTTGAAACTTTACTTGACTTGGAACTATCTTTCCTTGAATTGGAATTATGAACTCAAGGTGTTCGATCACATGTTATGGAAGGATTCTTGAACGCTTAGACGCACTTTGGAACGTCGAAAACAACTATAAAACATAGGTGAATTTCTTTGGAACATGTATGAGAAAGTGAGAAAAGAAGAGGGGAAACTTGGCTGAGACTTCAGATTTCTGGTGACACAGATGGGACTTACGGTCGCCATCGACGGACCGTAGATGGACTTACGGTCCGTAGATTACGTCAGAGATTTTCCCCAGAATTTCATTTAAGAAAAAGACTAAGTGTTGACCTACGATCATGACTTACGGTCCGTAGGTCAGGCCACGGACCGTAGGTCGTGACCGTAGATCGATGCCCCAAAAACCAACTTCTGTTCCGATTGATGGTTGACCAGTACGGACCGTTGATCGATCTACGGTCCGTAGGTCAGTCCCGTAGATGGGGATCGACAGCCTAGAAATTTCTGCTAATCGATGGTGGATCAACCTCTAAAGGGTCATAGCTCTTAGAATCATAATCCCCTCAACATACAATAGGTTTCAACTTAATGCACGACCCAATCAAGCCTCACAACGAACAATATCAACAACAACTAACAACTTTGACACTTCAACAACAATTCCCAAATCTTTTCTCAAAGCATAGAATAAACTTGGTGTGTGTGAGGGAAAGGATCAACCCACACGGAAAACTCACATACCTTGATAGGGATCACCCCCGATGAAATTCCACAATGGTCTTGACAAATCGCCTCTTTCTTCTCTTCTTCTTCTTCTCCTTCTTCTCTTCTTCAATCACAAGAACCCTAACTCTTTCTCTTACCAAAAAAAATGGGACAAAAAAAATGATCCAAAGATCATCCTAATACAACAATAAGAGCTCCAAAGAATTGGCTAGGGAAAAGACTAAAATGCCCTTAATGATTCCCGGACGGATCTCCTTGTCAACTGCCCAACTTTCGAAGGTCATAACTCCCTCATACGAACTCGGAATCGAGCAAACTCAGTGGCGTTGGAAAGGTCGTTCCACGAACTTTGCAACCATAACTGGAATTCTACTTAACTCATCCTGAGCTAGAATTTATGGCTGTTCAAAGTTGGCCAAAATTTCACATTTTCCATACTTAGCCAAAATTTCCAAAACTTTAAATTCTTTCCAAAAATGAAAATTTCCAATTCTAAGCCTCTTCAATTATTTCATATTGCCGGATGTTACATTTCGAGTGTGGAGGAATCGCGCTTAGTCTTTGCATGTCCCACAAGGTGGTGTTAGAGTTTTCTCAGTATTTCTTTTAGTATAGTTTTTTTCTCTTTTTTCTTTTGATTCGTTCAAGTTTTGCAATTATTAACTTTTGCATATGCATGATGTCTTTTTTTCAATCCTAATAGGTGGGAGACACATGTAGCGCTTACTACTTGAGGGATTGGGCTGAGTTAACTCGAGATCCAAAATTAACATTATCTCCTCCATACTTTGCTAAGGATTCACTAATGCCATCTCCATTTGATGGTCCTCTGCTTTCCCATGTTATTGAGCCAAAAAAGAAAAGATGTATTCAAAAGAGGTTCATTTTCTCTGAATCCAAGATAAACGCGCTTAAAGTCTTGGTTGTTGCAGAATCATGCGTGCAAAACCCAACGAGGAACGAGGTCGTGAGTGCCCTTCTCTGCAAATGTGCCGCTTCTTCTTCTGCAGCCAATTTAGTGTGATCTTAGTTAGTCCTAGCCTTAAACTTCCGAAGTCAGGCAAGTTTACAACCACCACTACCACCAATCACCATAGGAAATATTCTCACTATCTTTTCCACACCAATATATGATACTACGAACGAGACCTCAAACTGCCAAAATTAGTAACCGATATAAGAAAGTCCAAACACGACCTCTCCACCAGAAACAATATACAAGAAAATATGTTTGTTAAAGAGATGTAGGAGGCATATAGAACAGGTAAGTTGACATTTCAACAAAGGGATTGTGATGTTTATATGATTAGTAGTATATTAGCATTCGAATTCGAAAAATTAGATTTTGGACTTGGGAAGCCTGCTCGCAAGCAAAGGAAGTGGTCCATCTAGTAACACTTTTATCTTAATGAATACACCAGATGATCATGACAGAGGATTTGAAGCCTTTGTAAATTTGAATGAAGAAGATATGTCTGTTTTCATCAATGACAAAGACCTCCTCCAATTTGCTACTCCATTTTAGGGGACAAGTCAAAATGAACTAAGTTGATAGCGTGCTAGTTTACTGTACTGTTAGTTTAAATACAATGTTTGTTTTGATTGTTACTTATATTATATTGTATCGTATCGTTTAAATCAATCGTTATGTAACGACCGATTTGGTGTGATCACTTTGCTACCTTAATATTTTCTTCTTATTTTATCTTTATTTATTATTTAAAAATCACATTTCATCTTTTATCCTACCTTTTCTAAAGCAAGTTAGTAACAACCATATTTTCTAAAACTTGAAGAACATTATAAAAATGATCACCTCATGACTACCTTAAGTTTTAATCTTGGGAAAAAAAACAAATAGACGATTTTTACTGATGATTTCAAACGGAATCCAATGCCGTTTGGTTTTTGTATTCACAATAATGGGTACCCATAATTCTTGAGAGTTGCAAATAATATGAATAAAGTTACTGACTTTAGGCCTATAAGCACAGAAATTCCAACACCCATTTCAGTTCTTCACCAAAAGAATAAATTTTTAAGCCAAAACAAAGTCGAAAATTCAAATGGGTTATACCCAATTCAAGAAAATACGAGAAGGGAAAATCTTTAAGGCAAATAGCCAAAAGAAAATTGAGAATCTAATGGAGAGAAAGAGGGAGAATAAAAAAGACAGAGACAAATCGCTTGATGAGAGGGGAAAGAATTAGGAGTTGTTTGGTTGGGAGTTAGGAACCTAATTAGAAAAATCATAGTATCATATAATATATATAAGAGAACCTTAGGCCCGCTTACGTGAAGCCACCACAAACCAGGAATACCTTTTAATTTATTTATTTCCAAAACCAATCTTCCCCTTTCATGAAAATTGTAACTTTTATGAAAAATGTGACTTTTATGAAAAGTTGTGGCTTTTATGAAAAATTGTAACTTTTATGAAAAGTTGTGACTTTTATGAAGAGTTACGACTTTTATGCAATATTGGGACTTTTATGAAAAGTTGTGACCTTTCCGAAGGGTTGTAACTTTTCCAAAGAGTTGTAACATTTCCGGTAAGGCACAATAAACATTTGCTCACACTTTATTTTGTTGTCTATAAATAGAGAGATTTCCTCTCATTTTAAAACAATGAAAATTCTGAACTACTACTTCCTCTTGTTCTGCACAATTAAATATTCGTGTACTTTGCTCCTTTTGAATTTGAATGACTCACTACACCTTTATTTTTGTATCAATACACTAGTGAGAAGATCTAATCCTTTAAACCTCGGGTACTAGAGGGAAATAATTTCCTTAAGGGGACACTGTGCATTCAGTGGACTCAATTTTTTCATTTTTGTTTCATTCTATTGTTACAAATCCTGATATTTTTTTTACAGTCTTTAATTTATGCTTATGTTATTAATTGTTGTTTTTGAGTATATGCTTCAAACTTTGTTGTTTATGTTTTCGCAAAGTTATTGTTATAAGTATTTGTTAGTACAGATTAAATAACACACGTTAATTGAGTATTCATGTAAGTTTTCTCTACTGAAATTATTGAAGTTACAGTAAAAAAGTCCTTAAAGATCTATACTACCATCTCTTGAAGACAAAATTTAAATTTGGTATGCCATTGTAAAGATATAAAGACCTTAAAAACTTATGTGCAAAGTGAACCAGAAAAAGAACACGAGAATTAATAAACTTTGACATGGGTTCAAGGATGTGTCAGATGACCTATAGAGGGATTTGACTAGACTACAACCTCTTTTAATCCAAAGACATAGACAACTACACAATAAACTAATTGTTCATATTCAATATAAAGTTATGGACAAATTCTCAAGTTTACAGGAAGTTGTAAATACTTTTCTTGAAGTGTAATAGATGTGTTTCTCGACATCGTGATTGGCATAGGAGTAGTTTCAAATTGAACTTAATTACTCTGGTATGTTGATTTTTAAAAAACACCCAAACAAACTGAATAGTTTTGTGTAATATTTTCCCTTTCAAGTATATATAATAAGTTGAATTGTTGTCCAATATGATACATTCTCCCTTTAATTTTTCATATTAATAATTACTTATGATACATTTAAATAAGGAACTTCAAAATGATAGATGTAAAGCAAAATGTGGGGTTGAACTTTTTACAAGTTAGAATTAGAATATTTGTTCATTTTTTTCAGCCCTGTAAAATTTATTTATCCCTTCACCAACGATTATTTATTTATTAGAAAATTTAATATCTCCGGTTGATGTTCATTTGATTCCCCAAAAATATCAAATAGTAACACTTCCTGGAAGCAAAAAGATAAATTATAAAATCAAATTAAAGATGATTGATTGAAGAATAAATGATAAGATGTTACAAATATCATCTTCCTTTACATTATCAATGTTTGTTACTACATAATCTTTTATGTAAGATAATATAGTGTTTTAGTTTTAATGACTAATAGGTTTTAAATATTATTTTATAAATTTCGTGATAGAAAATTCCCACGCGAGGCGCGGTGGCTTTACTAGTATATATATAAAAGAGAACCCTAGACCCGCCTACGTGGCGCCACCACACACTAGTATTCTCTTTTAATTTATTTATTTCCAAAACTAACTTCCCCTTTCATGAAAAGTTGTGACTTTTATGAAGAGCTGCGACTTTTATGAAGAGTTGTGACTTTTATGAAGAGTTGCGACTTTTATGAAAAGTTGTGACTTTAATGAAAGGTTGTGACCTTTAACTTTTCCTAAGAGTTATGACCTTTCCGATAAGGCACAATAAACATTTGTTCACACTACCCGTTGTTGTCTATATATAGAGATATTTCCTTTCATTTTTAAACTACGAAAATTCTAAACTACTACTTATTTTTCTTCTTCCTCTTCACAATTAAATATTTGTGTACTTTACTCCTGTTGAGTGGCTCACTACAACATTGTGTAACATCTCGCAACTAGAAAGAACTGGAAGGAAGTTTAAAATCTGGAAATTTTCATTTTTGGAAAGAATAAAGGAAATCTGGAAAATTGTAAGCAAGTAAAGTTGAGTTTTGGTCATTTCAAACGATCATAACTTCTAGCTCAGGATGAGTTAGGTGTACTTCCAGGTATGGTTGCAAATCTCTTGGAATGATTTTTCCAACACCTCCAAGTTTACGCGATTCTGAGTTCGTATGAGCAAGTTATGCCCTTTGGAAGTTAGGCTGTTGGATTAAGGAAATGTCCAAAACCGAGATTTTTAAAGGGTATTGTAGTCTTTTCACTACCCTATTATTTTAATCCAATTTTAGGAGTTTAATATGGGTAAATTCAGAACTTAGCCAGTTTTAGAAATTCAGAATTTCCACGCTAGGGCTAAGGAGAAAGGAGAAGAGAAAAGAGAAAGAAGAAAGGGGCAACTTCATCAAGAACGTTGGTGTTTTCGCTAAGGATTTGCTTCGATCAGGTATGTGAGACTCTCATAACGTTGGGATCATTCTCCCATGTGCCAAGCATATTTATTTCAGTTTGGATTCGTCCTAAAAGCATATGAATATTGATAATCTTGATGCCTATTCTTGAATTCATTTATTGTTGTTGAATTTGCCTGAGTTGGGAAGTTTCTGAGTTCTTTACATCGCAATATAGGGTCGTTTCGAGTTAGGTTCTTAAGTGCATTTGCTAGGTATCTGTATCTAAAAGTACTTTAAGAAAAAGAACTGAGTTTGGGTGAGTTGGGGCTGGAAAACAAAGAAGAAATTTTGTCGGACGAAATTTGAAGGTGGTTGCGCATCGCGCTCTTGGTCCCAGATTTTGAAAATTTCTGCTTCGCGTCGCGGAGCTGACATGAGGTGTTCTGCCTCAAAAGACATTTTCGAAACCAAAATTTAATTATGCCTCCGTGTCGCGGACCCACCTTCGTATTTTGATTTTCGGTCTTTTCTCATGTTTAGTTATCTAAAATCAATCCTAAACAACATGAGATCCTTCCAATCACAAACCTTAATCCTTGAACCCATAGTTCAATTCAAGGATCAGTTAAGAGCCAAGTCAAGGTCAGTTAAGAGTCAAAGTCAAGAGAAGTCAAGAGTCAAGTTAAGATCAATTCTTAAAGTTTTCAAAAGGTCTTTCACAAATGCTTTAACTTTGTTTTAAGACTTAAGTTTTGAGTTCAGTAAGGAGTAAAGTTGAAGTTCTTTTCTTCAAAGAATCGTATGGAGACTAAGTATTTCCCAAAGAGATTTTAAATGTTTTTCACATTTAAATAAGAATGGAAACTGAGATTTCCAAAGAGCTTTCGGGCTAGTTTTCAGAAAAGAGTAACAACTTTCTAAATGAAGCAAGCAGGGAAACTGAGATTTCCAAGATAGCCTTTGAGCTAAGTTTTTGAGCACTAATCTCAAATCACAGAAGAAGTATGTTTTTAAAACATAAGAGCTAGCATATTTTTGGAGTAGTATTGAGCACCGATATGGGGGAGAGTTCAGACAACTCACAGCCCCCATAAACCATGTAGCCACCATGGGTAGAAAAGGGTCATACTTTTTAGATGAATCATTTTTGCAATATACTAGTGGATCCATTAGGCAGTTCATGTCTTATACCTTTGGCCGGGTATATATATGATGCACTGGCAGCGTGAGGAAGATCGTTGTATCATCACTATAGCTCTTATGTGATGGTTGTCGGTTAGAGAAACTCCCACAGAAGTTATTGTATTTTTATATACATTAGTTCATTGTATTTTTTAATACATCTCAGAGTTATTTGTATCTTTGCATACACATAGAGTTGATATCATGTTTTTAAACAGCTTTTCTTTATATTGCACTTGCTTTTAAACTGCTTTATATTGAAATGAGTTCAGTCATGTTGAGTTGAGTTGAGCCAAGTAAGTTCTTCAGTTTCTCTCAGATTCTTTCAAGCCTATGTTGTTTTAGCATTCCAACTCGCATACTCATACATTCAATGTATTAATGCCAGTTGGCCTGCATCAACTTATGATGCAGACACAAGTAATTAGGATCGGCATTTCGGCGCATCGTTGATCCAGTGAGCAGTTCAGAGTCTGTTGGTGTGCCTCCTTGCTTTCCGGAGGATCCGTTTCATTGTTTTCTAGTTTAGTTCTTTAGGATGTTGTGGGGTCTGTCCCAACATCCATCTCAGTTGTTATTAGAGGCTTCATAGACAGTCATATGTTAGTCCTTTAGTCTTTTCATTATCATTTCTTATTGTTAAGACTTGGGTTGCCACTTTGGCCAAGTTGAATGTTTAACTTTTAACATTCTAAGTTATCTTATTATTTAGTTCAGTTAAGTGTTATTATTCATTATAGATATGAATATTGTCATCGCTGAGTAAGTAAGTCAGACCAAGGGTTCGCTTGTGGCCAGCAATGGTCTTCGAGTGCCAGTCCCGCCCAGGGTGTAGGCTCGGGGCATGACACATTATTTTGTATCAATACATTGGTGAATCGAATCATTCTATCCTAAGAGAATCTATTTTTTTTAAACCTCAGGTACTAGAAGGAAATAATTTCTTAAGGGGACACTCTACATTCAGTGGGCACCATTTTTCTTTCTGTTTCATTCTATTGTTATAGATCCTGGTATTTTTTTTATATAGTCATTAATTTATGCTTATGTTATTAATTGTTGTTTTTGAGTACATGTTTTAAACTTTGTTGTTTATGTTTCTACAATGTTATTGAATAAGTATTTGTTGGTACAAATTAAATTACACAAGTTAATTGAGTATTCACACAAGTTTTCTCTACTGAAATTGTTCAAGTTACAGTAAAAAAAAGTCCTTAAAGATCCATACTACCATCTCTTGAAGACAAATTTCAAATTTGGTATGCCATTGTAAGGACCTTAAAAACTTTATCGCACCTAGATGTGCAAAGTGAACCAGGAAAAGAAGACAAGAATTAATAAACTTTTGACATGGGTTAAAGAATGTGCCGGATGACCTATAGAGGAATATGACTAGACTGGAGCCTTTTTTAATCCCAAAGACATATATAACTACACAGTAAATTAATTGCTTATATTCAATATAAAGTGTGGAGAGATTCTCAAATTTACTGTAAGTTGTAAATACTTTTTTTGAAGTAATAGATGTATTTCTTGACACTGCGATTGGAATAGAAGTGTAGTTTCAAATTGAACTTCATCACTCTGGTATGTTGATTTTTAAAGAACACAAAACCAAACTGAATAATTTTGTGTAATATTTTTCCCTTTCAAGTTTATATATAATAAGTTGAATTGTTATCCAATATGAGACGTTGTCCCTTTAATTTTCCATTTTAATAATTACTTATGATACATTTAAATGGGGAACTTTAAAATTATATATGTAAAGCAAACAGTAGGGCTGAACTTTCTACACATTAGAATTAGAATATTTGTTCACTTTTTTCGGCATTATAAAATTATAAAATCAAATTAAAGACGATTGATTGAAGGATAAATGATAAGATGTTATAATTATCATCTTCCTTTACGTTATTAATGTTTGTTTCTACTTGGCCCGCCTACGTGGCGCCACCACAAACAAGGATTCCCTTTTAATTTATTTATTTCCAAAACTAGCATTCCCCTTTCATAAAAAATTGTGACTTTTATGAAAAGTTTTGACTTTTAAGAAGAGTTGTGACTTTTATGAAGAGTTGCGCTTTCATGAAAAGTTGTGTATTTTATGAACGGTTGTGACTTTTCTAAAGGGTTGTAACTTTCCCAAAGAGTTGTGACCTTCCGATAAGACACAATAAACATTTGTTCACACTACCCTTTGTTGTCTATAAATAGAGGGATTTCCTCTCATTTAAAAATAATGAAAATTCTGAACTTCTTCTTCTTCTTCTTCTACACAATTAAATATTTGTGTACTTTACTCCTGTTGAGTGGCTCACTACACCATTGTTTTTGTATCAATATGCTGGTGAGAGGATCTAATCCTTTAAACCTCGAGTACTAGAGGAGAATAATTTCCTTAAAGGGACACTATGCATTCAATGGACTCTATTTTTTTTTCTGTTTCATTCTATTGTTACACATCTTGATATGTTTTTTACAGTCATTAATTTATGCTTATGTTATTAATTATTATTTTTCTGTGCATGTTTTAAACTTTATTGTTTATGTTTCTGCAAATTTATTGTTATAAGTATTTCTTAGTACAGATTAAACAAGACACATTAATTGAATATTCACGCAAGTTTTATCTTCTGAAATTGTTGAAGGTATAGTAAAAAAAAATCCTTAAAGACCTATACTACTATCTCTTGAAGACAAAATTCAAATTTGGTATGCCATTGTAAGGACATAAAGACCTTAAAAACTTTATCGCACCTTGATGTGCAAAGTGAATCAGGAAAAGAAGACAAGAATTAATAAACTTTGACACGGGTTCAAGGATGTGCCGTATGACCTATAGAGGAATATGAGTAGACCGGAGCCTCTTTTAATACCAAAGACATAGACAACTACACAATAAATTAATTGCTCATATTCAATATGTAGTATGAATAGATTCTCAAGTTTACTGCAAGTTGTAAATACTTTTCTTAAAGTAATAGATATGTTTCTTGACATTGCGATTGGAATAGAAGTGTAGTTTCAAATTGAACTTCATCACTTTGGTATGTTGATTTTTAAAAAAAACACCCAAACAAACTGAACAATTTTGTGTAATATTTTTCCCTTTCAAGTATACATAATAAGTCTAATTGTTGTCCAATATGATACATTCTCCCTTTAATTTTTCATTTTAATAATTACTTATTATACATTCAAATTGGGAACTTTAAAATGATAGATGTAAAGCACAAGGTAGGGTTGAACTTTCTACACGTTAAAATTAGAATAGTTCACTTTTTTCAGCCTTTTAAAATTTATTTATCCCTTCAACAATGATTATTATTTAATAGAAAATTTAATATCTCTGATTGATGTTCATTTGACTCCTCAAAAAGATCAAATAGTTACACCTCCTAGAAGCAAAAGGATAAATTATAAAATCAAATTAAAGATGATTGATTGAAGGATAAATGATAAGATGTTATAATTATCATCTTCCTTTACATTATTAATGTTTGTTATGGATAGATTTTAAGTATTACTTTATAAATTCCGTAATATTAAATTTCCGCGGAAGACACGGGTGACTTTACTAGCAAGTTAATAATAGTAAAACAAAAATTCATCTAAACTATCTCGTTTATGTTATAAAATAAAATACTAAAATAAAAACAAGAAAAGTGGAGATAGAAGCAGTAGTAGAAAGAAATAAAGTAATTTTCCTTTTCTATGTCATTTTCTCATTGTTGTGTAACTTCCCTTTTTATAGGGATAGTGTTACTTGGAGTAGTTGGCCTCCTACAGTAAAGTGGGTCACAAACATATGTTATTTACAATATGGCCCATAAACATACACTATTTACAACACTCCCCCTTGAATGCTTATGTACAAAGGAAAAAAAGAAGAAATGTCCATAGTTATTTGTAATACGCATTATTTCCTGCTTCATTAAAAACTTTACCAGGAAAACCAGTGGAATAAAATTTTGGTTAAGGGAAAAAGAGTGCAGCGTGTATTTACTCCCCCTGATGATAATGTCACTTAATGTCTCGAAGATAATGCATTCCAATCCTATATCTCAGCTTCTCAAAGGTTGATGTTGATAATGCCTTAGTAAATATATCTGCTAAATTATCACTGGAATGAACTTGTTGAACATCTATTTCACCCTTCTTTTGTAGATCATGAGTAAAAAAGAATTTTGGTGAAATATGTTTTGTTCTATCTCCTTTGATGTATCCTCCTCTTAGTTGAGCTATACACGCAACATTGTCTTCAAATAATGTTGTTGGGATGTCTCCTTTTAAGGGAAGACCATATGTTTCCTGGATTTGTCGAGTTATTGATCTCAACCACACACATTCTTGACTTGCTTCATGAATGGCTATTATCTCTGCATGATTTGAAGAAGTAGCAACCATAGTTTGTTTTGTTGAATGCCATGATATATCTATACCTCCGTATGTAAATAAATAACCTGTCTGAGAACGACCTTTATGTGGGTCAGATAAGTATTCTGCATCATCTGCATAGTCAATTAATTATGAATCGGATTCTTTTGAATAAAATAGTCTCATATCGACGGTCCCTTGAAGGTATCTAAATATATGTTTAATACCATTTTAGTGCCTTCGTGTTGGGGAAGAACTGAATCTTTCTAATAAATTTACAAAAAAAGATATTTGGTCGAGAATTACTAGCAAGGTACATCAATGCACCAATTGCACTAAGATATGGTATTTCAGAACCAACAAGTTCTTCGTCATTTTCACGAGGTCGAAATGGATCTTTATTGACATCAAGTAATCTCACAATCATTGAGGTACTTAATGGATGTGCTTTCTACATGCAAAATCTCTATAAAATATTCATAGTATATGTTGATTGATGAATAAATACTCTATTTGTAAAATGTTCAATTTGTAGACCAAGACAAAATTTTGTCTTTCCAAGGTCTTTCATTTCAAATTCCCTTTTCAAACATTCTACTCCTTTTGAAAGCTCTTCACGAGTTTCAATGATATTCAAGTCATCAACATAAACAACTATAATGACAAATTTAGATCTAGACCTTTTAATAAATACACAAGGACAAATTAGGTCATTCTCATACCATTCCTTTAATAGATATTCGCTAAGGCGATTATACCACATGCGTCCTGATTGTTTCAATCCGTATAAAGATTTTTGAAGTTTTATTGAACAACTTTAATTTCCTGAGAATTTTTATATATTTCAGGTATTTTTAATCCATCAGGAATTTTCATAAAAATGTCGTTGTTTAGTGAGCCATATAAATAAGCTGTAACGACATCCATCAGATGCATGTCAAGTTTTTCATGAACTACCAGATTTATAAGATACCTGAAAGTGATTCGATCCACCATGGGAGAATACGTCTCCATATAATCAATACCAGGTCTTTGGAAAAATCCTTGTGCCACAAGTTGTGCTTTATATCTTACGACTTCATTTTTCTCATTTTGTTTTCGCACAAAGACCCATTTGTACCCTCACTGAATTTATACCTTCATGTGTTTGGACTATCGGTCCGAAAACTTCACATTTTTCAAGCGAAGCTAATTCAACTTGAATTGCATCTTTCCATTTTGGCCAATCATTTCTCTGTCTACATTCCTCAACAGATTTTGGTTCAAGATCCTCACTTTGTTGCATTATTTCCATAGCAATATTATAAGCAAAAATATTGTCGATAATTATATCATTTCGGTTCCATATTTTTCTTGATGAGTCATAGTTTATTGAGATTTCTTCATTATTTTTAGGCGCCTGAACCTCTTTCAAGGTTTCATCAATTATTATGTCTCCTTGCTCTTCTTGAGCATGTTCTTCCATATTATGGCCATCTTGATTGTTAGCTCCTTTTCTTTTTCGAGGATTTTTATCTTTGGAACCGATTGGTCTACCACGTGTTAAGTGTGGTTTAGACTCATTTGTATTAATTAATTATCCTATCAGAATGTTAACTCAAATTGGAGCATTAGTAGCTGAAATATGAGATTTAGTAACTCTTGATAGATCAGTGAATGCATCTGGCAGTTGAATTGCGATATTTTGCAAATGGATTATCTTTTGAACCTCTTTTTCACATTTATTTGTATGAGGATCTAAATGAGATAGTGATAATGCATTCCAATCTATTTCCTTTTTCAATTGCTTATTTTCTCTCCCTAATGTTGGGTATACTGATTCATCGAAATGGCAATCAACGAATCTTGCCGTAAATAAATCTCTAGTCATAGATTCCAAATATTTTATAATAGAAGGAGATTCATACCCAACATATATCCCCAACCTTCTTTGGGGACCCATCTTTGTACATTGTGGTGGAGCAATTGGAACATATACCGCACATCCAAATATTCTTAGATGGGAAATGTTCGGCTTCTGACCAAAAGCCAATTGTAATGGGGAGACTTTATGATAGCTTGTTGGTCTGATCCGCACAAGACTTGCTGCATGTAAAATAGCATGACCCTATAATGAAATAGGAAGGTTTTTTTTCATAAGCATTGGTCTAGCAATTAATTGAAGACGTTTAATCAATGATTCTGCTAGACCATTTTGAGTATGAACTTGAGCAATTGGATGCTCAACTGTTATCCCAGTTGATATACAATAATCATTAAAAGCCTGGGATATAAATTCACCAGCATTATCAAGACGAATTTTCTTAATCGTATAATCTGAAAATTTTGCTCTTAACTTTATTATCTGAGCAAGTAATCTTGCAAACACCACATTACAAGTTGATAATAAGCACACATGTGATCATCTTGTAGATGGATCTATTAATACCATATAATATTTAAATGGTCCACATGATGGGTGAATGGACCCACATATATCACCCTGTATACATGTAACATCTCGCAACTTGAAATATCTAGAAAGAAGCTAAGAACTTGAAATAATCATTTTTGGAAAGTATAAGAAATCTGGAAATTTTTAAGTAATGTAAAGTTGAGATTTTGGTCAACTTCAATCGACCATAACTCCTAGATCATGATGATTTAGGTGTAGTTACAGATATGGTTGGAAAGCTCTTGGATTTATCTTTCCAAAGCCGCCGAGTTTGCGCGATTCCGAGTTTGTATGAGTGAATTATGTTCGTTGGAAGTTGGGCTGTTCGAGTAAAGAAATGCCCAATCCGGAATTTAAAAGGGTAGTTTGGTCTTTTCCTTACTCAATTAATTAAATCCGTTTTTAGTAAATTAAGTGGGGTCAAGACTGAGTTAGTTCAGTTTACGCTTTTGAGAAATAGAGTTAGGGCTTTTGGAGAAAGAACGCAAGAGAAAGGAGTAGAGGAAAAGCAAGATTCGCCAAGAACGATCGATTTTGGTTGTGGATTTGCCAAGAAGTTGATCCTACAAGGTATGTGAGTCTCTCATAGCGTTGGGTTCATTCACCCACGCACCAAAAATGTTTAGTTTCAGCGCAATTCATCCTAAAAGAGTTTGAAAGTTGATGTTCTTGACATGAATTCTTGAAATTGAATGTTGTTCTTGAATTGGGTTGAATTGTGGAGTTTCCGAGATCTTTACGTTGTGTTTTAGAGTTACTTTGAGTTAGGTTCTTGAGTACATACACTGGGTATCGGGATCTAAAACGAATTTGAGGAAGATAATCGCATTTAGGTGGGTTGAGGTTGAAAAACGAAGAAGGAAAAAGTCGAGTAAGGTTCATGAAACAAGTCTGTGTCGCAGAATTGTTCCCACTGTGAACAACAATCTACTCCGCGTCGCGAAAAGGACGCGGACTCCTCTGTCCCAAAATTTAATTTTGTGAATAATTATTTCAAACACCTCCGCGTCGCAGACATGTTCCAAGACGGTGATTTCGTAACTTTTCTCAAGTTTAGCTATTCGAAATCATTCCTAAACATCAAGAGATCTTTCCAAACACAAATCATAATCCTTGAATCCATAATTCAATTCAAGGATCAGTTAAGAGTCAGTTCAAGCAAGAATTAAGATCAAAGTCAAGAGTCAAGCAAGAGAAATTCATTTCAAGTTTTCATAAGTCTTTTACAAATGTTTTAACTTGTTTTAAGACTTAAGTTTGAAGTTAAGCAAAGAGTACAAAGTAAAGTTTGAAGTTCATTTCTTCAAAAGTATAGGGGAACTAAGTATTCCCAAAGAGATTTTAAAATGTTTTTTTCACATTTAAATAAGAACGGAAACTGAGATTTCCAAAGAGCCTTCGGGCTAGTTTTCAGAAAAGAGTTATAGCTTTCTAAATGAAGCAAGCAGGGAAACTGAGATTTCCAAGATAGCCTTTGAGCTAAGTTTTGAGCACTAATCTCAAATCACAGAAAAAGTATGTTTTTAAAACATAAGAGCTAATATATTTTGGGAGTAGTATTGAGCACCAAATTGGAGGCGGACATGAGTTCAGATAACTCACGTCTCCATAAAACCATGTAGCCATCACTGGTAGAAATGGGTCATACTTTTTAGATGAACCCTTTTCGAAATAGACTAGTGGATCCATTAGGCAGTTCAGGTCCTATACCTTTGGCCTGGTATAGGATGCGCTGGCAGCGTGAGGTAGATTGTTGTATCATCACTATAGCTCTTAAGTGATGGTTGTCGGTTAGAGAAACTCCCACAAAAGTTATTGTATTTTTATATACATCAGTTATTTGTACTTTTACATACATCTCAGAGTTATATTGTATCTTTGCATACATACAGAGTTGATATCATGTTTTCAAATAGCTTTTCTTTATATTGCATTTGCTTTTAAATTGCTTTATACAGGTTGAGTTGAGTTGAGCCAGGTAAGTTCTTCAGTTTCTCTCAGATTCTTTCTAGCCTATGTGGTTTTAGCTTTCCAACTCGCATACTCGTGCATTCAATGTACTGATGCCAGTTGTCCTGCATCGTCTTATGATGCAGACACAGGTAACTAGGATTGGCATCTGGCGCATTCGTTGATCCAATGAGCAGTTCAGAGTCTGTTGGTGAGCCTTTTTGCATTCCAGAGGACTCCTTTACATTACTTTCAGTTTTAGTATTAGTTCATTAGGATGTCGTGGGCTTGTCCCGACATCCATCTTTGTTGTTTAGAGGCTTCATAGATAGTCAGACAGTCAGTTAGTTAATTCAGTTGTCTTTACTTTTCATTTCATATGCTAAACACTTGAGTTTGCCTTAAAGGCCAGTCGAATGTTCCTTTATAACATTCTAGTTACTTCATAAGTACGTATGTGATGAGTTAAGTCTTTCACTGAGTTAGTAAGCCAGGCCAAGGGTTCGCTTGAGGCCAGCAATGGTCTTCGAGTGCCGGCCACGTCCAGGGTGTAGGCTCGGGCGTGACAATACGTTCCAGAAATGCTGGAGATTCAATTCCCACTTTGATTACTGATGGTCTAGTAATCAATTTGCCTTAAGAACATGCAACAAAAGAGAATTCCTTAAATTGAAGAATTCTATGGTTCTTCAGAGAGTGTCCACATGAACTCTCAATTATTTTGAGCATCATATTAGAACCGGGATCGCCCAACCGGTCATACCAAATAATAAAATCATTTGATTTAGTAAACATTTGGTTTACTATGGCATGTGTTTCAATCATGCTAATACTTGTGTAGTATAAGCTAGATGAAAGAGCGGGTAACTTTTCAAGTACAAACTTCTTACCCGACATCATTGTAGTAATATAAATATATTCATTCTTTTCATCACTTGTAGTCTCAATATGATAGTTATTTTGACGAATGCCTTTGAAACTTAATAAGTTTCTTTGAGACTTACTACAGTATAATGCTTCATTGATTATCAATTTTGTATTTGCTTTTTCGGAGTCTTTAATCAATTTTGTACTACCCGATATAGTATTAATATTAGCTTCTTTCTTAATCAAATAAGAAAAATATTTCTTATCTCTTAAAATAGTGTGTTGTGGCACTATCTATAAGACATATATCATCATGATTGATTTTTGATCCAACTGATGACTAGGAAATTTTCATATTCTTCATAAAAATAAAAGATATTGTAAGAACGTGAAAAATTAACAACATAAGAAACTTTAAGAAATTATACCAAAAATCTAGAAATTAGTAAGACTTAATGCTTTAAGAAAAGAATTCAAGAAGAACAACATAGTAGTAAACATAATAGACAATAACAATTATTCTTTTTTCATAATTTTATTCCAGTTAGATGATCAGTCCTTCAATCAATATTTTCAGAGAAGCCTCCAGCTTCCAAATGAGTCATATTTGGGAGGCCTTCAAAATCATCATCTTTATAAGCAAGATTTGCCTCAATATCATCATATTTCTTTCAGGGAGCTGCTTCATTATCATCATTCCGAAAGGTCAAGTGTGCCTCCACATTACTATCTTTTCTTTTGAGAGAGGCTTGATAAAGTTTCACAAAATGATCAGGCGTACGACATTCACGTGCCCAATGATTTTTCATCCACATCGGTGACAAATATTGGTTTTACCTCGAGAAGGATTATTTTGAGAAACTTTATTATTCTCATGTTTATTTCCACCATAATGACGATAATTATTTCATCCTCTACCACTTCCTCGTCCACGTCCACGACCATGATCACAATAATTATTTTGTCTTGGTTGAGACTGATTATGTGTTGCTACAACATTCGCTTCAGGGAATGGAGCAGAACCAGTAGGACGTGCTTCATGATTTTTCATAAATAAAGTATTATTTTGCTCAGCCACAAGTAGGCATGTAATTAATTCAGAATATTTCTTAAACCCCTTCTCATGATATTGTTGTTGTAACAACACAATTGAAGCGTGAAAAGTGGAAAAAGTTTTCTCAAGTAAGTCATCATCGGTGATAATATCTCCACATAATTTTAATATAGAACTTATTTTATGAATAGCAGAATTATACTCAGTTACAATTTTAAAATCTTGAAATCGAAGGTGTATCCACTCATATCTAGCTTTTGGTAACACTGTAAGTTTACGTGGTCATATCGATCCTTCAAATTAATCCATAATTCAAGAGGGTCTTTCACAGTTAAATATTCAATTTTTAATCCCTCATGGAGATGATGTCGGAGAAAAATCATGGCCTTCGCTTTATCCTGGCTTGATGCTTTATTTTCTTGTTTAATAGTATCACCAAGACCTTTAGCGTCAAGGTGAATTTCAGCATCAAGGACCCATGACAAATAATTTTTTCCGGTAATGTCAAGTGCCACAAATTCAAGATTTGATAGATTTGACATGATGAAAACTAAAAAGAAAGATGAGTTAGAAATAATAAATTTGACCAAGACCAAATTTCTGAAGCAAATACATATGCATAAATTCTTAAGGTAGGCTCATATAAAAATAAATTGGATTATTTTCAGCACATAGATGTGTGCAGAAATATCATTGAAAGACCTCTTTGAAAGTGGCATAAAGTATTGTTAATCAATTAGTAGTACATACTTATGAGACAAAATTGTAAACACTAATAATTTTAGTAATTCGTTGGTGTCACTGTTTAACTAATTTTACATACACTATTTAACATAAATTCTTGAATATTGCTATGTAAATATTAAAGGAATTGTTGATAAAAAAAAATACGGAAAGAAGCATATGAATTTAAGGTACATAGTCAACAATATAGAAACACATAAATAAAATTAACAATATAAAAATACATAAATAATATTTTTATTGCTAGGTACATAATTTTTTTAGCTATAATAATAACATCCATAAATAAAACTTTAATGTAGTATCTTAGGACGTTCAAGAAATAAATTATGGTGACATTATTATTTTATAAGAGCAGTTAAGAGAAAATTGTATTCATACTAAAACTAATATAACCTAGTAAATAATAATAGAGTTAGATATACCAAATAAAGATCATCAAGTTAGTTTAACCAAAATAAATGAATAAATAAATAAGGAAGAACTAACATGTAAAAAATATATAAGACATGTGTTTATTATACCTGAAATATTTGAAAAAAATTAAAATTTCATGCTGATAACGTGTTATAAAATAAAAGAAAAAAGAAAAAAGAAAAAAAGAAAAGTGAAGACAGAACAGTAGTAGAAAGAAGTAAAGTAATTTTCCTTTTCTATGTCATTTTCTCATTGCCGTGTATATTCCCTTTTTATAGGGATAAAGTTACTTGGAGCAGTTGGCCTCCTACAGTAAAGTGGACCACAAACATACACAATATGGCCCATAAACATACACTATGTACAACAGTTTATCCATTATTCCAATTATATATCAATATATCTTTTTCCACAAGTTGTGCAATGATTGTTGAAGCTGCTATAATTTTTTAAGACTTTTCTCTTTATATGTTTTTCCCCAAGTTGTATAATGATTGTTGAAGTTGCTTCAATTTAAAAAAAAAATGTACTTTTTGTTCAGTGGGAAATTTCAAAAAGCTTTAATACATCTTTGCCTTTTTAACAAGTGGGCAATTTTTTTTAAGTGGTTCAAGTTTTAATTGAGGTGTCTAGCAAAGTGAATTTTATGAATAACTTTAAGAGATCACAGATGACTTAAAACCTATATTTTTCTTTAAATTCATTTTATTCTCAACCAACGATGTCAATCTCCAATTGCCTAGTGATGATACTTATTGGTCCTTAATTTTTTTGTTTTTTATAAGCCATCACCTCGGGTTGTGATTCCTTTGGCGTAGAGGGTTAGACTTGACCCCTATCATGTCGAGTAATTCAAAATTTAATAGTGAAGAAGATAATGCATTTTTTTTTTTAAAAATGTATCTTTCACTTAGCTTGTTGCAACTTTATCCTTTTTGATAATGGTTGTCTATTCATAAATTCTCTTTTCAAAATGTTTCGTTTTCTAAAAACTTAAATAGACCCTTTGAACACACTATTTATGCGTGAGTGCATATCTCTATCTCCCATTTTCTAACTTGTTTTCCAATATACAACCCCCTCTTCCTATATATAGACTTTTCTCTCAATATAAAAAATTTTGTGTACGAAAATAAAGTAAAATGGATATAAAATATGCATATTTTGCACAAAATAAAGTTCTTGTTCCTTTTCTTGAGATGTACATTTTTCATTTGGTAAACAAAATCTTTTAGTTACAAAATAAAAAGAGTGTGTTTGTAAGGTTATCAATAGTTTTGAAGATGCAACTAATAATTTGCTCCAAGTTTAGAGGTATTTTCGATACTCTCTTTTTTTATATTAAAACACACTTTGATACTGAGTGGGCATCCATATGTATGATATCTCTTATTGATCAATTAACTATTTGATCCACTCAGTATCAAAATATGTTTTAATACAAATGAAAGAAAGTCATTTGATGCTCTAACAAGATGGAGATATGAAAAATAAAAGAGAAGAGGAAATCTTAAGGAGAATATCAAAAGGAAATTGAGAATCTAGTGGAGAGAAAGAGTGAAAATCAAGAAGACAGAGACAAATCGCTTGATGAGAGGGGAAAGAACTTAACTTTTAGGAGTTGTTTGGTCGGAGTTAGGAACCTAATGAGAAAAATTAGTTAATAGTAAAACAAAAATTCATTTGAACAACTCCCTCTGTCTCATTTCATGTGACACTTTTCAGATTTCGAGATTTAAATAAGTCTATCTTTGACCGTATGTTTTTCATCCATCTTTTAAACATTTTGAATTATCAATTATTGTGACTTATAGTATTTTTTACATAGTTTACAAATATATAAATTTCATTTTTAAAAAATTAATGATTTTCAAAAGCATAGTTCCCCGGACCGTAGATGTTTTTACGACCCGTTAGGTCGTCTCGTGAACCTTAGACCTGAGAACCAATTTTCAAGAGCATGGTTCCACGGACCCACCTATGGGCTTTTTTTTTCAATATGCAGCCTCTTCTTTTTTTCAATCAAAACTAGTATTCCTGAAGATGGCTGATGCCTTTGTGTCATTTGCAGTTCAAAAATTGGGTGATTTCCTCATACAACAAGTTTCCCTACGTACAAATCTGAGAGATGATTACATGGCTGAGAAATGAACGTGGATTAATCATTTAGTTTTTCTATGTTGGTCAAATCCATGATTTTAATGCTAATAACTCTCAAGGATAAAATATGAAGATTATGTCATTTATGCATTGATTTTGTGAAATGACAAATACTCCCTCTGTCCACCAATAATTGTCCATTATTGACTTGACACACCCCTTAAAAAACAATAAATTGTTACTATTTTATCTTTTGACTACACGAAAAGTAGGATGCATGATAAATCTATTATAAAAAATGTAGGGTAAATTATAAAACATAATTACTAGTTAGTATTTGTTATATTATGAAGTTATGATGATTTAATAAACTATGAGATCTGGTAGAGGTACCTGATCCCATGAGCGACAAACATACAATACAGACAACATGGAACAACAATAAAACCGCCACAACTGTGGTGATTGGTGAACAAGGAAAAAGAGGTGCAAAGTTCTCAGCCAATGGAGTTACGCTAGGTTGTTTTTGTCCATCTTATATTGATCACTTTGATAAGGAATAACATAGTTTTTGCAAACATGATTTTTGAAATGCAAAAGTCTTCTCTCTCAACATTTATCTCTTGAGCAAGGAGGTTTTCACGTAAACATCATTGTCCTTTACTTTAAGCATTACTTTCGATATTGTTCTTAACTTTGTTAAGGAACCTAGTCCATTGACCTATGGTGGACACATATAAGCTAACAACATTTAATACCCTAACTACCATTACCACAACCAGTAGTGTACGCTGGATTTTTCTAAGCTATGTCACCATTTAAAGGATAAAAATGGCTCCAGAGAAAAGTCAATGAAGCTTTTGTTGTAGGCCTCCAAAATTTTCATCGATACTTTTTTTGACTAATTAGCTCGTTCTTCCAAATCAGTTGAAACTTGAGTTGTTAAAATTGATTTGGTACATTTAGATTTTTTTAAAAATAATATCGCTCCATCAAATTTAGATTAATATGATGTAATATGCACAATTAAAATTGCGGACAATTGTAACCAATTTAATGAATCCTAAATTATTTCATTGTAACAAGCAAATAGAAAAAAATAAAATTATTATTATGAACAAATAAAAACAAATATTTTTTTTCCACAAGTTGTGTAATGCTTGTTGAAGATGCTTCAATTTTCTCAATATATATTTTCCACAAGTTGTGCAATGGTTGTTGAAGTTTCTCTATTTTTTTAAGACTTTTCTCTATATGTGTTTTTCCTCAAGTTGTAAAATGGTTGTTGAAGATGCTTTAATACATCTTTGTCCGTTTATCCAATCGCAATACTTTATTCAGAAACCACATAAGTGATAAGTGGACCCTTAATTGTACACATTATTTGAGGTCTTACTTTTATTTCTATCACCCATTTTCCAATATACAGCCTCCTCTTTTTTTCAATCAAAACTAGTTATTCCTAAAGATGGTTGATGCCTTTCTGTCATTTGCAGTTCAAAATTTGGGTGATTTCCTCATACAACAAGTTTCCCTGCGTAAAAATCTGAGAAAGGAAATTGAGTGGCTGAGAAATGAGCTACTCTTCATACAGTCTTTCCTCAAAGATGCAGAACTAAAGCAAAGTGGAGATCATAGAATTCAACAATGGGTGTTTGAGATCAACTCTATTGCTAATGATGCTGTTGCTATACTTGAGACTTATAGCTTTGAGGCTGGTAAACGTGCTAGTCGTATCAAGGCTTGCGCTTGCATATGTAGGAAGGAGAAGAAATTCTACAATGTCGCCGAGGAGATTCAATCACTCAAGCAACGAATCATGGATATCTCTCGCAAACGAGAGACTTATGGTATCACAAATATCAATCATAATGCAGGAGAAGGGCCAAGTAATCAGGTTGCAACATTGAGGAGAACTACCTCATATGTGGATGACCAGGATTACATTTTTGTTGGACTTCAGGATGTTGTACAAACATTGCTAGCTCAACTTCTCAAAGCAGAGGCTCGTCGAACCGTCCTCTCCATTTATGGCATGGGCGGATTAGGCAAGACCACTCTTGCAAGAAACCTCTACACCAGTCCTGATATACTCAATAGCTTCCCTACACGCGCTTGGATATGTGTCTCTCAAGAGTACAACACAATGGATCTTCTTAGGAATATCATAAAATCCATCCAAGGTTGCACTAAGGAAACTCTAGATTTGTTGGAAAGGATGACAGAAAGAGATCTAGAAATTTACCTTCGTGATCTATTGAAAGATCGCAAATTCCTAGTGGTGGTTGATGATGTATGGCAGAGAGAAGCATGGGAGAGTTTGAAAAGAGCATTCCCGGATGGCAAGAAGGGCAGCAGAGTCATTATTACCACGCGCAAAGAGGATGTCGCTGAAAGAGCAGACGACAGAGGTTTTGTTCATAAGCTTCGTTTCCTAAGTCAAGAAGAAAGTTGGGATCTCTTTTGTAGGAAACTACTTGATGTTCGAGCAATGGTTCCAGAAATGGAAAGTCTAGCTAAGGATATGGTGGAAAAGTGTGGAGGCTTACCTCTTGCAATTGTTGTATTGAGCGGACTACTTTCACATAAAAAGGGGCTAAACGAATGGCAAATGGTGAAAGATCACCTTTGGAAGAACATTAAAGAAGATAAATCTATTGAAATCTCCAATATACTATCCTTAAGCTACAATGATTTGTCAACTGCGCTCAAGCAGTGTTTTCTCTACTTTGGTATTTTTCCAGAAGATCAAGTGGTCAGGGCTGATAACATAATATGGTTGTGGATGGCCGAGGGTTTCATACCCAGAGGAGAAGAAAGAATGGAGGATGTCGCTGAAGGCTTCTTGAATGAGCTGATAAGACGAAGCTTGGTTCAAGTGGCTAAAACATTTTGGGAAAGAGTTCCTGAATGTAGGGTTCATGATTTACTCCGTGATCTTGCGATACAAAAGGCATTGGAGGTAAACTTCTTTGACATTTATGATCCAAGAAGCCACTCCATATCCTCTTTATGTATCAGACATGTGATTCATAGTGAAGGAGAAAGCTACCTCTCACTTGATCTTTCTAACTTAAAGTTGAGGTCAATTATGTTCTTCGATCCATATTTTCTTAAGATGAGTCTTAAAAACTTCAGGAGTGTGTTCCAACATCTATATGTGTTATACTTTGGTATGGGTGTTAGGTGTAGTGTACCTGATGACATAGGAAGTTTGTACCATCTCAAGTTCTTAAGCTTGAGAGGTATGGATGACCTTCCTTCTTCCATTGGCAACCTCAAGAATCTACAGACACTTGTTGTTGATACGGGTGGATACACTTGCCAACTACCCCAAAAGATAGCTGACTTGATAAATTTAAGACATTTAGTTGCTCGGTACGATTCAAAACCTCTGGTACATATAAACAAACTCACCAGTCTTCAAGTTGTTGATGGCATCTGTTGTGATCAGTGGAAAGATGTTGACCCTGTTGATTTAGTCAATCTTCGAGAATTAAGGATGAATGGTATTAGCAAATCTTACTCCCTAAACAACATTAGCAGCTTGAAAAACCTTAGCACTCTCGCATTGTTTGGTTGTATTGAGGAATCATTCCCAGACCTTGAATTTGTTAATTGTTGTGAAAAGCTCCAGACATTGTGGTTAAGTGGGAGAATAGAGAAACTGCCTCATCTGTTCCCAAATTCCATCACAATGATAGCTCTTTGGAACTCAACACTGACAGAAGATCCGATGCCTATTTTGGGAATGTTGCCAAACTTAAGGAATCTCCAATTGTTTAGTGCTTATGAAGGAAAAGAAATAATGTGCAGTGATAACAGCTTCAGTCAACTAGAGTTCCTTCATCTTCGTGATCTTGAGAAGCTAGAAAGATGGCATTTAGGCACAAGTGCCATGCCTCTGATTAAAGGTCTTGATATCTATGACTGTCCAAATTTAAAGGAGATTCCTGAGAGAATGAAAAACGTGGAGCAGTTGAACCGGAATTATATGTTGTGTGTATATATATATATATATATATATATGATGTCTTCATAATCGTAGAGGTATTAATGCCAAGCACATTGGTTATTAATTGAGTGGTTTTAGTGTTTGATTTCTTATTGTTTAAAGCTTTTTGCGTGAGTGTAATTGGTTTGAACATAATTGTTTTTGCCAAAAATGATTTTGTGATGTTTTAATTAATTGTCTACTGTTCTCTTACTTGTCCACATTTAAGACAACGCTTTATATGTTAAAATGAAATTAAAAATAGTATATGGTACTCTCTCTTGTCCACAATTTAGCTTTTTTTTTGTTCCTCTTTCTAGTGAAAATGATTAAAAATACCCTTAAACTATGTGAAAGGAACAAAAATGCCTTCCATTTATAGTTTGATTTAAAAATGCTTTTACTGTCAATATTTTGGTTCAAAAATGTCCGTACAGTCAATATTTTGGTCCAAAATTGCCCATATAGTTACAAAATTCCCTTTTCGAATAAATATATTATTTTTTTCTTATTAAACATATCTTCTTCCTAATTAAAATGTTATTAAAGAACACTATTCTTGTTTTCTTTCTTCTAAAATCACTTTAACAAATAAAAGTGTAGGAAATATTTTGTTTTCTTCTTAATCTCATTTTATCAATTAAAATAGAATAACTTCATGTACCCTTTCAATGGATAATATATGTCATATACATAAGATCATAGTAAATCCATCATTAATTTATATTTATATAACGATAAAAAAATAATGCTAATAAAATAAGAAATATTTTCATTTTTTATTTTTTTCAGAATTGAAGTAAGATAAGCATTTGCTAATTTTTTAAAAAAATTATTAGAAATATATATTTATTTGGAAAATGAGTATTTTGACCCATTAAATAACAATAAGGGCATTTCTGGACCAAAGTATTGACAACAAGGGTATTTTTGGATCAAACTACAATCGATGGGTACTTTTGTTCCTTTCGCATAATTTAAGGGCATTTTTTAACCAAAGTATTGATGGTAAGGTCATTTTTGAGCCAAACTATGAACGGAAGACATTTTTGTTCCTTTCACATAATTTAAGAGCATTTTTTTTACCCTTTTTCCTCTTTTATATAAATAATAGAGAAGGGTCTAAAATGCCCCTCGAGTATTTGAATTGGTACAAAACTACCCTCCATCCACCTATCGGCCCTAAAATACCCCTGACGTCCACTTTTCGACTAAAAAATACCCTCGTTGTTAATCCTTTCGCTCATATTTGCCCTTATTTTTAATAGATCCCTAAAAGTAAAATTATTAAATATTTATTTATTATATTGCTTAATGTGATTGGTCTAAATTTAAACACTTCTCAAATAAATAACAAAAATGATATTTTAAAAAATTCTATTTTTCTATAAAACCACTTATGATTCATATTTTGACCTGATACACTTGAAAATAAAATTGAAAAATTAATTTCATGATATCTTCCTATTGCCCTATTTTAAATCAACTCCAATTTATTATAGTGTAACCCAACTCATAAATGAGGATACTTAACCCGACTCATTGTCCATCTAAAAATATTATTATTCTCATTAATATAAATTTTTCTCTCAATTATCCAAATGTCTTGTTCATTTTCTCTTTTATTTCTTTTTTTAATCTCTTAATCTTAATTAGGATATTTGGGACTCAAACTTGAAATGAACTCACATATTTATATTCTTTAAATTAGTATTATTATCATGATGGGATGAGGGTGGGGATAAAAGAAATGATTGTTTTTATTCTTTTCTTTTTAATTTTGGGTACACACAAAAAATGTAATATTATACATATTTGCTTGATTAAGTCATCTTTTATTGAACTAATTATTTCTATATGAATGTATCATTATTTTCCTCCTTTTTTTCTCTCTTGTTTGTCATAAATTTTTAAAAAAAATTAAAACTGTGGACAAGATCCAAATAGAAAAAAAAAAAAAAAAAAGCGATAGGAAGTGAAGGCCGGGGAGGGAGTAGTTTAGAGAATAGATGCCTAACCTTTTTATAATTTTAAATTTACTATGAAATTCAAAATCAAGTCAGTCACGTGAGCTTATATATTAAGTAATTTCAAATTATTTTAACGGAAAAGGGCCTAATGCCCTTAAACTATGAAATTCAGTGTAATATTACCCTCCATCCACCTAATGAGTGTGATCCGTTAGACATAAGGGTATTTTTGAGCTGAAAGGTGGACGTCATGGATATTTTAGGACCGATAGATGGATGGAGGATAATTTTGTACCAATTTAAATACTTGAGGGGCATTTTAGGCCCTTCTCCATATAAATATTATTTGAGTTAAATCAACAAAGAAGAAGTTGTCACTTGAAGACATTCACCTTCATCAACTTGGCTTCTCCAAGCGTCAATCAACTTGGATTATTTCAACATTCTGTTTTTTCTTATGTTTTGTTTTTTCAATGTTTAATTTCTTACTGTTTTTGGAAACATGTGTTGGGAGAGAACTTTTTTTTTGGATTTTGCGTTGACCTAATTAACGGAACAAAGTTTAAAATGTTCTTAAATTATGTAAAATAAACAAAAATATCCTCAGTTAATAGTTTGATTCAAAAATATCATTGCCTCCAATAATTTGATCTAAATGCTTTTATTGTTACTTAATAAGTCAAAACCGTCTTTTTTCAATTAAATATATTATTTCTCTTTTTTAAAAACACGTTCTTTTCCTAATAATGACTTTTTTTCATTAAAAAATATTTATCCTACTTCAATTTATAAAAAAATATTAATAAATAAAAATGTTTTCTATATTATTAGAATGGTTTTATTGTTATCTAAATGAAAATTAGTGACGGGGTTACTATGAGAACATATAATAAAAGAAGTTGAGAACTCGCTAAGTGTGCAGCGAGAATAACAAAAAAAAAACTTGCAAACTCGTTTGGTGTGGAAAAAATAGAGAGCAAATCGCTCATAAGTAGCGAGAGAAATTAAAGATACAATAAAAGAGAAAATCGCTCATGCTGATCAATTTTTTTATGCCGTTAACGGTAGTTATAGCACAAACATATCTCGCTCCTTCTCTAGCAAAGTGTCCCTTTTGATTAAACCAAAATTGAATGGCCCTTTATATATTTTGAAGGAAAAAAGTGATGTTTTTAATTTGGAATTCAAAATTTAATCATCCCAATATAACCCATAAACGAGTTTTTATATCAATTTTAAAATAAAAAATAAAAAAGGAAAGATAATATATACTAGCAGGGAACTACATGTGATTACTACAAAAGATAATTCCAATTTCAGGTGATATTTGGATCTGAATTGTCTTACCTTTCTATCATAACATTATCTTTGTTTTTATCCATTAAAAAATATATACATTTATATATTTATTACTAGTAATATCTTTAATGTGTCATCACATAAATATCCCTCAATCAATCAATATATATATATAAAGGAGGATCTTCAGCCCGTTGATGTGGCATGCCTCAATGAGCAAAAAAAAATATTTATCTATTTTCTTAGAATTTAGGGCCTTTTTTCTATTTTTACACAATAATATTATGTGTATATATATTTTATTTAGATAAAAATTTTAATTATCTTTACTCCTTATTAACATAAATGTGTTCTTTCTTCCATTATTTTTCATATCAATTAATCTCATTTAATTTATTGCCGTTAAAATTACAGAACATTAAAGATATTTTCTTTTTTAATATCTTCATTAATACTATTAATTCCTACGGCCCTTCCTTTTTCTTCTGTTGTATTTCTTTTATTTATTAAAAAAAAAAAAAAACACTTCTTCAATTTTAAATCAATCTTAAATTATGACAAATTTCAATCACATTTATTTTCTATTAAATGAGTTTTACCAATTAAGCATTATAATTTCAAATCAGTTACAAAATCTTTTTACCTTCCCTTCATTTTTATATTTTCATAGAATTCTCATATATAAATATATTTTCTCATTTCTGTCAAAACCTCATTTACATGTTTATTCTTTTTAATTATTCTTGATTTGTTTTTTGAGTTGTAGGAGCTTGGATTTTCGTATGCCAAGAATGAGAGGAATGTTGTGCTAAATTTTTCCAAGAACATTTAGGTTCAAAGGTGTATTTGTAATCTTTTTTTTCTTTTGTTATTATACTATTATTTATTCTCTCTTTTTTTTTTCTTTCTTGATTTGTTATTATTTTAACTTTGAATTGTAGGAGCTTGCATTTTCTTGTGACAAGAATGAAGGGGAACATTGTGCTAAATTTTTTCCAAGAAAGTTAAGGTACGAATGCTAAATTTTTTCCAAAAAATTTAAGGTCCGAAGGTGTATTTGTAATCTTTTTTTTTGCTATTATATTATTTATGTTGATCTCTTCTTCTTTCTTTTTCTTGATTTGTTGTTAACCTTTCAAAGACTTATGTATTTTATTAGGACATTTCAATATGAATAAAGAATTTAGAACACTTGGAAACATTTAAAAAGCTTTCAATTTTATTTCTCGAACGAGAGACCCATATTGTAATGAACTTTCACTACTTGAAAAGTAAGAATATAATTATTGTTGCTCTCGATTTCTCACGTAAGATACTAATTTAGTCATCCAAAATATGAGAAATATAGTTACTCACAACTCTAGAAGCATCTACATTCTTTTATAAAAGTTCTTACAAATTATGTGAATCATACATAAAATATAGACAGTACTTTTTTTATTTTTAGGAAAATAAACAAAACCCCAATTAAATCTAGCAGCCTACGTTGCAGTACCCCTCAATTAATAATGCGAGTTTATTTACGGTAAAAACTCAATTAGGCATAATTAATGCCCTTAATACTATTTATTTATAATTATCCAAATTCGTTATTTACTTCAATTTTATGTTACTATTCTTTTTTATTACTATATGTACTAAAAAGGAAGTCATTTTTACCGTGTAACATTCTTTTTTTTTCATTTCCAAGCTTTCTTTCAATTCTTCATTATTTTTAATGTGCTCCTTCATTTGAAACTCTTTTTCCTCAAAATAAGTTATTTCTTAGGTTCTTTTTTGTTTGTTTTTCTTTTGCCACAATTATTCATTTTATATTGTATTTTGGTGCAGAATTTTTTTTGTTAGGAAATCAAGTAGAATTTTCCCTTACTTGTGAGAGTATTTGTCCAAATTCAAGCTTGAAAAACAAGTCATCATTAGTAATATATCATTGTTTGCTACTCTTATTATTTATTGCAAGTTTGTATATAGTCATACTATGAATTTCAACTTAATATTTCTTTAAGGAAAATGCCCTATTATAAATCGTAGGAATAATTATGTTAATTTCATATTGAATTTTGGTAATTCTTATAACTTTGTAGAATACATTATCATTAGTGTTATATCAAAATTTTGTTATTTTTTTCATTTATTGCAAACTTGTACATAATTATAGTGTAGTTTGGAATGTAATAATTTTATCCTTTTTCTGGAGTAAATGTCTTATTGTAATTTTAGGAATAATTATATCAAATTCATATTGAGTTATGGTTATTCTTTCATTATATTTATAAATAAATAAAGAAGATTTGTATGATTTTGTCTTCTTTTTTTTTAAATGTGGATATTTCTTTTATCTCAAAAAAAGAATGACATGATGCATCTTTTTTATCAGAGAATCATTTATCATTTTTTCCAATATCATATGCAATTTAAAGTTTAATAGAATTCAATACGATGGTTATCAATAGTTATAAGATGAAAATTACGAGATTTTAGTTGTTTTAATTTTATCCTTCCTTATAGTACTATAAAAAACATTCTTAAGCAAAAGTTCAAAAATAGTAATAATTTAATATCATAATTCATTTTTGAAAACTAACAGTTATTTCATAATTTCACTAATATACTAACTTTTTTATTCGATTGTCGATATGAGCAGATTTACATTTTCAATATTCTATTTTTTTTACACATCTTAAAATCATATTAGATAGTTTATATAGGATTAAATAAAATCTTATCTTTTAGATTTATTACCAAATTTTTACGTTATTTTTTTTTCATTTCTTATTTAAATTGATATTATACATAAATGAGTAATCTCATTTACTGTCGTCTTACACATTCATTCGATAAAAAAAACATATATATAATCTAAAGGATCATGAAAAAGACAATTGTTGTTTCTTATATAAAATTATAATACTAATTAATATTTAATTATATTTATGCTCCCTTTGTCTCATTTTATGTGGCACCCTTTGACTTGATACGGTGTTTAAGAAAAAAAAAAGACTTTTAAAAGTTGTGATAAATTCTATTTAATTATAGTACAATAACATTTTTTTTAGGATGTACTATGAAGAAAAATGTGTAAATGAAATAGAGGAGTATGATTTTTAGGACAACGCGAAGCGCGGCCAGTTACTCTAGTTAGTAAAATGTTTGGATTTTTTTCATGTGAGAAACCCATCCTCATTGAAAAGGAAATTAATACATTTTAGCTCAACTTTTAATTAATTAATGTCAAGTTTGATAAAAATAAATAAAAAACAATCGTAGACAATCTCTAATTATTAGAATTTTACAATATGCATATATAATGGGTTATATGAATTTTGAGTTTGGCCTTTTTTACTTCTTCTTGTGATCCTAAGTCCTCTACTTTATTTTTATTTTTATATTAATAATTAAATATTTTTTACTCGACTCATAGATCGAGTTGGATCAGTCCAATCTTGATTAAGACTCACGAGTCGACGAGCTTATTTAAGTTAGGCTAAACAATCTCGTCCTTAAATAAATTTTTAATTTTTTTCAGCTCATGAATCCTATCAAATCGCAGATTAGGTTGGATTTGGGTGAAGCAATGGACCAAGTCCAAACTAACAGCTCCAAAATCTATGAGGTTTAGAAATAGAAAATCTTCTTACATAACTGTACAGAAGACCAAAAAAGATCAGCAAAAATGGCTGCATGCATATATAATGAATTATATGTTATGTATCGATATTGTATAAATAGTTATTTAATGTATTAGTATTGGATAATGGCATATAGTTATGTATTTATAATGTAAAACTATGTATTATATATAGGGCAAACAACATAAATCCCACTAGTTTAGGAGCTAATTACCTCTCTTCCCATGAGTTTTCGATATTACAATTTCTACCATATTTTGGTTTCAGATACATGTACATAACACGTTTAGATACATGTATCTCGGATACATGCTATGCAGATACATCTAATTATATGTATCTAAATATGAAAGGTAGTTTAGATACATGTATCTCGGATACATGCTAAGAAGATACATCTAATTATATGTATCTAAATATGGAAGGTAACGTAAACAGATCAATTTAGGAGGAAATCACGCGTTTTCCTATTAATTCTTCTCCAATTCTTCCATGAATTTCCTCTCCCAAAAATTTCAAAAAAAATAATAAATTTCTTCTCATTTTTTTGAGCATCAAATTTTTTTTCTTATAGGTACATAATCTTAATTCAGATACGTGCACACTTCATCAGATACGCAAATTTTTAATTAGATACATGTATATACACATACAACTAACTAGATACATATTTTTACCGCCATCTCTCTTCCCTTTCCCCTTCGTCTCTCTCATCTTTGGCAATAGAAAAAGTGGCCATTGATGCCACTAGTAAGAAAATAATAAGTATTTTGCTTTCAAATCAGTCCAATATCATACAAAAGTTTGATTCTTGAAGGTATAATTAATTAGATATTAGACTTCTGCATGTTGATAGTCTTAGAGAAGACACGCCTTGTAACATCCGACAATTTAAAATGAAAATGAAGAAGCTTGAAATAGGAAGTAGTAATTTTTTTGGAAAAATTCAGAATCTGGAAATTTGGCTAAGTTCAAAATCTGGAAATTTGGCTAAGTTCAAAATCTGGAAATTTGGCTAAGTGTGGAAATCAGTGAGTTTTTGGCCAACTTTGAGAAGTCATAACTCCTAGCTCAGGATGAGCCAGGAGTAGTTCCAGTTATTTTTGGAAATCCCTTGGAACGATCTTTCCAACGCCACCGAGTTTGCTCGACTCCGAGTTCGTATGAGCGAGTTATACCCTTTGAAAGTTGGGCAGTTGGCAGGGAGTCCGTCCGGAAATTTAAGGGCATTTTGGTCTTTTCACAAATCATTTCTTTTGAGGTTATATTGTTGTGTTAGGCTGATTGTGGATCATTTTTGTTCCATTTTAAAAGAGTAAGAGTTAGGGTTCTTGAGGGTGAAGAAGAAAAGAAGGAGAGAAAGAAGAGAAGAAGAAGAGGAGATCAAGGAGTTTCCGTCAAAGATCGTCGTGGAAATCGTCGAGGGTGATCCCTATCAAGGTATGTGAGTTCTTTGTGTGGGTTGATCCTTTCCCCCACACACCAAGCTCATTTTATGATTTGAGAAAATATTGGATTTGTTGTTGAAGTTGTTGAAGTTGTTAGTTGTTGTTGATGTTGTTAGTTGTGTTGTGGAAGTTATTGTTGGTTGTGGGACATGATTTGGTTGTGTTCTTGAGTTGAATCTCTTGTATGTTGAGGGATTTTATGATCCTTAGTGTTGGTTGGTTCATACCCCCACACACCAACTCGTTTTAATTCCAAGAAAAGATTTATTTTGGTTGTTGAAGTTGTTGGTTGTGTTGTTGAAGTTCTTGCTGATTTGGGACAGGATTTGGTTGTGTTTTTGAGTGGAATCCACTGTATGTTGAGGGGTTTATGACCCCAAGTGTTTGGGAAAAGAACCTTTGAAGTTAAGAGGGTTTAGAGTTGGCAACATGAAGGAGAAAAGTCAGGCTGCTTTCAGGAAACAAGTCTGCGTTGCAGCTGTGTTCCCTCTGTGAACAAAATCTGTTCTATTTTCAGAATTTAATTTCGAAATTTTTCTTAAGTTTAGCTGTCCTAAAATTATTTCTAATCATCATGGGGTCCTTCCAAACACAAATCATTACCCTTGAATTCATAATCCAATTCAAGGAGAGTTAGTTCTAAGTCAAGTAAAGTTAGAAGTCAAGTGATGTTAAGAGTTAAGCTTAGAAGTGAAGTAAGTCAAAGCAAGTTTTCAAAGTTGTTCAAGAGTCTTTAGTGAATGTTTTAGCTTCATTTTTTTAAGACTCGAGTTTCAAGTCAAGTCAAAAGTTAAGAGTTTCATGTTAAGTTAAGAGTTTCACATCAAGCCAAGAGTTCAAGTAAAGTAAAGAGTTTAAAGTTGAGTTCATTTCTCAAAGTTATTAGGGAACTATGTATTCCCAAAGAAGTTTTAAAGAAATGTCTTTACATTTAAACAAGGTTGGAAACTGAGATTTCCAAAGAGCCTTCGGGCTAGTTTTTGAGTAATTATCTCATATCAGCAGGAATAAATATGTTTTTAAAAAGATAAGAGCCAGTACATTTTTGGGAGTAGTATCGAGCACCGAATTGGGGGAGTGTTCAAAGAACCGACAGCCCCCATAGAACCATGTTAGCCACCATGGGTAGAAAAGGATCATACTTTTTAGACGAATCCTTTTCAGATTAGACTAGTGGATCCATTAGGCAGTTCAGGTCTTATACCTTTGGCCGGGTATAAGATGCTCTGGCAGTGTGAGGTCGATCGCTGTATCATCACTATAGCTCTTATGTGATGGTTGTCGGTTAGAGAAACTCCCACAGCAGTTATTGTATTTTTATACACAGAAATTATTGTATTTTATATACATCAGTTTTATTGTATTTCTATATACATCTCAGGCTTATTGTATCCTAGTATACACACAGAGTTTATAGCATGTTTTAAACAGTCTTTCTTTATATCGCACTTGTTTTAAATTGCCTTATATTGAAAGGAGTCAGTTAGGTTGAGTTGAGTTGAGCAAGGTAAACTTTTCAGTTTCTTCCAAATTTCCTTCTAGCCTATGTTGCTTAGTTTTCCAGCTCGCATACTCGTACATTCCATGTACTGATGCCAGTTGGCCTGCATCGTCTTATGATGCAGATACAGGTACCCCGGATCAGCATCCTGCACGTCGTTGATCCAGCTGAGCACTCCAGAGTTAGTGGTGAGCCTCCTTGCATTCCGGAGGACTCAATTATTTTGTGTTCTTTTGTTTTATTAGGATGTTGCAGGGTCTGTCCCAACATCCATCTCAGTATTTTAGAGGCTTCATAGACTGACAGTCAGTCACTTAGTTTTGAGTCTCTCATATATGTATATATGTAAATATTCTATTTTGAGATTCAAGTTGCCTTTAGGGCCATATTTTATAAGTTATGTTGTTTTGTAATATTGCATTGCATTGAGTTATTCTGTTGGGTTAGGTTTCCGCTGAGTTAAGAAAGCCAGGCCAAGGGTTCGCTTGGGGCCAGAAATGGTCTTCGGGTGCCAGTCTCGCCCAGGGTGTAGGCTCGGGGCGTGACACGCCCATTGATGCATTCTTCTGTTCCAGTGGAGGAGTCATCATTGTCCCGAGAGTATTTTGGGATGCGATGCGATGGGAAGGATTAGGAGAGAGAGTAGGTTGATCATTTGGAGTGATGATAAATTAGGGGAGAGGGGATGACGTGAGAGATAATTTGAATTGCTAATCAACCATAAATTAAGGAATTTGAATTTTAAGATAATTATTCAACACCATATTTAAGGAACTTGTATATCTGATTAAATTTTTAAAAATATATGATATAAATATTAAAAGTGATATTATATGTAATTATTTTAAACTAGAGGTAAAATAAGTATATATGATAGTGAAGTATGTTTAGATAAGTAGTTTTTCCTTATATATATACTAGATGGGCGTGGCCCGTGCCAGCACGGGCCCAACATTTTATATTGGATAAATTAAACAAAATTACTATTGAATTAAATTACTTATACTAAAAATACCTCACTTAAAAAAATAAACCTTTTATTACTAAAACATGGCCATTTAGCCTTTTATATCCCCAAAAATATGGCCAACGCAACAAAATCACCGCATCAGATATTGTACTTTATAGAAGTGTATTTAGCTCACATGGCTAATAATGACAAATCAAATTTAAGTTGTAACAATTTAGCCAAAGTACTACTCCAACCCTTAATTAAGGAGAGAAATATTTGTTTGAAATTAGAGTAGCACAACTATGAACATTTTTGTCGAACAAGTACTGGAGAATGATTTTATAAGTTATACAGACCTTTCATTTATCAAAAATAAGATAATAATAATGACTAATAAAACAGTATCTTCCAATCTTAGACATAGCTAACTGGAGAATTAAACTCAATCGGTTGTCTATTATATCTATGTAGATCATCTCCTTCTGACTTATATTATTAGTGTACCTTGAAATGAAAAGTAGAATGAGATAGAAGCAACACAATTATTTTTCAATCTGTAGATGTAAGAATAGCATAAAATAAACAACATACTACATTTCTCTAATTCTGCTTTGTTATGATGTTGTACACTATAATAGACATTTATCAATAGGAAGAATAGGAACGGGGTTTGTATTTGCTAACTAACTTCATTCACCATAGACTATTTTTTGTTTCTCCTTCGTCTTGAAAGTTTAAAGCAGCAAGTGCTTTTTGCTTTTAGACAACCTGAGAAAATAAAAAATGTGCTTTTATCTCATTATAATCCTCACATATTAGACATTCACTACAACAAAAACAGATAAATATACACATTCATGGAGTGCTAAAGCTTTTATCGACATTAATTAATTGTCATTGGATTTAATGTTGCTATAGGCTTTAGGAACATTTACTAAAAGTGCTAAGTGCCGCTAAAAATACATATTTAGTGGTGATTAAGCTATTGCGGTTAATTAATTGTCACTAAAGATCATTTGATTTTCTTCTCATATTCACATGTATTTGGCTACCAATGCTAATAACAATAGCCCTTGACCTTTTTCTTTCTATTTTCTTTACTCACCGTACATCGCTCTTCTAGTTGCATCTTAGGAAGCAGTTGGTTGCAATTCCTTACGTTATCTACAAAAACTGTTTACTTGAACCTACTTTTTCCTAAGACTTAACAAAAGGGATCAAATCCAATATGCTATGGAAATAATAAGAATGGAGGGGGGAGGGAGGAGGGGGGGGGGGGAATTCTTTTGAGTTCAATAGGTGGAGTACTTATTAGGCTATTAGCAGAGACACTACCATTGACTCTTGCTTTATAATCTCATTTAAGTAATTTATAGGATAAAACTACAAAAAGCTAAACTCGATCAATCTCATCATCCTCTACTGGAGCAGGAATGTTATGATTCATCATAGTCCCATTAGTTTATTGTATTGATTCTGCTGAAGCACAATCCAAAAGAATACTATATATATCCCAATATATTTTATTAATGCACGGAATGTGGTACGTTGGAAATCTAGTATTTACATTTCTTGCAACAAATAAATAATATCTACACAAATCTATTCCAGGAACCATAGGGTCACAACAAAAGCTTATTAACACAATGATTGACAGTTCATAATCTAGGTGAATGCAACTCTCTTCAACTCGTAGTAACCTTGTAGAAGACTGACATAGGAGATAATTGCATATTAAAATCATAAGATCAAACAAAAGTTTGAATAATACCTTTGATATATGCTCTTTCATTCCATCATTAACTGGCTCATCTAGTGACCTCTCAGCAAGTTCATAAAACGTTGCATTACCTCTGGACCATTAACTTTCTCTTTGTGCAAGTATTTGTGGATGTGCAAAAATCAGAACACCAGAAAGCAGAACTATGACGTGGACATGGAATCCTCTGGTTTGTCGGTTCTAACCTTTGTTGGACAATTGCTTCCAATGCTAGTTTGAGATTTTCATGGATGACTTTCATCAGTTTCAAACAATCCCAACCGTCTCAAATGAGGCCTTTCTTCAACACATTGATAGCAACAAAAACAATCAATATTGAAAGCTTACCCTGAATTTTCAGCCATCGATATCACTGCTAATTTCATGAAAGCACCAAAGAATTTGGCAACTCAAATTCTTTCTAAACAATCATCTGAAACTTGTGATATCATAGCCCATAGGAAAATTAAATCACCTCAAAGCAAAAGCCTTAACATATAAAGATTAATCAATTGTTTGGGGAACATACTATATGAAAAAAAAAGATATCACCAAAAAAATGCCTACTTATCTAAGTCCACCGTTCAACTTCACTAGCGCCTTGAATCATCTCCCAAAACAATCAACTCTTGGAACTAATAATAAGCAGGGATGACATGATTTGATTGTAACAGAGCTTCAAGATCCACATCATTGTAACAAAACTTCAAGCTTTTTGTGAGATTTTTCTTCAAAATGTAAATAGATCAAGACAATCTCTTAGGTACTATCAACTCAGTGTTCATCTGAATCAGAAGCTTTTTAAAAATGTAATGAAGAACTGAAAATGATGAGCAATATTACCAAACAAAAGAGATTGATCCAGCCACATTAAAGTAGAATGATCCTGAAGAAACTGATATCATCAAAGAAGATACAACAATATCATGAGATAGAAGAGGGGGATGGAAAGCGACAGGCAAAGCAGAGTGAAAGAGGGCATGAAAGAAGAAAGGATAGATGAGATTAAACTAAAATAACAACATGAACTGAGTAGTTACTAAAAAAGATAGGTTGCGGAGTAGGCCGAAGACGTGGAAGTAAGTAAATATGACCAAGACAAAATAGGGATAGAAGTACAAATGATTCAACATTTTTCATAGATCAATAATTGTACTACACATTCCTTTTCTTGATCTACTTTATACCAAAGGAAATTTTAATCAATTTTTCTATTGTAAAGATCGTATAATGTGGGTGATTTCTACAACATGACTATATGAGGATACATTCATAAAAAAAGTTTCATTGTATTTCTCAAATTTAAAGTAATATTCTATTGAAAAAACCACTGACATATAAATTCATTTTTTTCCTTTAGTACACATATACATTATCTTCAAGATGGCATCCACAAAATATGTTTTGATTCTTTTTAATTGTTCAATGATACTCATTCGATCATGTGGTAGAATATTTATTTATGATAGAATAAAAACACCATCTTACTTGTAGTGTTATCAAAAGTTGCGTTCATCTATCTTTCCAGTAGTAACTCCGCCGAAGTTGGAACCTAGCCTTTTAAACCGAAAATAATATGAATAAATGGCTTGTTATGAGATTAGCCTTTTTTTTTTCTCTCTTTTAACAGTCAAATACTCAAATCAAATGCATTTCTTCACCTAATTGAGGATTGATCTATGACTCAATCATATATATTTTATCAAGCTCAAATCCTAATTAAAAGCTGCTCAAGCATTAAATTTTTTCCAATGGATTAAGAATCACCATTTACATGAATGTAACGGCACAAATTTTTTATCTTCTTGAGATTTAAAATTCATAGTATTTCGAAAACTTCGAACAATAACAATATATACCCAAGATGACCCAAAGTAAATGAAGATACTAAAAAATAGGGAAAAAGAACTCTTTAAATTCAAAAGAAAACAAAGGTTTAAAAGTTAGTAAAAAGCAGATCCCAAAATACCCGTATTAGAGCAAATATTTGCAGCAGAAGCTCGGTCACTTCAGCTTCACCCCCTTCACTGATCTACCTTCATTTTGATGGCATTACCTAACGCATGTATGTGCAAATCAATATACAAAGTAAGACAAGTAACAAATTAGAAGAGTTCACCGCAAGAGTAAAACAACAGAAACAACAACAAAAAAATAGAAAAAGAAGAAGAAGAGCAAGGGAAGCAAAACACTGTAACGCGGAGGATTTTGAAGAATTGTAAATAGGAGAAAATGATACCTAAAAAGGAAAGGATCAGAGAAAATGGAGAGATCAAATGAAAGGAACAAAATTGACATGTAAGCCTGAGAGCGGACAGAATGGGTAATTAATATGGGTATTCGTTCATATTTACCTATTTTAAATGGATTGGGTATTCAATTTATTTAAAAATGGGTAAAAATGAATAATATCCATATTATCTATATCTTCTATATTTTTAACTTAAAAGCACCAACTCCTAACTTAATGGTAAATTACTAAATAGCCCCTATTCCATCCTACCCCATCGGCACTATATACACCCATTCGCATCAGCCGCCACTCCCCCTGTTGAACTTTTAACATAGCCCTTCGTACGCTATACACAACCATTCTGGAACGTCACCACTTCCAAACCACTGCCATTGAACAAACACGTCCGCCTTGAATTATCAAACATTCACAACCCATCGCTTCCCACACTATAAAACTCGCGAACTCAAATTCTTCTCCCCATCGAACATATATTACGATTAACGCACAGGTTTGCAACGACACACCCTCTCCTTCTCAACACTGCCTTAATGAATCTATCAATTTCCTTCACCCTTTAATTTGGTTTTCCTGCACGCAGATAACTTGCAACCGCATCATCTGTGTAACATCCGGCAATGTGAAATAATTGAAGAGGCTTAGAATTTGGAATTTTCATTTTTATTTGGAAAGAATTTTTAAAAATCTGGAAATTTGGTTTAGTGTGGGAAAAAAGTGAGTTTTTTGGCCAACTTTTAACAGTCATAACTCCTAGATCAGGATGAGTAGGGTGTAGTTCCAGTTATGGTTGCGAAGCTCGTGGAATGATATTTCCAACGCCACCAAGTTTGCTCGATTCCGAGTTCGTATGAGCGAGTTATGCCCTTTGAAAGTTGAACAGTTGGCAGGGAATACGTCCGGAAATTTTAAGGGCATTTTAGTCTTTTCACTAACCAATTCTTTTGGTTATATTAAAGTGTTGGACTGATTTTTATATGAGTTTGTCCCATTTTAAAAGAGTGAGAGTGAGAGTGAGAGTTAGGGCTTTTGAGAGAAGAGGAGAAGAAGAGGAGAAGAAGAGGAGAAAGAGAAGATCTAGCAAGGTTTCGTCAAGGATCGTCATGGATATCGTCAGGGGTGATCCCTACTAGGTATGTGAGTTCATAGTGTTGGGTTGATCCTTTCCCCCACACACCAAACTCGTTTTTTTTCAAGAAAAGATTGGTTATGTTGTTGAAGTTGTTGGGTTGTGTTGTTGGTGTTGTTGAAGTTCCTTGTTGATTTGGGACATGTTTCCGGTTGTGTTTTGAGTTGAAATCTATTGTATGTTGAGGGGTTTATGATTCTAAGTGTTTGGCGTTGGAACCTTTGAAGTTTAGAAGGTTTAGAGTTGGAGAAACAAGAGAGGAAAGTCGGAGTTTCGGGGAAAAGGGGCTGGGGCGTCGCGCCAGCCAGCGCGCCCCAGCAGGGGATCTGAAGTTTCCCCTATGGGGCAGCACGCTCATCAGTGTGCCAGCAGGCCCCTTCTGAAGTTTTTGGCCTGGCGCTCCGCGCCTCTCAGAGCGCCCAGTCTTCCCATTCCTTCCCCACTTTTTCATACATGTTCCTAGGTATTGTACCTATGTTTCTTAGTTGTTTTCAACACTCCAACGTACGTTGAAACGTCAAGAACTCGTCCATAACATGTGATCAAACACCTTGAATTCATAATTCCAATTCAAGGAAAGTTAGTTTCCAAGTCAAGGGAAGTTAGAAGTCAAGCTTAGAAGTTAAGTAAGTCAAAGCAAGTCTTTAAGGTTTTCCAAGAGTCTTCATTGAACGTTATAACTTCTTTTAAGGCTCAAGTTCCAAGTAAAGCATAGAGTTTCAAGCTAAGTAAAGAGTATAGAGTTTCAAGTTAAGTAAAGAGTATAGAGTTTCAAGTTAAGCCAAGAGTCAAGAGTCAAGTGCATTCTCAAAAGTTATTAGGGAACTAAGTATTTCCCAAAGAAGTTTATTAATGTTTTCACATTTAAGATGAGAGGAAACTGAGATTTCCAAAAGAGTTTTGAGAAGTTTGAGTACTATCTCTTTCTGAGAAAAGATGAGTTTTGCGAAAGAGTTTCTAAAACATGATTAGTATGACAAATCGAGTATGTCATCACTGTTTCAACAGTATGGTCTCTAGATATACCATCAATGTTTAAGCAATATGAATATCCCAAGTCATCAATAATCATATTAACAATATGGTTTTTAGATGTTCTTTTTAGAAAGAGTTTTCAAGAGCCTTTGGGCTAAGTTTTGAGTAATTATCTCAACTAAAGAAAGATGTGTTTAAAACACTTATGAGCTAAAGTATTTTTGGGAGTAGTCTTGAGCACCGAATTGGGGACACGAGTTCATATTAACTCAACTCTCCATCAGAACCATGTAGCCAAACATGGGATTTTTCGGGTCATACTTTTTAGATGATCACGAAAGTTAAGCTAGCGGATCCACTAAGCAATAGCGTTCTATATGACGGCAAAGTATAAGACAGTTCTGGCAGCGTGGACAAGACGTTGTATCACCACTTAGACATGTAGTGGTGGCTGTCGGTTAGAGAACTCCCACAGTAGAAAGAGCTTGGTTCCTCGAGAAGTTCTGCTTAGTGTGGATGGGGGTATGGGACTTCATTCATGCATTGCACAAGTAGACTTTGAGAGGAAGCATGGTATTTTCATGATATTATAAATATGATTTTTACATCATGCTTTAAATAGTTTTAGAAGCTTTATATATATGGCATGTGTCTCATTGCTTTATATTTAGTTCAGTTATTCATGAGTTGAATAGAGTCAAGGTAAGTTCTCTTTTGTATCCCTTTCAAGCTTAAGTTATTGTCTAGCGGTCCAGCCCGCATCTCGTACATTCCATGTACTGATGCCAGTTGGTCTGCATCTTATTATGATGCAGACGCAGGTATCCAGGATCAGCATCCAGCAAGCCATTGATCCAGTTGAGCACTCCAGAGTCAGTAGTGAGCCTTCTTGCTTTCCGGAGGACTCGATTATGTTGATTCTTTTAGTTTCGTTTTATTAGGATGTTGCGGGGTCTGTCCCAACATCCATCTCAGTATTATAGAGGCTTCATAGATAGTCAGTCAGTTAGTTTTGAGTCTCTCATCTATGTGTATATGTAAATATCCTATTTTGAGATTCGAGCGGCATTTGTGGCCAGATTTTATAAGTTAAGTTGTTTTGTAACCTTGCATTTGCATTGAGTTATTCTGTTGAGTTAGGTTTCCGCTAAGTTAAGAAAGCCAGGCCAAGGGTTCGCTTGGGGGCCAGCAATGGTCTTCGAGTGCCGGTCCCGCCCAGGGTGTAGGCTCGGGGCGTGACAAACTGGCTCTCTTCTCTGCTTTTAGACAAGTTGTAGGTGAATCCCTTTTCTATTTTATCCCGTTAAAACTTTAAACTCACATGAACAAGACTATTTGGCACCATATAATTGCTCATGACATTCTGCAAGCACGCAATGTGAAACACATTCCACAATGAATAATGGCTACAAGAACAACCCATTCATTCGCTTTGTTCCTCCCCCTTGCTGCAACAATACGACTGCCTCGCCTGCACATCTATAATTCCCTGCCAATTGCAACTATAAAATTCCTATATTTGGGATACTCCAAACCTTAGGATTGGCATATTTACATCTTATTACTGTTAATATATGTTCATATATATATATATATATATTTTAGTGCTAACCTTATGTTTCTCGCACATTACATCTTACTGCTAACGTCTTAATTGCATGAAATTTCCTCCAAATGTTGCATACTATTACCACACGCTGCCCTCATCAATCGTGCCCATACACATTTACGCCCAATGTTAACATTGTTACACTCATTTCCCCAGGTATGTGCATTCATCCAGATCCAACCCAAATGGCGACTGAAACAGAACTAGCAAAACAAACGATATTGATAAACAATATACCAAAAAACTCTGTTGATTGGGTGATGTGGGTCTTAGTTATTCAAAGGGGTTCAATAATACCTTACAAGAATTCAAGGCATGAAGGAACTTTCCGACTATAATATTAGTAGATGACGAGGTAACAACATTGACACTTTTACTTACCTTGTTTTACACTGGTTCATGTTGGTTGAACTTATTCCACCCCTCTGCCGCTGAATAATAGGGGACCAAGAATCAAGCAACACTATTTAATAAGCATATCGAGACATGGAAGGACTCCTTGAAGCCTAAGAGTTACTACATTGCCAAAGGGCGGTTAGATAGCGTCAACCCCAACTACTCTTCTGTGCACAAAGAAGTTGAATTGGCCTTTACAGACAATACAATCATACAGGAGACTGAGCATGCGGTTTCAACTCACAAATTCTCTGATGGCTTTTTATCATTGGAACATGCTGATAAATTACCTAATGGTTCTATTCTAGGTAACTATCCACACGACTAAGCTATTATTCTAATCTCTAATTTACATTATCTATTTCCAGACTTGATTTGCGTCTTAGTTTCGGTGAATCCCCTCATTCAAAATGCAAATTCCAAAAGACGGGAAATAGTTGTTACAAATCAGCTGTAAGTTGCAATGACGCATATTCTACCATGTGTATATAGATAAAATGATGTATTGATTATTCACTTCTAACAATTGATCCAGCATGGAGCATACAACCGTTACTCTTTGGGGAGATTTTGTTGAAAATGACGGTGCATTCCTCGAAAAGCTGCAAGATAATAAGCCTATACTGGCCTTATGTGACGTCAAAGTCTCAATCTATAAAGGTATTGGCAGTGTATTGTAGCTATTTATCAACTATAAACTACCTATAGTCATTGTTTCTAAACGTTAAAATGCTCTTGTCACACTAGGCCGATTTGGGATCTCTACTATTCCTGTGAGCAGCATCTTAATCAATCCAATGTTCCAAAAAGCAAACGACCTTCGAGCATGGTACATTACATAATTCACAAATATATTCTCCATTGTTACTTTAACCAAACTGACACAACTGTCAATTGTAAGTGAACATTGCTATAACATGACATATTTCCTCTATTATGATTGTTCTAAACTTACATATTAATACCAAAAAATTGACAATACTATACACCGTACAGACCTCACTCTAAATGGGTGATACAGTTAACTAACCACATCGCAAATACATACGTGAAATCATAAAGGCCAACAACAAAGATATTACAATAACGCCTACTAAGGTAATGAGAAGAGCCATAGAAGTTCCATTGGCCAATATTCTAGATGGGTTGTTCGCTGATTCAGAGGTACATACTAACCGATACTTCAACTCCCCGTAAAATAAATTCATTTATATGTTCAACGTGTATTCTCAAATATGTTCTATTGGCGATTTGCAGGATTGTATGTACAAGTTCAAAGCAACAATTGAAGACATACTCAATAAAGATGAGCCATGGTATTCGTCTTGCAAAAAGTGCCACAAAAAAGTGAGATTTATAGAAGACACTTGTAACACCCCAGAGAATTTTTCGAACTAAGACTCGAGACGTCCTTCATGTGGAGTGAGATTTTACCGAGGAATAAAATTTCTTGAGTGTTAAGTAAAGGTCCCTAGGTATAGCACATTGAGTTCCAAGAAGAGTTGAATTGGAAATAGTCATTTTGGAAATAATCTGGAAAATTTGGCTAAGTATGGAAAAAAAAGAGAGTTTTTGGTCAACTTTGAGCAGTCGTAACTCCTAGCTCAAAATGATTTAGGCAAATTTCCAGTTATGTATGGAAAGCCCTTGAAATGATCTTTCCAACGCCACCGAGTTTGCTTGATTCCGAGTTCGTGTGAGTGAGTTATGCCCTTTGGAAGTTGGGCTCTTGGCACAGTCGCACAGTGCAGTTTGTTTAGTCCGAAAATTTTAAGGGTATTTTGGTCTTTTCCCTAATCTTTTCTTTGGGTTATATTGAGGTGTTAGACTGATGTTTGGATCATTTTTGTCCCATTTTAAAGAGTGAGAGTAAGAGTGAGAGTTAGGGCTTGGAAGATAAGAGAGAAATAAGAGGAAAAGAAGAGGAGAAAGAGAAGAAGAAGCTAAGGATCGTCATGGATTTTCGTCGGGGGTGATCCCTAATCAGGTATGTGAGTCTTTAGTGTGGGTTTATCCTTTCCCCCCACATACCAAGCTCGTTTTTATGATTTGAGAAGAGATTGGATTTGTTGTTGAAGTTGTTAGTTGTTGTTGATGTTGTTAGTTGTGTTGTTGAAGTTATTGTTGGTTGTGGGACAGGATTGGGCTGTGTATTTGAGTTGTGACCTATTGTATATTGAGGGATTTTATGATCCTTAGTGTTGGTTGGTTCATACCCCCACACACCAACTCGTTTTTAATTCCAAGAGAAGATTTATTGGTTGTTGAAGTTGTAGTGGTGTTGTGTTGAAGTTCTTGCTGATTTAGTACAGATTTCTGGCTGTGATTTTTGAGTTGAATCTATTGTATAATAAGGGTCTTTATGATTCTAAGTGTTGCTGCTGAAACCTTGAGGTTGAGAGGGTTTAGAATTGGAAAGAAACAAGGGGAAAAAGTCGGATTTTTGGGGAAAAAGGGGCTGGGCTGTTGCACCTCTCCTAGTGCCAAGGACACCAATCCTTCCCTTTCATTCACCATTTCTTTTTTTATACATGTTCCTAGGTATTATACCTATGTTTCCTAGTTGTTTCCAACACTCCAAGGTACTTCCAAAAGTCAAGTAAAACTACAAGTCAAGTGAAGTTAGTTTCCAAGTCAAGTGAAGTTAGTTTCCAATTCAAGTGAAGTTAGTTTCCAAGTCAAGTGAAGTCAAGCTTAGAAGTAAGTAAGTCAAAGCAAGTCTTTAAGGTTTTCCAAGAGTCTTCATTGAGCGTTTTAACTTCATTCTAAGGCTCAAGTTCCAAGTTAAGTATTGAGTTTCAAGTCAAGTCAAAAGTTAAGAGTTTCATATTAAGTTAAGAGTTTCACATCAAGCCAAGAGTTCAAGTAAAGTAAAGAGTTTAAAGTTGAGTTCATTTCTCAAAGTTATTAGGGAACTATGTATTCCCAAAGAAGTTTTAAAGAAATGTTTTTACATTTAAACAAGGTTGGAAACTGAGATTTCCAAAAAGCCTTCGGGCTAGTTTTTGAGTAATTATCTCATATCAGCAGGAAGAAATATGTTTTAAAAACATAAGAGCCAGTACATTTTTGGGAGTAGTATCGAGCACCGAATTGGGGGAGCGTTCAAAGAACCCACAGCCCCCATAGAACCATGTTAGCCACCATGGGTAGAAAAGGATCATACTTTTTAGATGAATCCTTTTCAGATTAGACTAGTGGATCCATTAGGCAGTTCAGGTCTTATACCTTTGGCCGGGTATAAGATGCTCTGGCAGCGTGAGGTCGATCGCTGTATCATCACTATAGCTCTTATGTGATGGTTGTCGGTTAGAGAAACTCCCACAGCAGTTATTATATTTTTATACACAGAAATTATTGTATTTTATATACATCAGTTCAATTGTATTTCTATATACATCTCAGGCTTATTGTATCCTTGTATACACACAGAGTTTATAACATGTTTTAAACAGTCTTTCTTTATATCGCACTTGTTTTAAATTGCCTTATATTGAAAGAAGTCAGTCAGGTTGAGTTCAGTTATTCAAGAGTCGAGTATCCTTGAGTTAAATATCTTTGAGTTAAGTATATATCTTTGAGTTAAGTATATATCTTGAGTTGAGTATATATCTTGAGTTGAGTATCTATCTTGAGTTGAGTATCTATCTTTGAGTTGAGTATATATCTTTGAGTTGAGTATCTGTCTCTGAGTCCAATATCTATCTTCTGAGTTGAGTAAGTTTGAGTAGTTTTGAGTATTCCTTGAGTTGAGAAAGTTTGAAAAGAGGTAAGTTGTTCAGTTTATTCCAGTTTTTCTTCTAGCCTATGTTGTTTAGCTTTCCAGCTTACATACTCGTACATTCCACGTACTGAGCCGTTTGGCCTGCATCTTTTTATGATGCAGACACAGGTATACAGGATCATCAACAGGAGATTCGTTGATACATCCGGGAGTTCCAGTTAGCTATGACAAGCCTCTTTGCTTTCGGAGGATTTCATTTACCTTTCAGTTGTATCAGTTGTTAGGAGGTCGTGGGTCTTGTCCCGACTTCCATCTTTATCAGTTAGAGGCTTCATAGATAGACAATAGAGTTTCAGAAGTGTCTTCATTTATTTTGTTAAATGTTTTGAAGACTAAAGTTGCCTTTTATGGCGAGTTGTATATATATTCTATTATACAGAGTTTTCTTTTGAGTTAAAGATTTGTAAAGTTGAGTTTATAAACTCTTATTCAGTTTTAAGCTCTTGTATGCTTAAGTTAGTATTTCACTTGGAGTCAGCCAGGATGAGGGTTCGCTTGGGGACCAGCAATGGTCTTCGAGTGCCGGCCACGTCCAGGGTGTGGGCTCGGGGCGTGACAACACTGCTGCTTGTAACAATTGCAATAGTCAAAATGTCGAATATGAAATGAGGTTCTACTATGTTTTAACGTGATTCAATATTTACTAATTACTAAACATATTATATTAAAGTTACAGCCCCCTATTTTGCAGGTATTGCTTACGACTTGAGGTGTGCAATGGAGAACGACGTGCTAGAGTCATTCTTTTTAAAGCAGTTAAATATATATTAGGCTGCATCGTGCAAGAGTACATAGAATCAAGCTCAGTAAAGGTATGAACTGTCACGCCCCGAGCCTACACCCTGGGCGGGACCGGCACCCGGAGACCATTGCTGGCCCCAGGCGAACCCTTGGCCTGGCTTTCTTAACTCAGCGGAAACTTAACTCAACAGTACAACTCAATGCAATGAAAGGTTATAAAACAACCAACTGATGCATAACATGCCAAAAGGCAGCTCGAGTCTCAAAATAGAATATTTACATATATATATAGATAAGAGACTCAAAACTAACTGACTGAGTGTCTATGAAGCCTCTAAATACTGGGATGGATGTTGGGACAGACCCCACAACACCCTAATATAACAAAACTAAGAACACAAAATAATTGAGTCCTCCGGAAAGCAAGGAGGCTCACCACTAACTCTGGAGTGCTCAGCTAGATCAACGACGTGCAGGATGCTGATCCGGGGTACCTGTGTCTGCATCGTCATAAGATGCAGGCCAACTGGCATCAGTACATTGAATGTACGAGTATGCGAGCTGGAAAGCTAAACCACAACTTAAGCTTGAAAAGAGTACAAGAGAACACTTACCTTGGCTCTATTCAACTCATGAATAACTGAACTCAATATATAAAGCAATAAGACACATGCAATATATAAAGCTTGTAAAACTCTTAAAACATGACGTAAAAATCATATTTATAATATCATGAAAATACCATGCTTCCTCTCAAGGTCTACTTGTGGAATGTATGAATGAAGTCCCATACCCCCATCCATACTAAGCAGAACCCTCGAGGAACCATGCTCTTTCTACTCTGGGAGCTTCTCTAACCGACAAACCACCACTATGAATATGAGTGGTGATACAACGTTTTACCTCACGTTGCTCGAGGACCATTCTATACCTTGCCGTGATATAGGAAGCTAATGATACAACGTTTTACCTCACGTTGCCTGAGGACCATCCTATACCTGGTCTTGATATAGGAAGCTAACTTTACTAAGTGGATCCACTAGCTTAACATTACGGGTTCATCTAAAAAGTATGACCCATTAACTCTCATGTTGGCTACATGGTTCTTATGGAGAGTTGAGTTTAATATGAACTCACGTCCCCAAATCGGTGCTCGATACTACTCCCAAAGTGCTTTTAGCTCATAAGTGTTTTAAACACATCTTTCTTTTAAATGAGATAATTACTCAAAATCTAGCCCAAAGGCTCACTTGGAAACGATGTTCCTTTTTCTTGAAAACTAGCCCTAAGGCTCTTTTGGAATCATAGTTCCTTTCTTACTCAAATGTAAAAACATTTAGAAACTTCTTTGGGAATACATAGTTCCCTAATAGCTTTTGAGAAATGAACTCAACTTACACTCTTGACTTAACTTGAGTCTTGAGACTCTTTACTTAGCTTGAAACTCTAAGCTCTTTGCTTGACTTGAAACTTGAGTCTAAAAATGAAGTTAAAACGTTCAATGAAGACTCTTGAAAAAGCTTGGAGGACTTGCTTGAACTTACTTCTTAACATGGCTTGACTTGACTCTAACTTCTCTTTAACTTGATAATAACTTGTCTTGAATGGAACTATGGATTCAAGGTATATGATCACACGTATTTGGATGAGTTCGGGATGTTTAGACACATTTTGGGGTGTTGGAAACAACTAGGGAACATAGGTATAACACCTAGGAACATGCATGAGAAAGCACGGAAGGAATAGGAAAACTTGGCGCTCTGAGAGGCGCGGAGCGCTAGACCCGAAACCTCAGAGAGGGACTGCTGGCGTACTGAGAGGCGCGGCACCTCAAGGGGAAAACCTCAGAGCCCCTTTCGGGGGGCGCTGGCAGGCGCGACGCGCCGATCCCTTGCCCAGAAAACTCGACTTTTCTCCCTCTTTTCTTCAACTCTAAACCACCCTAACTCCAAGGGTTCCAAACCCAACCACTAAGGATCATAAATTCCCTCAACATACAAGAGATTTAACTTCAAACACACAACCAAATCATGTCCCACAACCAACAATAACTTCAACAACACAATCAACAACAACTAACAACTTCAACAACAATTCCAATCTTTTCTCAAATCATAAAATGAGCTTGGTGTGTGGGGGAAAGGATCAACCCACACAAAGAACTCACATACCTTTGAAAGGGATCACCCCTGACGAAAATCCACGTTGATCTTTGACGGAAACTTGTTGATCTCCTCTTTCTCTTCTTCTTCTCCTTCTTCTCTTCTTCTTCTCTTCTTCTTCTCAAGCCCTAGCTTTTATTCTTTTAAAATGGGATAAAATGATCCAAAGATCAGCCCTATGCAAAATATAATCCCAAAAGAAATGGCTAGGGAAAAGACCAAAATGCCCTTAAATTTCCGGACGGATTCCTTGTCAACTTCCCAACTTTCAAAGGGCATATCTCACTCATACGAACTCGGAATCGAGCAAACTCAGTGGCGTTGGAAAGATCATTCCACAAGCTTCACAACCATAACTGGAACTACTCCTAGATCATCCTGAGCTGGAAGTTATGACTGTTCAAAGTTGGCCAAAAACTCACTGATTTCCACACAGCCAATTTTCCAGATTTTTAAATCCTTTAAAAAATGAAAAATTTCAAATTCCAAGCCTCTTCTTAGCTATTTCAAATTGTCGGATGTTACATGAACTTAATGTATAGAGTTGACTGAATGTAAGGCGATATTTATATACTGTAATGTGTACCGTTATGCCAATCTTACCAACTAACATATCCAATTCCTTACATCGTATCAAGAAGGAAGAATCTTACTACTACCGCAAATTGGTGTTGAGTAAAGCCAAGAAATTCGACTTCCTTGTGAGAATTGATATGAATGACTCAAACCCCCGACGTAGCTTAATTGCTGAAGAAATACATCAGGTGGAAGATGAAGCGCCAATTATCGTGGATGACGAAGTCAAATCAGTAAGGATGTACAGGAAAAGGGCCAAGAAAAACACAGAAGGAGCGGCCCAAATCAAACAAAAGAAACTAAAAGCCAATAGAAAGTAGATGTATTTTCTGAAATATGTATCTAAACAATGTGGAGCTTTTACTCCATACTCAATGTTTGTATCTTCTTAACTACTTACTAATTGTTAATTTTCTATCTAATTCAATTGAAAATTTCATTTGTTACGCAAGTACGATATACACCATCTGGAATTACATACAAACTATTGTTGATGTCAATTCGATACTGAACTGTAAACGCTCGCACCTCAAACGTCCTACATTGTCTCTGATAGCTGTTACCTTCGATCAATAAAAAAACACACACTCAAAATAACTATTCCATTATAATATCATTATTAATACAGAAAATAACATTCCAAATTATACGTACATGTCATGTTCAAGTATTACTCTTCTTAATATATTGTTTGCTTCCACCGCGTCGACAATATCTTTCCCTTAAATGACCAATTTTCGACTACCTAATCGGCCTATTGCAACTGGTATAGAACTATCCTTTATCTTATGGATTATACAGAGTTGCCCTGACCAGTAAAGATGTGTGTGTCAAATGTTAGCAGTAATGAACTTTTCCAACAACATTAAGTAGGATTAGAATACTTGATTAAACAAATTCCAACTTGGGTTCTGATTACCTTATCTTTGGTAGGTATAAAATATTTGAACGAGTCGTTACTAAATGAAAGTAATTTGAATAGGCTTATGGCAACATTCCTTTCCAGATTTCACTCATAAATCACGCCATTTGGTACTCCCTGCCTTTGAAAAAAATGGTTATAATAATGGCCACTTTCCGATCGTAGAGGTACAATATGGACAATGGTGAATTATACATCCTTCACTCAACGCCAGATCTTAACTAACGGATTCACTAAATGTAGTTACTTTATTGATACAATATCATAAATTGAGGTGATTGTATTAATAGAAAATAAACTTTAATACCGTCCCTTCATTAATTAGTAAAGTGGCATAAACTAAATACACATTATCGGCCATTCAATTTCCTATGAAGCAATAACAATTACATACTGTTAACAATTAAAAAGAATATTATTACACCACATTCCATGTTTCCAGCAAACACCCATTGCCTGAAACTATAGAATCCTGCAAAACATAACCACTACATTTTCAAAATCCATAAAAAAATAAAACGGCACCAAATAATACGACGCATCAAGAGCAGTGACCCATCAGTCAACAGTCATGCCTTCTCTACAACATCACAATTTTCTGGAACATCACAACTTTCTGATTTTAAAATGTAACTCACTGCAAAAGTTGCCTCTTCAATCATTGCAACTGCTTGTAAAACAGCACCAAATAATACGACGCATCAAGAGCAGTGACCCATCAGTCAACAGTCACGCGCCTTATCTACAACATCACACCTTTCTGGAACATCACAACTTTCTGATTTTAAAATGCAACTCACTGCAAAAGTTGCCTCTTCAATCATTGCAACTGCTTGAACACACCCATCTTAAAAACACTATTGTACTCCAGCATCACAGTAAAATAAATCACAAAAGTTTACACCTTCATCAAGTTCTTCAATATCTTTCCGAATATTGTACCCATCACATACCATTGTTCCATCGCTACACAATACCAACACATTGGGAACCGGTCACACATTCATATAGTCTCATCGTCTGTCGATTAAATTTGCACGCTATCCGGTTCTGTTTTAACATTAAAGACAACCTGCGAGAGTTCAAAGTAACACAGCAACATCACGCATCGGGTAATAAGCACTGTAAGTTGCCTTCAATTCCCTGAACATATTTGCCAAGGGACGAATTAACATGCCCCTGTAAACTACACACAATAATGGCCTCAGAATTATTCATTTTTACAAAATTACAAATATACACACAGGGCAGCCCCTTCATCCAGGATAGTAGTAAAACAATGGCTCCATCATACATTTTTGGGTCTATCGTATGGCAGTGATAAAACATATATTCCCATTTGTAAATACACAGATAACATTGCAACCAACAACAAGCCTGAACAAGGTGTAATACAATATAATAATCCATTGGGGTTGTGGGGATAGAGAATGCAATTAGTACTTAGACAGGATAATTACAGACGCGGACATATCAAACAAATGGTCTATACCCGATTAATCTTTAAGGGCCCTGCCAAGACCTTATGGGAATATGCATTCTATTAAATCATACAGGAATTTACACCAAGGGACGAATAATCCAGCCCTGTAAACTGGACCCAATAATGACCTCGACATTATTCATTTTTTCTAAATTAGAAATATACAAACAGGGCAGCCCCTTCATCCATCGTGGTAGTAAAACAATGGCTCAATCTTACATTTTTTGGTCTAGCGTAGGGGGGTGATAAAACATATAGTCCCATCCCTAAATAAACATATAACCTTGCAACCAACAACATGCCTGAACAAGATGTTATACAAGATTATAAGCCATTGAGGTTGTGGGAATAGATAATGCAATTAGTAGTTCGACCAGATAATTATAGACGCGGACATATCAAGCAGATGGTCAGAGTATTCTTTAAGGGGCCACTGCCAGAACCTTATCAGAATATGCTTTCTGTTATTTCATATATGATTTAATTGCTTCGCTAATCAAATTATACTAAACATATCGTCTTACATACATACTTTCACGTTACGTATATATTAGGACAACTTGACAACCTATAGGACCTCCCACAATTCTACGCCACTTTATATTACTTAATTAACACCTTAAATGTTTAACTTCCTGCTGCACTAGCACACACTATAAAATTGTCAACTTCTTAATACACAAATAACACAAATTCCAAACAGGAGACCGTTACCTTCAGGACAATTCAAATAAGCATGGAAGTTCACTTGAAGCATCTGCCCAAAACAAGAGGTATGGTTAGCAAACTAACATTTTAATGCCAAATTTCACCTACCAGGCCGACTAAAGATTACAAATTATAACATCATCACATCCTATTTGCACCAGGGGTGAAACGCAAAATACTGACGGATGTAGAGAAGGCATTGCAAACAGTGGAAAAAATAAAGCCTTCGACTGATCAAATTGAAGATGGCCATGTTCATGAACCACAAGTGAAGAAGCGGAAAAAAAAAGTGAAACATTTAGCTATATCTGACGATAATGTTGACGGAGGTATATTTGCTCAAATATTATACACCTAAAGTTATATCAAAAAATTGTTGTCAACATAAAATAACATTCTCCGACTATATATTATTATGGTTTGTGTTATAGGGCTTACTCATGGAGACTTCAGACCAGCATCAATTCATAAATTGGAAAAAACAAAAGATTGCACCTACTGCAATGCTTTGAGGTTTCAATATGAGCCACCAACATTCTGTTGTGCAGGGGGATGTATCAATTTAGCGACCAATGAAATAGCAGATGACTTTTATGAATTATTTGTGGCTGATTCAGAAGACGCAAAATTATTCAGGAAAAATATATGTGCGTATAATAACATATTTGCTTTTACATCGTTTGGAGTAAGGCTCGACAAAGAATTGGCATCTTCTAGGAAAGGAGTTTACAGTTTCAAGGCACAAGGTCAGATATATCATGATCTACCATCATTAATTCCAAACAATGACAAACCACGGTACTTTCAACTATACTTCTATGATACTAACCATGAATTAGCCAATATAATGTCGGTACTACAAGATGCCAATTTATCAGAGGAAGTCATGACCAAATTAAGAAATATAATGGAGGCGAATCCATATGCAGAATTCTTCTAACAGCTTAAAGAACATACAAACTTACAAAATCTACAAATATGTTGTAACATCCGACAATTTGAAATAACTATGAAGAGGCTTAGAATTGGAAATAGTCATTTTTGGAAGGAATTCAAAATCTGGAAAATTTGGTTAAGTATGGGAAAAAGTGAGTCTTTGGCCAACTTTGAGTAGTCATAACTCCTAGATAAGGATGATTTAGGTGTAGTTCTAGTTATTGTTGCGAAGCTCGTGGAATGATCTTTCCAACGCCACTGAGTTTACTTGATTCCGAGTTTGTATGAGTGAGTTATGCCCTTTTGAAGTTGGGCAGTTGGCAGGGAAGTTAGTCCGAAAATTTTAAGGGTATTTTGGTCTTTTCCCTAACCAATTCTTTTGGTTATATTGTTGTGTTAGACTGATTTTTAGATCAGTTTTTCCCATTTTAAAAGAGAGAGTGAGAGTGAGAGTTAGGGCTTTTGAGAGAAGAGGAGAAGAAGAGGAGAAAGAGAAGATCAAGCAAGGTTTCGTCAAAGATCGTCGTGGATATCGTCGGGGGTGATCCCTACTAGGTATGTGAGTTCATAGTGTTGGATTGGTTCTTTCCCCCACACGCCAAACTCGTTTTATTTATGAGAAAAGGGTTGGTTGTGTTGTTGAAGTTGTTGGTTGTGTTGTTGATTGTGTTATTGAAGTTCCTTGTTGATTTGGGACATGATTTGGTTGTGTTTTTGAGTTGAATCTCTTGTATGTTGAGGGACTTTATGAGCCTTGGGGTTGAAACCTTGAAGTTTAGAAGGTTTAGAGTTGGAGAAAAGAGGGAGAAAAGTCGAGTTTTCTGGGGAAAGGGGTGGTGCGTCGCGCCTGCCAGTGCGCCCCAAAAGGGGTTCTGAACTTTCCCCCTTGGAGCGGCGCGCCTAGCAGAGCGCCAGCAGGCCCCCTCTGAACTTTGAGGGCTGGCGCTCCGCGCCTTGCAGAGCGCCAAGGACGCCAAGTTTCCCCTTTCTTTTCATACTTTCTCATGCATGTTCCCTGGTATTGTACCTATGTTTCCTAGTTGTTTCCAACACTCCAAAGTACTTCTAAACGTCAAGAACTCATCTATAAACGTGTGATTATATACCTTGAATCCATAATCCAATTCAAGGCAAGTTTGGATCAAAGTCAAGTGCAATTAAGGGTCAAGTCTAGTAGTTAAAGAAGTAAGTCAAAGCAAGTCTTTAAAGTTTTTCAAGAGTCTTTATTGAACGTTTTAACTTCATTTTAAGGCTCAAGTTTCAAGTCAAGCAAAGAGTAATGAGTTTCAAGTTAAGTCAAGAGTATAAAGTTGAGTTCATTTCTCAAAAGTTATTAGGGAACTAAGTATTCCCAAAGAAGTTTTAAAGAAATGTTTTCACATTTAAACAAGATTGGAAACTGAGATTTCCAAAGAGCCTTTGGGCTAGTTTTTGAGTAATTATCTCAAATCAGCAGGAAGACATATATTTTAAAAACATAAGAGCCAGTATATTTTTGGGAGTAGTATCGAGCACCGAGTTGGGGGAGCGTTCAAGGAACCCACAACCCCCATAGAACCATGTTATCCACCATGGGTAGCAAAGGATCATACTTTTTAGATGAATCCTTTTCCAGATAGACTAGTGGACCCATTAGGCAGTTCAGGTCTTATACCTTTGGCCGGGTATAGGATTCTCTGGCAGCGTGAGGTCGATCATTGTATCATCACTATAGCTTTTATGTGATGGTTGTCGGTTAGAGAAACTCCCACAACAGTTATTGTATTTTCATACACAGAAAGTATTGTATTTTTATATACATCAGTTCATTTGTATTTCTATATACATCTCAGGCCTATTGTATCTTTGTATACACACAGAGTTTATAGCAGGTTTTAAACAGTCTTTCTTTATATCACACTTGTTTTAAATTGCCTTATATTGAAAGAAGTCAGTCAGGTTGAGTTGAGTTGAGCCAGGTAAGCTATTCAGTTTCTTCTAGATTTCCTTCTAGCCTATGTTGCTTAGTTTTCCAGCTCGCATACTCGTACATTCAATGTACTGATGCCAGTTGGCCTGCATCTTATGACGATGCAGACACAGGTACCCAAGATCAGCATCCAGCACGCCGTTGATCCAGCTGAGCACTCTAGAGTCAGTGGTGAGCCTCCTTGCTTTCCGGAGGACTCGGTTGTTTTGTTCTCTTAGTTTCGTTTTATTAGGATATTGCGGGGTCTGTCCCAACATCCATCTCAATATTATAGAGGCTTCATAGACAGTCAGTCAGTTAGTTTTGAGTCTCTCATCTATGTATATATGTAAATATTCTATTTTGGGACTCGAGTTGCCTTTTTGGCCAGATTTTATCAGTTAAGTTGTTTTATGTCCTTGTATTGCATGGAGTTATTCTGTTGAGTTAGTTTCCGCTGAGTTAAGAAAGCTAGGCTAAGGGTTCGCTTGGGGCCAGCAATGGTCTTCGAGTGCCGGCCACGTCCAGGGTGTAGGCCCGGGGCGTGACATACGCATAGCTGCAAATGCTTCATTAGATCAAAGGGTGTTTAACAAACCGTCGGTGGATTAGGTCGCGGCAATTTGGGTAGATGGAAACAATCCAAATACACCGTTTGAAAGAGATATCGCAATACACGAACATTCAGGAAATAAATAACGAGTAAAACATTATTATGGTTGTTATGATCCACTTCAATATCCTATAATTCTACCTAAAGGAGAAGGATGTTGGCATCAAGGAATACAGAAATGTCACAAACAGATAAACAACAGCCAAAATCCGACAATTACAATTATCGAATCAGCAAGATTATCATCCACAACTGTTGCTAGGATGTTGGCCAATGAAGCCCAAGGTAAGCACCTTTCAATATAGCCAACAATAATATAATTTCATTGGACTATCATATTACAAGTTTAAACTTAAAATATACTGCTACTACTAACCTGATGTGGATAAGTTATCTAAGTCTAATTCTTAAAAATTGATGTAGCTGTAGGACGCGAAACAAAAGGTTGTATTTCATGTAGGGAGTACTACTGTTATAGACTACAAGTACGAACGGGTGACAAATCCATACTATTATTGTGTGGGAGATTGTTGCAACAATTTGTGGTGGACATATACATTAAGATAGAAACAACCAGACTAGAATATTATAGATTCGAGCAATCAAATTATCGAATGGAGATACTCCAAGGTATTGTTGATAATGTCAGTGCCGGTAAGTGTAGAGGAGACAAGGTAGGACAAAGGGTATTACTACCAGGATCGTTCATTGGAGGCCCTAGGGATATGCGTCACCGGTATATGGATGCAATGGCTTTAGTTCAGGAGTTTGGACGACCATATATGTTCATCTCTATGACATGTAACCCAGATTGGGTTGAGATTCAGGAACAATTGCTTCCAGGACAACTACCTCAACACAGACCCGATTTGGTAACCAGAGTGTTTCGAGCAAAATTGCAAGACTTGAAAGATCAAATTTTAAAGAAAGAAATATTTGGACCAATCGCAGCACATGTTTTTGTTGTAGAATTTCAGAAGAGAGGCTTACCGCATATACACCTACTTCTAATATTTAAATAAGAAAACAAGATACGATCACCAGATGAGTATGATAGATACATTAGTGTAGAAATCCCTAACAAAGACACACATCCAGAATTGAGCGCATTAGTTATCAAGCATATGATACATGGACCTTGCGGGGAGAAACGTAAGACGAGCCCGTGTATGAAATATGGACAGTGTAAATTCCACTACCCAAGAACATTCACCAACAAAACTACACAAGAAAAGGATGGATACCCGATTTACAGAAGAAGAAATAATGCGCGAACAAGTGAGGTACGTGGAATGAAGATGAATAACCAATGGGTTGTACCTTATAATCCCTATTTGTTGATGAGATATAATTGACACATTAATGTTGAAGTTTGCTCAGGAGTTAAAGCAATAAAATATCTTTACAAATATATATATATATATAAAGGCCATGATAAATGTGTTGTATATATAGAATTTGACGATGGGGAAAAATTCATTGATGAAATTAGAAGCTTCTAAGATGCACGATGGGTCTCACCACCAGAAGTAATGTGGAGAATATATGAGTTTAACCTAACTGAAATGCAACCGGCAGTTATCAACCTACAATTACATCTTCCGGGCAAACAAGCAAGTATTTAACAATTTCATGAAAAATAAGATTTACACTAACAGTTAATACCCTACATAGAACATCAATTTATGTTATACTGACTAAGCCATATGTAGTGTGCTACTGGAAGAAGTCAAACTACAAACTATCGTGCAATCAGACTTTGTACAACAAACTATGCTTACAAAGTATTTCAGGATGTGCTCTATAGACATGGATGCTCGCAATTATCTTTACAGAGAGTTCCCCGAGCATTATGTATGGAACTCACAATCCAAAATATGGACAAAAAGAAAATCACGCACAGTCATTGGCCGCATAAATATTGGTAAGAGAATTACAATTACTGTCCATGTTAATTAATCACACAAAATGAAGATACTAAATGAATCTACTCAATATCACAGCAAATCCTAGAGAAGAAGAAAGGTATTATGAAAGACTATTATTGAATCACGTCCGAGGAGCCACATTATTTGACAACTTACTAACTGTTAATGGAAAGCAGTGTGAAAATTTTAAAGAGGCAACCAAAGAAAGAGGGTTATTAGAATCGGATAACAGCATTTCAGAATGTTTACGCGAGGCGGTCACCTTCAGGATGTCAACATCACTTCGAAAATTGTTTGCAACGATCTTAGTTCATTGCAACCCTATGGATGTGAAAAGTCTCTGGGACACATATTAGAGTGATATGTCTGAAGACTTTCAAAGGAGCCATTCCACCACAACTGAGGCACAACTCCAATGTACCTTGAAAAGTATTAATTATTACTTGGAGAGTATGGGACAAAGTGTTGACAAATATGACATACCATAAATAAAACAACAATTACATCAAATAGACCCACGTGATTGTAGAGAAATAATAGAAGAAATGAATGTCAAGGTGCCAGTTGAAGATGCAGCCGCCCAATCCAAGTTGAACCAACAACAAACACAAGCTTTCACTACCATTCTAGAAAGGGTCAATTCAGAAACACAAGGTTTATTCTTTGTAGATGGGCCTGGGGGAACCGGGAAAACTTTCCTATATCGGGCATTACTGGCCAAGGTGAGATCAAAAGGTATGATAGCATTGGCTTATGCAACCAATGGTGTAGCAGCAACACTATTGCCTGGAGGGCGCACGATACACTGAAGATTTGGAATACCCCTACAAGCTAATGAGACAACTATGACACAATGTCTAAACAAGGCGGTGGAGCAAAACTAATTAGACAGGACAAATTAATAATATGGGATGAAGCACCCATGGCGAAGCGGCAGACGATTGAAACAGTCGACAGAAGCTTTCGCGATATAATGGATAAAGATGCACCGTTTGGAGGAAAAGTCATGGTATTTGGAGGCGACTTCCGACAAGTACTGCCTGTTGTACCAAAATCTACACGAGCAGAGACGGTAGATGCAAGTTTAGTAAGGTCGTATTTATGGCCTTTAATGGAAAAGATAGAACTTTCAACAAATATGCGAGCAAGAACAAATACAACTTTCAGTGAGTTCTTGCTGCGTATTGGAAACGGAGAAGAAACCACAATAAAAGAAAACTTGATAGCGCTGCCGCAACAAATGATTGTCCAACAAAGTCAAGATGGTAATCCAGAAGAAACATTGGTCAGGGAAATTTTCCCAGCCCTTGAACAAAATTACAGATCCGCTGAGTATATAACAGAACGGGCCATCTTAGCAAGTCGAAATGAATTTGTAGATAATCTAAATGAATTGATGATTGGAAAATTCCCAGGAGAAACAAAAACATACATCAACTTTGATGCAGCGGAAGATGATACCAACAACTACTATCAAGAAGAATACCTCAACACCTTAACACCAAATGGACTACCGCCACATAGGTACATTATCAAATACATCAAAAGTTATACATATCTTTTATTATTATGTTAGCTCATAACACAAATGAAAAACCAAAAATTGCTCTATTACAAATACAAAACAATTGTTAAATCCTTAAATTATATACGATAGGTTGGTTCTGAAAGAAAATGCACCCATAATGATGCTGAGAAATCTAGACCCATCAAATGGGTTGTGCAATGGGACACGATTGATTTGTAGAGGCTTCGATAGGAATGTCATACATGCAAAAATAACAACAGGTCAATATGCCACAAAACAAGTGTTTATTCCGAGAATACAACTATTACCACCCAAGAACGAAGGATATCCTTTCAAATTTATTCGGAAACAATTTCTAATACGTCTATGTTTTGCGATGACAATAAATAAGGCACAAGGTCAAACAATACCAAATGTTGTACTTACCACAACATGTTTTCTCGCATGGTCAACTGTACGTGGAACTATCCAGAGGAATATCTATGGCGACAACTAAAATATTGGTCATGACTGAACAACCAGAGCGACACACAAGGACATACACAAGAAATATTGTCTACAAGGAAGTTTTAGGAGATATTTGATTAATACCACCATTCAAAGAAATCAAACAGGGATAAGCATACACACCGCATGAAACTAATAAAGAATTGGTGGATGCAATTCGTAAGTTTGGTGGAAGAGGAGAGAATATGAACAACAAAAGGCAACTACCAAATAAGATATTACTTTTGTGTGTATTCAATTATGTAAATATACAGTAAAATTATTATACCCTGTTGTAAAGGGGTCATGCCGTTCATGACAGAACATAAGTAATAGAAATATACAGTAAAATGATTATACCCTATTGTAAAGGAGTCATGGCGTTCGTGACACAACATAACTAATACTGCAGATTATTAAGTCATGCACAGTTACTTAACAACAAATAACGTACAATCAAATTAAGAGGACAACGCTCGACTATACTTGGCATAAAACAAATAGTAGAGTTGTGTGTCTGGTCACTAAGTATGGCGTAATGAATAAGGACTTACAAAGCCATAGTATATACAACTAAAATGTAGATTAACAAAATACGGTTTACGGTACAGGGATCGAAGACTAGACATACAACTACAACACAAACAGACATGACTTCCAACTCTACCATTCTACACAGACACCAGCCTTCATCCACCAACAGACGCAATTACTCGCTATCCACTCATTAAAACAGTCCACTGCATATTCTGCAACAAAGAAACACCCAATATCAAGAAACACCTCCAACTTCAGCGAAAAAGAAATAGGTATGCCCTGTTAATGCCTAAGTATAATACACAGTCAACTGGCGTTTCAAAAATACAAATCACAACTTAAAGTACACGACAAGATGAAGAATGCACTTATCAGTTTGAATAAAACTTTACACAAAGAGTAGACATCAAAACCAAGCATGTATGTTACCCATGTGTAACATGCAAATAAACATCGTAGGACCATCTATGAGATGTTTCCCCACATACATGTAAAAAGATATATAAAAAAATTAACAAGGAAATTATCCAAAAAAAAAACAAAACAAAACACACGACTAGTGCAAACAAGTACAATGCCACATACTACCAACTTCCAAAAAATGGTCACGCATGCGACTAAAACTCAACACTTCCGGCTGGCGCCCAACGTGGAAACCCAAATCAAATTTTGCCAAATATAGTACCAATAAATTATCATACATGTAACAATCTTAAGACGAAGAAATCACGTGCAACGCACGTGCAGTAGATCTAATTTAATTTAAAGTGGATAGTTAAATGCATAAAATGGGTAAAAGATGTGCATTCATACAAAAAAAAAAAGTGATAAAAGGTGGGATAGTAATAAAGTTTTTTTTTTTAAAAAAAAAAAAAAAATCTATAAAAAGAAATGAAACTTATTTTTACATTTTTTTTGGGATAGAGGGGTGGGGGGTTAGTAAGGGGGTAGGGGGTAGGTTGGAATTTTTTAAAAAAAAAAAAATTATTGGAAAAAATTTAAAATTTGTAATTTTTTTTTGCATGGGGTGTGGAGGGGGTGGTAAGGGTAGGGATGTGGGGTGGTAATTTTTTTAAAAGAATATTTTTAAAAAATTTAAAAAAAATTAAATTTGTTTTTGGGATGGGGTGTGGTCGGGGGGGTGGTAGGGGGTAGGGGGCAGGTAGGGGGTGGGGTGGTAATTTAAAAAAAAAAAACAATTAATGAAAGAAATTAAAATTTTGTTAATTTTGTTTTTGGATTGGGTGTGGAGGGGGGGTGGTAGGGGTAGGGGGTGGGGTGGTAATTTTTTTAAGGAAATTTTAATGAAAAAATTTAAAATTTTTGTTAATTTTTTTTTGGGATGGGGTGTGGGGGCGGGGATTGGTAGGGGTGGGGTGGTAATATTTTTATTTTTTTAAAACATTTTTTTGGGATAGGGGGGTAGGGGGACTGGTAGGTGGTGGAGTGAAGTGATAAAAAAAAAACTTTAATTGTTTTTTTGTTTTAAAGCTTTTAACAAGATTTCTATTATAATATGAGTAAATATGGATATTCATATTATTCATTGTGTAACTCGTTTTTACCCATTTAAAATGTGAGTCGAGTTGAGTAACTTATCCATTTTTATTTAATTCGTTTTTTGATCGACTCATATTTGATTCGACTCGCTCGTTTGTCACTCCTATGTAAGCCAAATGAAGAAAATGGGACACGTGGGGACGTTAAAAGATACACACACATAATTTTGGAATTCCAAAAGTAGCCCTGATCTTTCCAAATTCATGGTACAATGTTTGTTCCGTTCTGTACAACCTTATAAAGTTGTGTTCATCCTCCCTAAAAGAGATATATATAAAAGAGATAAAAGATAAAAGAAGAAGAGTAATTATTAGCCTTACATATAAGTCAACAAGAAAAGGATTAACACTGCAGTTCTTAATTGTAGAACATGTTTTGTGAGATCTACTGCTTATTAAGTGTACTATAAAGTGGGGCCTTTCTTTATCCTTTTAATATTAAACATGTGTATTACTCTTTCATTAACACGTGTACGGTTAATTTTCTCTTCATCAGATAAATTCATTTCTATTCCTTCTCTCATTCATAAATAAAAATAAATAAATTGATTCATCTTCCCATCGGTAATTTTTTTCCTCCATCAGATGAATGATGGTTGTATATAATTTTTTACATGATTTCTCTCTATAAAATTATACAATTTTCTTCTTAGTGATTCTCAAATCTCATCCGTTCTTTTTCTGATATTGAGGAATTTGTCGTTCAAATTGCGAGTTATTTATATTTTTGAGGTTTTAAAGCAATTTTCTTTATTATTGAACTTTTATTGTCTGTAAGTGTCATTTCCCATTGGATTTGAATATGCATGTACTAATTTTTCTGTTATACTTATTCATGTTTGGATTTAGGTAGTGAGATGCTTATGGATGATTTTGAGTACAAACTCAAAGATAATGGACTATTGTAGGCATTTTCTCCTCCATTTTCTCTTCAGGTTAAGAGTTGGTGCAAAAAAGGTGTTTGATGGTATGCTTGAACCAAATAAAAGATTTTTCTTACAGATTTTCTACAATATAATTTCTCTGTCAATTCTGAAGATTTTGGTTCAGTATTGACTTCCTTTGGTTTCTGATGGTGAGTCTAAGTTGTTATGATTGAAGATAAACAAAGATTATTATTGCACTTATACATAGTAAAAATATACCTACTTTTATGACAAATTTTTTTGGTGCTTTAGTGATTGATTGGAAAAACTTTGGCATATTTGATGAGAGAAAAGGAAAAAGTTAAGCTATTGGAGTACAGACGTCGCCCTTGACAGTGTTGGCTTCGTTCCCTACATAGGATTTCTATGATGAGTCCAATATGGCTACCAATCAACTGCTTTTGTTATGAAAAATACAGGGATCACCTGCTCAAATTTATTGATAATGAGTCAAGGTATGCATAGATTTTAAAATGAATTTTATTATATGCTATGCGTCTATGTTGTTTGAACTCTTCAAATATGTCATTAGGTGTGTGTCGGGTTCTCCAAAAATAGAGTATTTTTAGAGAATTCAACACCGATAGTGCATCAAAAGTGAAGAGTCTGTGCAACTTAGCTATGCACTGCTCTATAAGATGGCTATTAACTTCTGTTCTTATGAAAAATACAGGGAATATTTGCTTGAGTTTATTGGTAGTTTTTAGAATTCATTCTCTTCCTCTAACTAAAAGTCCATTACAACAACCTAATCTTTTCCATGGCGGTCAGTGTCTATCATATGTTCTTTACTTCGATAAATGGCATACATTGTGAAATGAAAATGTTGATAGATTACTATTTGAAAGTGAATATAATTAGGCAAGTTATTTTTCGAATTTTAGTCTTTAGACTGATCAAACATCTCTGATTGATTTCTTTATACTGATATATTTACAAGTAATTTGTAGCTCCGATTTAATTTTTATGTTTTAGTCGAACATTTGCAATGACAACGTAATAGATGGAGCTGACCATGTGTTAATCAAGTTAGAGGAGACAAAGCATAAGTAATGAATTAGTGGTGATTGAATTGATTAACAAGGATAAAAAAAAAAAAAACTACTGCTAATGTATAAGTTTTCTATATTTTGTGTTCTCTCTACCAAACATGTTACTGATAGTCCCGTTGTATTCCATTGACCTATTGTTCCAAATTAATATGTTCCTTATTGTAGTTTTGAGCAAGCAAGTTATAGACTATTGAGTTGGTTAGCAGTGTCAATCCGGTATGAGTAGATTTGGATACGTTTATGTGTGAAATGCCCATTTGGATTTATAGATGTGTTTATGTACTTGAATCTTTCGATTTATGATGTGGGGTTCTTTTTCTTTACCCGGAATAAGTGAAAGCTGAAATTTTTGTGTTTTTATTGATTTTTCTTGGTTTTCTTGTTTGTTCCTTTTTGGGTATGGGTGAATTAGAGCGGAGTGGATGTAGAGGATTGATAAGTTTAACTTTACTGATTTGGGTATGAGTGAATTAGAGCGATGGATATTATTATCGAGGATTAATCAAATCATTTCTGACTCAGAGATTGATCATTTCAATTCTATTGAAGCTCGTCTTTTCTTCTCAAAGTTAATCACACATTCTTTATGTGTTGAGTCACTTGCTTTGTTAGTTTCTTGTCATAACTTAAATGATAATATATATGACAATCAATTCACATAACTTTCATTTTGAATATCAAATAATCTTCTAGTATTTGCATAACCAACAATCTGTAAGTGCACCAATTGCACTAATACATTACATTTTAAATCATTTTCATAGGTCGAAAAGATTCTTTCTTTGTGCTAAGCAGTCTCAGAATCATTGGGTACTCAATGGAATTATTTTAAGACCTTTTAAATCTTTCAAGAATTTTCATAAAAACCTTCATCGTCTAGCTAGACATGATAGTCATTCATTATACATATTCAAGTATTTTATCTATTGTCAGACTGAAATAAGTATCATTGCATCCACCACAGGAGAATATATCTCCATTTAATAATGTCAGGACTTTTGCGAAAACTCTTTATGCGCTGAGGCAGAAATCGTACTTTATATTTCGCACAATGATTCATTTGTACCCTACTGACATATATTTTGATCTATGAACTATAAGTTCAGAAACATCACTTTTCTAAGTGAAACAAAATATACTTGAATAGTGAATTTTATTTGGTCAATCATATATCTGTCCACACTAAATGACAGATTTGAATTTAAGTTCCTCGTAATCATTTATAGCAATGAGTGCTACTTCATATAAAAGATACCATCGATGGTCATTTTGATTCGATTTCAATACGACATAACTTATCGAGATCTCTTCATTTTTCATCATTTTCAGGTACCTGAACCTTTGCCAAGGTTTTATGAAATGTTATGTCATAGTGCTCTTTCAAAGCACTTACCTCATTATCATGACCATTTTGATAATTTGCTCCTCTCCTTCCTCAAGGAATTTTACATTTTGGAATCGATAGAGGTTGGTGAGTATTTTGTCACCACTGTTTGCATCTAAGGATTCAATCCATTTTCCATTGTCAGATAGTTTTCCAAATATTTTACTACTTATGATTTTGCGATTACTTTTATGAATATCAGAAAGCGATACTTGTCTTTATTACTAATACTTGCTCCAAAATAAGAAAAATTACATTATATATACTTCTTTGGTATTTATTTATATAAATAAATTATTAATGAAAATTTTGCCAAGTACACAACGTGGAAATCCAATTGAAATTGTACTAAATTATTAAAGCTGCTGATGTTTTTTTTATTAGGAATTGGATTTGTAAACACTACCGCATTCAAATAGGATTTTGGAGAAAGAAAGGTTTATATAAAGGGTATTGAAAAGGTTTTATACCAAATTTTTCATTGTAATAAGAAAAATATTTTGTTGAATAAACTGTTTTCTTGTTCGGTTATTGTAAGTTGAGAAAAAAATTGTTGCCGAGAGTGTATTATCAAATCATGAGTGATGACTGGGCAGGTAATTGTGTTCTTATGATAGTAGGTTTGTATGCTATTGATAGAGAACGTATGCTATTGATAGTTATAGAAAGTATCGGAAGGAGCAGAATGTCAAGAAGGAGGAGCAGAATGTCAAGTTGAAAGTATTAAGAGAGGTAAATCAACAACATGAAGATCGCATTTTGGCAGAAAGGGAAAGTTATTTCCCCCTCCATCCTTATATGTATTCCACTCTGCTTCGCGTGGCACGTTTGGAAGAGGAAGAGAAAGGCGCTTAGTCCTGGAAGAGAAAGATGAAGGAAACAACTAGTCTCAATTTAGTAATGTTTTAGGATTAGTCAATTTTTATATATAAGTTTTTCTTTTAGTCTTTTTTGATCGATTGCGTACTAATTTATGTTCGATTCAATAATTGATTTAGGTTACGATCCAAATTCTAAATTTGATAATATTAAAATGCACTCTATAAAGATCTTAATCTGGATCACACTTTAATCTTAATCAGTTATAGCTGTTACCTATTTCAAATAATGGTGATTTGGAATTATTGTAAAAAATGAGTTTAAAAGTCAATTTAGAAAGAGTCAGCATGACTAAGATATTTTTTTGTCTGTTTCTTTTTCTAATGACGTAATTATTTCTGCTCTACTATTGTTTACCAAAATTGTATTCAAACAAACAAACAACTTTTAAGTAACAAAAAAAATCCCTGATAATTGATGGAGGTATACATTTTCATTTTGCATAATATTTTTTTTAACGGGGTCAAAAATTAAACACCAGCCTTATAAAAGTCCACTCCACGTAAATTTCTGAAATTTAGTTGATCATAATAAGATGAATAAATTCAATGTAGACACCGTATACAAATACGTATTTTACCAAAAATAGAACAACACTACTGCATGGATGATGCAACTATACGGCAGATGCATGTATTCTTCAATATGTATGTATATCTAGTTGTTTGCCATAAATTTCAATGTGACAGAAAGTAAATTGCAATCAGAAATAAAATATGAAGAAATAAGAATATTTTATTGCTAAGTAGTGTGGATACAATTTCGTTCCTCCCTTAATAAAATATGAAGAAACAAGAATATTTTATTGATAAGTAGTGCGGGTACAATTTTGTTCCTCCGTTGATCCTTGATTCTCTCTCTCATAACATTTATCAGGGCCGTTCTTTCTCTCATAACATTTATCGGGCCCGTTAGTGGCGTATTTCTCAAACTAGGATGATTTAAATTTGATCACTTATGAATATTTAACAATTATTTATTTGTTCAAATTGGAAAAACTTAAAACTATATATATATCTTAATATAATTCCATGAAATCATAATCCGCCATAATTCCATAAAATCATAATATGTCCAATTCACTTTGGTTTGAACTGATTATTGACTCGCTTATTAATTAGCTCATATTATTACAATCAATCAAAATAATAATTCCAGAAAGACATTTTTCTATTTGATATGTTATACATAATTAGCCATAACGAAGAAAAATAATAATTTCATTAAATACTAAAAAATTATACTAGAAAATCAAATAAAACATAGTAAGAGATGAAAGGGTTGAGTTTTGACCTGCCTTTTAAATAATTTCACAAAAGTAACTTTTGAACAGATTAATAATCCACTTATTTATTAATTCAATCCATTTTGATCCATCCAAATTCAATTCAATTGTCACCGCTATATATAGTTATTTGATATAATCCTAAAAGAAGAAAGACATACTTATCATTAAAAAAAATGATATCAACTATTTCAAAGAAGATTATCAAACCTTCTTCTCCCACCCCATCTACTCAAAGATGGCACCATCTTTCCCTTATTGATCAAGTTGTTGATAATTTGTATATGCCCTTTGTTTTTTTCTATTCAAACCACCAAGTGGCTAAAATCCCAAAACACCAATTATCTGAATTTCTAACAAACTCTTTGTCAAAAACTCTAACATCTTACTATCCATGGGCAGGAAGTCTAAAAGACAATGCTACTATTGAGTGTGATGATCACGGTGCTGAGTTCTTCGAAGTTGAAATCAACTCTTCCATGGACGAAGTTATTCATAACCCTGATTTGACATTCCCTCAAGGTTTATCTTGGGGGTATTTGTCATCATCGACATCTGGTGCCTTAATTGTTGCACAATTAAGCCATTTCAAGTGTGGAGGAATCGCGCTTAGTCTTTGCATGTCCCACAAGGTGGTGTTAGAGTTTACCCCGTATTTTACTTTTTTCTTTTTCTTCTGATTCGTTCAAGGTTTGCAATTATTAACTTCTGCATGCATGATGCATGTCTTGTTATTTCAATCCTAACAGGTGGGAGATGCATGCAGCGCTTACTACTTCTTGAGGGATTGGGCTAGGTTAACTCGAGATCCAAAATTAACATTATCTCCTCCATACTTTGTTCAGGATTCACTAATGCCATCAGTACCATTTGATGTTCCTCTGTTTTCCCCTGTTATTGAGCCAAAAAAGGAAAGATGTATTCAAAAGAGGTTTGTATTCTCTGAATCCAAGATAAACGCGCTTAAAGCCTTGGTTGTTGCAGAATCCTGCGTGCAAAACCCAACAAGGAACGAGGTCGTGAGCGCCCTCATCTACAAATGCACCGCTTCTTCTTCAACTACCAATTTAGGACGATCTCAGTTAGTCCAAACCTCAAACTTGCGAAGTCAAGCACCACTACCACCAACCAGCATAGGAAATATTGCCACTATATTTTCCACACCAATATATGAAAACTACGAACATGACCTCAAACTGCCAAAATTAGTAACCGACATAAGAAAGTCCAAACACGACATGTCCACCAGAAACAATCTACAAGAAAATGAATATATCACAGTGATGTTGGAGGCATATAGAACAGGGAAATTGCCATTCCATCAAAGGAATTGTGATGTTTATACTATTACTAGTATATTAGCATTCGAATTCGAAAAAATAGATTTTGGATTTGGGAAACCTAGTAGAGCAAGCCAAGAAAGTGGTTCATTTAGCAACTTGTTTATCTTAATGAATACACCTGATGATCATGATAGAGGAGTTGAAGCCTTTGTAAATTTGAATGAACAGCACATGTCTGTTTTCAAGAATGACAATGACCTCCTCCAATTTGCTACTCCATTTTAAGGGCGTCAAATGAACAGGTCAAAATGAAAGTTAGGTCAACGTGTTCTATTTTACTTTGAAAGTTAGGTCAAAGTGTTCTATTTTACTTTGAAAGTTAGGTCAAAGGTGTTCTATTTCTAGAATCTGTAGCACCTTTTTGAGGTGCAATTTTTCATTTTCTTTTTATCTGTTTATGCATTTCTGTTGTCTTGTTTTGTTGTTTTTGGTTTGTAATTTGACAATATGTTTGTTTTGTTTGCAACAAATTTTATAGTGACAGAAAAATAAATTGCAATTATAATTTATTTTTTTTGGTTTCCCACCCGGTGTTCGGAGTCCACATTGGAGCTCCGACTATATCCGGATTGTGCTCTGCAGGGCCTATTCGGGGGTGGCGCTCCCAACAGGATTTTCTCCATACCCAGGGCTCGAACCCGAGACCTCTGGTTAAGGGTGAAACACTCCCACCAGTGCACCACAACCCATGTTGGTAATTGCAATCATAATTAAAAAATGAAGAAACATAATTTTATTCATCAAAGATTGTGAGTACAAATCGGTTGATCCCTTGATTTCTTTCTCATAAGAATTATTCATGATTCGAGTGTCAGTGACGTGTTTCACGAACTAGGATAATATATGAAAAATAAATCAACTATAAATAAAATCTGAAGAAATAAGAATATTTTATTGATAAATATTAGGTGCAATTATGTTCCTCCTTGATTCCTCGCTCGTATATTTATCCACGATTCGGGGGCTGTTAGTGACGTGTTTCTCGAACTAGGATGATTGATTTTGATCTCTATGGATATTCCATTAATTTACGGAATATTCTATTTATATAGGCATGAACTAGGGTATATGATTGAGTCCCTTTCACACTTTCATTTATGCATTTTTGGTATCTAGTGTTGTTTTTGGTTTGTAATTTATGGAATTTGACTATACATATATTATTGGAGTTTTTGGTTAATCTTTTTTTATTATTTAAAATCTCTACTAAAATTTATCAATCAGAATTTGTTATATGTTTGAGGTGATATTAAAAGTACTCAATTTTGGTATATTTAGTGGATTAAAATTATTTAAGAAAATATATTTTAAAGAAGACTTTGAACCTACCTCAAACATATGAGATTATTTTTTTTAATTTTCTTGTTAACATATTCTAATTTTTTTATAAGTGAAAATTATCGTAACATGATTATTAGATTCATTGTTTCACTATAATTTTGTTTGACCATTTTTGCTCTGATTGAGCTGACCATCACATTTGAGTTTAGGCCTATATAGAAATATTAATGAGACGGGTTTGACCCATTAAATAACAGGAAAGACATTTTTGGATCAAAGTATTGACAACAAAAGTATTTTTGGATCAAACTACAAACGGAAGACTTTTATTCCTTTCACGTAGTTTAAGAACATTTTTAACTCTTTTCCCTCTTTTATATAAATAATATTTGTGTAAAATCAACAGAGAAGAAATTGTCACTTGAAGACATTCACCTTCATCAACTTGGCTTCTCCAACCATCAATCAACTTGGATTATTTCAACATTCTGTTTTTTCTTCTGTTTTGTTTTTTCAATGTTTAATTTCTTTCTGTTTTTGGAAACATGTGTTGGAAAAGAACTTTTTTCTTGGATTTTGTGATGACCTAATTAACGGAACAAAGTTAAAAATGTTCTTAAATTATGTAAAATGAATAAAAATATCCTCAGTTAATAATTTGATCTAAAAATATCATTGCCAATAATTTAATCTAAAAATGCTCTTATTGTTCCTTAATAAGTCAAAACCGTCTTTTTTCAATTAAATATATTATTTTTCTTTTTTTAAACACGTTCTTTTCCTATTAATGATTTTTTTTCATTAATAAATGTTCATCCTACTTCAATTTATAAAAAATATAACTAATAAATAAAAATGTTTTCTATATTATTAGAATGTTTTTTATCGTTATTTAAATGAAAATTAATGACGGGATTACTATGAGGACATATAATAAAAGAAGTTGAGAACTCGCTCAGGGGCGAGAATAAACAAAAAAAAAAAAAAAAACTTACAAACTTGCTTGGTGTGGAGCAATTTTTGGAGGAAAAAATAGAGAGCAAATCGCTCATAAGTAGCGAGAATAAAAAAAGATAAAATAAAAGAGAAAATCACTCGTAAGTCAGTGAGATGATCAATTTTTTTATGTCGTTATCGATAGTTATAGCACAAACATATCTCGCTCCTTCTTAGCGAAGTGTCCCTTTTGATTAAACCAAAAATTGAATGGCCTTTTATATATTTTAAAGGAAAAAAATTATGTTTTTAACTTTGAAATCATTCCAATATAACCCATGAACGAGTTTTTATTCAATTTTAAAATAAAAAATTAAAAAAGAAAGATAATATATACTAGCAGGGAACTACATGTGATTACTACAAAAGATAAATTCAATTTCAGGTGATATTTGGATCTGAATTGTCTTACCTTGCTATCATAACATTATTTTTGTTTTTATCCATTAAAAAAATGATACATTTATATACTTATTACTAGTGAAGTAATATCTTTAATGTGTCATCACATAATTATCCCTTAATTAGTAAAATGTTTCGACTTTTTCATGTGAGAAATTAAACCCATCCTCATTGAAAAAGGAAATTAATACATTTTAGCTCAACTTTTAATTAATTAATATCAAGTTTGATAAAAATAAATAAAACACAATCGTAGACAATCTCTAATTATTAGAATTTTACAATATGCATATATAATGGGTTATATAAATTTGGAGTTTGGCCTTTTTTTTCCTTCTTGTCCTCTACTTTATTTTTATTTTTATATTTATAATTAAGTATTTTTTACTTTACTCACAGACTGGGTTGGTCCAATCCAGTCTTGATTAAGCCTCACTAGTCGACGGACTTATTTAGATTAGGTTAAAAATCTCGTTCTTAAATGAACTTTAATTTATTTTTTTTAGCTCAATCCTATCATATCGCGGATTAGGTTGAATTTGAGTGAAGCAATGAACCAAGTCCAAACTAGCAGCTCCAAAATCTACGAGGTTTAGAAATAGAAAGTCTTCTTATATAACTGTACAGATGACCAAGAAAATCAGCAAAAATGGTTGCATGTATATATAATGAATTATATGTTATGTATGATATTGTATAAATAGATATTTAATGTATCAATATTGTATAATAGCATATAGTTATGTATTTATAATGTATAACTATGTATGATATTGTATAAATAGTTATTTAATGTATCAATATTGTATAATAGCATATAGTTATGTATTTATAATGTTATATTATATATATACACACATTAATATACCATGTTTACTACAATATTTATACATTGTAGTTTTTTTTTAGTCCAGACCAACTCAAAGATTTTTCACTTAAAATGAGTCACGTTAACGACAGATTTAGTTTTTAAATTAACCTTTAAAGAATTTTTTTCAATATTTTTCTAGATTTTTTCAAAAAAAATATATTTTTTTCTTGAGCTCCAAAATTTTTAGAGTCAGCAGAAATAAAAACAATTTGGAATTATTGAAAATTTTTAGGTTAAAAGTCAATTTAGAAAGAGTCAACATGACTTAGATATTTTTTGTCTGTTTCTTTTTCTAATGACGTAATTATTTCTGCTCTATTATTGTTCACCAAAATTGTATTCAAACAGACAAACAACTTTTAAGTAAAAAAAAAAAAAAAATCTATAATAATTTTTTATTTGCTAGAGCAAGATTTATTAAAACAATAAATTTTGATAAGTCGTCATAAAACTTGCCTTTAACAAAAAAGTTGTGGTAATCGTTACGATTAATTAGAAATCATAATTATCATCATAAATTTGTTGACATGTTTTTCTTTTAAAATTATTCTGAATTAACTCCAAATTAGAAATCATAATGATCATTATAATTACTTATTATACATTTAAATTGGGAACTTTAAAATGATAGATGTAAAACACAAGGTAGGGTTTAGCTTTCTACACGTTAAAATTATTTATTCACTTTTTTCAACCTTTTAAAATTTATTTATCCCTTCACCAACAATTATTTATTTATTAGAAAATTTAATATCTCCGGTTCGGTTGATGTTCATTTGATTCCTCAAAAATATCAAATAGTAACACTTCCTGGAAGCAAAAGGATAAATTATAAAATCAAATTAAAGATGATTGATTGAAGGATAAATGATAACATGTTATAATTATCATCTTCCTTTACATTATTAATGTTTGTTACGAATATGTTTTAAGTATTATTTTATAAATTTCGTAATATTAAATTCCCGCGTGAGACACAGGTAATTTTACTATTAAGTTAATTATAGTAAAACAAAAATTCATCTAAACTATCTCGTTTATCCATTATTCCAATTATATATCAATATATATTTTTCCACAAGCTGTGCAATGATTGTTGAAGTTGCTTTAATTTTTTAAGACTTTTCTCTTTGTGTTTTTCCCCAAGTTGTATAATGGTTGTTGAAGATGCTTCAATTAAAAAACAAATGTCCTTTTTGTTCAGTGGGAAATTTCAAAAAGGTTTTATACATGTTAGAAGTGGAACACAACACGAAATTAGTTAAAAACAAGAAAGCTGCCACTATAGAAATATTAATAATATGCCCCAACAAGGGGGAATTATATTACTACTAGTGAAACAAAGCAATTAGGAAAAAAAAAAGACCAACATGGCTTCATTCTTAATTCTACACTTGACTTAGAGAGTTGGCCAAATGAATGAGCAAGGTAAGTGGTGGGTTCAGATATATTGCTCGTAATCTGAACCGTCTGGGAAATGATCGTGCTGATCAGGACCACCCACCACAGCCCCGCTAGTATGTTCGGGTTTGGTGATTGTGAATTCATCACAATGAAACCAGACCTCTTTGCTGTATGGTTCGCGATTGAGGATCCCCTGTGATGAATCCTCTGTGGATACCTAGCTCCATGTATGACATTTTTAGTGGATTGTCTCCTAACAAATAGTCCACCTGCGTGTTCAAAACAAAAGTTACGAGGCTTAACTTTTATGCACTGAGGTTTTGCTATATACTTAAAATATTCACTTTCATTGTTGAGCAATGTGAGTACACACAAAATTCAGCATTAACAGATCTAGTTCTGGGAAGGACCACACCACAAAATAGGGAAGTGCACATTTCACTTTCATTGCTCTAATTTTTGAAAATGGGAACACTTTGATTTTCTCTTGCCCAGGCAAAGGGGCCACATATCACTTTCATTGCTCTAATTTCTCTTGTGGACATATTTGGCTTTAAGACTTTTCTCCGTAGATATTTTCCCACAAGTTGTGTAATGGTTGTTGAAGAAGCTTTCGACAATCACACAAGTGGATCCTTTGAACACGCTTTTTATGTCTACTGCTTCTGAGTGTATATCTCTTATCCCAATATACATCCCCCTCTTTTCCAGATAAAAAATCAACACTTCTGAAGATGGCTGATGCCTTTGTGTCATTTGCAGTTCGAAAATTGGGTGATTTCCTCATACAACAAGTTTCACTGAGAACAAGTCTCAGAGATGAAGTTACATGGCTGAGAAATGAGCTACTCTTCATACAGTCTTTCCTCAGAGATGCAGAACTAAAGCAATGCGGAGATCAAAGAGTTCAACAATGGGTGTTTGAGATCAACTCTATTGCTAATGATGCTGTTGCTATACTCGAGACTTATAGCTTCGAGGCTGGTAAAGGTGCTAGTCATCTCAAGGCTTGTGCTTGCATATGTAGCAAGGAGAAGAAATTCTACAATGTTGCCGAGGAGATCCAATCACTCAAGCAACGAATCATGGATATCTCTCGCATACGAGAGACTTATGGTATTACAAATATCAGTAGTACTAATGCTGGAGAAGGGCCAAGTAATCAGGTTACAACATTGAGGAGAACTACCTCATATATAGATGATGACCACATTTTTGTTGGACTTCACGATGTTGTACAAAAATTGCTAGCTGAACTTCTCAAAGCAGAGCCTCGTCGAAGTGTCCTCTCCATTTATGGAATGGGTGGATTAGGCAAGACCACTCTTGCGAGAAACCTCTACACCAGTCCTGATATACTCAATAGCTTCCCTACACGCGCTTGGATATGTGTCTCTCAAGAGTACAACACAATGGATCTTCTTGGGAATATCATAAAATCCATCCAAGGTTGCACTAAGGAAACTCTAGATTTGTTGGAAAGGATGACAGAAAGAGATCTAGAAATTTACCTTCGTGATCTATTGAAAGATCGCAAATACATTGTGGTGGTTGATGATGTATGGCAGAGAGAAGCATGGGAGAGTTTGAAAAGAGCATTTCTGGATGGCAAGAATGGCAGCAGAGTCATTATTACCACGCGCAAAGAGGATGTCGCTGAAAGAGCAGACGACAGAGGTTTTGTTCATAAACTTCGTTTCCTAAGTCAAGAAGAAAGTTGGGATCTCTTTCGTAGGAAACTACTTGATGTTCGATCAATGGTTCCAGAAATGGAAAGTCTAGCTAAGGATATGGTGGAAAAGTGTAGAGGCTTACCTCTTGCAATTGTTGTATTGAGCGGACTACTTTCGCATAAAAAGGGGCTAACCGAATGGCAAAAGGTGAAAGATCACCTTTGGAAGAACATTAAAGAAGATAAATCTATTGAAATCTCTAACATACTATCCTTAAGCTACAATGATTTGCCAACTGCGCTCAAGCAGTGTTTTCTCTACTTTGGTATTTTTCCAGAAGATCAAGTGATCAAGGCTGATAACATAATATGGTTGTGGATGGCAGAGGGTTTCATACCCAGAGGAGTAGAAAGAATGGAGGATGTCGCTGAAGGCTTCTTGAATGAGCTGATAAGACGAAGCTTGGTTCAAGTGGCTAAAACATATTGGGAAAGAGTTACTGAATGTAGGGTTCATGATTTACTCCATGATCTTGCGATACAAAAGGCATTGGAGGTAAACTTCTTTGACATTTATGATCCAAGAAGCCACTCCATATCCTCTTTATGTATCAAACATGTCATTCATAGTCAAGGAAAAAGGTACCTCTCACTTGATCTTTCTAACTTAAAGTTGAGATCAATTATGTTCTTCGATCCAAATTTTCGTAAGATGAGTCATTCAAACTTCAGGAGTGTGTTCCAACATCTATATGTGTTGTACTTGGATACGCATGTTGGGAATGTGTCTATAGTACCTGATGCCATAGGAAGTTTGTACGACCTCAAGTTCTTAAGATTGAGAGGTATCCGTGAGCTTCCTTCTTCCATTGGCAACCTCAAGAATCTACAGATACTTGTTGTCGATGCTGGCGGATTCACTTGCCACCTACCCTGCGAGACAGCTGACCTGATAAATTTAAGACATTTAGTTGCTCAGTACTATTCAAAACCTCTGGTACATATAAGCAAACTCACTAGTCTTCAAGTTCTTGAAGGTGTTGGTTGTGATCAATGGAAAGATGTTGACCCCGTTGATTTAGTCAATCTTCGAGGATTAAGCATGCATGATGTTACCAAAACTTACTCCCTAAACAACATTAGAAGCTTGAAAAACCTTAGCACTCTCAGTTTGTTTTGTGACGGTTATAATACATTCCCATCCCTTGAATTTGTTAATTATTGTGAAAAGCTCCAGAAATTGAGGTTAGAAGGGGTGATAGAGAAACTGCCTGATCTGTTTCCAAATTCCATCACAATGATGCTTCTTATAGACTCAAAACTCATGGAAGATCCGATGCCTATTTTGGGAATGTTGCCAAACCTAAGGAATATCGATTTGGTTAATGCTTATGAAGGAAAAGAAATAATGTGCAGTGATACAGCTTCAGTCAACTAGAGTTCCTTATTCTTGGTGATCTTTCAAAGCTAGAAAGATGGCATTTAGGCACAAGTGCAATGCCTCTGATTAAAGGTCTTGGTATCCATAACTGTCCAAATTTAAAGGAAATTCCTGAGAGAATGAAAGACGTGGAGCTGTTGAAGAGGAATTATATGTAGTGAAGCATTTCTGCCAAGCACTTGAAGACATTGGTTATTAATTTCAGGGCTGTCAATGAGTGGGGTTTTAGTGTTTGATTTCTTATTGTTTTAAGCTTTTTGAGTGAGTATAATTGGTTTGAAGATAATTGTTTTTGGCAAAAATGATTTTGTGATGTTTTAATTAATTGGTCTACTCTATCTTCTCTTGCTTATATCCACATTTAAGACAATGCTTTATATGTTCAAATGAAATTAACAATACTACTATATGGTACTCTCTCTTGTTCACAATTTACTATTTTTTTGTTCCTCTTTTACGGGGAAAAGGGTCCAAATTACCATTAAATTACGTGAAAGAAATAAAAATGTCATCCGTTTATAGTTTGGCTTAAAAATGTCCTTACTGTTAATACTTTGGTTCAAAAATGTCTTTGCAATCAATACTTTGGTTCGAAAATGCCGCTATAGTTACAAAATGGGTCAAAATGCCCTTTTTCGAATAAATATATATATTTTTTTCTTTTTAAACACGCCTTCTTTCTAATTAAAATATTATTAAAGAACACTATTCTTGTTTTCTTTCTTCTAAAAATCACTTTAATAAATAAAAATGTAGGAAATATTTTGTTTTCTTCTTAATCTCATTTTATCAATTAAAATAGAATAACTTCATGTACCTTTTCAACATATAATATATGTCATATATATATAACGATAAAAAATAATGATAGTAAAATAAGAAATTTTTTTATTTTTTATTTTTTTCTTAATTGAAGTAAGATAAACATTTGTTAATTTTTTTTTAAGAAAATATTAGAAAAAGAATGTGTTTAAAAGAAAATAAAAATATATTTATTTGGAAAATGAGCATTTTTGACCCATTAAATAACAATAAGAGCATTTTTGGACCAAAGTATTGACAACAAGGGCATTTTTGGATCAAACTACAAATGGAGGGTACTTTTGTTATTTTCGCATGATTCAAGGACATTTTATAAATAGTTATTTAATGTATCAATATTGTATAATAGCATATAATTTTGTATATATAATGTATAACTATGTATTAAAGATATATATATATATACACCAACATGGGTTGTGGTGCACTGGTGGGAGTGATTCACCCTTAACCAGAGGTCTCGGGTTCGAGCCCTGGGTATGGAAAAAATCCTCTTGGGAGCGCCACCCTCGAATGGGCCCTGCAGAGCGCGACCCGAATTTAGTCGGAGGTCCAATGTGGGCTCCGGACGCAGGATATATATATATATATATACCATGTTTAATACAATATTTATACATAGTTTTTTTTCTTGTCTAGACCAACTCAAAGCTGCTCTAAATAGTCCTAAAATTTTAGATATGAGCTCCTCTCGATGTTTTAAGTCATTTGAAATATTTTTCACTCAAAATGATTCACGTTTAAGGTAGATCAACTTTTTAAATTAAGCTTTGAAGAAATTTTTTCAATATTTATCTAGATTTTTCAACAAAAAAATATTTTGTTCGTAAATGAGCTGCAAAAATTTTAGAGTCAGCAGAAATAGAAACAATTTGGAATTATTGAAAATATGAGTTTAAAAGTCAATTTAGAAAGAGTCAGCATGACTTAGATATTTTCTGTCTGTTTCTTTTTCTAATGACGTAATTATTTCTGCTCTATTATTGTTTACCAAAATTGTATTCAAACAAACAAAGAGCTTTTAAGTCAAAAAAAAATCCCTAATAATTGATGGAGGTATATATTTTCATTTTGCATAATATTATTTTTTAACGGGGTCAAAAATTAAACACCAGCCTTACAAAAGTCCACTACATGTAAATTTCTGAAAATTAGTTGATCATAATAAGTTGAATAAATCCAATGTAGACACCGTATACGAATACGTATTTTACCAAAATTAAATAGAACAACACTACTGCATGGATGATGCAACTATACGGCAGATGCATGTCTTCAATATGTATGTATATCTAGTTGTTTGCGATAAATTTCAATGTGACAAAAAGTAAATTGTAATTAGAAATAAAATATGAAGAAACAAGAATATTTTATTGATAAGTAGTGCAGATACAATTTTGTTCCTCCCCTTGATTTTTTCTCTCATAACATTTATCCCTCCCTAATTGATTTTTTCTTTGTCTCATAACATTTATCCCTCCCTTGATTTTTCTCTCATAACATTGCCGTTAGTGGCATATTTCTCGACCTAGGATTTGATCTCTTTATGAATATTTCATGAATTTGTGGAATATTCGAGATTTGAGATGCCTCTTTAAGGAATATAATACCCTTTATATAGGCATAAGCTAGGGTTTAGGGTTAATTAGTAGCCTCCAAGAATTCTAAATGGAATCAAATACATCTCGTAGAATTTCAACACCTCTTACATAATCCCACAAATTTTCAATGTCTATGGTAGTGTTGAACAATTATTTATTTGTTCAAATTGGAAAAGCTTAAAAACTAGATCTCTCTCTCTTTCTCTCTTAATATAGGTCCATGAAATCATAATCCGCCCAATTCGATCGCTTTGGTTTGAACTGATTATTGACTCGCTTATTTATTACCTCATATTATTTCAACCGTTCAAAATTCAGGCTAATATCTAACCCAAATTGATCTATGAGAGATCTTGTAAGATATTTTCAGAAAGACATTTTTCTATTTGATATGTTATACATAATTAGACATTTGAATCTTTTTCGCCAACTCCTCAAAATGTGAACTTTTCTTTCTCCCATAATATACTGGACAACCTAAATATGTAAAAGGAAAGGATCCTTGCCTAATTCCAGTGAGCTTTCTTAATCTTATAGCAACAATCAGTGGAGTGTTGTCATGAAGATAGAAGAAGCTTTTATTCAGAGATCTTTTCGTAATCTCTCAACACCCCCATCATTTTCTTGGTCGATGCTTTTTCTCCTGAGTAAAACAAAATGGTATCGTCTGCATACGATAAATGGTTTACTTGTGGACTCCACTTAGGCATGCCGTACCCTTTAAACTCTCCATCAATGTGCAACCTGTTAAGACCCCTAGCCAATACCTCCGCTGCAATAATAAACAGAGTTGGGACTTTGAACCTACCTCAAACATAAGAGATTATTTTATTTTTAATTTTCTTGTTAACATATTCTAGATTTTTTATGAGTGAAAATTATAGTAACACGACTATTAGATACATTGTCTCTCAATAATCTTGTTTGACCCTTTTTGCTCTGATTGAGCTGACCATCACATTTGACTTTAGCTAGGCAATGGGTTTCAATCTAACATTTTATAGAAATACCACTAAAGACTTTAGCAATTAATCTGAATGTCATGACACTAAATCGATTGTCAATTGTCGATTGTCGCTAAATGTTTTTGCGTTTATATTAGGAAAATTTATCCCCACTAAATTAAATATCTCAATTGAACATTTATCTTCAATTTTGAATAATATGCATATTATTTTGCGCAAATATGAAAAGAAATTCATATTATTTTGTGTTAGTGTGGCATTTTATTAGTATAAATTTAACATATGCATCTTCGCATTGCTGCATTAAAACGTTGGAGGCATGTGTCCCTAATTACTCCATTTGGATTCAATGCTCAATGGACGTGGTTGCCATGACCATTAGTTCTTCATTCAATCTCATATTATTTTACTCAATTCTTGTCTAGAGTTTGTCGAATTACAATTTGTGTTTCAGTTAATTTTCAATTTTCAATTTTCAATTGTGATTTGTAATATATAATTTCACCAACATTTCATACAATGAAAAAGGTCCAAAAATTCTCTTAATATGGAATAGAGGGAGTAGTAATTTCGGTTTGGTGGACCGGTCTAATTTAATTCGTTATTTGATTTTGGAGCCTGGTTAGAATGAGGCTACAATACTTAATTATTTCAGATTCACTCAGAATTTTTGCAACAATCGTAGGAGGTATGATGTACATATACTTATTTCAAGGGAGTGTAACACTTCTCAGTTTGAGCCATTATATCAAAGTTGTACAATTAGAACCTCGTTATGATCGTATTTTGTTTATCATTGATCAAGATGTTCTTTTTTTGCTTTTATTGAGGATTCTTTTTATTGTTCTTTGACACTTATAGTAGAGATAAGAGGTATTTGACCCTCATAAGATATTGTGATTTTAGATAGTATATCCAAATATAACTTATAATCAAATCAAAACAAGAAATTTAAAAAAAATATAATAACAATGAAAACAACGTCCTGACTAAACAACGCATTGAATGTTATATAAATTATTGACGAATAGATAGGTGTAGTACATGACTTCTATAATTTGTGATATTCCCAATATGCACATACCTGTCATTGTTTTTGCCTTAAATTCCCATGTGCAACTAGTTGTTGTACTTTGACTAGCACATCTAATATCAATGTATTATTCAATATATATACTATAGAGTTAATTGGACTTACCATAAAAAAATCAAAATGATATCAACTATTTCAAAGAAGATTATCAAACCTTTTTCTCCCACCCCATATACTAAAAGATGGCACAATCTTTCCCTTCTTGATCAATTTTTTGGTAACATTTATGTACCCTTTGTTTTTTTCTACCCAAAACATCAAGTAGCTACAATCCCAAAACACAAATTATCTAAATTTTTAACAAATTCTTTGTCAAAAACTCTTACATTTTACTATCCATGGGCAGGAAGTCTAAAAAACAATGCTACTATTGAGTGTGATGATCATGGTGCTGAGTTCTTCGAACTCGAAATCAACTCTTCCATGGATAAAGTTATTCATCACCCTGATTTGACATTCCTTCAAGGTTTATCTTGTAGGGATTCGTCGTCATCAACATTTGGTCCCTTAACTCTTGCACAATTAAGCCATTTCGAGTGTGGAGGAATCGCTCTTAGTTTTTGCATGTTGCACAAGGTGCATGCATAGTGTTAGAGTTTGTCATGTATTTTTTTATATTAGTTTTCGAATATGCAGGTCATTTGATCAAATCATATTAAACATTATGTTTTTATTTTAGTATAGCTTTTACTTTTGCTTCTGATTTATCATCCTTCAAGATTTACAATTATTACTTTTCACATGATCGTATTGTTATTTCTATTCTAATAGGTGGGAGACGCGTGCAGCGCTTACTACTTCTTGAGGGATTGGGCTAGGTTAACTCGAGATCCAAAATCAACATTATCTCCTCCATACTTTGCTAAGGATTCACTAATGCCATCACCATTTGATGGTCCTCTAGTTTCCCCTGTTGTCGAGCCGAAAATGGAAGGATGTATCCATCAGAGGTTCATTTTCTCTGAATCCAAGATAAACGCGCTTAAAGCCTTGGTTGCTGCAGAATCCTGTGTACAAAATCCAACGAGGAATGAGGTTGTGAGCGCCCTCATCTACAAATGTGCCGCTTCTTCTTCTACTTCCAATTTAGGGCGATCTCAGTTAGTCCTAACCTCAAACTTGCGAAGTCAAGCAAGTACACAACCACCACTACCACCAACCACCATAGGAAATATGGTCACTATATTTTCCACACCAATATATGAAAACCATGAACGAGACCTCAGACTGTCAAAATTAGTAACCGATATAAGAAAGTCCAAACACGACTTGTCCACCAGAAACAATCTACAAGAAAATGAATTGGTCATAGAGATGTTGGATGCATATAAAACAGGGCAATTGCCATTACAACAAAGGAATTGCCATGTTTATATAGCTACTAGTACATTAGCATTCGAATTCGAAAAATTAGATTTTGGATTTGGAAAACCTACTAGAGCAAGACAAGGAATTGGTCCAATTAGCAACTTTTTTATCTTAACGAATACACCTGATGGTGATCATGACAGAGGAGTTGAAGCCTTTGTCAACTTGAATGAACAGGACATGTCTGTTTTCAAGAACGACAACGACCTCCTCCAATTTGCTATTCCAGTTTAACGGCAGCAAATGGACGATTCAAAATGAGTTGCACTAATAAATGAATGTGTTAATGTACTTTGTTGAAATAAGTTAGGTCAAAAGTGTTCTATTTCCAAAGTTTGTTGCAACTTTTTGGGGTGCAATTTTCGTTTTCTATTTATCTATTTGTGTATTTTATAATATCTAATGTTGTTTTTGATTTGTTATTTATGGAAAGTCAAAGCTTGTAGCAAAAAATCATCATGCATGATAGTATTGTTGTGTATATTGGAAAGTGAAAGAGTAAAAAAAAATTCGGACTTCTTCTCATTATTCTTTGACACCTATAATAAAGAGCAGATGTATTTGACCTTTATAAGAATTTGCCAATTTTAAATAGTCAATTATCAAATCAAAACAGAAGATTGAAAAAATGTCATAAGAGACGAAAACAACGTCCTAATTAAATTAGAGTTTCTTCAACTTAAACTAAAATTGTAAATCAAAGAAGGCATTGAATGTTGTGTGAATTATTGATAACAACAAAGGTAGTACATGAATTCTATTTGTGGCTGTTTTCAATATACAATATAATTTGTCGCTGTTTGGTATATTTAACATATTTTTTAAATTTAAAACCATTACAACAAATAAAGGATTTAGCAGCAATAATATAACTATCTCTAAATTATGTTTAGCCGTAATAATAAATATGAGTATTTATAATCAATATCTTATTTAAATGTCGCTAAAGACTTTAGTGACTTTGGATGCAATGACACTAACTCGATTGTTGCTGAATATTTTTGCGGCAATATTAGAAAAAAAATATTGCTATTAAATATCTCTTTTGTGGAGTGAACCACATGATTCAAAAGTACTCTTCTTTACTCTATTAAATTTTATGTTAAATCAAAATAAGTCAAATTAATTGAAACAGAGGTAATATAAGGTTATGAACTTTTCAACCTACTTTTTACTAGGAATTTTCCATTCAATTCTTTTAATTTTCTGAATTTATTCATCACAGACATGTTCTTAAGAAAGCTCTTTTTCGCATATACTATTGCATTTCATAATACCGACGCATATACTATTGCATTTCATAATACCGACGCATATACTATTGCATTTCATAATACCGAGAAAATGGTCTGATATACCACTCAATTTTGTTATTTAGATTTGATATATAACTCGATCCTTGTTATAAAAATGACTCATATATATCTATATATATTGATATACAAATGACTCACATATATCTTTTTCTCTAATAAAGTGAAAAATCAATTTTAAAAAAGCATGTATGATAAGAATCAAATATACTCACTCCTACATGAATATATTTTTTGTAGTAAAACAAATTTAAAAATTTATTTATTTATTTTTTACTTTCGTTAAAAGGGTATATGTGAGCCGTTTGTGTAACTGTATGGATATATATGAGTCACTTTCAAATCGATGAAAAGAGATCTATCAACTCTAACGGTTCGTTTGGTTAGAAACAAGTTATTCCGAAATTAATTATCTGAGTTAAGTTATTCCACCATATATATAAGATAAATAATTTTCAGAATTGTCTAATACCTCCAACCAAACACAAAGTAAAATAGTTCTACATCTTATCCCTGATTTTATTATAGCTTATACCTCACACCATAAAATAAAACATTCCACATTAATACCTCCAACTTAAACTACTATCGTCAAAAATTGCAACTTGCATTCCTCTGTTGGGAGGAGCGTGATGTTATTTTTTTCAGTCTTCTTCTAATTGTTCGTAGACATTTATCATAGAGATCAAAGTATTTAATTTGACCTTCGTAAGAGTTTGTTGCATTAGATTTAACAAATCAAAACAAAAAAATTTAAAAAGGCATTATAGGAGACGAAAATAACGTCTTAACTAAATAAGAGTTTCTTCAATGAACCTAAAATTGCAAATTAAAGAAGGCATTGAATGTTGCGTGAATTATTGACAACAAGAAGGGTATATAGTACATGAATTTTATAATTTGTGACTATCCCCAATATACATACCTGTCATTTTTTGCTTTAAATTCCCATGTGCAACTGAATACGTGTCATTTGATTAGCACCTCTAACATCAGTGTCATTGTTCAAAATAAAATTAATAATAACAATAAAAAAAGATATATATATAGAGAGAGAGAGAGATAGAGAAGTGTTGAAAACACCCTTAAACTTGACGCAATTTATTACTTTCATCCTCGAACTATTCACAACCTTAAAAACACTTCTCTACTTGATTAACTAAATTTAGATACACCACTGATTAGCCACAAGACATAGCAAGTGGTCTCAAACTCTTGTATGTGTCACGCCCCGAGCCTACACCCTGGACGTGGCCGGCACTCGGAGACCATTGCTGGCCCCAAGCGAACCCTTGGCCTGGCTTTCTTAACTCAGCGAAAACTTAACTCAACAGCACAACTCAATGCAATGAAAGGTTATAAAACAACCTGCTGATAAAACTCTGGCCATAAAGGCAACTCGAGTCTCAAAATAGAATAATTTATATATACATAGATGAGAGACTCAATACTAACTGACTGACTGTCTATAAAGCCTCTAAAATACTGAGATGGACGTTGGGACAGACCCTGCAACATCCTAATAAAACAAAATTTAAGAGAACAAAACAACTGAGTCCTCCAGAAAGTAAGGAGGCTCACCACTGACTCTGGAGTGTTCAACTGGATCAACGGCGTGCTGGATGTTGATCCTGGGTACCTGCGTCTGCATCATAACAAGATGCAAGCCAACTGGCATCAGTACATGGAATGTACGAGTATGCGAGCTGGAAAGCTAAGCAACATAGGCTAGAAGGAAAATCTGGAAGAAACTAAATAACTTACCTGGCTCAACTCAACTCAACCTGACCGACTCATTTCAATATAACGCAATTTAAAACAAGTGCAATATAAAGAAAAGCTGTTTAAAACATGTTATAACTCTGTATGTATACAAGGATACAATAAGTCTGAGATGTATGTAGAAATACAAATGAACTGATGTATATAAAAATACAATAATTGTTGTGGGAGTTTCTCTAACCGACAACCATCACATAAGAGCTATAGTGATGATACAACGATCGACCTCACGCTGCCAGAGCATCCTATTCCCGGCCAAAGGTATAGGACCTGAACTGCCTAATGGATCCACTAGTCTAATCTAAAAAGGATTCATCTAAAAAGTATGAACCTCTTCTACCCATGATGGCTACATGGTTTTATGGGGGCTGTGGGTTCTTTGAAGGCTCCCCCAATTCGGTGCTCGATACTACTCCCAAAAATGTACTGGCTCTTAAACTTTTAAAACACATTTCTTCCTGCTGGTTTGAGATAATTACTCAAAAACTTAGCTCAAAGGTTATCTTGGAAATCTCAGTTTCCTCTCTTTCTTTATGAAAACTAGCCCTAAGGCTCTTTGGAAATCTCAGTTTCCGATCTCGTTTAAAATGTGAAAACATTTCCTTTAAAACTTCTTTGGGAATACATAGTTCCCTAATAACGTTTGAGAAATGAACTCAACTTTATACTCTTGACTTAACTCGAAACTCTATACTCTTTACTTGACTTGAAACTCGAGCCTTAAAATGAAGTTAAAACGTTCAATAAAGACTCTTGAACAACTTTAAAAACTTGTTTGACTTGCTTCTTAACTTCTAGACTTGACTTCTAACTTCACTTTGACTTGATCCTAACTCGCCTTGAATTGGATTATGGATTCAAGGTATATGATCACACGTTTATGGATGAGTTCTTGACGTTTAGACATACCTTGGAGTGTTGGAAACAACTATGAAATATAGGTACAATACCAAGGAACATGTATGAAAGAGTGGGGAAAGAATGGGAAAGATTGGCGTCCTTGGCACTCTGAGAGGCGTGGAGCACCAGCCCTCAAGCTTCAGAGAGGCCTGCTGGGCGCTCTGCTAGGCGCGCCGCCCCAAGGGCTGGACTTCAGAGTCCTCTTTGGGGCGCGCTGGCAGGCGCGACGCCCCAGCCCTTTTCCCCGAAAATCCAACTTTTCCCCCTTGATTTTCCAACTCTAAACCTTCCTAACTTCAAAGTTTCCAGCCCCAAACACTTAGAATAATAAAACCCCTCAACATACAAGAGATTCAACTCAAAAACACAACCAAATCATGTACCAAACCAACAAGAACTTCAACAACACAACCCCAAGATTTCAACAAACACAACCAAATCATTTCTCAGAAATTAAAACGAGTTTGGCGTGTGGGGGAAAGAACCAACCCAACACTATGATCTCACATACCTAGTAGGGATCACCCCCGACGATATCCACGACGATCTTTGACGAAACCTTGCTTGATCTTCTCTTCCTCCTCTTCTTCTCCTCTTCACTCACAAACCCTCACTCTCACTCTTTTAAAATGGGACAAACTGATCTAATAATCAGTCTAACACATCAATATAACCAAAAGAATTGGTTAGGGAAAAGACCAAAATGCCCTTAAAATTTCCGGACGGATTTCCCTGCCAACTGCCCAACTTCCAAAGGGCATAACTCACTCATACAAACTTGGAATCGAGCAAACTCAGTGGCGTTGGAAAGATCATTCCACGAGCTTCGCAAACATAACTGGAAATACACCTAAATCATCCTGAGCTAGAAGTTATGACTGCTCAAAGTTGGCCAAAAACTCACTTTTTCCCATACTTGGCCAAATTTTCCAGATTTTTAATTCTTTCCAAAAATGACTATTTCCGATTTCCAGCTTCTTCATAGTTATTTCAAATTGTCGGATGTTACAGTATGACATGTAACTCTTAATAAAAACTCGAGAGAAGTTTTGAAAACACCCCTAAACTTGACGAGAATTTAGGGTGTATTTCACTCATATTGTAAGATAGGGGGTGTATTTAAGTTCAGTTAATCAAGCAAATAGATATTTTAAAGTTGTTAATAATTTGAGGATAAAACTAATAATTCATACCAAATTTAGGAATGTTTTCAATACTTCTCACGTATATAAATAGTAATACCTATATTTGGTAAAAGGCTAAAAGAAGAAAGGGACACTTATCATTAAAAAAAATGTTACTCCCTTTGTCCCAATATATGTGACTTACTTTCCTTTTTAGTCGGTCCCAAAAAGAATTACACATTTCCATATAAAGTAACAATTTAACTATAAAATCTCAATTTTACCCTTAATGAAATGATTTACGCCACACAATTTTCTATTATTTATTTTGGATCACAAGTTTTAAAAGTCTTCCTTTTTTTCTTAAATTCCGTGCCGAGTCAAACTACCTCACATAAAATGGGACGGAGAGAGTATCAATTATTTCCAAGAAGATTATCAAACCTCTTTCTCCCACCCCATATACTCAAAGATGGCACAATCTTTCCCTTATTGATCAATTTTTTAGTAATATTTATGTACCCTTTGTTTTCTTCTACCCAAAACATCAAGTGGCTACAAACCCAAAACACCAATTATCTAAATTTCTAACAATTCTTTGTCAAAAACTCTTACATCTTACTATCCATGGGCAGGAAGTCTAAAAAACAATGCTACTATTGAGTGTGATGATCATGGTGCTGAGTTCTTCGAAGTCGAAATCAATTCTTCCATGAACAAAGTTGTTCATAACCCTGATTTGACATTCCCTCAAGGTTTATGTTGGAGGTATTCGTCGTCATCGACATCTGGTGCCTTAACTGTTGCACAATTAAGCCATTTCGAGTGTGGAGGAATCACTCTTAGTCTTTGCCTGTCACACAAGGTGATATTAGAGTTTGCCCTGTATTTTTTTATTTTATCTGTCGTTTTTTTTTTTTACTTCGAAAAGATTTTTTTGGTGAAAAGGAATTTTTTCCATTAGGAAAAAAAATTCACTTCTATAAATATTCCCTAATAGGGTTATGATTTTTATATTAGTTTTCGAATAGGCAGGTTACTTGATCAAATCATATTAAAATATTATATTTATTTTAGTATAGTTTTTTTTTTTTTTTTTTGCTTCTAATTCATTTAAAATTTGCAATTATTAACTTTCACCTGTTATTGTTATTTCTATCCTAATAGGTGGGAGATGCGTGCAACACTTACTACTTCTTGAGGGATTGGGCTAGGTTAACTCGAGATCCAAAAATAATATTATCTCCTCGATACTTTGCTAAGGATTCACTAATGCCATCACCATTTGATGGTCCTATGGTTTATCAGATTATCGAGCCGAGAAGGGAAGGATGTATTCATAAGAGGTTTGTTTTTTTCTGAATCCAAGATAAACGCGCTTAAAGCCTTGGTTGCCACAGAATCCTCTGTACAAAATCCAACAAGGACCGAGGTTGTGAGTGCCCTTCTCTTTAAATGAGCCACTTCATCTTCTACTACCAATTCAGGGCGATCTCAGTTAGTCCTACCCTCAAACTTGCGAAGTCAGGCTGTAACATCCGACAATTTAAAAATGAATATGAAGAAGCTTGAAATTTGGAAATAGTCATTTTTGGAAAAATTTAAAATCTGGAAAATTTGGCTAAGTGTGGAAATCAGTGAGTTTTTGGCCAACTTTGAGCAGTCATAACTCCTAGATCAGGATGATTTAGGAGTAGTTCCAGTTATGGTTTCGAAGCTTGTGGAACGATCTTTCCAACGCCACTGAGTTTGCTCGATTCCGAGTTCGTATGAGCGAGTTATGATCTTTGAAAGTTGGGCAGTTGGCAGGGATTCCGTTCCGGAAATTTAAGGGCATTTTGGTCTTTTCACAAATAATTTCTTTTGAGCTTATATTGTTGTATTAGACTGATATTTGGATCATTTTGTCCCATTTTGAAAGAGAAAGAGTTAGGGTTCAAGAGAAGAAGAAGAGAAGAAGGAGAAGAAGAAGAGAAGAAAGAGGAGATCAACAAGATTTGTCAAGATCATTGTGGATTTTCGTCGGGGGTGATCCCTATCAAGGTATGTGAGTCTTTAGTGTGGGTTTATCCTTTCCCCCCACATACCAAGCTCGTTTTTATGATTTGAGAAGAGATTGGATTTGTTGTTGAAGTTGTTGAAGTTGTTAGTTGTTGTTGATGTTGTTAGTTGTGTTGTTGAAGTTATTGTTGGTTGTGGGACAGGATTGGGCTGTGTATTTGAGTTGTGACCTATTGTATATTGAGGGATTTTATGATCCTTAGTGTTGGTTGGTTCATACCCCCACACACCAACTCGTTTTTAATTCCAAGAGAAGATTTATTGGTTGTTGAAGTTGTAGTGGTGTTGTGTTGAAGTTCTTGCTGATTTAGTACAGATTTCTGGCTGTGATTTTTGAGTTGAATCTATTGTATAATAAGGGTCTTTATGATTCTAAGTGTTGCTGCTGAAACCTTGAGGTTGAGAGGGTTTAGAATTGGAAAGAAACAAGGGGAAAAAGTCGGATTTTTGGGGAAAAAGGGGCTGGGCTGTTGCACCTCTCCTAGTGCCAAGGACACCAATCCTTCCCTTTCATTCACCATTTCTTTTTTTATACATGTTCCTAGGTATTATACCTATGTTTCCTAGTTGTTTCCAACACTCCAAGGTACTTCCAAAAGTCAAGTAAAACTACAAGTCAAGTGAAGTTAGTTTCCAAGTCAAGTGAAGTTAGTTTCCAATTAAAGTGAAGTTAGTTTCCAAGTCAAGTGAAGTCAAGCTTAGAAGTAAGTAAGTCAAAGCAAGTCTTTAAGGTTTTCCAAGAGTCTTCATTGAGCGTTTTAACTTCATTCTAAGGCTCAAGTTCCAAGTTAAGTATTGAGTTTCAAGTCAAGTCAAAAGTTAAGAGTTTCATGTTAAGTTAAGAGTTTCACATCAAGCCAAGAGTTCAAGTAAAGTAAAGAGTTTAAAGTTGAGTTCTTTTCTCAAAGTTATTAGGGAACTATGTATTCCCAAAGAAGTTTTAAAGAAATGTTTTTACATTTAAACAAGGTTGGAAACTGAGATTTCCAAAAAGCCTTCGGGCTAGTTTTTGAGTAATTATCTCATATCAGCAGGAAGAAATATGTTTTAAAAACATAAGAGCCAGTACATTTTTGGGAGTAGTATCGAGCACCGAATTGGGGGAGCGTTCAAAGAACCCACAGCCCCCATAGAACCATGTTAGCCACCATGGGTAGAAAAGGATCATACTTTTTAGATGAATCCTTTTCAGATTAGACTAGTGGATCCATTAGGCAGTTCAGGTCTTATACCTTTGGCCGGGTATAAGATGCTCTGGCAGCGTGAGGTCGATCGCTGTATCATCACTATAGCTCTTATGTGATGGTTGTCGGTTAGAGAAACTCCCACAGCAGTTATTGTATTTTTCATACACAGAGATTATTGTATTTTTTATATACATCAGTTCATTGTATTTTTATACACATTTCAGGCTTATTGTATCCTTGTATACACACAGAGTTCATAGCATGTTTTAAGCAATCTTTCTTTATATCGCACTTGTTTTAAATTGCCTTATATTGAAAGAAGTCAGTCAGGTTGAGTTAAGTTGAGCCAGGTAAGCTATTCAGTTTCTTCCAGTTTTCCTTCTAGCCTTTGTTGCTTAGTTTTCCAGCTTGCATACTCGTACATTCCATGTACTGATGCCAGTTGGCCTGCATCGTTTGATGATGCAGATTCAGGTACCCCGGATCAGCATCCTGCACGTCGTTGATCCAGCTGAGCACTCCAGAGTCAGTGGTGAGCCTCCTTGCATTCCGGAGGACTCAATTATTTTGTGTTCTTAGTTTTTGTTTTATTAGGATGTTGCGGGGTCTGTCCCAACATCCATCTCAGTATTTTAGAGGCTTCATAGACAGACAGTCAGTCAGTTAGTTTTGAGTCTCTCATCTATATATATATGTAAATATTCTATTTTGATATTCGAGTTGCCTTTATGGCCATATTTTATAAGTTAAGTTGTTTTGTAATATTGCATTGCATTGAGTTATTCTGTTGAGGTTTCCGCTGAGTTAAGAAAGCCAGGCCAAGGGTTCGCTTGGGGCTAGAAATGGTCTCCGGGTGCCGGTCCCGCCCAGGGTGTAGGCTCGGGGCGTGACACAGGCAACTTCACAACCACCACTCCCACCAACCACCATAAGAAGTATCCTCACTATCTTTTCCACACCAATATACGAAAACTATGAACGAGACCTTAGACTGTCAAAATTAGGAACCGATATAAGAAAGTCCAAACACGACCTCTCCACCAGAAATAATCTACATGAAAATGAATTGGTCATAGAGATGTTGGATGCATATAGAACAAGGAAATTGGCATTCCAACAAAGGAATTGTGATGTTTATCTTATTACTAGTACATTAGCATTCGAATTCGAAAAAATAGATTTTGGATTTGGGAAACCTGCTAGAGCAAGTCAAGGAAGTGGTCCATCTAGCAATACTTTTATCTTAATGAATACACCTGGTGATCATGATAGAGGAGTTGAAGTTTTTGTAAGCTTGAATGAACAAGACGTCTATTTTCAAGAATCATAAGGACCTCCTCCAATTTGCTACTCCAGTTTAATGCTCTGGATACGGATCAAAATGAGCTAAGTTAATAAATAAACACGTTGGTTTACTTTGTTGAAATAAGTTGGGTCAAAGTATTCTATTTCTATGGTCTATTGCACACCTTTTTGAGGTGCAATTCTACATGTACGATTCGACTTGTATTGTGGATACTAATAGTAATTCAATCATTATGACAAGGAAAACTTTGATTTAGAGGGAGAAGAAGAAGCAAAAACTAAAACAGAAAAATCATTCGATTTGTTGATTTAAAAATAAAATAAAATAAAAAAATAAGAAAGGTTATGCTTTGAGTGACAAATGAAAATTTATGAAAAGTAACAATCCCTACCATGAAATGGTGCACCTACACGCCTACACGCCTTCATTAACAACGTTGTTTTTTGACAGAAAACAAAAGAAATTATAAACTTATGTACAATCAGAAATTCATATAAATACAAAATAAAGGAAAAATAATAATGCAACACCATTCTTACAACCTTAATCATCAAACATATAAGGCTAGATTATTGTAAATATTATATTGTAAAACATATATATATTATTGTAATACATATAAAGATTTTTAGCAAAACTTATTGGGTTCACTAAAAACCGTTGGTCAAAGGCTAGATTCGTCTATAAGCCAATAAATACATAATATGTGTTGGCATATAAATCTTTAATTCTTAATCAGATTTAATTAACATTCATTAATCTTACCTTGTCAAACCAATAAACTATAACAAGCGGATTATAACTTATAAGCATCCACTTCCGTTAATAGAAAAGGATATATATAAATCATTTGTGTAAAAATAGAGATATATATGGACCACTTTCATAACGAGGAATATGTCCAATCTAAATAACGAAATTGAAGGGTATATCAAACTTTTTTCCCTATATAATAAAATCTTTGAAATACTCTTACAATTGTTTATTTGTATTTGCACGAGGAGCATGAGATAAGATACAATAATATACAAATAGGGAATCCAAAGAATAAGTTTTAAAAAAAAGTACTTGAAAATAAGATGTGTATTTTCTTATAAATTAAATTATGGGACTTGAAAAATTAAAAATATAGCAGGCAGTTGTTCGACGAAATGCTTAAATCAATTTTGTTATAAAAGACAAAAAATAATAATATATAATGTATGTAAACGCCACTGCTTTGTTTACTCAAGCGTTGCATTGTTTACTTATGTGATACAAATAAAAAATAAAATAAAATTATATATAAATATATACGCACTAATTATGTTTATATAATTGGGAGTTAAATATTAAGATAACTCCTTATTGTATTAGGTATGATAGGTGTTCGATGAATTATTTGAACCATTTTTTTCGGAACATAATATTGTTGAAAATAATTTAGGACGTAAATATTGTGTACCTAAGTTTATTTTAGCAGTAGAGGTTGATATGGAGATTTGACATCGCTATTTGATGATCCGAGAAGGATTGATGATGGAGTTGTGTTGATCGAATTTCCGATAGACGTTAAAATTTAACTTGATGGTGTTATCGTTTATCATTTGAGTTGTATTTGAGATGGAGGTTTGAGGGTGGTCAATTTGAGCTTAAATTTAAAAAAATAATATTAACAAAATATTCTATAAATAATTTCGTTTAGGTCTAAAAATGAAAAATGAAAGATATCATTCATCCTACCATACAACTTGGTGGCATTAATGTTACTAAAGAAGTGAAATAATCATGATTCCGCAATCTTAGAGATGGCAAACGGGCAAGTTAGGCTGGATATAAACAAGTAAAAATTATATAAAGCACATAGTATAAAAACAAATTACTTCCTGTCCCTATTCTTTCATAAATTACGAAATTCTCTTCTTTTTTTGTGTTGCGGATACTTTAATATGCAGTCGGATACTTTAATTAAGAAGCTGTAATTATCAGGTCAGTGCGTTAAAAAAGGGATTTTAACAGTTTTATGCGTTAAGTAAGGGATTTAAAAATTAACTGCCACAATTCACACATTAGTTATTTTGCCTAACAATAATCATCTATGTTACTATTTTATGATTCATGTCTAATAATTTTCAAATTTGATACTTTAGGAAGTACTTTTAGGTTACTATTTTATGATGCAATAAATGAATAATGTTATGTTTTGCTATCTGGCAACATTATGTGATTGTCAATTTATTATAAAAATTAGATTGGTATACTATGTGTTTTTTATAATTTTTACATAGATTAATAGTGTCAAATAGTTGTGATGTGTGCCAAAGTTAATAGAGACAACATTTAAAAAAGGTATCATTTGAATCAATTATATATCATACACATAATATATTCTTCTAAATTTTGTATCTACTAATAATAGAGTATCAGAAGTTGTATTTTTTACCAATATTATATATCATATACATAAAATTTTGATATTTATGGACGGAATTTGAGTTTTCATGCACAAAATAGTTTTCTGGAAATTAAGTATAACCTTATAAAAAGTTAGAGTGATTTTAGTATAAAATTTGTGTATATGATACTTGATATCTTTGAAACTTTGTCATGAAATGATAAAATCGTATCAATTTGAAATGTTTTAGGCACCTATGTATCATATACCTAATATTTATGTAAGTAAAAAATATTTAGTATCATCTTATAAAATATAAATTGCACAGTGTTGTGTGAACAATAAAATTTTGTCATTTTAAGATACATAATTTTGTATCATATACTTAATATGGGAGACGAAATTTTATATCGGATTCACTGTAGTAAAATCTGCATTGACATGTATAATACTTATAATATAGAAAAATTAATAAGGTATTAAAATGTAGTGAAAACTAATTTAGAAGCGACATAAAAAGTGTGGAAATAAAAACTCTTCAAAAATAGAATAATTAATTACTTAGAAATATAATGTAGATCTGGAGAGGAATACTACAAAACACTTAATGTATCTTCAAAACAATAAAACTTCACATCTTTACGGTAAGTCAGTCAATAAACAACTACTCTACATTAATCAATTCATCATCTGCCAATAGAATGGAAGCAACATTTAGCCTTATAGGATCATCGTTCTCACTAACGTATCCGGCATTGACCTTGTCGGTATCATATTTCAATAACAGTGTTGCATATCTTGAGCGAAGATATTCACTTCGAAAAGAAATCGTTGGGACCTTGATTTCGTGGCTCAGAAATTCAGCAAAAGCAGCTACATATGTTCCGCAGTCACTGCAAACAGAGAGAAGATACATTATAAATTGAATGAAATGTGTAAATATGATGAACACCAGATACATTATCAAACTTTAGGGGTTGTGAAATTGGAGTTTGAAATGGTTGATTCTTTTGCACGTCTGGTGTTGTCTTTGGCACATTATTCTTTGTTTCTGGGTAGAAACTCAACATTTCAATATATACCAAGACACTTTATTTTTCAACAATGAAACCTTAATACCAACAATTGATAAAATATCGGTGTTTCTGGGTAGAAACTCAACATTTCAGTATATACCAAGATACTTTATTTTTCAATAATGTGTTTCATCAACAAATGTAAAATTTATACTCAATATCAACATCAGATAAAACATCAGTGTTTCTGGTAAAAAACTCTAGATTTCAATATATACAATAAAACTATATTTTTCAACCATATCTTTCATCTACAAATTTAAAAGTTAAACTCAAACCCAAACAATCAGTGTTTCTAGGTTAAAACTACAGATTACAATATACACTATATACGTTTATTTTTCAACAATGTCTAAAATTAAAAGCAAAAGAAAGACATAACATGGGTAGTGTTGGTCGGGAAATGGGAGAGGCAACCTTTCTACCCCTTTTCTTTTTAGTTTTTGCATCATTTGCTTTAGATGATGACCCCGCTTCCGTTTTTGATTTTCTCTTGGTAGAAGTTCGATTCGCCATTAAATCCATTGCATGCAAGCTTTTAGACCTCTGTTCAGTCAAGTTGGGGTGTTCAGATTCAAAAATTTGTTCATTGTTAGGTGTTATTAATTGGGAAATTCCAATATTAAAAGACGGATGATCCATTGTGACAAATAATCCAAAATCGATTGAAACAAAAAATTGATTTTGAAAGAAAAATGAAGAAGAAGATAATACCTATTTTGAACTTAAGGACTGTTGAATCGTTTGAAAATTCAATTGCTTTGAAAGTGGTAACCGATTTGGTAGTGGGAAAGATTATAGGCAAGATTTTGGAGGTGAGGAAGATGGGTTTCGTTTCTTTCATAATTAAGTATCCGGAAAAGAGGAATTGGGGAAAAGTAGGGATTTTTGGATTTTTATGAAAGAGAAGGGATTAATTGATAATAGGTAAACATATGTAGTGTACTTTAGTAATTTGTCAAAAATGAATCAGGTGAAAATGAATAAAAATATTTGATCCGTCCATATATAATATGAATTAAAAAAATGGGTTAATCAACTAAAAATATGAACATTCACATTATCCATTGTTTCTTATTAGGTAAAAGAAATAAGTACTCATAAATTACAAATATTTCTTGTTCTTTTTCTCTTAGGGTGTGTTTGATATAAAAAATATTCCTACAAAATAATTTCTATAATAAGTAAACAAAGCAACGACTAACCAATTCTCTTCCGGAGTTCTTGCCTTTTTGGGAACCCAATTATTTTGGCATTAATATTTTTTTAATTTAATGACGTTCGTATATTTTTTTAATTTTTATTTCAAGTTTCATAGTTTTTATAATTAAAAAACGCACATCACATTGTCAAATACATTTCTTTGTTATTCCGTTGAAATTGATAAACGTACGATTTTTGATTGATAAACATTTTTTATATTTTATTAAACGTATATCTAATCCAAAATATACTAATAAGTTTAGTCAAATACCTTTAGAAGCTTCGGCAATTAAACAAATTAAGCAACGCATTATCGCTTGCTTCCATAAGGAAATATACTTATAAACTATTATATTTTTTGATAAAAAAATATATATATATATTTTTTTACATTTTTTTGGGATAAGGGGGGTAGGGGGGAGGGCTGACGAGAGGGAGTTGCTCGGATGGTAAGCACCCTCACTTCCAATCCGAAGATTGCGAGTTCGAGTCACCAAGGAAGCAAAAGGGAGGGAGCTCCTAGGGAGGGTTAAAAAAAAAGGGGGGAGGAGGTGGGGGGAGGTAGGGGGGTAGGGTAGTCTTTTTCTGAATTTATCTTCCCAATGTAAATGACAAGTACATGTAATTTTTTTCCCCTTTGGCTAAGTGGTAGTCTTTTTCTCCTAACTCAACTCTCTTTTGAGGAGTTTCTAGATCGTTAGTATATATATCCTTTTATAATGTATTGTATTATATTTTAATTATTATATTATTTTGATAAATATAATATTTGGATAGATTGCATTATTTTTTGTCTGTGTATAATATTACACACTAAGAATATGAAGGATAAACCTACAAGAAAAGCAAAATACGAGTAAAACTATTATAAAAGGTAAGATAAAAAAAATATGTTTGTTATATATATAGTAACCAAACATGAAGTTAAAAAAAAAAATCGGTAATGATGTGAAATACCAGAGCGATCGTTATATAAAATGGAGCCTTTTGTTATTACACAACAATAAATCTGACGATACGATAATAATAATTAAATTTAAATAACAATCAAAACAAACTTTATATTTTAACTAACAAAACATAATGTTGTCCCACTCCCATACTAGTAAAATAAGAAAGTACATTTATTAAATATCTTCATTCTTTGGTTTTCCACCTTACAATTAGAATATCATTATTCATAACAAAACATAATGTCCCACTCCCATACTAGTAAAATAAGAAAGTACATTTATTAAATATCTTCATTCTTTGGTTTTCCACCTTACAATTAGAATATCATTATTCATTCCTATTAAATACAGCTCATCCCTTTGTTTGGACTGAATTGAAAAAGAAATCATTGTTTCGTTGACTTGTAATAAAAATATTGATTACACCATGTGAATTGTTTGTTGAAAATCAAGTTTATAAATACCACCACCTAGCTACCTTTAATTCAAACCAATTGATCAATCCAAAAAATCACTTCACCTTCTCTTAATTGTGTTGTGAAAAAAAAAATGGAGATTCAACAAATTATTACTTTCTTCCTCTTTATCTCTTTCCTCTTTTTTCTAATTCACAAATTGAGAATTAAAACCAAAAAAAGTCATAACAAAAAACTATTACCACCAGGACCTTGGAGGTTACCAATTATTGGTAGTGTGCACCACTTAACAAAAGGAATACCACACCATGTTCTCAAAAACTTGTCACAAAAATTTGGCCCAATTATGTACTTACAACTAGGGGAAGTCCCCACTATAGTCGTATCGTCACCACACATGGCACAAAAAATCATGAAAACTCATGACCTCGCTTTTGCATCAAGGTCACAAACCATGTTGGGAAAGATCTTTTGTTATGATTGTACGGACATTGCATTCTCTCCATATGGTGAATACTGGAGACACATGCGTAAATTGTGCATCATGGAGCTCCTCAGTGCTAAGATGGTCAAATCGTTTAGCCCGATTGGACTAGACGAGCTCTCAAGCCTCGTATCGTCTATTAAATCGATGGAGAACATGCCCATCAACGTGTCAGAAAAACTTTTTTGGTTTATGAACTCTTGTGACATGTAGGTCATCATTTGGGAAAGCGTGTAAAGATCAAAATGAGGCGATGATAAGTTTGATTCATGGAGTGTTATCTTTAGCTGGAGGTTTCGAGCTGGCTGATTTGTATCCTTCGAAGAAGTTTCTTAGTGGGATTAGTGGGATGGGGTCTAAATTAATTGAGGCACGTAATAAGGTAGACGTGGTGTTGGACAAAGTTATCGATGTGCATCGAGAAAATCATGCAAATGGGAAAAAATGCAATGCTGAATGTGGAAGTAATGAAGATTTGATTGATGTTTTCTTTAGAGTCTTGGGGACAGGGGAACTTCCATTTACTCTAACAAACAATAACATCAAAGCTGTAATTCTTGTAAGTTCACTATCTCTTACTCTTTAATTTTTCGACCATAGACGGGTCGGTCTACAAATTACCACAAAGTTCAAATCTTGATGAATTTGTTTGTATTTTTTTTACCATGGTCCATAAAAGCAAAAAGAACATATATATATACAATCCTATTATGATCTAGTCTTTTTCATTAGAAGAGTTGTAAATTGTATGACTTTGTTGATGAAATTTAACTATGGTCATGTGTAGGACATGTTCGTAGCAGGATCTGATACATCATCTTCAACGGTTGCATGGGCATTGTCAGAAATGATGAAGAGTCCTAGTGTCATGACCAAAGCACAAGTCGAAGTGAGAGAAGTCTTTAAGGGAAAGAAAACATTTGATGATGATGACCTTGAGAAGTTGGATTACCTAAAATTGGTGATCAAAGAAACACTAAGGTTACATCCTCCGACTCCTCTATTAGTCCCTAGGGAATGTAGGGAGGAAACAGAGATAGACGGATACACCATACCGGTCAAAAGTAAAGTCCTGGTAAATGTATGGGCAATAGGAAGAGATCCAGAAAGTTGGAAAGATCCAGAAAGTTTTATACCAGAGAGATTCGAGAATAGTTTAGTTGACTTTGGCGGAACTCACTTCCAATTTCTTCCGTTTGGTGCTGGTAGAAGAACTTGTCCAGGAAGACTATTTGGTTTAGCTCTTGTTACTTTGCCTTTAGCCCATTTGCTTTACAACTTTGATTGGACACTTCCCAATGGTATGGACCCAAAAGATTTGGACATGAATGAGGCAAATGGAATGACTGCTAGAAGGGACAAAGATCTCTACTTGATTGCTACTCCTTATACATAATCTCTTTTTTAAAAAATAATAATAATAATTATTAAAGTTTGAAGTATAAGTTAATTAAGGGTATGTGAGAATAACTAGCCTTTGTAATGTTTCTTTTTTCATCATCTATTGTGTTATTGTACCAAGTAATATGACTTGTATTTGTCTTGAAGTTTGGTTCTAAAGAAGAAATAATAGAAAATGTTATATCATTTGGTTGGCTTGGCTTTGATCAAAGGGTTAAAGATTGATACTTTATCTCCATTTTTCTTTTTGGTTTTTCATTCGGTGGTGTCCGATATCCACATTAGAATCTAACTCATTTGAATTTGCGCGAGTTAAGGATGAAGAAGTAGTTACCAATGTCCTGTACCCACGACTCAAAATTTCTTAAGCTACATGAAACAGATTTTCGTCATCACAACCCTTGTTGATTATCTCCATTTAGTTTATGCAACTCTATTTCCTCTGCCTCTTGGAAATAGACTAAAACCTAGGGGGCGTTGATCATGAAAAATATGAGTTTTTAGAAAAAAAAAATTGTTTTTGTTTTCAAAATAAAAAATAATATTTAAAAACTAGAGTTGCATTTACCTTCCTCTATTTAAAATTCAACAAGTGAAAAAAAGCTTTTGAATAAAACAATTGACCTCTTTAACGAAGAAAACAAACCAAACAAATTACGATAAATTAATCATTGTATTTGTCAAAATAAAGTACGTGTTGCCATATATTTCTAATAGTAAAAGTAAATGAACAAAGAAATTTAATCATTATAGAATTTTCAAAATAAAATAAAGATAATTTAATCATGTAGAATTTTCAAAAGAATTTTATGGACTTCTCGAAGTTGAAAATTATGTAAATTGGAAGAAAAGGTTGTTATTTTTAATGTTGTTTTTTCATTTAAAATAAAGTAAAATATGAGTAATACAAGAATTAAACTTAATAACCTCTTTCACCTCGCAAGGCAAGAAAACAATACTCTACCCTCGCAAGAACTATAAGAGCAAGGCTAGTCCTACACCATGCACTAAACCTCGCAAGGCAAGAAAACAATACTCTACCCTACTACCCTTCTATCCTAATGTGCGACCTCTACTCCTTTCTATCGAAAGTCATATCTTCAATAATATAAAGTTGCACCATGTCCTACCTAATCACCTCTCCCGAATAATTTTTGACCTACCCCTATCCCTCAGCGTACCCCTACAATCAGCCTCTCGCATTTCCTCACCGATATGTTGATGCACCTCCTTGGCACATGCGCCACATGCTCAAATCATCTTAATCTCGCTTCCTTCATCTTGTATGTCATAGAGGCTACTCACACCTTCTCCCGAATAATTAATAATTATTCAAATAAAAATACTTAATAATTAAGATATAAAACTCGCAAATAAATAAATAATAGTTCATGGATATTTTTTACTGCGATTTTAAATATACAAAATAATTAGCCTATTCAAAAGTATGGACCCCAAACACACAAATGTGCTGCCTAGAAATAAAACAAAAATAAAAAACATTTTTATTCAATTAAGGAGGTTATATTTTTATTCTATATTATAAGCATACATACATATGAATATCATGTAAAATGTATAAATATGTAGCAAAAATATCAAATAAATTTCACAAATTTTGATCCAAATCGCCGAAATTTCTTTTTTTTTCTTCTTCAATTTCTTGGCCATGGCGGATGAATCTCAAAAAAGGGTTTTGATGGTAACAGCACAAACACCCACTAACATTGCTGTTATATAATATTGGGGAAAAAGAGATGAAAACCTAATTCTTGCAATTAATGATAGTATTAGTGTAACTCTTGATCCTGCACATCTTTGTACTACTACTACTGTTGCTGTTAGTCCTGCTTTTAATCAAGATCGAATGTGGCTTAATGGCAAGGTAAAAAAAAAATATTTTTTAAGTGTGATTTTATGATTTTGATTACTATTTGTTAATGGGGTTTGATTAATTTTTGTGATATTGGAAAAAAGAGTAGTTTTTTATGAGTTTAAATGTTTTAGCTGCTACATGCAAGATTATAAGCTGATATGGTTTAATAGTGCAACATTCTAAGCTGGCGGAGATAGGATTTTCATTAAGGGTGAAAAAAATATGAAGATGAGGAAGTCGAAGAGGTTCAACATATACTATGTATGCAGAAAAAATCATTTTAATCATATATAAACATGTAATATTCCTCCGAAGGGGGATCCGATGAACCCCTGAGTCCTTACTAGCTCCGCCCTGATTTAAAGTGTCTTTTAGCTGCATGTGACTACATGTAGTAGAATGAAGGAGGTTTAAATAAGGTATAGGGAACTGAGCTCTTCCATTTTATACTGAAAGTCTTCATTTTTGCTGGAATTTGTTACTCCTTCTATCTCAATTTAAGTGAGGGTGTTTGACGTAATACAGAGTTCAAGAGAAAAAAGAGAGACTTTTGAAAATTGTGGTTTAAAACAAATTGGAAACCTTTTGTGGATACTAAGCAAATTTTTAAAGGGTAAAAATAAGTTTAAAGTTAAATTGTTACTCTCTCCATTTCAATTTGTTTGTCTGGTTTTGACTTGGCGCGAGGTTTAAGTAAGTAAAAAAGTACTTTTTAATTTTTTGATCTTAAACTAAAGATATGTAGAATATACCAAAATACTCTTTAATCTAGTGGTCTTAAACATGTAGGTGGAAAGTTAGAATTTAAGAGCTACCAAAAACGGAAAGGGACATTCTTTTCAAAACGCAACTAAAAAAGAAAGTAGGACAAATAAATTGAAATGGAGGGAGTACTAGATATAGAAAAATGAACTAATTAGGGTTGTGGTGGAATGGTAGGGTCCTTCCACGCTTAACCAAAGGTCTCAGGGTCAAACCCCTGGGTATGGAAAGTTTTTTTTGGTTAGGGAGCGCTTCCTCCTTAAATGACCTTATGCGACACAAATCCGGATCAATTGGGCCCCAATGCAGGTGCCGGATGGAAAACCAAAAAATAAAGAAAGGCATCTTTCTGGTTAGATTGACTTCAAAGGAAATTGTGTCACATAAATTGGGACAGAAGAAGCAACTAAATTACCTTTTTTCCCATTTTGGCGTTGAGAGAGAAAGTGCATGATTTTTCCTTTACTATGTGCTGCTTTAGTAATCAGATACGCCTTTTAGTGCGGATTTATTAATTTTTGTGATTTTGGAAAGGACTAGTTCTTTAAGAGTGTAAATATTTGTCTAATTTTGTTTGGAGTTATCCTTTGATCCTTCCTAATTTTTCTTTTGCTGGTTCTTTTAGGAAATATCCCTCTCTGGAGGCAGATACCAGAACTGTCTCAGGGAAATTCGAGCTCGTGCTAATGATGTTGAGGATGAGAAGAAGGGTATCAAGATCGCAAAAAAGGATTGGGAGAATCTGCACGTGCATGTTGCCTCTTATAATAATTTTCCTACTGCTGCGGGATTGGCTTCCTCAGCTGCTGGTTTTGCCTGCCTAGGTACTGCTAACAATTTCTTTGTTACTTGAATTCTGAATTTGTTTGTCGCTTCACTATTTCGTTTGTTTGATCTTTAGTGGCTGTTAGATTGAGTCCTCCTAATGGCTGCAGGAGATGAAAATATTGTCCTTCTCTGATGAGCATTTGTATAAATGCTCATGTATATATGACACAACTTGTGCCTGCAAATCTTTTTGAATTTCTTTTATTTTACCTTATTTTTTATAATAATATGGGCTGTCGTCGGAGTCCACAACATATGAAATGAATCTTTTAGGGCTTGCCTGTATCTTAATCTGTGATTTGACTTCAAAGCAAACAGAGTGTTCCACAAAGTTTTAGGTACCTTCTCTAGCTTGTACAATGCATATAGGATAACATTCTTTATCATTATTTCAAGTTCCGCACTTATCTTTTCTGGGTGCATCTCTCATGGAGTGACCTTTGGTTCTATCCTCACCTTTGGTTCTATCCATAAACTATTATGCTGCTTGAGGATCAAATTAATTTTAAGTGACAGAATAGTTTAGCTAATGGGATTTTTTTTTTTGGTAACTATGGAAATTTTATTACCAAAGTGAGAACTCATGCTTAAGTAAACAAAAACAAACAGTCACTGGATATAGTCCCAGTTCTGAGTGAGCACCCTTACTCCTTTACAACCTATTAGCTCTAGCAAGGATAGAAGTTAAGCTTGGACAAAACTCTAGCTAATTTAGGCTTCTTGGAAACACAGTAGTATATATCTTGGATTATCAATCTCACAATTGTAGGCAACGTTCGTTTCTTTCCTTGAAATATGACTTGGTTCCGCTCCTGCCACACTTGATATATACATCCAGCTAAGGCCATTCGATAAATGATAGAGTGAGCTCCATTTGTTCCACAATGACGTTCCATCCATACACGCTCCGTTGGCCAGTCCCAACTAGGTCTTATGATTCCCTGCCATTTTAGTAGTTGTCCCCATATATCAGCTGCTACTGGACAGTGAAAGAATAGATGCCCAAGAGTTTCATCAGCCCCTTCACACAGCTTACATCGAGCCCCTATTATGTTTTTCTAAGTTTCTCACCCATATATATAGTACGATGCAAATTCAAATCGATCAGAGCTTCCTTTTACTATTTTCCTTTCTCCTGTAACTTATTTTTCTGTGAACTTATTATTTTAGCTGTCATATCTTGTAAGTAGTCAGTAAAGAATGGACTTGCTAGCGAAACTATAGAGCTTATTTTTAATAGAATACTTTTTGCTTACTAATACATTCTTTAGCTATGTGATAAAGTACTGCATTATATCTGTGCATTTGAGCTGCTTTGGGTTACAACCTCCTTTCTAATTCATGTACTGGACTAGTTATTGGTAATAGATTTCCTCGGTTCACCTATGATACATATTTGTGTCCACAAGTAGGTAAATATTCATCAATATTCTATTTGATCTTTTGTTAGCATATTCTCATTTTAAATCCTCGTTTAAATATATAATGAAATTTCGATGACAATGAGTAAGCAATTTATCTAAGTGAGCCCATCTTATGATTTTTGTGTTGATAAGTGTATAATATACTACACTAAAACAGTTATGAATCTTCAAACAAGTTGGGGTCCGCTATATGAATCTTCACCAACATGATTCCATTTTAACTCATCTCACACATCAATACCCTTCTCATTGAATTAGTTTTTTTCCTCAAGCTTTGTTTCGGTTGCTTTTTTGGACCTAGTTCTCTCCTCTTCATGCATCTATGCTTTCTCTAAAAAAAATTATCCGAGACTTCGAAAATGAGTACAACTAATTTCTGTTTCATCTATGTAGTTTATTCTCTTGCGAAGTTAATGAATGTGCAAGAGGACAACGGGAGGCTTTCTGCAATAGCAAGGTAAATTATCAGTCGTAGTAGTTCTGTTAGCTTGTTGGTATGTATTTCATTGGTCCTATGAAGTCTACTGATAATGTTTTTTTTCTCTGTTCCATTGGTCTTGTTATTAGGTTACCCTATGATAACTGAGGTTCAATAGTCAGATAAATAGTCAAAATGAAAACTTTGTTTATTCACTTCAGGCAAGGTTCAGGAAGTGCATGTCGAAGCTTATGTGGAGGATTTGTCAAGTGGGTAATGGGAAAAGTACGTCCTCTTCATGAGTTCTTGTCTTGTGCTTCCGTTGATAGATATCTTATCTTCTCAGCATTGTTGAAATCCATTTCCCTTGCTACTTGTAGGAGGAAAATGGAAGCGATAGCATTGCTGTTCCACTTGTTGATGAGAAACACTGGGATGAGCTTGTTATCATCATTGCTGTGGTATGTACTTATCCATCCACATTATCATTGTTTCTCCAAAAGATTGAGAAATTAATATTGTGCTAGTATTCTGTTCTTTTTTCTTTTTTTTTTTTGAAATTAGTAATGTTGTATTCCTCAGCATTAAGGATATGCTGGTGACCTCCAAAAATTCGTACATAGAGGAGGGGCTAGGAAGGCTAATTACAAAGATCCTAACATATCTACTAGTTGCTCTACCTCCTCTATACATTCCTGTTTACACCAAAAATACAAATATGCAATACAATTTTCTTTGACTTTCTGTATGGAGTTTGATTTGTTCTCATAGCATCTTCCATTTCTTTCCTTCCATACTGACCACCATATGCAAGCTGGAATAATTCTCCACCACTTTTTTTGGCTTTTACTGCCTCCTCTCCTGATCCAGCAACTCAACAGGTCAGCAGTATGTTCTGGCATCGTCCAGCTGTTACCAGTGAGCCTCAAAAACAGAGACCATAGTTGACCTGTGACTCTACAGTGTAGAAAATGATGGCTGTTGGTCTCATTTGTCTCATTGCATAGAAAACACCTTGGTACTAGTGGTACACCTTTCCTCTGCAGTACCTCCTGTGTCAGACAAGCCCTCTTAGCTGCCAACCATACAAAACATTTGATCTTGGTTGGTGCTTGGCTTGTCCATACATATTTCCATCTAGCCAATCTGAGGCCTTGTTGAGTTCCCATTTCCTTCTTATAGAGCTTGTTAACTGTGAATCTTCCATCCTCAGAGTGTACCCACGAGATTGTGTCTGGCCTTGCAGCAAAACCATTAAACTCATTGATTACATGTAACATTGTGCCACCCTATCTATTTCCTAGTCATTGAAATGTCTCCTGAAAGATATATCCCAACCATTTTCCCAACTCTCAGCTAGAGTGATATCTGGATTGCTACAGAAAGAAAATAAGTCAGGGAAAGATTGCATTAATGTCCTCATGTCTTACCCAAACATCTTTCCAGAATAGTATTTTAGCTCCATTTCCTATTCTGAGTTTGATGTTTCCTGCTAGTTTGGTCCAGAAGGATCTTATTGTTTTCCATGTTGAAACTCCATATGGTATAGTGACCTCATTGGTAGTTTGGTACACCATTGGGAGTCCTGGCCATACTTGTGATGTATAACTTCTCTCCAAAGAGCATGTTCTTCTTTCACATATCTCCACAGCCATTTCATCAAGAGGCACTCATTATGGATTCGAAGATTCCTAACTCCAAGACCATCTGAGAGCTTAGGTAGCTGCACTGTTTCCCAGTTAACTAGATAGTACCCCTTCCTTTCTTTGTTTCCAAACCAAAGAAAGTCTCTTCTAAGTTTGTCCAATTTCTCCAGCACCTTAGCAGGTAAGGGAAATAGAGACATGACATAAGTGGGGAGGGAGTCCAGCACTGCATTTATTAATGTTTGTCGGCCCCCAAGTGACAAGTATTGAGATTTCCACATGGCTAACTTCTTCTCTGACCTCTGGATTATCCCATTCCATATCAGTAGTTCTTTATGATTGCTTCCCAGAGGCATTCCCAAGTAAGTTGTTGGGAATTGCTCGATCTTGCACCCTAGGATGTTAGCCAATCTTTGCATCTGTGCTAATTCCTTGATAGGGAATAAACTGTTTTTCCTCCAGTTAACCCTTAGACCAGAGACAGCTTCCAGGATCACAAGTATCACTCTGATATATCTAATCTGGTCTTCTTTTGCCTCGCAGAAGATTACAGTGTCATCAGCATACAACAGTTGGCAAATCTCCATACTCACACCTGCCCTGCTACTAACTTCAAATCCCCTTATCCAGTGAATGGAGAACCTGACAGTTTTAATACAAAAACCTATCCATTTTAACCATTTATCTCCAAACCCCATCTGTCTTAAGATGTTTAGAAGGAACCCCCAATTTACATGGTCGTATGCTTTTTCCAAATCAAGTTTGCACATGATGCCTGCTTTCTCTCCTCTTACTCTTGTGTCCACACATTCACTGGCTATTAATGCAGCATCCATGATTTGCCTGCCCTTAATAAATGCCATCTGGTGCTTGTCCACCAGCTTGTTTACCACCTGTTTGAGCCTTTCAGCCAACACTTTAGCTATGATTTTGTACATCCCACTAATTAGACTTATTGGTCTGAAGTCCCTTAGTGATGTAGCTCCACTCTTCTTTGGGATAAGTGCCACATAAGTGGCATTCATACTCTTTTCAAAAACTTGGAACTCATGGAAATGCTTCATAGTGTTCAAGATGTCTTCTTTCAAGACACTCCAAAATTCTTTGAAGAAGCTCATTGGAAATCCATCAGGTCCTGGTGCCTTGTCACTAGCACAAAGATTGATGCCTTTTAAGACTTTTTCCTCCTCAAACTGTCTCTGCAGCCAGATCTGTTCCTCCAAGTTAATGCTTGTGAAGTCTTGTAAGTTTAGATTCGGTCTCCATGTCTCTGTCTCTTTGTAGAGATTCTGATAGTAGTCTTGTATTTTAATCTTGATAACTTCTGGATCAGTGATATATGTCCCTTCCTCTTCAATTTTGTCAATGGTGTTGCATCTCTTATGTGTTGTGGCCATTCTATGAAAATATTTGGTGTTCTTATCTCCATTTTTCAACCATTGGATTCTGGACCTCTGTCTCCATGCTATCTCCTCATTCTTGATCACCTCCTCAAACTCCATTGCCAACTGAACCTTCTGGAGTAATTCATCAACTGTGAGTGCTCTTTGCTCCATGATATTTTCTAATCCAGTAATTTGGTTCAGGATGTCCTCCCTCCTTTGTCTCCAGTTATTCTTGTTTTCCCTCCCCCATTCTTTTAATTTCCCTTTTAGGAGTTTTAGTTTGGTAGTCAAGATGTATGCTGGGCTCCCAGTTACATTGAAAGAAGCCCACCATTTTTTACCCTCTCTTTGAAACCATCCACTCCCAACCACCATTGTTCAAACTTAAAATATGACTTCTTGAAATCCATATCTCCACATTGTAAGCATGATGGGGTTGTGGTCTGATCCCAGTTTTGGCATCACTGATTGTTTGATGTGTAGATATTGTTCCTCCCACTGTGAAGAGTAGAGGAATCTATCTATTCTGGAAGCACTCTCATGATTTTCACTCCTTTTCCAAGTGTAAGACCCTCCAAATAAAGGAGGGTCTACAAGCTCCATGTCATTGATCCATTCTGAAAACTTGGTCATTGCCCCACTGATTCTTTGGCAGTTGGTTCTCTCCTCTGGATATCTGGTGATGTTGAAATCCCCACATACTACCCATGGTCCCTCAAAAAGGCTTCTAATGGCTGTCAATTCCCACCAAAGTTCCCTCCTTTCCCCTCTATCACAGTCTGCATAAATTGCACTTAAATGCCATGTCAATTCTTGCTCTATGCCCTCAAATCTACAAGTAAGCATCTGATTTCCACTGTCTACCATTTCCCCCTTCCAAACTTTTTTGTCCCATAGCACTACTATCCCCCCACTCCTTCCAATAGCTTCTACATGAGCTTCTCCCAACCATCTGTTGTTCCAGATTTGTTGGTAAAGATTTGAGTCATTCCTTGTTAGCTTAGTTTCGACCAACATGTGAATGTCAGGCCCCCATTGAAGCAACAAATTTCTTACAAGTGCTCTTTTGCTCTCCCCATTTAACCCCCTAACATTCCAAGATAAAAAATTTATCTTCATGACCAACCCTCATTGAGATTCTCCCTCTTGTTCTTGGCTCCCCTTCTTTGAATTTCATATCGAAAGCTAAATTCCTAATTTCTTTAGGAATTACAGCTTTTGAATTAACCTGTTTCTCATTCCCCTTTTTGTTTTGTTCCATTCCTCTCCTTTGATCAATCCTTAACATCAGTTCATATGCTATGTCTTCGCACCCCTGGAAAGCTGCCCCAAATTTTTTCCCTAATTTAATGACATTTGAATGTATCCACAATGTCGCTTTCTCCTTCGCTTCTTCCTCACTGATCGACTTGTCCACTTGTAATGGCTCTATTTCATTGTAATACATCATCTGCTTAGGGTTACTCTCCTGTGTTTCTTCTCCTTCCCAAGGTTCAATTTCCATGGAACTACTTCCAACTATGTTCTTTTCCCCTTGAACAATCTGTCTTTCCACGCACTGCATTATTCTTCCTTCTTTCTGCTTTTCCGTTATGATTCTGATGGACTCAAGTTCGTCAGCAATGACGAGGAGATCCTGATTTTGGCCCGTATTCTTTGGGTGAGTATGGATATTACCTATGAAAGGCTCAGCTGTTTTAATTATTGTGGGCTTTGGTGATTTGGGCTTAAGAGGAGGCCCAGTACTCTGTCCTTCAACAAACCCTGACCTGCCTACTATAACTTACACTATGAAGGTTTTTCAATTCGTATAATCTACTCATGTACTTCTACCCGCTCCTTAATTTATTTTATTTTCCGTTTAATCAGCCATCTTATAGTTTCATCACTTCTAAGTTTCAACTTATACTTCCATGTCATTTCTTCAAAATTTTATGCTGTCCCCTCCTCCCTCTCTACTCATATGTACATTCTTCTTCACTACGGATTGACAAAGACAATCACACAAATACTGACCGTTGGGACACTTTTTCTGTTTTTTCCACAATAAAATACATATGTCAAACAAGATTTGCTTCTTATTGAATCACTGTATATTCAGGTGTGCTCACGGCAGAAGGAAACAAGTAGCACCTCCGGAATGCGTGAGACTGTTGAAACCAGTGCACTTATAGAACACAGGGCAAAGGTATTTCATTTGTCTGGACTCTGGACTCTTGATTACATTTAGATTCTGCATCTTCAATTAGTGTCCTCAAAATCTTCCAGCACATGTTCACTTGGTCTTTATTTAACCTCTGTTCAACTGGTGAGAGTTGTATTCGAAGTATAATTTTTCATCTTATATTCGATTTTTTAGGAAGTAGTGCCAAAGCGAATTATTCAGATGGAAGAAGCCATACAAAAACGTGATTTTGCAACTTTCACTCATTTGACTTGTGCAGACAGCAATCAGTTTCATGCAGTCTGCCTGGATACTAGCCCTCCTATATTCTACATGAACGACACATCTCATAGGCAAGTTCTCTTAACTTCAAGTCACTAACATGAAGTGTGCGGAACTTCTTATTCTTAATACTAGTACTGAACTTGATGATTGCTTACTAATGTCGATAATAGGAAAAATAAGTCCTGATGGTGTGTTTAATTTTCAGGATAATCAGCTGTGTTGAGAAATGGAACCGTTCAGAAGGAACTCCACAGGTTTTTTACTTTACCACAACCTTTTGCTAATGCATACTTGCATGATTTTGTTTGTCACACCCCTATTTTTCACAATCCCTCTTTCGGTGGTAAGTTTTGAGAATGCCCGAGAAATCTGTCGTAGAATTCAATACTTAAGCTAGAGTTATGGATATTAGATATTTGAAAGAGAATAGTGATTATCCTTCTGAACTGGAATTTTTTGTTTCATTTTTTAAATATGTATTGCATCTCTCTCCTCAAATCCATCTACCTTCCTATTGAAGAGTCTGCAAACTGGATTATATTCCAACTGAACTACCCCTGATCTTGAGCCGGTTTTACGGTTACTGCTTTCCGGTTACTTCATAATATCTGTTACAACTGAGATCTTGACTCCATATCATGTGAAGCAAGAAAATCTATCCGTTTCAAGCCTTTTCTCGGTACTGATCGACAATTTGAGTGTTTGACTATGAACTATTGGGGTCTGGAAAACCTAATGTCCTGCTATTTGACTTCTAAAGTAGGTTTACAGTTGCATTAGTAAATGTATTTGGCCTTGTCACCGAGTATAATAAATGTTGCCAGGTTGCATACACTTTCGACGCAGGGCCAAATGCTGTCCTAATTGCACGTAACAGAACATCCGCTGCACTTCTGCTTCAGAGGCTGCTTTTCCACTTCCCTCCAAATTCAGAAACTGATCTAAACAGGTACATTCACTATCAAAAGTTTCCAATTTTTTCCATAGGATGAATTGTTCTAGACCATATGGTATTGATCGATGATCATACTAACTGCTTCTTCCTCTATCCAGCTACGTCATCGGTGATAAATCATTAATGGAGGATATTGGAATTCAGGATATAAAGGACATTGAAGCGTTGCCTCCGCCTCCAGAAATCAAAGACAAGGTTCCAGCTCAGAAATACAAAGGCGAAATTAGTTACTTCATCTGCACACGACCTGGTAGAGGTCCGGTTTTGATAAGTGATGACAGCCAAGCTCTCCTCCACCCTGATACTGGGTTGCCCAAGTAAGCGGCGGCCTTTTGTTTACATAGTCTCGAGTTCTAAGTATTACAGCCCTTGAGAAAAAAAGATTGGAGGCTGCCATTTTCAAAATGGTTATAGTTCAGATGAACTTTGAATTCAAAAGTTGTTATTTGTAGTTTAGTTTTCCTGTATTATTCCTCATTGGGAACCCTTGTGTACTTGTTTCTATAATAAAAGTCCTCAATTTTGCTTGATCTTCTAACTTTTTTCGGGTTAATTTTACATATGGTCACTGAACATATTGGAAGAATGGCCTGAAATACCTAAGGCCAAAAGCACCATGAACATGGCAACTATATATAACTTTGTTCATCACCATGACTACTAGTGAAAGACAACAAGTTTTCTGGTGTTTTTTCTTCTTTTCAATCCGGTGCGCTGTAACATATTGGAGCCCGACTAATCTGATTCACGCCGCATAGGGCTTCACTCGGGGGAAGGCTTTCTACTAAAGATTTTTTCATAGCTAAGGCTCGAATCTAAGACTTTTGGTTGAGGGAAGAGCAACTTCAATCACTATATCACATCCTTCAGACCATCTCCAACCCACCTCTATTTTACTCTCCATTTTCTATATTTGGAGAGTAAAATAGAGAATGTCCACTCCAACCCCCCTCTATATTACCCTCTATACTCAATTTATAGAGAGGTGAATAGTAGTTCTCCAAATTTGGAGAACTATTATTCACCTCTCTATTTTATTATTTCTATGATATCATTAATTAAGTCTTTATTATTTGCAATTATTTTCTAATGTAATATAACATCTAAAAATATTTTATTGACAAATTACTACTTCCACCCGAATTAATAATTTTTCTATTTTTTTTTTAAATAGGACTTTAAATATGTAATTTAAAATTATTTTAATTTTATTTATATTATATAAGACTATTAATTAATTGTCTAATATTTGTAATTATTTTCTAAGTAATATAATATCTAAAAACATATTATTGATAAGTATACTACTTTCATCCCGAATTGACAATGTTTCTAAGTTGATTTTTTAAAAAAATAAAATTGTCACTTTAAATATGTAATTTAAAATTATGTAATTACTTTTCACTATGAAGAATGCACAAAGTTTACATGATAATTCCAACAATCCACTTTTATGTTATAGTGATAAATTATTAAACTACACTTTTTAATGAGCACGAAAATACTTGATGCAATAGTTCAAAATGGAATAGGGGAAGTAAATTAGTATACGAAATATACAAATGAAATTGTTAATTTAAACAATTTTTAGCTATACATAAATAAAATAAGGACAAAAGATTACTCATTTTGAACTCCGTAATGCATTAATAGAGCATTTATGGGAGAAACATAATAGTCTTGAAAGTTGAATATCTATGTAAAATTTAAAATAACTTTTTCAAAGATGCAATATTTACTATGTAATTGTATTTCATCAATGATTTCATTTTGATTTGAATTGTTCGTTTATATGTATTATATATAATATTTGTTGCAATTTATGTTATTGAGAAACTTAGAATAAAATTAATTTTTAATTAAATGAAGAATTTGATAAGAATAAAATTTTATATTACATGAACATTATATAGATTATAGGGGTGATTATTTGAAATAGGAAAATAAAATTGAAATAGAAATAATAATATAATATTGAGGAAAGGGAAAAAAAATTCATTTTTAGAGAGTAAAATAAAGAATTGGGTTGGAGTTGATTGTCTGAAAAAATAGAAAACTTTATATTTGAATAGTAAAATAGAGAATAGGGTTGGAGATGCCCTAGCTTTGGTGGTACAATAAGTTATTAATTCCTAAGCAAATGGACTTCATTTATATAACTTTAAATCTTGCGGCTCATTTGGCTACAAGGATACGAGATGATAATTTTGGAATAATATACGGGATTATTTTATTCCGAGTTTGATTGAACTTTTCTAGATGTGGTATAAGCAATTTTAGGATAATGATATTACTTAAACTACTTGAAAAAAAGAAGGAATTAGCAATGGACAACTTCTGTCGCTAATTATATAAATTCATCGGTAATACTACTTAACGATGGATTATCAAAAAATATTGTTACTTACGAGTTACTTAACGATAGATTAGAGACACATTTTGAAGCTTTCTCCTAAAGTCTTCTAAGAAACCCTATGGTTAAAGTCATTTTTCCTAATATTTATTGAACACGAGAGATAACTCTTCTGGAAAAAAATCTTTTTTTTTCACGAATAGATGTGTGTTCAATTTAAAGCCTCTATATATTACAAATTAACTCAACCACCACCTTCTATTATAATTTCTATATAAGCTGAGAAGTTGAAATATACGTTCCTTTTCCAAAAAAATGTGAGGTTCTCCATCATAGTTAGCTAAAAGGTCTCCTAAATTGATGTTGATGAGTAGTGCATTTTGTTGTGATGTTAAACTATTCTTGTGGTACCACTTCAATTGGTATTTTTCAAGAAAAACGTCTGAGATAAGAAATGCAGTGTTTCACTAAGATTTCGAATAGCGGTCCATACTAATCTTACTACAGCTAGTAAGAAAATGAATGTAAGGCACATGCAAGTCAATTCAATTTCTAAGATAGGCCACACAACATGCCATGAAAAAAGTTCTATATGAAAAGTCAATTCAGATTAGTTGGACACAGAGTTAGAAGCAAAAAAAAAAAGTAGTGTGAACTAATCAAGGGAAGTGGACAGATTCTTTTTTTCCTTTTGTTACTTATTTTCCTCCTTTAATGTGTTTTCACACTAATAGCCTTTTTCCCTTTTGCTACTTATTTTCTCATTGACTTTGATTCTGAACCATATAAATATATACTCTTTTTCTTCTTTCTTAATAATGCAAGTTTACTGACTTTACATTATAGTCATACATTTGTTTAAATTTCATGTCGTGTCGAGTCAAACTATGTCAGATAAATCAAAACAGAGATACAAGACGATAACTTTTCGTCTATTTGTGAAATAATTCAAGTGGAGTCATTCATTTTCTTTTTTTCCAATATATATCCTTTTTCCATTTCTCTTCATAGTAGTATGTTTCCAGTGCATAGTAACATCATGGAGAAACACATTTTCTTATTGATACTTGCTATCTTAGTTCAATTTTACTTTGTTTCTTCTATATCAGCTACTATTTCTTCCAATGAGACTGATCAAGAAGCTCTATTAGCTTTTCGAAATCTTGTTACGAGTGATTCTAGTCATTTTCTAGCCAATAATTGGACCAAAAATACTTCATTTTGCTCTTGGTTTGGTGTCACTTGTAGTCCAAAAAGGCCAAGGGTTGTAGCCTTGACTCTTCCTAATTTGCAACTTCAAGGCACAATTTCGCCGTCTTTGGCCAATCTATCCTTTCTCATAGAGCTAAATCTCGCGAACAACAACTTCCATGGTAACATCCCTTATGGCATTGGCCACTTGCCTCGTTTACGAGTGATTGATCTTCAGAACAACCAGCTCCAAGGTAGTATTCCAACAAGTCTATTTCAACACCGGAGTGTTCAAATCATTTCATTGGCTTTCAATAAACTCGGTGGTGAAATGTGGAACGGTACATGGTATGTACCCGAACTCAGAGTCTTAAATCTCAGGAACAATACCCTCACAGGTATAATCCCTCCTTCTATTGGAAATGCTTCAAAGTTGATGAACATCAGTTTGAATTGGAATAGAATCAACGGCAACATTCCAATGGAGATCGGTAATTTAAGCCAACTTGTAGAGTTGTCGTTGTCTCGTAATCAATTAACAGGTTCCATTCCTTCAACATTGTTTAATATCTCCTCCCTTCTCGTCTTGTCTCTGGCATACAATAGCCTTTCAGGTCCTCTGTTTCTTGATGATCGACGTAATGTTCTTTCATCAAACCTCGAGCATATAGGTGTATCATACAATCAAATCACTGGTCACATTCCTTCCAACATCTGCCAATTCAAAGCTCTCAAAGTCTTGTCCATATCTTACAACAACATAACTGGAGAAATACCGAGAAATATTGGTTGTTTAGCCAAGCTTGAAGAGCTTTATATCGGTTATAATGCAATAGATGGAACAATTCCTACTTCATTAGGCAATATTTCCACTCTTCAAAAACTTCATTGTGGAAACAATTACATGGAGGGAGAACTTCCTCTGGAATTAGGAAAGCTATCAAACTTAAGACAAATCAATTTCGAAGAAAATTATAATCTTATAGGTGAAATTCCAAATGCTATTTTCAACATATCTTCTTTGGAATTCATTGCTTTCACTTTCAACAACCTCTCAGGTAGAATTCCAAATCTTCTTCATCTTCCAAACCTTATACAACTTCTCTTAGCAAACAATCAGCTCGAAGGTGAAATTCCTCGGTACATCACAAATGCTACCAATCTTGAGCTATTGGAACTATCAGATAACCTTCTCACAGGCAGTATCCCTTATGATTTAGGAAATCTTCGCGAGCTGCAAGAACTTTTCCTACATCATAATCAACTTACTGAGTTGAGATTCTTTGATTCTTTGGTGAAATGTAGGATGTTGAGATATGTACAAGTGGGATCGAATCCGTTGAATGGTGTTCTGCCAAGTAGTATTGGCAATCTTTCATCTACTGTTGAATACTTTCATATTGGAGATGCACAAATCAATGGATTCATTCCCACTAGTACAGGCAACATGAGTGGTCTTACAACGCTAGTTTTTCAAGATAACAATTTGACAGGAAACATTCCTCGTGAGATCGGTAAGCTTAAACAACTCCAAGGTTTATTTCTAGTTAACAATGAACTGCAGGGGGATATAGCAGAGGTAGTATGTGATTTATCGAATTTGGTTCGATTAGCTCTGTCTGAAAATGAGCTCTCGGGGGTGATTCCGGAATGTCTAGGAAGTCTTACCATGCTACAACACCTTTTTTTAGGTTCTAACAAGTTTGAATCAAAGCTTCCTTTAAGCTTTTGGAAGATGAGTAGTCTTCTCTATGTAAACATGTCGCGTAATTCTATAGAGGGAGAAGTTCCATCAGATATCGGAGAACTTAAAGCTATTGTAGCAATTGAAATCTCTGGTAACCACTTTTCAGGGATGATACCAAGCAATTTGGGGGAACTTCAAAACTTGAAGTTACTTTCCTTATCGAACAATTCGTTTTCAGGTCCAATTCCATTATCCTTTTCAAACTTGAAAAGCTTGGAATTCTTGGATTTGTCTTTGAATGACTTGTCAGGTACTATTCCTAAGTCTTTCGAAAAGCTTTTGTACCTTACAAGCATCAACGTCTCGTTTAATGTTTTAGAAGGTGAAATACCTAGTGGTGGTGTGTTTGCAAACTCCACCCTGCAATCATTTCGCGGGAACAAAGGTCTATGTGGAAGGCAAATATTGGAGGTTCCTGCTTGTGCTGTCACTACTCCTGAACAACAACAACCAAAATCGAAGAGGCTTGTGCTAAAAATTGTCACTCCGGTGGTTATTTCATTCTTTCTGATATTCTTGTTGGTTGTCTCAATTTGGATAATGAAACGAAAGAAGAAAGGAAAGTCCAAAGATATTGAAAAGGTTCCGGAGATGAGGACTTATCAATTGATTTCTTATCATGAGATTCAACGAGCAACAAACAATTTTGATGAATCCAATTTGATTGGCGTGGGAGGTTCTGGCTCTGTGTACAAAGCCACATTACCTAGTGGAATTGTGGTTGCAATAAAGGTACTGGATTTGGAAAATGAGGAAGTATGCAAAAGGTTTGATACTGAATGTGAAGTGGTGAGAAATGTTAGACACAGAAATCTTGTTTCGGTGATCACTACGTGTTCTAGTGATCACATAAGAGCCTTCGTTCTGCAATATATGCCCAACGGAAGCCTTGACAATTGGTTGTACAAAGAAGATCGCCACTTAAACCTTCGTCAAAGAGTCACCATAATGCTTGATGTAGCTATGGCAATTGAATATCTACATCACGGTAATGACACCCCTATAGTTCATTGTGACCTCAAGCCAGCCAACGTTCTTTTGGATGAAGATATGGTGGCGCGTGTTGGTGATTTTGGCATCTCAAAGATTTTAGCTGTAAGCAAGTCTATGGCACATACAAAGACATTAGGCACTCTTGGATATATTGCACCAGGTATACTACTATACTAGTCTCTTTCCCTTTCACTTATGTATTGAAGACCTTTCATTATTGTTATATCAGATGAGTAATTGAGTAATACTTTTTTCATTTTCGTTCTTTTAAGAATATGGCTCGGAGGGAATAGTGTCCACTCGTGGTGATGTTTACAGTTATGGCATCATGTTGATGGAGGTTTTGGCAAAAAGAAGGCCAACAGGTGAAGAGATATTCGATGAAAATCTTGGCTTGAGAGAGTGGATAACGCAAGCATTTCCAAGAACTATGATGGAAGTTGTGGACACGGATATTTTACATGGTGGAGAAAAAATCACTTCCAAAAGTGAACTCTGCATACTTTCCATGATAGAACTGGCTTTAGATTGCACAAAGGCAACACCAGAATCAAGGATAACCATGAAAGATGTAGTCAAGAGGCTTAATAAAATTAAGAACACATTTTTGGAAACATAGAAGTTAGTTAGAATCTCTTTTAATGTTGTTTTTTTCTTATAAGTTGTAAGTTGATACTCAATCTGTTTGTCATACTTTTTAGTCCGTTTTAAAAAGAATGTCTGTCTCTTTTCTTTTTTGGGAACTCTTAAATTCTAACTTTCTACATGTGTATGACATGTTTAAGACCACGAGATTAAAGGATATTATTACTCTTCTACTTACAATGATATGACCGTTCTTTCTCATCATATACCTATTTTGTGATGCTTTTAGTTGAGTTCGATCATCATGTTCAAGATCCTGCTATGTAGACAAAAAAAATGAGTATACTTCTTTTTTCAAAGCCACGTGACTTTTTTTATTCGATAAATAGGTTTCCCTCAGCGAAAAGGGAAGATGTGCTCTATCTATTAGACGATGAGGGTATATATGAACTCGGTCCAAATTATAGACTAATAGCTCTACCTTCTCCAAATTCCACAAAGGCAAATATTTAACAAACAATAATACAACTAGAATATTTTTATTATAACATGGCAATAACCTTAACAACTTTTTCCAATTGACTCAATTGATGAACAATATTGTAGTTTGAATTACATGAACAACAACAATAATAATACATCCAGTCTAGTCTTACAAGTTGAGTCTTGGAATGGTCAGGTCTGAGAAAGGTGAGATGCACACATACCTTACCCCTACCTTTATACGGTAGAGAAGTTGTTTCCGATAATTAATTTTCAAGTGTTAGCTCAATAGTAAATTCTTTTCCAATAAGAACTGATAGACCTCTCATCTCCAAAACACCAAATGCACTTTTATCAATTTTTGTTCTAATTTTAGAAGTCAAATTATATGCTCTTATTCTACTCACCCCATTTTTCAGTCCAAGAAAAGTCACTTTGTGTATTCTCCAATTCTTACTCAAAGCAAACTCTTCATTCACAACATTTGATCTTAGATATAACTTCTTATTCACAACATTAGTGTGAAATTTCACTAGGCTCCATTTTCCTCCCTCTCCTCCCATTTCAACGTCTTCGCCATCGTCCAAGAAAACTTCCCCTGAACTATTTCCCCTGTTGTTGATGGCAACAACAAGTTCAAACGGAGTATCCCGGGCTGCTCTTGTTGTCATTGCTTCTCCTTGCATCACTACAATGTTTCCCTCCCTGAGGTGCACGTTGATATGATCAGGAGGCGCATCTAGACTGATGTAGCTACCGGACTTCATATTCACGTAGTTTGAATAGTTGAAGAGGTTGAACCAGGTACCAGATGGGAAATACGCGTTAACTAAAACTGCTCCAGATGTCAGTACTGGTGATATCATTAACCCCTTACCGATGAGAAACTGAGTGTCGATGGTGTAAGTGTTTGTATCCTCGGGAAATGAAAAGAAAAGAGGACGCGCTATAGGGACGCCTTTGGTGTGTGCCTCAAACATTAGCGTGTAGAAGTATGGTAAGAGACGATACCGTAGTCCGAGCACCTTTCTGGCAGTTGCAGCTACTGAATCCCAGATATATAGCTCTTGATGGATAGTGAACTTGTCAGAGTGATCCCTTGCAAAGGGATAAAATGCACCTAGCTACATTCGACGAGACGTTGATTATCAGATATCAGAAAAGTATCATACTTCAATTTGAATTTTGAATTGAATAGAAAATTAAAATTTCGTTTTCGTAGATCAAAACCAAAGAATATAGAAACGGCAATAGAACAATAAATGAGAAGAAAGACAGATATTATAGATATCTCCACATGACATGTTTAAGCCATACATACCTTCTCTTCTAATACACTTTCAAATCGTATTCTACTCAAAAATACGAAGACAAAATCTCTAATTAACATATGAACTTCATCTTCTGTATGAGTATTGTAAGGAAAGCACTACAACCAACATATTGCCAAGCATTGTTCATTAATTTGATAACACTACAACAACATACTCAGTGTGACCCCACAAGTGGGGTCTAGAGAGGGTAGTGTGTTTGCAGTGGAAGGTAGAGAGATTGTTTCCGATAGACCCTCGGTTCAAGTAAAAGCATTTCAAAACAGTTCAGAAAAAAAGAAAACAGTGGGAGTGGAGAAGCCAGGAAAAAATAATAAACAAAGCATGACAGACCATACTGAAAAAAAGAAGAGTAACTACAACAAAATAATATGATAATCGAAGAACAAGAACATTAAATAAACAGAAACAGAATAACAGGAAACTACAAGAGTAATCTACGAGTACTGTTAGCAGAAAAACAAGACTCGTTGGACCAGTTGCGAACTCATAATTCTAAGGTCATGGTAGCCGGAGGCGGATCTAGGATTTATATTTAATGAGATAACGATTCTGGGTTTTGGACAGTGACCACAAGTTGATATGCAATAATAACCGACCATATAATGAGTATCAATATTAAATAGACCGCCAAGTTTAGCTTAGACATATAATAAGACCGGGCACTTCTAACTAGTCATGCCTTCTCCGATTTCTTTAATCTTGGCTAATTCAAGTTGATACAAGGCATAGCAAAGAGTTTGAACCAAGATTTCCAATTTGAAATATTTTCCTGCAAGTTTCACATTTGTTCTTGACTGAAATCATGAACTTTCAAGCAAAGTGCTTCTTTAAAGACAAAAGAACTTGTACCTGAATCCAACGGCGACATAATTCTTCAGTAGTATTTCTACCAAAGCCACATATATCAGCTCCAACCATGGGAATCCCAAACAATCCAGAATTCAAAATGCCGGGAATACTATAAGCCAAATCATCCCATGTGGCTGCATTGTCTCCGGTCCAATGTGCCGTGTACTTCCCAGCACCCACAAAGGTTGATCTGCTAAGTATAAACGGCCTTTTACCAGTAACATCGATTAAAGCAGCATTGGTAGTTTTAGCTTCCAGGAATCCGTAGAGGTTATGAACATTGTACTCTAAGGCGTTCCCGAAATGTACTGATGTTGCTGGGACAGTCTTCTCGTTTATTGGACGTAAGCTTCCGGAGTTATTGATCTTATAAGGAGGGTTGTCAAGGGTAGAAGACGGGCTCGGAGGAGAAGAAATGAAGTTAGATAACTCGTTCATGTCAAGCCAGAGCCCATCGATGGGGAGAAGGTCATGGAAAATCTTGATTTCATTACTCCAGAAGACTCTGCCTCGGAGATTTATGAAATCAGGAAAGTAGACTTTTCCAGGCCAAACTTCGCCGAGATAAGGGACACCATCGCGTTTGATGAAAACGTCTGCTTGCATCCCTCTCTTGTATGTCTCATATGAGCTATTTATGCTGATCCCTGTGAAGTACAAATCACTGAAATCATTTGACCCAATACCTTCGCTATCTCTCAACGCAAGCATAAATTCAACAAAATAAAGTGCAGCCCGATGCACAAAGCATCCCACATTCATGGAGGTCTAGGAAAGGCTGCACCATAAGGGGTATGATGTAGGTAGCCTACCCTGACACTAATTCCGCAGACGTATAAATATCAACAAAAGCAAGAATTTAATATGTTATAACTCATAACTCACCTGGATCCAATATGAGAACAAATTTCTGACCATTGTGATGAAGTGTATCAACAAATTTCTTCATCTGGTCAAGTGGGAAGTTAATAGGATCGAGTGTGAAATCCTTATAACCATCCATATGATCAATATCTGTCCACATGACCTCAAGAGGGATCTGAGCTTTCGAATATCCAGCAACCACATGCTTAATTTCAGTAATGTCTTTATAACCATAACGGCATTGGTGAAATCCTGTCGCCAACAATTTGCAATAGCTTGCATGAAAAACAATGTGTGCATCTATCTGTCTCAAATCATACATATATATATTGTAGAAAGAAAACTCAATCCTCATATTCCCAACTAGTAAAAGCTCTACACATCCCATTATGAGTACTGAAAGGGGTAGGATCACGAAATGTTATATAACTGAGCTCTGCACTAACGAGTACTTGACACAACTAGAAATTGTGCACATTTTTAAGTACTCCCTCCATTTCAATTTGTTTGTCTGGTTTTGACTGGGCATAGAATTTTAAGAAAGTAAAGAAGATTTTGAATCTTGTGGTCTTAAAACTAAAGATATGTAGAATGTACCAGAATGTCTTTTAATCTTGAGGTTTAAACATGTCATCCGGAGAGTTAGAATTAAAGAGCTGCCAAAAAAGGAAAGAAGCGGACTGAAAAGGAAGTAAGACAAACAAATTGAAACGGAGGGAGTAATAATTTAATATCATGAAGAAGCATGTGAATCAAACAGTTTGAGGAAATTAAGTGGGAAGTACTAAACAAAATTCAAAAGTTAAGGTCATATGAAATTAGTAACCAGAATAAACACTATGAAATAATAGGTAATTCGCTAGTATAATTACGCACCAAAAGACCAGTATGGCATGGGTGCTGGGCGGCCAATGAGCTCTGTGTACTGTTCCATGACCAACTCTGGCACAGGACCAGCAAAGAAGTACAAGTCAATGACCCCTCCAATCACCTTGTAAGTAATTCTGTCACCAGCATATACAATGTCCATGCCATTGCTATTGAACAGCAAGACTCCGTGACTAGTCCCCGCGCCAGGATGAGACCTGACATCCATGTAAAAAGGATGGGAACCATACAAGTTGAGATCAACATTAGCACTACCAATATCAGCATTCCAAAGAGTCAATGTCTGATTATGCTTGAGCTTAAAATTTCTCTTGGTATGCTCCCCGAGACCATAAATAGATGACCTATTGGCTGGCAATGAAGAGGACAATTGAAGGTACTGATCCTTGAAGATGAGGAACGTGTCCGGAATGTCATTTTCAGGTGTGGTGTCAAAAAGAACATCACCTGTGGAGTGACGCGTGATAGTAAAGCCAAAAGGGGTGGTGTTGTAGAGAGTGAAAGTAAGGTCCGAAACGGTGTCTGTATGGACGTAGTGTGTGTCTTCTGATAATGGAAGTGAGGTAGAAGAGCGCTTTTCCAAGAGGGAGCTTCGGGGGGATAAATGAGTTTCCCGGGGGATAAATTCTCGAGGAACTTCCCATCTTTCATGATCAGCATCCGTAATTCTGACTCTTAAACGGTCTTTCGTCTCAAAGCTGCAGAATCCATCAACATGGAAACAAGAAAAGGCTGATCAGTCCATTTATAAACTAAAAAGATCTTTTGACACTAAAAAGGACACAACTGTTGAAAATTACGTAGTAAACAACAACAACATACCCAGTGTAACACCACAAGTAAAGTATAGGGAGGATGGTGCGTACGCAACCTTACCCCTACCCTGTGAAGGTAGAGAGGCTGTTTCCGATAAACAATCGACTCAAGTAAAACATATTAAAATCAAGTATGGAAAGTAAATAAAACAGTGAGGGAAAGTCATGATAAAAGTATAGGAGAAGAGAACAGTAGCAATAACAAACAATACAGTAACCGAAGCAAAGGAAACAGCATGTAATAAAATCCAAGCTGGAATAATTTTTTATGTGAAATGGCAAGTGACACTTCTGTGACAAAGTAAAGAATGGTAACTTTACTACATGATCTCCAATAGTAGTTGCTTGCCCATTTGAGCAATAAACTACAAAAAAAAGGCTAAATAGCCTGACAAACACCCCTACTTGTCCCTTTTTAACAAGCCGCCCCCTTTACTTCGCGGAGTTTCATCTAAACACCTGAACCAGTCCAATATTAGTACTCTCCCCATTTCAATTTGTTCGTCTTACTTTCTTTTAGCCTGTTTCAAAAAAAATGTCTCTTTGCTTTAGGTAACTATTTAATATCAACTCTCTGTGCGTAGTAACATGTTTAACATCACAAGATTCAAAAGATACACTCAATTACCAAATTAAAACAAGACAAATAAATTGAAACAGAGGGAGTTCTCCACAAAACATCAACATTTTCCTCATGAAAATACAAACCCAAACACAACTTCAAATTCCAAATACCCCTTTCCCAAATTACCTTCAAATAGTACTACTTTTCTTCAAATATGACTAAATTCATGTCCAAACATCTTCACAAAATTGATGACATTTCAATAAATAAGTATGTAATGTAAAATGAAAATCAAAAAACAACAGTGAAATCCCACTAAGTGGGATCCGGGGATAATAGAGTGTATGCAGACCTTACTACTGCCTCGTCGAGCTCTCAAGGAAGTAGAGAGGTTGTTTCCGATAGACAATATAAAAGAAAATTATTTACAAAATTAGTAGTACCAAGCAGTAAGGGTGAGATTTTGAATGTCAGTTCCAAAAACAGATGAACTTTTGATGAGCTGAAGATAAGCAGTCAACGTCCTTCCAGATGAGTCAACGCCTACTGATCTAACAATATATCCACATCCAACTTGTTCAGATTTTGTTATAAGTGCTAATAATGGAACCAAAAAAGTGAAGAACAAGATAAAATATTTAGAGAAAATAAGAACAATACAAAATTTATTAGTTGTGTGGTTGTTCATTGTGATGAGGAGAACAATATAATAATATCCAATTTTTGTTGTGTGGTATTTAGATGGGGGAAAATGAAAAATAAAAATGATTGGGTTGTTGGAATTTGGAAGATATTATATGATCTTTCTATGGTCCCACAATCCAACTATAATGAATGAACTTCAAAGTTACCATTAGGATCAAAGTGGCATATATGCATCCTGTATAATAAAAATACAAATCAGTTCAATTGTATTTCAGATAAGTAGTACTAATTTAATTTTATACTTATTTTGTATATTCAAAGTTTTGAAAAATATAAATATAAGTTAAAAATCATGTTTATGGTATATATAATAGTGGAACTGATGGTATATTTTTTGTCACTATATATTATCATCCAATAATACTATAAGGTATGTAATAAAGATATTATAGAAAAAGATAGGATAAAGAATAATATAATTTAGTATGATCGCATGATTATCTTATTTTTACCTAATTTTTTTTATATTAACTCCATCTCATATCCCATGTTTCTTTGTGATTTATTCTTCAAATTATTGCTATGTTATATTATGTAATGAGGTCTCGTGATTCTTTTAATTTGTATTAGCCTTAACAGACATAGTTAGGTGGAACTGTTACTAGTGGGAGATGATAGACATTTCGTAAGACTAGTCGAGATACACAAAAGATGACCCGAACACACAGTGCAATCATAAAAAAAACAAAAAAAAATAAAATATATATATATATTAGTATAAAATAATAGTACTAACAACTAACCAAACAGAGTGTGATCACTGTATTGAAAGTTCTGTGTCTATACCTAAACTCACCAACCAAAATTTCCAGTAGAGAAGGAAGGAAAATGGCTTCATCTCTGCTTACCAAACAGTTTCTCGGGGCTCCGTTTTCAAGCCTCGGATCCGGGCAGCAACCATCCAAGCTCTGTTCTTCAAACCTCCGATTCCCAACTCACCGATCACAGCCCAAACGACTAGGTGAAACTTTCTGCCATCCATCTGTTTGTTGAAATGTCTGAATGAACTTGATTTGAGGTTTCCATCTTTTCTTATGCTTTTTGTGTGAATTAAGAAATGGGTTTTAAACTTTATTAGAATATGATCATTAAAATAGGAAAAAAAAGTAGTCTTGGAAATTTTTTATTTTAAAAAAAAAAATGGGGTAGGGGAAGGGGAAATGGGTGGGGATTACAAGGTGGGGAATTGAAACCATGAGTCTGGTAATTGGAATGAGTATAATCTAAATATCTTAACGAAGATCCATTGGAGGGTAAGTCTGGTGCCAGCAGCCGCGGTAATTCCAGCTCTAATAGTGTATATTTAAGTTGTTGTAGTTAAAAAGCTCGTAGTTCAACTTACTAAGATTCCCTAAGTCTTTGAAGTTGATGTCTGTTTCGTACTGTTTTTTGTATCTGTGATGATTCCACCATGTATGAAATCACCACCTTTTTTTTTCCTTGGTCAAAAATTTAACTTCAACTGTGGTGGCCTATGATTTTCAGTTCATCTTCATTATCTGTTATCTGTTATCTGGTTCTGTCAATGTTTTAAAATACTATCTCTTGTTTCAATTAGTTTGTCTTACTTTTTATAGTATGTTTCAAAAAGAACGTCCCTTTGTTTTTTTGACAACTCTTTAATTCCAACTTTTCATGTGACATGTTTAAGACCACATGATGAAAAGACATTTTGATACATTCTACATATTTTTAGTTTAAGACCACAAGATTCAAAAGTCTTCTTACTTTCTTAAACTTCATGCCAAGTCAAAATCAAACAAACAAATCGAAATGGAGGGAATATTTGTTTCCATTCTCTACAAAATACTGTACTTTTCTAATAAAGAAGTGTTGCCAGGCAATATGGGAACAAAAAGTTAAAATTTTCAAGTGGAAATAAGTACCATTGCCTCTTGAAAGTGAACTAAAAAAATGTTTCCTCGTCGATCTTAAGGGTTTATTCTTGAGTTGCTAGAATGGATTGACAACTTCTTTATCTACTTTTGTATTCGCAGAGATACAGGCTGCTGGTAATACATTTGGAAATTATTTCCGCGTTACAACTTTTGGAGAATCTCACGGTGGTGGTGTTGGTTGTATAATTGATGGATGTCCCCCTCGACTCCCACTCTCAGAGTCGGATATGCAAGTGGAACTTGACAGGAGGTGTTTACTTGTTCTGAGATTTCCTTTTGTGGGTTGACATGACCAGCATCAGTGAAGATGTTGTGTACTAATACATTGAAGTCCTTCAAAATTCTTGGTCTTCTATCATTTCTTGTAACTGTTTCATGTATTGCCCATTCTTGACACCCCCATCTCAGATAATTGATGGAGTAATTCATTAGGATACTTTGAAAAAAAATTTAAATAGAAGGATACTTTGAATCTATTTTGGCCAAATTTGAATTTCATGCAAAACTTATCCATTCAGGAGGCCAGGTCAAAGCCGAATTACCACACCAAGAAAAGAGACTGATACTTGCAAAATATCATCAGGCACTGCCGATGGTTAGTCCTCTGTTAAAGTCTCTTCTGGCCTGTGCCACTTCCTTTGACTTACATTTAAAGATGCAGCTTCTATCTTTGCTTAATTTATAGGTTTGACTACGGGATCTCCAATCAAAGTTGAAGTACCCAACACTGACCAGAGAGGAAATGTAAGTATGCTATGATTTGTTTTGAAATACAGGAGAGGAAGTGAAACAACAATTTACTTTTTACAATGATCTATATGTTTTATCACTCGACTTTGCACGCAACAGGACGAACTTGATTTACTAGCTTGGTGCTAAGGTACACGATATCTAATCTGTCTGAGAAAAATTAAGTGTGCTAACCTTGTGTTATTGTGCATAGAAAGTTAATTTAAGGTTAGTTAAGTTGAGTGTTTCCAAGAACATGCTAACTTCACATCCTTGGCATGTCAAGTTTATTGTCTTTAAGGGCATGGAGTAATGACATTCTTAGCATTAGTAACTGTGAGTATTAGTACCACTCATCATTCTTTCAGAGGTTGAATTCTGCATGCATGAGACTTTGAAATGATTCCTCTAAAAGTTGGTGAATTGTTCTTGTGCTTTTATGAACCATGCGTATTTTGAAACTCAAAACAAGTGAAATGAGCTTTTCAGAGCATTGCATCCTGATAATTGGCAAATAGCTTTGAAGTGAAAAGGAGAAACATTGCAGCCTAATCTGAGACTCATGATTGAAGATGTTATGCTTAGTATGTGTTCTTTTCTTTTTTTGTGTCAAAATCTGTGGTCTCCTGGTACTTGACAGATTTCTCATTTCCTGTTGGATTGCCAGGACTATAGTGAAATGTCCCTTGCTTATAGGCCATCTCATGCTGATGCAACTTATGACTTCAAGTATGGAGTAAGATCAGTACAGGTAATGTCAAAGAGGAGCTCATTTATTATTAGAAAGTTTTGCAGATTGTTGATAAGCAATTCTCTGTAGTTATAGCTCTTACTATTTCTTGTGTCCTTACTAGTGTTAGTGGAACATGCAGGGGGGCGGTAGATCTTCAGCAAGAGAAACCATCGGGAGAGTCGCTGCTGGAGCTGTTGCCAAGAAAATTCTCAAACTTTATTCAGGAACTGAGGTGAGGTACTTTATTATTACAGGTTTTCTAATTTCATTTCTGAATGATATTCTTTGTATCATTACATAAATTGTTACTGAAAAGAGCTCCCCTGAAGTGTTGCACGGATGTTAAAGGCATATCAATTTTTCAAATCCATCCCCTATCCCAGTTTTTATTCACAAACTAAACACTAAATAGTAAAAACTGTAGATCCACTTCTTTTTCAGCGATTATTGATCCATTAATGATCATCAATGCCTTAATAACAAGTTGGGCTCCATTATGAAGAAATAAAATCAACTGTCATGTTCATTAGAGTTATGTTGTGTTCTAGATGAATATACAGCCTAAACATCTAGAGAATGTAAATTGGACTTCTAAGTTAATTATGAAGCACTGAGGTGGGTTACTATCATATGATTGTGGTTTAGTAGAGGCTTTTTGGTAGGCCCGATAAGCGTAGTTCCTGTATTTTGTCTTCTCTTGTAAGATTTCAGAAGCACCCATATGTATACTTAATGGAATACACATACTTGTTGTTCCGAAGAACCTGAAACTTCTGTGTATTGCAACAAAAAAAAAACCGTAATCTTATGTATTTCTGGTGGAAAATTAGCTATTCTGACTCTTGTTGCTAGAGAATCTATTACAGTAGTTGCATATACATATATCTTTATTGTTTGTCGCATTATGTGGAGGCTTCTTCTACTTTCTTTTTTTTTTTGGGCTTTTTCTAAAGAAATGTAGCTTTTAGCTCTAATATTCTGTAATGCAGATCCTTGCTTATGTTTCACAAGTTCACAATGTTGTACTTCCAGAGGATTTGGTTGATAACCAGACTGTGACACTAGAGCAGGTATGTTTCACATAAGAACTATATATCTATATCTTAAAAAAAAAAATCATAACCGCAGTGTCCGGGCAAAATAAGCAGCTGTGGCCTGTGTGGCCCAAAAAAGCTGGCTCCGATCATCGTGTTCTGATTCCTCATTATCAAGATCGCTTGTTATGTCATCAGAAGTTGATGATTCACTCACCCACTAATTCTTATCTTCAAGGTCATCATTACCTTCATCAGTTGAAGCTTCGGATTCCGACACAGAATAAGAATATGAGGTTCATTCAGTATACTTTTCCTATGTGTCTGTAGATGAAACAACCTCATCTGTTGCATTCAATATAGGACTCCTTAACCCAACATTGGAGCAAACCTTCTCCTCAATGATAACAACATCAGGATCACACTCCTCTGAGAAACACAACATCAGGGATCGATGGGTCTACCTCTAATGTAAAGAAATGGACCTTGGCCTAGCTCAAACCCAAAAGTTAGCTCATCAAGGAAGGATTGAACTAAGACCATATAAAAGACCACAACCTTTTCCGTCGACCAATTTGGGACTTTTTTTATTGATAATGCCAATATGGGACTTAACAAATTTCAATTTGCTTTTGCCACTGAGCAGTATGCTATTGTTTCGTTACTCATTTTGCTTCCAATTTGATTCTGATGTCAGCTCTCTTTCTGCTTTAAATTAATACCATGTCCACTCTTTAATCTATTCTACATCTTAGACTAATTTATGATTATAGTAACTACTTCCTGTTCACTTATCTTCGTGGGTTTCTTTCTCAAGAAAGGAAAGAAGAATGTAAATAATTTAAGGAGTGTTTCATTGTTTCAGATCATATTTTCTCTTCCAAATATGCTTGGCTTGGATCTTTTTCTACTTTTAGAAGCCCATAAATTGGTGTTAGCTTTAATCAGACATTGCATTCACCTTTCCTTGGATGAAACCTGCTTCGCTAATGGCTGAAAGGCGACTCATCCTGCATGAGATAAAGCTGATTTTGTATAAAGGGCGACTAATCCTGCATGAGATAATGCTGATTGTTGGAGGATTGACCTAAGGTTGACTGTAGGAAGGAAGATGCAATGAGAATTATTACCGCAACAGACAAACTGGTTAGATATGTGTAAATGACGAAGGAAATTCCACTTCTATTAGAAGCTTAAAAAATTATAGAAAAGAGCTTTCAAGGAGGGTAGATTTGACTCCGAGGCAATGTTTCTCCAAACTGCACTATAGGATCTGTATATAAGCTTTATTACTTGCCTAAGAGTGTATAATAAATAAGGCTAGAAAAATTACAGAAGAGAACTTTTAAGGAGTGTTTGAGCCTATGCCGATATTTCTTTATCCATATATGCACTGTGGGATCTCTGTATGAACTTTAGCAGTTGACCTATAGAGTGGATATAAACACCATGTTGCTTGATCTATCAATTTCTTGAACTCATCCGATAGATTAAGGAAATACTAAATATAAAATGTACCATAAAAAGAAAAAGGAAAACAATCCGGTGTCCTTTCTGTTGCATTCCCTTGTGGAGTGGAAGAGACTATTTATAATGCACTCAGCACACGGATTGTCGCTTCTCTAAGGCATGGAGTGTGGAGAGTATTATAGTTTATATAGTGCATATTTGTGGTTCTCTTTATTAGCAATTGCCTTCTGGTATAACTTTGATAGTTTTTGACCTTCTGGTGATAAAGAACTTGATCTGTGGTAATTATCACTTAATGCCAGATTGAAAGCAATATTGTTCGTTGCCCGAACCCTGAATATGCAGAAAAGATGATTGCTGCCATTGATTATGTACGAGTGAGGGGAGATTCTGTTGGTGGTGTCGTAACTTGCATTGTTAGAAATGTTCCACGAGTAAGCGCTCTCTCTCTCTCTCTCTCTCTCTCTCTCTCTGTGTGTATGTGTGTATGTCTGTTAGTTATCGTGCATGTCTTTGGTGCTGGTGGGACCTTCACATGATAGTTTGGTGATAATTACTAGGGTCTTGGTACACCAGTCTTTGATAAACTTGAAGCTGAGCTGGCTAAAGCTTGCATGTCATTACCAGCAACAAAGGGTTTTGAGTTTGGAAGTGGCTTTGCAGGTACAGAATCTTCATACATGGAAGTTGTTAAAATTTACTTTTAGTTACTGCAATAATTTTTAGCATCAATAAGTTGCTTAGCTTTAGTTTGTTGAGATATTTTAGATTTTTGAATTTTGAATTATGCAAATTTTTTGTTGTAAGTTGGCTATTTAAAGCTCCCCTATGCTTAAGAAAAATATTGAGAGACATTTTCAATCAATATTTTCCAACCCTTTTTGCTGCACCATCTTTTTAAAAAACAAACAGAAGTGATTTTCTTATTATCTTGTTGTTGGATGATAGCAAACTCCTAAGTCGAAACAGACTAATCAAGATCGGTGTTATCATCTATATAGTATGGTTAGGAATACAGATGTTCAATGAAAATATGAACCAGGTGTTATGAAAAATTTCATTCAGATTTTACCCAAAAAAGTACAAGTAATTAAAACTATTAAAACAATTAAAACAATTGCAAAAATTACCCAATAACGTGAGTTAAGTGTAAAAAGCAATCGTCCAAATCTACTTCAGTATTGCATAAAATGTAAGAAGAATCAATTTTAAGACAGTTTCACAACCTCCGATGATGAAGCTCTGATGACTTAAGCATCCATCTTCTGTCACCAGGTGCAACTTTGAACTGTTCTATTTCTTCTGCTTCTCCTTTACAATCTTGCCTGACCTACTTGCTTCTTCTTGGAGCTCCAGATAACGGAACCTCCTTGATTGCCTTGGTCTTTTTGTGCCCTTTCCTATCCCTCTTTTTGTTACTTAGGTAATGACCCCCTTTCTGTTTTTTCAAAACATTGTATCACTCATGACAAAGATGATACCAGCATGTTGCCTAAAATTATTACTCATACATTTTGATGCTAATCTGCTGGAATCTGAATTTGCAAGATTATCTCCCCAAATAAAGCCTAAGATGTCTTTAGATCGAAGCTGCATTCTAGTATCTCTCTATGATTAATACAGTTTGCGCTGGTGTCTAGATGATATTGGATTATCAGGGTTTAACATTGTTGAAGAGTATGAAATGCTAATGCTTCCAGCTCGAAGTAGATAGGAAAGATAACAGAAAGACCTGGCTTCAGACTGCCAAAAATTTTTAGGTGGTCAAGTGTGCTTCATCGAGTTACCCTTCGGGGTGGCCCAGTGGTTTGGGCTTGGGACTTCCATGTTGGAGGTCTCAAGTTCGAAACCCCTTGCCAGCGAAAGCAAGGGATTTGCCTTCTGGGTCGAGCTCGTCGCACCGGGATTGCCTAGTGCGGGTTACCACTCCTATGTGGTTTGCGAGCTATTGCATAGGAGCGGGACTTTTACCCTGTGCACACCCAAAGGGTAGCGGCTGCGGGTTTTCCTTATCATCAAAAAGAAAAAAAGTGTGCATCGAGTTTAGATCTATGCTGTGGCTGGTCCAGGGGGTGTTAGTTACTTGACTGGTGATTTAAGGGGATTACACAATTAGTGCTAAGGATCTTAGTTGATTCATCGACACTTTGTTTACGGCATGGTTGGTTAGAATAGTAAGGAAGTTGGCCAATTCAGTTTTGAGTCATTCTTTGTTCATTACAGGTCTAGACACTTCTCTGAATTTAAATAAGGGTATCGTCCTATGTCAAAAAAACTTGGAAGGCTCTTACATGTTAATATCTTTGATAAATCTCATGTTCTATTTTGTTTCTGGTGAAAAACTACAGGTACTTTCATGACTGGCAGTGAGCATAATGATGAGTTCTTTATGGATGAACATGACCAAATCAGGACAAAAACCAATAGATCTGGTGGTATCCAGGTACACTCGCAATATTCATTTGGATATGTCTTTAGAAATGGACAAACAATTCCATTTCCTTTTCAAGTTGAGTTATCTGTTTAATTTATTTCACAGGGAGGCATATCAAATGGAGAAATTATTAATATGAGAATAGCATTCAAGCCAACTTCTACAATTGCAGTGAGCCCTTGTCTCTGTCAAAAGTTCCATTTCTTTTCCAAGTTAAGTTACCTCTGTATGAAATATGTCTTATTTCAATTGTTATGCAGAGGAAGCAACATACTGTTAGTAGGGATAAACATGAGACTGAACTCATTGCTCGTGGTCGCCATGATCCTTGTGTGGTTCCACGAGGTATGTATGCCTGATTTTGTTTTGACTATTACTCAATATGGCTAGTCCCTTCCATTCGTCGTACTAGGATGTTTACTCTTAGAAACCACTGAGGCTGCATGACTGCTAGACTAGCTCAATCTGTTCTTGTTCTTTACTGGTGTTTTGGTAAAATAACAAAAGAAAATCTGCTAGCCATTTGCTCTTCAAAACATTCTTTTCTCCTTAAATTTCTGAACAACACTTGAAAAGTAAACGGACATTTGATGTCTTGGTGCAACAGCTGTTCCGATGGTGGAAGCAATGGTCGCCCTGGTGCTCGTGGATCAGTTGATGACTCAATATGCACAATGTATGCTGTTCCCAGTCAATCCTGCACTACAGGAACCTTTGCAGTCATCGACAACTGAGTCAGCTCAGGTTCCCCTTTAAAAGGAGCCGAGCAACTTGCGTACCGCCATAACAACTTCTCACTACATAACTTCTCAAATTTCTGGCATAACTACGTTTGGAGAGTGTAATATTTTGTTAGAAGTCATCCTCGATGCCTTAAGAGTTATATTGTTGAACAGAGGTATGTATATAGCTTTTGTTGCTGGAGCTATCACCAGTTTTTTGCTCGGACTTTCCAAAAATGTCACTGGATGTGTGTTGGATCCTCCAAAAGTAATGCATTTTTGGAGGATCCATCACAGGCATGACAATATTTTTGGAGAGTCCGAGCAAACATAGCTTGCCAATGTATGGAGAGCCAAGTGCATCTAAAAAACGTGAAATTGTGACGTTTTCATTATTTTTTAGGCTTTTCTTGTGTTTATAAACTCAAGTTGTACTCACATAAGATTGTTAGTAATGTAATCTGTATAATACAAACATTTACGATTTTATAAATTTTGTGAATTAAATTTGTCTTCTAACGATGAACATACAAGCAATATCGTTGTTATTTGCTTCTCTAGCAAGTCCTCATTGGTACCAATGAATTGTTTACTGCAATTAAGTGTTGAAATTCATAATGTTTTCTTTACAAGTTCTTGTTATGGTGAACCAACATATTAATGTGCATTACACACCAGATTGATTCAAAATTTGAAGTTTATCAATTTTGAATTTAAAAGTTTATGTGTTCTGAATTTTATTATATACTAGTCATGGGAACGTGCATTGCACGTTTGTCCCCTAACTGGCATTAGAAAAGTTAATTTATATAGCTAAGTTCAAAGCTAAGTCCTTTTATATATAAGTTTGACATAAGAATATAACTCTGTACAAATATAGCATGAAAATCTTGTGTCAGATGTTGGAGATTTGATATTTTCAATGCTTCATTAAAAATAAATGTTTTATTATATCAGAGGAATTAATATATTTTAATTACTAAACATAAGTTTTAACAATCAAAAAAGAAATTGGCTATAAAAAAAGATACGTATAAAGAAAAATATTACAAAATGTCTACGTGGTGTACTGTCAAATTTATAGAAAAAATTACAAGTTCAAACGGAAAAGAAAGAAAAGTAAATAAAGACATGTCATCCATAATAAAAGACATCACATTAAAATATATAGACAAAAAAATTATATATTTACATTTTGTTAGAAGTCGACTTGCTATAGACAAAATGTATCATATGTATAAAAAAACTATAATCATAAATAAAGAAAAAAGATAAACAAAAAAGAAAGCATGAATATGTTAAGAATAAAGATACACTATATTTCTAGAACTATATATTAAAGGATCTTTATATAAAAGAATTAAATATGAATTCTTATACAATAAAATTCAATGTAACATTTAGTCATCTTTTTACTTTACATTATTTTTTATTTTATTTTTCCTTTTGCACTAATTTTTGTACCTCTCTACAATAGTTAAGTACATGAATTTTCTAAACATTTGAGACTACATATAAAAAGGAAAAAGTACAAACATGTTGTTTTAAAAAGATAAATGATTATCAAACAACTAAGAAGACATAATTATTAATTTTTATCAAAGACTTAGTAGTCTTTTACAGGTCTAATTGTGAAAATATTATATGGGAATTAACATGCTTACCCTCAAAACAATTAATAATAAATATAAAATGTGATTAGCTTTATTATATTTATATCCTAAAGATAGAAGAAATGAAGAATACAAAAATATAGTAATCAATTACGAAGTCATATTGTATAAATTATAGAAAAAATAAAACGAAAGAGGTGAAAATGAACAATATATGTATGTGTTTGCAACACTATGTTAGATAGACGAGAAAGTAACACAATCAAAATATTTCATTCAAAGTAATAATCTTTTAGCAATCTTTATTTAAATTACTTGTATTTAAACAAAAGCATATTGCATAAACTATTCAAGTATTATCAAACTCATCATGTATTAATAGAAGTTTTGTCAATTAAGTAGCATTTAAAAGAAGAATAACACAAAAACAAAGAAATAAATTCCATAACAATGCAAAATGATACAAAATTACATAAAATATGAGTTGCATACCAAATTTATTTTGGACAACCATATTAACTCCAAAATGGAAAAGAAAAACTTAAAATCATAAGCTAACATAAAAAGATCTAAAGGAATATGTAGGTCATATCTTATACTTCTAAGCTTAACACTTGAACTATATTGTAAGAAAGCTTCTCTTTTTAATTTCACAATGAAGCTATCTGTTCTTTTCCTCAGTTAGCTTCTTGACGGCATGTATTTATATCATTATCTAGAAGAAGAAAAAGAACAGTAGAGGATAGAAAAGAAAAGAATATGATGATCTAGGGAGTAATTTACTGGTATTTATAGTGATATTTAGTTGTCTTTTCACCTATCAAATTAATGGAGTACATTGAATCATGATACATAATTTTTATTTGATTTCAAAATTCAAAGAGTCATTCATTATTAAAGTTTAATTGTTGGACTTCATATTCCACCATTATGTAATTAAATATTAGTATCTAATAAATTAATTAATTTTATTTTGATTTAGTGGAGAGGCGAAATGGTAATCCAACTTTGAATGTTGAAGCTTCCCACTTATAATAATACTAGTAAAATTACCCGCGCTTCGCGCGGGAATTTAATATCACAGAATTTATAAAATAATACTTAAAATCTATCAGTCAGTAAAACTAAAACATTATATTATCTTACATACAAGATTACGTAGTTACAAACATTAATAATGTAAAGGAAAATGAAAATTATTACATTTTATCATTTATCCTTAATAATATAAGCATAAATTATTGACGGTAAAAATACATATCAGGATCTGTAACATAAGTAATAAGGTCAGTGAGTCACTCAACAGGAGCAAAGTACACAAATATTTAATTATGAAGAAGAAGACGAAGAAAAAGTTCATAATTTTCGTTGTTTTAAAATGAGAGGAAATCCCTCTATTTATAGACAACAAAAGGTAGTGTAAACAAATGTTTATTGTGTCTTATCGGAAAGGTTCCAACTATTTAGAAAAGTTGCAACCCTTTAGAAAGGTCACAACCTTTCATAAAGTCACAACTCTTCATAAAAGTCGCAACTCTTCATTAAAGTCGCAACTTTTCATAAAAGTCGCAACTCTTTATTAAAGTCACAACTTTTCATAAAAGTCACAACTTTTCATGAAAGGGAAAGGCTAGTTTAGGAAATAAATAAATTAAAAGGAAATTCTGGTTTGTAGTGGCGCCACGTAGGCGGACCTAAGGTTCTCTTATATCTATATATATGATATGATGATATTATTAAAATATTAGTTTCTAAAAAATTAATTAATTTTATTTTGATTTAGTGAAGGGGTGAAATGGTAATCCAACTTTGAATGTTGGAGCTTTCAACTTATAATAATATATGATTCTCTTATATATATATGATATGATATGATGATTAAAATATTAGTATCTAATAAATTAATTAATTTTATTTTGATTTAGTGAAGGGGCAAAATGGTAATTCAAGTTTGAATGATGGAATTTCCCACTTATAATAATATATGACATATAATGATACATATTTCAACAAAATTATAAAGTTGAACCAAAGTTATTGGGTTCTAATGAACTCATACTTCCTATGCTCCCGAATGGGGCTTCCTATACCCTAAAGCAGCAGGTCCCACAAGTAGTCGAACAAATGAGAGGTTGTCAACGAAGAGGTTAAAGGTCATAAAGACCCTTCAACCTTGCTCGCATGTTAGTTTGCTTGTACTATTGCTTGCCTACCTGACATGCTTTCTGGCTAGTTTTTTTATGGCAAATGCTATCCTAGCTCCATCCCCAACATACATGTATTAAGATCTGCTTCAAGTTAAAGAGCACGCTTATGTGTTATGCCGAACCAAAATTGTTAAAAAGAAACATTTTCTTGCCATTTCTCTACTATTTGACCATACCTTTAAACTTCAATTCATCTTCTTTCTCTTTGAAGAAGTTCACAAATCCTCCATTTTCCTCCATAGCTACACATCTTCAAAACTATCTAACAACAAAATCAAAGTTTGATTCCCAGATCTGCTACTGATTCAAGCCTCTCCTTCTTCAGGTAATCGATAAATCTCCTCTTTTGATTTCCGTTTACTGTTCCGGTTGAACGCTATAGCAAATTGCTTTGATGAAAGGTCCCAAATACTTTGCTATTGTAAAACTGTAACCAAACCAAAAAAAAAAATGAAACAACGAGGTCATTTCACTAAGGATCCGATCAAATTTCTATGTATTGTAGTCTCGATTGCTTGTACTTTCGTGCTGTGTTTTTCAGTACTAAAACTTAACGAAATACCACAAGGAAATGAAAATGTGATTGGTTTGAAACTGAAGAAAAATCGAATAGATGGAGGAAGAGGAGTAGGGAAGTTTGGGGAAATAGTGATTGGAATGTTACCTCAAGATTTGGGGTTTACTTTATTTTTGCCATCTGAAAAAGCATTTGAGCGGGATCTGGGATTGAGATTGGGTGAGAATGAGAATGAGAACGACACATATGCAATACTAACTCGTGTACTCGGGTTTTCAGCTGTACCAACAAGGATTTATGCGGATGATGTACAAATTGGAAAGGAGATTGATTATGATTCAATATCGGGATACACTCTGTATGTATCGAAAGATTCAGATGGGTTGTTGATAGTTAATAGAATTGCTTCGGAAATGGTGGATTTGAGAAGAGGGAAGATTGTTGTACATGTTATGGATGGGGTGATAATGGATCCAGAATTCGAGCAATCTGTTCGACCTGATGATGATTGAGTTGAGTTGAACTAAGGTTTCATGATTTGATGGTAGCTGATTACCCCGGCCATTTTCACCTTAGGGAAAACTTATGAAGCTTGTTGCATTGGGATGGCGCAGACAGATCTATAGAGATGAAAAACTTTGGTTTATAACTTTGCTGAATTCGAGCAAATATAGTGGCATAGATTTCCTGGAGATTCTCTACAAATCGAAGACAACATTGTACCAGATCAGCTCTGCTTATGAAGAGGAATTATGCATCACTTGAGTCTGGGTTTTTCAGAAATAGTATTTCTATCTTCTAAGATAGGGTAAGTTCTGCGTATACTATACTCTGCATTGTGGGATTACACTGGGTATGTTGTTATTGGTGTTGCTTATGAAGAGGAATTCTAGTTGAATATCAGCTTCGGATAATGGCAGACGAAGCGGGCATCCATCAATAGCACAACCGATACCAGCACCATGAGATTCTCCAAATGTTGTAGAGCAGAAGAAAGTTCCATATGTATTTCCAGCAGCCTTTATCTCTGTGTATAAGCATATTCAAACTTGTAAACTACTTGTGAGTTGGGAAGCTGATTGAAGAAATTTTGAAACATTCATGTCTATGGGATTATTCATTTTTTTAACGTAGGTATTAGTTTTGCAGAGTTTTAGTAATTCATGGATTAGTTATTCCACATTCTATCTTTTACGGATAAGGAGGTTCAGATATACCGTTTACCGTTTACGTTTGGTAGAACTTTTCAGCATGAATTTATATTAGTCGGACCTCAAAATGAACATCGAATACTGAGTGAATAAAAATAAAATAGTGCCTTTCATAGTTTCTAAAATCCCTCCGGAGGCCTAACCCTCTTTCTCCACTTGATTCTGAAGTTGAGCGGCTTCTATCGTTGGCAAACACCTAAAAGTACTTAATTACCATTTTAATTAGATTGCCAATTAATTATAGTAGAGATTTACCTATAGTTAAATTATAGTCACTTTATTATGTATAAACTTTAAAAATGGTCAGTACATAAAACTTAAACTAATGTTTCTCACAGTATAGGTGATGAAGCTCATTTAGCTTCACTTTAGTGAAAAGGAGGATCAATTAGTCTTTCCTTAATATAAAGTTTTATTTCTTCTACATTCTCAATATAAGTTTCAAATGATTTTAATTGATGGCTAGCTTTGAGACATGTAGCAAGCTACATTTTAACCTGACCAAAAATATGTAGACTCAAAGCCAAAAGGTGTTGGGATTGAAATAATAAGGTGTGATGCAGAAGCAAACAATTGTAAACCTTAAATGACGGTAAATCAGAAAATTAGGAAGCATTAAAAACAAAGAAATTGTCGAGAGTTATTGTCATTTGTAGCTAGATCTTGGCCTTTGATGAAGATGAATTGATGTATTGTTTTCAACAACTCACATAGCCACGCCTATCAACAACAAGACGACTACTTCTTGCATGCCACTAAACGTTGCTCTTTAATGCTTGGGCTCGCTCAATACAAGAATTGTAGCCCAACCTTGCTTAAGGCTAAAGTCGTGGACTACACCCCATGAGAGCTCTCTATTTGACTAACATACTCCCTTTTGATCTCCCCAATACCTTCATATCAAAGCTAGGAATGATTGACTTTCGGATTTAAATAATATCACATAATAGCAATGTTCCTTCTCATTTCTTCTTTTATGACCACACCCCCGTAAGAGCCCTCTATAAGGCATTGCTCAAGTTTATATGATATGCACACTTTTGAGGCTCAATGTGGCATAGACCGAAGACAAATTTGTATGGGCCTAGGCCAAAGCGGAAAATACGTGACATGAGCTTAGGTCGCGATGACAAATCACTTTCAGCAGAATGATAATTAAAATGTACCAATTGGCAATAGCAGACTAGCAGTGTTAGAAAATTCACTAGGGCGAAAAAGGTATGCATTTGATTGAAGCCAAAACAAAATGAATGCCAATCACTAACAAGGAAAAATAAAAATCTGTTTTGTACAAATGAAATTACAAGCAAGAAAAAATGAATAAGCAAGAGGAAAATTTGCTAGTGATAAATTATACAGGAAAAATGTTCATATCTGTCTATGTATGGAGGTGAAAAAAGGATTTAAAACAAAATTGTGCCATTTTTGAAGAAGATCAAAACTAGTATGCAAATTTATCTATTTCATGCAAAAAAGATTCTTGTCCATCTCCTATGCTATGGCCATGCTCCATCTCAGATATGAAGATAGAGACAATCTTAAAACAATGTACTTACTTTCTTGTCGTCCATCTTCCAGCCTGAGAATTCGAGAATCAGTACTGTTGAAGGTACTGATCAGTATTCAATATACAAAATGACTATATGTGTTCTCTTGCACTTGACCTCCAAAGATTTGGATTCTACTTCTCATTTGGTGGCTACACATGCATTTACTTATAGAAAATGAGTTTTTGGCTGTTTTACCTTTCCACCCGTGAATCTGTTAAATCTTCATTAGTCAGGTGCTGATTTGCTGATCACAGTCTGAGAATCATTTGTTCCGCGAAGATCTTATTTCACTCCTTTTTGTCTTCAGAAGTTGTTGAATTATGATGCTTCTCGGGTGACTTGGGAGGATCTTCACTTTTGGGTGACTCCAGTTTGTGTGCTGAAGTTGTGACATCTTGATGTTTTTCAGATGTGCTCAGAGACTCTTCACTTTTGTCAGGTGATTTTAAACCGTCATTTTTGTTATGGGGTAGATCTCTAGAGTCTGGTTTCTCACAGTGTTCATTGGTTGAATCCGTTTTAACTGTTGGTTCCACAACTCTCTCTGATTTGTGCGGTGAAGCTGTGGAATTAAGCTGTGGAGATTGTTCATCATTATGAGACAAGTCAATAGAACAATCCTTTTTGGCGGATAGATCAGTGCTATCCTTTTTTTCATCTTTCAAGTAAGCGTCATCTGCATTGTCCTCTTTAATTTCCTCAGCTTCCAAAGGGCCAAGCTTTGCATCAATACTCTTGATTGCAACTGTTAATGATCTTGCATCACGAGCAGCTGCCAGCCGTCCAGGTGATGATGCCTGTTTGTGAAGAAAAAAAGATATCAACACATGGTTAGGGTAGTTTCTTCCAAATTTAGCTGCAAGGATATCCAGAATCCGGTGAAGCACCTTTGTAAATTAGATTCAATAAATAGCTCTAACATTCAGTTTTGTCTTGATTAGACTGTGAATTGGCCAGCCAAGGCAACATGTGACAAAGCTATTTTTCGTCTGAAATATCCATTTGAATATTACTCCCTCTGTTTCAATTTGTTTGTCTGGTTTTGATTTGGCACGAAGTTTAAGAAAGTAAATAAGACTTTGGAATCTTGTGGTCTTAAACTAAAGTCGAAACTGAAGAGTTGCAAAAAGTAGAAAGAGACATTCTTTTTTAAACGGACTAAAAAGAAAAGTAAGACAAACAACTTGAAATGGAAAGAGTACCATTTTTCTTCACCTACTATATCTCCTCGTGTTGCTAACGGGGTCACAGAGTAGAATATAACTTAAGATAATGTAAGGAAAATAGTGGCAGGACAGAAAACACTGCTACTCCAATCTCCGAACTAGTTAGATGTAAGTGCATATTTTGGTCTTCCTATTTCTACCATTTTGGCGTTCTATTTTTCTTTCTCAACATTTTAATGCCTCGTCGAGAGAGAAACACTCCAAACAAAAGAAGCACTAATGTAAGTTCAATATATCCAAAGAAAGAGAATGGTACTATTTAATAACTGACCTCCAACAATTGCTCAGCCCTTTTCTTCAAAGCCTCGAAAGATGCTTCCTTGTGAATAAGTTTTAAGATGTGGGTCAAGTGAGGCAGAAGATTCTCGAGACGGTGTTGGTCTGTTTTGCATTGAGGAATAGTAGATACACAGCCTACTGGATAGAAGGGGCAGTTGGCAAGCTTCATTGGACATACAGTTATACAGTGCCTGTCCATTTCACGCCTCATGAGTGTTGCTTGGCATTTCTGCTCACATTGGAGTATTTTGAACGGACATGTTGAATCATGCAGTTCCAGCTGAGCTGCACTAAATCGAGCATTACATCCCTCATTTTCACAGTTCAATTCCCTGAAACCACACGAGGTGATATGCTTCGAAAGCTCTTCTTCAGATTTGAACCTCATACTGCAGTGATAAATGTTTTTGAAGTCAATATTTCTTATCGATGTTTGTGCCACTGTTATCCTCCTCGCCATCAACCAAAAGCCATTCATTTCCATTTCTTGTACGAAATCATCTATCCTGTCCTCTCTCCTTTCACTTAGCATCCATGATGAAATTTTGCAGAAAAAGTTCCTCTTAGACTGTGCAAAATCATCAATAAAATCAGATATAATATCATGAGGGTTGTCAGACACTTCAATAACCGAGTCACCTTCTAAGACAACAGATTCTGCAACAAACATCTCGCTTCTCTGGACAAGATAGTCCACCATTTCTCTTCTAATATCAACAGCCACAGAAGCGGGGCTATTCAACAAACCACCAGTCGTATTGTCAATACAGGCAGAGGCCAATCCAGGGAGAAATTCATCCGCTACCTTTTGAACCATCTCTGCATCAAATAGATCACAGTGGAAGAGAGCATCGTCGTCCTCAACTTCCTCAATTGCTGCTGGTTTAGTTTCCTTCACTTCCTCTAATTGCACATCTTCAAGTTCTGCTGTTTTGATTTTTTCTTCAACTGTAGGGAGGTCCATGTTCAAAGAAGCTTCCGACATGTCCAAAGAGATAGAAAACTGCAAACGACATAGTATGTTCAGTACCACAGATACTGAAAATGAATATAAAGAAAACTCCTGAAAGAAAATAAGTCTCCAAAAGCATGACTGGATGATCTTGGCTGGTGAAATAAATAACCATCAGTAAATATGACTGGCGAAGAAAAACGAATATCACTGGAGTAAAGAAAATTTCAGATTCATTCATTTAGCTAGTTTAGGTAAAATATCCACAGTAAATATTCTTCTCCGCACTGGTGCCAATGCTACGTCAGTATAATACTCCCATGACTGCTTCCACTTTGGTTAGCTACATCTTATGATAAGAAGATAAAACATGGTTTTCCTGTTGTTTTGTCGCCGAGGAAATAAAAGCAGTAGTATAGATACGATACTACAACAACAACATACCCAGTGTGATCCCACAAGTGGGATCTAGGGAGGTTGGTGTGTCTTACCGCTACCTTGTGAAGGTAGATACGACACCAAACAACAAATACAAAAGCAACTAAGAGTAACAAACCATAAGTCATTTTAACCTAGATAAAACATACTAATCAAAATAAAATATTATCATTTTGAAAACTAAAATAATTGAATCAACATGATTCTTTTTCTTGACTGCTGAAACAACTTGATTCTTGTGTTCGTGTGAACAACTCAAATCACTTTTTTTATCGCTCCAAACCAGTGCCGGAACCAAAAATCCTGACAAGGGGATTCGAAAAAATGCAAGAACACCATGTCTAGTACTGGCATTACAATGTCAATGCTTTTGTGTTCCCCTTTAACCATTTTCCTTAAAAATCAGATCAGATAAATTGCAACATCTTTAAGATGTGTATGACAGGATACCCCAGGATGGGATTATATATTTTGTGGATAATCAATCCACTTTTTGTATAGAATAAGTTCTACCAAGAATTGGAATAACAATGATACTGGTTTCAGCTAAAGCCTCCAACCAAACACGAGATAGACTTAATCCGAAAACTTACATCGAAATAAACCCAAATAATCCTTTAAACCAAACATCATACAGAGGCAAAGCTAGGATTGCAACTTTATGGTTTCTACATTTTAGAATGACGACTTCAAGTGATAATAAATGGGTTCTAAATCTTATGTTGTACATATTTAATGATTTTTTTAAAAACACAAATATACCATTTGAACAAAAATTACTAAATTCAGCCGAACCCCTAAGTTGTGGGTTTGGTTGCAAACAAGAAATCAATGGAACCATAAACTCCCCTAGCAAATTCTGATCTTCAAATATTCTCAAGTTCCCAAAAACTGGTATGTGAGTCATTTTAGAAAAGAAATTTAAATTTCACCCACAAAACTTCAATTATTCTCAAGTTTCAACTTCAAAATGACCAAATGGAAGCTTCAAATCTTCGATCCGCCTCCGATAACCACATACACATGAATTCATAATCAACACAGTAAGGAAGAGAGAGATCACCTCTACCTTCTCGTTCGTAAAATTAGATCAAAATTGAAAATCTGAAAACCTGTCAAATCAAATGGATATTCAACCAATACCCGCATAATAAATTCCAGAAATGAGCTCAAATTACAGCTTTATAACAAGAGAATCAAAAGCTAAAATGCATACAGAAAGGCATACAATTGTATGCAATAATAACAGATTTTCATGAATAAACATTGAATACCTTCAAATCTTGTGGGTTCCTATTTTGTCTCCGCACAATTTGGTGGGAAAATGTTGAAAAGCTCCATATTCTCAGACGTGCGTTCTATATGATACAAAAGGGCAATTTTGACCGTCAAAAGACAAAATCTTGTTTTTTTCCCCTTGGTCTAATATTCACATTGAAATTCCATTAATTTAGATTACGTTTAAATTATGAAAGTTTTTTTTTCCCAAAAAAACTAAAATAAAAAATAGTATATTATGGGTGTGTTTGGTAGAAAAAAATATTTTTCAATTTTCTCATTTTGGTTGGATTAAATGTTTTGGAAAATGTTTTTCAAATCAAATCATTTTCCTCAAATTTAAGGAAAATGACTTTCCTTCAAAACTTAAGGAAAATATTTTCCAATACTCTCTTTCAACTTCAAATTACAATTACTTTTTTGTTGAAAAAATCAATTTATTTTGTCCCTACCCTCAAACTAGCCCCCAACCCCCCCCCCCCCCAAAAAAAAAAAAAAAAAATTTAAAGCTTGTTTTTAAATTTAATTTTTTAGCCCACCCTCACCCCTACCCCCATCCCCTCCCAAAATATATTAAAAATTGTTTTTAAAAAATATTTTTAATTTCAATTTTTTATTTTTTTACCCACTACCCTCGCTCCCCCATCTGCTCTCCTATCAACCCCCCTATCAGCCCCCCAACCCTCTTCAAAAAGAAAAAAAATTAAGTTTGTTTTTAAAAAATATTTTCAACTTCAAATTTTTATTTTTTCTTCCCGATCCTTGATCATCCACCCTCCCTCCCCGGCCACCCCACCCCCAAAAAAAAAAAATTGAGTTTTTTTTTAAATATATTTTCAACTTCAAAATTTTATTTTTTCACCCCTACACTCGACCGCCCCCCCAACCCACCCACCCACCCCCTACTCGCCACCCCTACCCAAAAAAAAAATTATGTTTGTTTTTTTGAAAAAAATTCAACTCCCACCCCCCCCTGCCCCGCCAAAAAAAAATTAAGTTTGTTTTTAAAAAATATTTTCAATTTCAAAAATTCATTTTTTCATCCCTACCCTCGACCCCCCACCCACCCACCCTCCTACCAGGCCCCCCCTCCCCACCACCCCAAAAAAAAAATTTAAGTTTGTTTTTCAAAAATATTTTCAATTTCAAAATTTCATTTTTTTCACCCCTACCATGCCCCCCCCCCCACCCCCCTACCAGCACCCCCCCCCAAAAAAAAAATTTAAGTTTGTTTTTAAAAAATATTTTCAACTTCAAAATTTTATTTTTTCACCCCAACCCTCAACCCTCCCCCCCCCCCCACTCCCACCCCCAAAAAAAATTTAAGTTTGTTTTTAAAAAATATTTTCAACTTCAAAATTACAATTTTTCACCCATACCCTCGACCCCCCTCACCCACCCCCTACAGCCCCCCACCCCCCAAAAAAATTTAAGTTTGTTTTTAAAAAATATTTTCAATTTCAAAAATTATTTTCTACTCTAGTAAAATAAAAGATATTTTTCATTCATAAATCAAACACTAAAAATCTTTTCCGAAAAATATTTTCTACTCACCAACCAAACATGAGAAAATAAGTCAAAAATCAACTTATTTTCCAGGAAAACATTTTCCTTCATACCAAACACACCCTATATTTTTTTGATTCTATTAACTTTACTTAGGCCTAACCCATCGATGGCCCCTTGAAATTTGCACGAACTTTCACTTAGACACCTCAAGTGGGCGATGTTTATTTTAGACATCTCATGTAGGGTCTTGTTGTGTCAAAAGTGTCATTATGACACCCTTTTTCCAATCAATAAAAATATATAAGGTGTGTATGTTACACTCGCGAATGACTTGTAAAGTGACTAATCAAACGACGACATTTGTCATTTTTGTCAAAATAATTCTTATTTTACAGAAACACCTGCACATGCCCGTTCCCCCACCCCCACCCATTGTCTTCTCCAAATACCTTTATCTTTTTTTTGCTAAAACACCTGGGAACACACCCATCTACACGTTGTTCCTTTTTTATTAGTGTCATCTTCAAATGCTTTTTGTTTTTTTTTTTTTCCTAATTAGCAGGTTTAAAATTCATCAAAAATTAAATTTACTTCTCAGTAAATATTAAATTCTTTTATGAATGAATCTCATTAATAATTTAATATTTAAATTTTGAAATGGGTCTATTCCTAAATTTCTAAAATAGTTACCATCATTTTTCATCATTTTACTATAATTATTTTTATTCACCATGTTGGATATTTAAGTTTACAGAAATGGTGGCTGATAATGGGAAAGAAGAAGAAAAAAATAATTAAAAAAAACGACTAAAAAGGTCTTTCACGTGCACTCAACGAGTGTATTACACTCACTAAGACATGTAAGCAAAAAGTGTCAAAATGACATAGCAAGATCCTACATGAGGTGTCTAAAATGAAACATCGCCCACTTGAGGTGTCTAAGTGAAAGTTCGTGCCAACTTTAAGGGGCCATCGATGGTTAGGCCTAAGTAAAGTTAATAGAATCAAAACAATATAATATAATATTAAGGGGCCATCAATGGGTTAGGCCATCGTGGTAATTACTCTTTCATACTTAATCAAGAGGTCTCGAGTTCGAGTCCCTTTTGATACGGAGTTGCCTTTATTAAGGAAAGCATCAAAACATTGATAGGTTTGGACATGGAGTTGCCTTTATTAGGGAACACATCAAACTATTGATAGGTTTGGACATGTGAACAAGAGATGTGTGGGTCATGAGAGATTGGATATAGAGTGAGGTCGGAAGAGGTAAGCAGAAGAAGAATAGAGGGAGGTGTGATTAGAGACAAAGATGACACATCTTTAATTTACGGAAGATGTGACCTTAAATTGAAGGGTATAGAGGTTGCGGATCAGGGTAGAAGGTTAAGTAGGTAGTTAATAGTTGTCATATTACTAGATTACTCATGTGGAATATTTGGTTTGGTGGTAGTATAAAACATCGTACCTTTCTTCCGCTTAATTTGCTTGAGTCAGGTTTGTTTGAAAACGAGTCTAGCATCAAAACAGACATTTTTTGACCTCTAAACACCAAAAGAGACCCTTTCTAAAAACACACACCAAAACAAACAATTAGCCCATTTATGGGTGAACTACAACTATCATCTTTTAACGTTGGAGTCCCCGTTAACTCCAAATTTATCCAAACTAATGTTGCACAAACCTTAAAGGTCGTTCGCCCCCAAATGGGCGTACTACAATTTTTTTTGTTAACTTCTCACCTGAATATATATCTCTTTCTCAATTTTAAGTGTATTGTAAATACATATTATCATGACTTTTTCAATAATAAAAATATTTAAAAAATTGAATTTTTTTCTCATAAAATAAATTTCACTATTTATTTGCTTACAACAATAATAAAAAAAACTACTAAGGTCGACGGAGACAACGATACCTCTCATGACCAATTTCCCAACATAAACAACATTGTTGTGGCATGTGACCTGGAGCAATGTCCATTTCATTTCTACGAAGCCTAACATTGTGACTCTAGAAGTTTCTTCTAATTCTTTTGGTAATGTCCTTAGAAGATTCTCTATCTTCTACAAATTTCATATTGATGTATGAAGTTGGTGTATCATCATCGAAAGAGGATCTCCCCACCCGTGAAAGAATGATGTTAGTTTCATTTATGAGCGTGTTTCAATTCACCGAAAATAATCGCATCCATCATTTTTTTGAAATAACAAAACAAGAAATCAAGTGAATATCCAAATATTTTGAAGTAGACAACTTAATTTTGTTACCTTTGAATGTGGACAACTCTAAAACTTACGATCAAAATTTCTAGGAGTCCTTCATGCTTTCATTTACAATACTCTTTGCATTTACAAACATCTAGTTGAACTGAATATACAAACTTTTCGGATAGCTGAGACATGACTATCAAATTTCAAAAATCAAAATATGAAATATGAAATATGAAAATTAGAAGATGAATGAAAAAATGTGGAGTGAATAACTCTTATTTATTGTTGAAGAAAGAGATATAACTTCACATGAGAAAGAAAGAGATATAGATTCACGTGAACGGGGTTAACAAAAAGAATTATAGTTCACTCATTTGTGGGCGAACTATCTTTAAGTTTTGTTTAATATTTGTTTGGATTTTGGATGAATTTGGAGTTAACAAAGACTATGTCGTTAAAAGATGGAAGTTGTAGTTCTCCTATAAATGAGCGGAACAGTCCATTTAGAGAGGTCTCTTTTGGTGTTTAGAGTTCAAAAAGTGTCCATTTTCATGCCAGACTCGTTTGAAACAACCTCTATAGCTCATAAAGACGGTGACATATTGCATACACTTTCATTATCCCGAATTTCACTATATATGTTAATTATCCCCAAAATTATTATTTTTTCAGTTGCTTTGATTCTGTTAGGTATAAACTGTTAACGTGAAAAGGAGAGACAATTTTTGTTTCGAGGAAGAACATGATAAGTGTATGATTTCTAAATTAATCACCAAATCCATAATTAGATTTAGTTATTAACGGCATCACACATTCTTTTTTAAAATTTTTTTTTATAGATTTAGTTATTAGGGTTGCTTATTAAATATTTACATGTATTTAATAATTTTTTAAATAAAAATATATGACTTAAGCAAAATTTATATATTGAATTCAGTTAAATCCACTTTTAAAATGATGGCTATATCATGTTTTGAACGGTAAAGTGAAGAGGTGACTTATTAATTCTTTCACAAAATATTATGCCACTAATAAGTTGAAAAATAATTGAGTCTCATTTTTCTACCTTAATTTTGGGTGACAAATATCATTTGTCGCAATATTTTATTTTATATATGTTGATTTTAGCATTTAAAAGAATATCAATCGCAAATCCATTACAAACTTCTTTTCTTTTATCAATTCTTTTTGTATAAAATTTTAAAATACACCGTATTTGATATATTATATGAAAATTATTAAATAAACGCTTAAAAGTAATTAAAAATATTAATTATTTGTTTGTTTGATAGTAGAGAATGTACCAAGTGCAACCGAAAAAAAATAATTACTAAATGAGGAACACAACAAAACATTTCATGTTCACGTAGATTCAGTGAAAAGAGTGCAACCAAGGGGTGTGATGCCCTTTATAAACCCACTACTACATTTTATTCCCTAAAACAAAACTAGCTTAGTGATGGATTAATGAACTAATTAAACTAATTAAGTGTCATTTTCATGACACTAATTAATTATAATTAATTAACAAAACTTAGTGCAATAGCATTTTCTATGAAAGCCAAATCCAATGCAGTCTCCACCAGAGAAATATTCGTTACGGCAGACGAGAGCGCAGTTGTGGTCATGCAGGCATGGACCCTTGTACCTATGGCTTTGCGAGATGCACACTCTTCCCTCCGCCCCTCGGATCAACATTTCTGCATCCATAATTTCAATTTAATCGGTTACAACATGTTATTATGTATGTCAAATTTGTTACGATCGATAATAACTACAATTACATATTCAATGCGAATACTATTGCTATACCATAAGTTGGAAATTATTAATAGGGTCATTTTTTTATGATTCTTAATTAATTACCTTGAAGTATAGGTAATTATTTTTATATATCTTTGCATCAATAGAGGCCAAGTAAAGAGGGAAAAAAAAAGATTGATTTGTACAACAAATATATGACCAATATTCCTTCATGGGAAGCAACAAAAGTCGTAATAGACTAAATAGGAACATTTTATTTAAAATATATGTAAAAATGTGTAAGGATACATTTTAAATTAAGGGTGTGTTTGGTACCTAGAAAATATAAGTTCTTTAAAAAATGAAAAAAATAATAATATATTTTTCTGATGGAAGTAGAAAAAAAATATATTTCACAAGTGATATTCTAAATTTATTGTCTCATCCCCACATCAAGACCTCCATTTCTTGACCATCCCACCCCCAAACCTCTATTCCCCACCAATGGCGCAGACAAAAATCTTGCTAAGGGTGTTCAACAATCAATATATACTCATGAAAACTAATTTAATTTGTGATATATTTATATATTTATCTAACTTTTAATATTATACAGTATAATTTTTCGACGAATAGGATGTTGATCAACTGACCATCTTTTACTCTAAGTGGTTACACCACTAATCTCCATCATATTCCACCCATCATAATATTTTGTTAGATAACATATAATGTTCTGTGAACAATATCTTTCATTTACTTATCAAATATCATAAAATAACTCAAAACTCAGTTTTTTTCCCCAAAAATATTTTCCTTTATACAAAGCAAACTCAAGATATGAGCATTTTTCCTAAATGTTTTTTCTAAATATAAGTTCACATTAAAAAAAAAAGGAAGAGGAAAAAAGGACTTACGTGAAGTGAACAAAATGACAAGGAGAAACAAAAGACCAGAAATTTTCCTCTCCATTTTTTCTTTATTCCTTTCTTTTTTCACACAATGATATGATATTGTTACTCTTTAAGGCTAATGACATTCACTATAAATAGAGAAATGGTAGTGTCAAATGCCATAATTTTAAATTAAAAAATACAAATTAATTTTTTAAATTATTTATAAACGAACTTTAGTTCAATAAAAAAAGTAGAGTATAACATGACTTGTAGTATATTATATTCTTTAATATAATCATCTTAGTACGGACAATCTCCTCACGTTGAGCATATGCATTTCTCGATATAAATGGTTTAAAGGTTGGTAAGAGTAATAAATATCAAAAATAAAATTTGATTGTTGATAGTAATGGTTATTTCGATATACTCCCTCCATTTCAAAATAAGTGAATCGTTGACCCCTATATTTATAGTTCAAAATAAGTGAATTTTTCAAATTTTAAGAGAGTTGTTGGAAATTGTTTCCATTTTTAGTCTTCATTTATATCTTTAAAATGATATTTTCAAAAAGAGTTAATTGCTCATATTTATGATTTACTTTGAATTATTTATATTTTCAAGAATAGTTCGAGAATATCTAAAAGGGTAAAAGTGGAAAGTGGTGTTCATTTTATGTCATAAACTTTTTTTTCTTAATGAAACACATTGCCTCAACAATTCACTTATTTTGAAATGGAAGAAGTAAATAGGTTAAAAATTGGTAAAAGTAATAATATCAACTATCTCAAATCAAGTTTTTTGAAGAATTTGAGATTTCATCTTGTAAGTTAAAATCATGAAATAAAATCATATGTCCAAACACTAATTTTATCTCATAATTTTAAATCATGAGATAAAATCACATATCCAGACGAATGCTAAAATTGCCGTATCAAAAGAGTTTAATATAATAATTAGATATTTACCAAAGCATGCATGGCTAGTGGCTAACAGCTCAGCTCCTACTAGACTTTAGTGTTCCAAGGAGGAATCACGTGATTAAGAGCCAAATTAAACATTAATTAATAAAATGATTAAATTTAGTGGTTTGCAAATTCAATACTACTATAGTTTTTAGGACTGTGTATCGATCAATTCAGTTCAATTTTGAAGTTTATCGGTTTAACTTATTGGTTATCGATTTGTAGAGATGCGAAATCATTATAGAATCACTAAAAAATTGACTTATCGATTATTGATCGTTATCGGTTTAACCATTAAGATTTGACACAGAAAAAATCATTGAAAATCACATAAAAACAAGGTGACAAATCAAATGAACCATGCACATGAGTTCACAAGTTACATCTTTCTCAAAAGCAAACATTTTTACATTGTAGAATAACCAAGAATTTGGGACAACCAGAAATAAAAGTAGCAAACCAAATTCTAAGTCAAGGACTTTATATACACATGGTCTAAATATAATTATTTAATTTACTATCGAGTTATCGGTTAAACCGTTAAGAAAAACCTAAAACCGTTAAGAATCAATAACTCGATAACAAAAAAAAATCAAAATCGTTAAACCAATAACCCTTTTTCGATCAAATTATCAATTTTGAACAACCCTAATAGTTTTACATGTTGTATACTATGGGTGTGTTTGGTATGAAGGAAAACATTTTCCGGAAAATGTTTTCCAATTTTCTCATGTTTGGTTGGGTTAAATGTTTTGGAAAATCTTTTCCAAATCAACTCATTTTCCTCAAATTTAAGGAAAATGACTTCCCTTCAAAACTTAAGGAAAACATTTTCCAAACCTCTCTTCCAACTTCAAATTACAATTTATTTTTTTGTTGAAAAATTCAATTTATTTTGTCTCTACCCTCAAACCAGCCCACCAACCACCCCCCAAAAATAATAATTTTAAATCTTATTTTTAAATTCAATTTTTTTACCTCACCTTCACCCCTACCCCCAGCCCTTCCCAAAAAAACATTAAAAATTGTTTTTAAAAGATATTTTTAATTTCAATTTTTTATTTTTTTACCCCCACCCACTACCCTCGCCCCCCATCTGCCCCCCTATCAACCCCCAACTCCCTTCAAAAAATAATAATTTAAGTTTGTTTTTTAAAAATATTTTCAACTTCAAATTTTTATTTTTTCATCCCGATCATCGATCACCCACCCCGCTCACCCCTCCCCCCCTCCCCCCAAAAAAAATTTGCCCCCACCCCCCCCCCCCAAAAAAAAATTAACGTTGTTTTTAAAAAATATTTTCAATTTCAAAATTTCATTTTTTCACCCCTACCCTCGACCCCCCACCCACCCACCCCCTACCACCCCCCCGACCCCAAAAAATAATTTTTAAGTTTGTTTTTCAAAAATATTTTCAATTTCAAAATTTAATTTTTTTCACCCCTACCCACCACCCCGGCACCCCACCCACCCCCTACCAGCACCCCCCACCCCCAAAAAAAAATTTAAGTTCGTTTTTAAAAAATACTTTCAACTTCAAAATTTTATTTTTTCACCCCAACCCTCGACCCCCCCCCACCCCCTACCAGCCCCCAGCCCCCAAAAAAAATTTAAGTTTATTTTTAAAAAATATTTTCAATTTCAAAAATTATTTTCTACTCTAGTTAAAATAAAAGATATTTCTCAAAAATATTTTTCATTCATAAGTCAAATACTAAAAATCTTTTCCGAAAAATATTTTTTACTCATCAACCAAACATGAGAAAATAAGTCAAAAATCAACTTGTTTTCCAGGAAAACATTTTCTAGGAAAACATTTTCCATGGAAAACATTTTCCTTCATACCAAACACACCCTATGTGTTAAAAAAAAATTAAATAATAAAAGGCGTGTACGAACCAGAGTTTATTGAAATAAGCAAATCTTAACGCAGTTATAATATCAAAAAGTTTATAACATGAAAATAAAAACTATCACATCTAAAACTAAAAGTGTCAGTAAAGGAAAAGAGACATTTAATTGCAATATATTTTATTACCGTATTTAATGTTAATTGAGTTAATGTTAATATATATTATGGGTTAAAAATATACTTAATATAATAGTAATAAAAGAAAAAACTAATTACAAATATAATTTAAATTTTTAATGGGAAAAGGGTAAAAAATGCCCTTAAACTATGTGAAAGGAATAAAAATATCCTCCGTTTATAGTTTGGCTTAAAAATGCCCTTACCGTCAATACTTTGGTTCAAAAATGCTTTTGCCATCAATATTTAGTCCAAAATGCCCTTATTGTTATTTAATGGAGCAAAATGCTCATTTTCCAAATTAATATATTATTAATTTCTTTTTAATACATTCTTTTTCTAATAATGTTTTTAAAAAAAAATTACCAAATGTTTATCTTACTTAAATTCAGAAAAAAAAAATATAAAATAAAAATATTTCTTATTTTATTATCATTATTTTTATCGTTATATAAATATAAATTAATGATGGATATACTATGATCTTATATATATGACATGTATTATATGTCGAAAGGGTACATGAAGTTATTCTATTTTAATTGATAAAATGAGATTAAGAAGAAAAAAATATTTCCTACATTTTATTTGTTAAAGCGATTTTAGAAGAAAGAAAACAAGAATAGTGTTCTTTAATAATATTTTAATTAGGATGAAGATGTGTTTAAAAAGAAAAAAATATAATATATTTATTTTGAAAAGGGCAATTTTGACCCATTTTGTAATTATAGGGGCATTTCTGAACCAAAGTATTGGTTGCAAGGGCATTTTTGAGCCAAAATATTGATAGTAAGGACATTTTTTAGTCAAACTATAAACAGAGGACATTTTTATTCCTTTCATATAGTTTAAGGGCATTTTTGACCCTTTTCCATTCTTAATTAAAACTCCGACATAGATTTAGGTTAATTAAATGCAAATGAAGACAAAAATCAGACAAAAGGAGCTTGGACGGTTCTGACCCAAAAATCGAAAAGATCTTTGGGTTGTTGGTGGGATATTATTATAATATTTGAGATTTGAGACTATAAGATATAATTCGAATCAATATTAAATTTACTAAGTTTAAAATTTGTGATTTAAAATATATTATAATATTGGTAGGAATATAAAAATCTATGGGAAAATGCGTCGCATAAAGTCATTGTTTACAAATTTAAGACGTGTGTCATTTTCCAAAAACAAACCTTAAAAAATACTTTTACCGTTCATCTTTATTTGTTCATTATATTATTTTGCGATATCTAATAATATTTGACCAATTTATTAAATTAATAAATAGTTTATCATGTTATGTCTATTTTACTCTTATTATTATATCGTGTCAAATCAATAGTGAACAACTATTATTGAACAGAGAGAGTAGATCACATTAATTAGAACGAATGAACTATTAAATAAAATCATTTTAATAAAATATATCATCAACAGTAACACATATGATTCGATTAAAGTCTTAAAGAATTAGGAAGCTCCTATCTTTGTTTTGCTAGAAAATTCGAACTAAATATTTTTAGAGAAACTATATAACTAGAGTATTAGACATACTTTATTATCATATATATTTGGTCGTGACAGTATCTCACACTCCCACCTCCACGATCTTCAAATACCTCCACTATCTCCCTCTCTTTCTTAATCTTCTCAATCAGGGGCGGAGCTACATGGAACCGAGGGGGTCACCCTAACCCTCTCGCGGAAAAATTACACTATATATGTAAGGTCAAATTCTGATTTTATGGGTATATTAATTAAAATGAACCCCCTCAACACTAAAGAGAATGATAGTGGAATGGTCAAGGGGTTCAAGTTCCACCTGGAAGGGCTGAGTTTCAGGCACAAATCGCAATAGTGTTTTTTTCATCTTTTTTTTATGCTTTAAAAGGGCTGAGAAGTTTTGGGCCCAGATTCCCAAACAAATGAAAAGGCCTCATTGGTTCAATGTGAAGCCTTATCCTTTTTATTTTTCATTATTTTCTTTTTATGCTATTTTTTTTTTTCAATTTATCTTTGTTTAAATTTATTAGCCGCATTCTTTGTAAATTTTTCTTTTAGATTCTTCTTATTTATATTTTTCATTTTGTTTCTACATAGTTCTCTTATGTGTACTAAGTTGAAGAAACGATAAATTTTTATTAAATTTTAAATTGAGTTTGAAAAAATATTTATATATAATAAAGTAAATTAAATTTAACCGAACGAAGAAATATTAAAATTGTGAATAGTTTTTTAAACAAAATCTATTTAATTTAATTTTTTCTCTTTAATTCATTGTATTTTTTTTCAATTCTATTCTAAGGAGATGAAAATTAAACTAATCTTATTTGATTTATTGATCATTTGTTTTTTTACAAATGACTAACCTAGTAAATTGAATTAATTGAAGTAAAAAAAAGATAATGTCATTTATTTATTTTCTAAATATGTCAATTTTTACCCCTTTAAAAAATCTTGGTGATTTTTATAGTAACATAGATTGAAAGGGCACTAATTCATAATTTTTTTAATAAAAAAAATCAAAATAAAATAAAACATGACAAAACTTAAAGAAAAAAAGAGCACAAGAATTTGAAAAAAAAAAATCGATGGAGCAGGGTAAAAAGTAAGAACCTAAACGTAGCATAACAAAACAAGTTAAATTTAGCGAGTTAAGATTAATATTTTTCTTTCCCATCTCACGTATTTATTACTTTATACTTCGAACCCCCTTAGCGAACATCCTGGCTCCGCCACTGCTCTCAATACATATTTGCATGTCCCTAATTCAAAACTAAATCTTGATAGTCAAAAGTATACAAAGAGGTTTTTTTTTTCATTATTCTAATATATCTTGGTTTACATCCCATTCATGTATCTGAGATAGAGTTCATATTGCTCTAAAATTCGATTTTATAAACTTTTACAAATTAGGTTTTACATTGTTTGTTTTTGTTGTTTCTCAACTATTTTAATGGATGACCATTTACAATTAAAATCGGATGATTCTTGTTAAATGTATATCTCAGTTTCGATCCTATACCAATCCATGCCGATTATTTTGTTTGTTTTTCATTAACGGTTTTGTTATGTATTTTGTCATTGCAGGGTCTTCATCTGCCAACATTCAGAGTGAAAATAGATCTAAGTTTAGGAACAACCCAATCAAAAATGGAAGAATTATGTGCCAAACTTTAATTAACACAACAGATACACAATTAAACCCTTTAAAACTGTTGGATACACATATCTCGCCTTTAATGATACATGTATCTCGCATTAACTACCAAAGAAGGAACTGATGAAGAAGATAAAGTTTAGGGTTACACAATTATTTTGGTTTGTGATTTCGTTATTTATGAAAACCTGTTAGAGTTCACATGCAAGGATCTTGTAATCAGTTTGGGTTGTTAATTTGTCATCAATTAATCCTTTAATTAAGGAAATTGGTTACACCCCCTTTAATTCAAATTAATAACTTGTGTATCTCGACTTTTAAAACTGTCGGATACACGTATCTCACCTTTAATGATACATGTATCTCGCGGCCAAAATATGATATAGAAAGTAATATTACAAACTACCCTGAATTCTATAATTAGGATCTAAAGTGTGTTTATATAGTTTGCCTACTATTTTCTGCCTCGCTCATTTATTTGTTACTACTAAACTATCGAAAGAGAAAAAAAGTAATAACCTCCAAAAGAAGATTTTATGTAATGATCATTCAAACCAGGGGCGGCTCTAATAAATCGGTGGCCTAAAGCCAAATTCGAATAGAGGCCTTAAATTCGAATATATTTTTTTTATGAAGTTTATTATAGCCAATTATTTAATCTTTCTTGAGACATAGTACTCATAATTTATCAAACTTCTATTACTTCTTTGCTATTTTATGAAAAGTTTATATTTTCTACAAATAATACTCAATATTTTTTTATGTATAACATATTATTATTATTTTAAAATGAGGCCCCTCAAATTTTGGGGCCTAAGACGGTTGCTTTTTTTTCAAAGGGGTAGAGCCGCCACTGATTCAAACCCATTAAATTCATATATGTAGATCTCGACCTAAATAAATAGAAATATTCAAAACTCATTCATAAATTAATATCCTGAAATTGGAATAAAAAGTAAATAAGAAAAGCCAATCAATCTAAACAAATCGTAATTGAAAGAGAAAATAAAGTCCTAAATTCGAATTTTATAAAATGAATATTAATGAATGGAATTGTTTATAAATACAACAATAACAATACATCCAGTGTAATTTAAATAGTTATCCTAAAATTCAGCACAAGCCACTTACTAATTGTACTTTATAGTATAACAAACTCGTATGGTAGAAATAACGCTTACTAGCTCCTTTTCAATCCTATTTTGGAAAAGTAATTCAACTATCAACATTAATGTTGATTAGACTCTTTAAAATATTATTGTATGTGTTAGATCCTTTATAAATTTACTAATTTTGAAGGATTCGACACGTACAGATCAATAATTTTTAAAAGTTCCAGTAACATAAATTATCATAGTGAAATTTAAAACTTTATCAAGTGACTATTTTCAATTACAGAGACTAAAAATATAGCTATTGTGAATTTTAACTGCTTATATAAGTGATTTAGGGCGAGGAATCATATTACTCATTTCAACATGTTTTGGTACCATATTCCTAACAGCTTAATATTTTATTTTATTTTATTTTCATATTGGGGTGGAGAGGGGATTACAATACGGGAAATCGAAACTTCATCATCAAGGTGGGAGTTTAAATAGTCAATCAACTAAGCTACTAAACCTTGCTATTATTACCTCTCCTTTTTTTATCAATTCAATGTCAACTCATCTCTTCTATATTTTCAGCATATATCTCTTTCACCCTTTGAAGGTAGAGGTGAAGATAAAATTGGCGTACACTCCATCTTCTCGATATTTCACTCATGAAATTACATTTAATGTTGTTGCTTTTTTATCAATTCAATTCATTACATTTCCATTGCCGATTTCACTTGACATTCAAAATTTCAAATCATTTACCTCCTTTTAAAAAGGATTTCTTTGCGTTTACATTCAAACTGCAAGTATGCTGTGTTCGAACTCTTCAATTGATGTGTGAAAGAACCTGCATTTTTAGAGGATCCTATACGAGTACGACAACACAACAATTTTGAAGAGTCCAATCAACATCGACTGCAACAGCTGCCCAACTCAGACGGGTAATTCTTCACACGTATGTTTCATCTCTGATAAGACAGATAATGAATGACCTTAAACAGAGAAATTTATCAAAATTCAAAACGACTCTGTACACCTTATTGTTCTTAACAAACACCTCGTCCATAATTTATTGCATGATAAACTGTTACTGCAATGTGTAAGATGCTTTACGACATCAGCAATATTGATCCGAAGGAGACATAAATACGTCTGGTTCAACCGGAACAATATTCGAGTATAAATTCTTCCTGTCAGAATCGATTACAATAGATATAGCAAATTCCATGTATTTGATGATATAATTCCTATTGAGCCTCCAATTTCACTAAAGAATATGGTTAAAGAATGAAATGGAATAGCAAATGTTGAACACAGCCAACATTTTCATTTCTCTCTGTCACAACCAAAGTGCACCGGATAAATATGGGGCGAGGTATGTCAGAATTAAGTTAGCAACTTCACTCATAGTCGAGATGCAACTGCAAAGTGCAGTTCCCTTTTGCAGAATCATGGATCAGCTTGTGTACAACCTGCTTCTCCACAGCTAGTAGCATGAGCCACAATGTGATCATTGGCCATGATTTCTACATCAACAATACTTTCGATATCTTTCTCATATACACGACCAGAGACCATAAAGCTAACCATGCTGAAACATATAGCAAGATCACACCAGAAGCTACAAAAGTTCCAGCCCCTGATAAACTGCAGAGAGGATAGTTACAGAGGTCAAAGAAACATTCACATGAATCTTCAATCAAAACAATCAACATCCCTTTTCCTTCAAATATTAGCGTGAGTATAGAACAGAAAAGTTACCTGCTATCTCTGGTAAGGAGAAGGATGGTCAATGCAGTCATCTGAGTGGCTGTTTTCCACTTCCCCAAGTTATTCACAGCAACAGCCTGGAAAATTCATTATTTAATACTGGGATAACTAAATCACGAAGTGGATTACTCTTAAGAGTGAATAATAATAGGTTGATTGTGAACCTCTGAAAGTTTACCACCCTGAGAAGCTGCCCATTCTCTAACTGCAGACATAGTTATCTACAAAAAGATTTGCAAAATGAATAAAAAAAACAGTGTTTATCATTCATCCACAGTGAAAAATAACTAAAGATGCAGTGAAAAGATTTTCGAGGAACATGGAAAAGCATCGTATGATGTATATTTGAGAAAAGGTAATAAAAGAGCATCATGGAAAAACAGATATTGCACCTTGAGCAAAAGCGACTCCCAGGCTAAATATGGACTAAGATATCTCAAAGACCAGAAAGATCACATACTATGCAAAACTTAATAATCTAAAAATACAATAAGGTTTATCAAGAATACGCACAGTTCCAATCCATGTTCTCAAGAGCTCTCAAATGCCTCTTTCTTTTCAATCTAAGACGATCAGTGCTTGCATGTTTCAGAGAAGTTTATCCTCGCAGCATTACTTGAAATATTCATACTCGATAGTTTACTTGACACAAATGAAGAGGAACAGTTCTAACTAAATACATTTCAGCAAGAAGGATATGAATAATAGCTTCAGGGAACTCTAGAAAAAATATTGTGATTGTAATCCCACACTGTGGGAAACGATAGCAAAGATATTATCTTTTGAACAACTAAACTTATACGTGGAAAATCTATGCATTAGAATTAAGATAAAAAAAAATTATGACCGTGGTATCTGGGCCAGCTTTCACGCACCTAGAATTAAGATAATAATTCAGTTCAACACCAAAAGTACTATTAACTGCTTAACACAATTTACCTCATGATAAATGTCATTTTCATTTCCCTTATAACACAGATTTGTAGTTTCTTACTAATATACTAGAAGCTCAAATTGCTAATCAAATTTAACGTGTATGATGGATCCAATTACTATATGGTTTGAATTTTTCAGTTAAGTTCTTCTTATTCTTCCAGGCCCTTGCAACTCCACTCCAACCTCCCCCCATCACCAGAAAAAACAAGTAAAATAAAAACTGAAGTGTGCAGCGGGCAATGATCCAGTGACCACCGAGAGACATGCTCCCATGCAATATAATTGTATACTGATAGAGTGAATAGAATGCTAAAAGGATCAAAACTTTTCACACCAATGCTAACAGTTTTCATGGTCCATCTAACATCTTCTATTTCCCTAAGGCCAGTGTACAATAGAATTTAACAGAAATATAATCTTAGTGAAACCTTCTGCAAATTTAAAAACTCTTTCAGAAACTCATTATCCAAAATGTTCCTCTGGTATACTGCAACAAAAAAGAACCATGTCGAAAATGAAAAGTGCAAGTCCGTTATGGTGTTTACACACCTACAAGAGAAAAGAACTATGACAACATAGTTCCTGATCTCATGACTATTAATATCACAAATTTAAGTTCTATTTCTGAAAAAAACACCATGTGAAAGGAAATGCAATCTATATTAGTATAAAGCGGCATTATTCCTTCACTAAATCCTCCCTCACTTGTCAGACTGTCATCCAAAGGAAGTTTTACGATATCTTGATTGGAAACCATAATGCTCTAAAGCACGTCGTTATGGCACTTTGGAACACTGCCAATGTGAAAGGAAATGCAATTATGAACAGAAGTACAGTTAATCCACTCACCTCCCTGCCAATTATAGCAATTGAAGGTACAGTTAGTAGCCATGGCAATTGTCCAAACAAACTAGCCTCCAAAGGTTTGGTGCACAACAAGATCAAGGTGGCAGCGACCATTAGCTGTTGAAGTCGAGAAGAGTTGTATAAAAAATGTCTGCTCTTTTATTACAAGCAATGATGCTCAAGAGTCTCAAACATTATGGATAATGGAAGCAACTTGGCTAGCAAACTGGCCAAACTTCCAGGTAATGCCATGTGAGTTAAAGAATAAAGAGAAAATACCTTATCAGCCACTGGATCTAAAAATGCACCAAAGGCAGTTCCTAAGTTCATCTGGACGTGTCAAACCAGCCAATTTTGAAAGTTGAGATAAGAAATTATAATTCAAGAAGAAATGATTCTATTGAACAGCAGAAGCATGTACCTTGCGAGCAAGATATCCATCAAGCCAATCAGTTATTGCTGCAGCAATAAATATACCTGTTGTAGCGGTTGGTCCCCACCAGCTATCAACGTAGAATGCTATATTAAAAAGGCTACAAAATCAGTTTTCTTTTACAGTGTATCATCTGAAAACAAATTATGCTGTCCAACCAAGAAAATAGAAAAAGTTAAGAAATTCTAATAAACTTATCCTCTCATCCTGATTTGTCCTAATGACTGTGTAAAGGGTAACAAGTGAAACTTACAATCCAAGAACTTCTGAGATTAAGTAATAAAAGAGATCAGCAAACCCATATGCCACTCATTAGAAAAGCTTACATAAAAAGCTTACAATAGACTAATAACAAGACAACTACATTAAATCGTCAGATATCTGAAACGCCTACTCTCTTTATTCAACTATTAAGAAGTTCTATACAGCCTTTAGATCAGAATTCAGGACAGTTTCCTCATATGGATCATCTGTTTCTTGTCTCTAATCAATATGCACCATGCTCCTCAAGTTAGCAATTCAACAAGCAAAAGGGATTTTTTTTTTAAAACAAAATCTCTTTTTACTTATTCCAGCTCCCAAACCATTGTTCCATTGCAAAAAGATACAACTAGGTTTTCTTAGTACACGGAATTTCGGAAGAAAATCAGTGGCTTTCTCCTCTCCCACTCATTACACCAATCATTTCACACCAAATTGAGCAACTTCCTTTTTTTTCTGGATAAGTCAAATTGAGTAACTTTAATGCAAAACGAATACATACTTCCTTCTTCAATCTAAATGCATCAATCAATTCTACTAATCAACTTAAGACATTGAAACTCACAAAAAGGAGAAAATCAGCTCCAATTACACTCCAATTTCAGATATCACAACTAAATTTACCACATTGCACCCTCTCAATTAGCTAGGGTTAAACAAAACTAATTGTATCCCCCAAAAACTTACTGGTAACGAGAACCGGAATAGCGGCTACACGTCCGATTGTCAAAATTGTAGGCAGTGTGAGCAGTTTATCAGACTTTGATGGAGCTGATGACGACGACGACGACGACGACCTCAATGTCTTCTCCCTGTGGTGATCCTCCTTGTTACCAGGTGTATAGCCCATGCCAGTGGTAGAAATATTCCTCACTGAAAAAGGGGCATACTCCTCCTCCTCCTTCTCCTTCTGACAGGAAAAAACTGAGACCTTCAAGAATCCCGGCGCCGGAGTTGAGATCCTCCGGCAACGGTAAATGTGTGTCGGCACCACCGGAAAATTTGTTGTTGGCGCGGCGGTGGAGGAGAAGGTGCGGTAAAAATTGTAGGGCATGTGGCCATAAATAGAGACCACAGCTTTGAGTTTGAGCCCCACGAGCATCGTCAATTTTATTTTTTTTGGTAATAATACGCACAAAGGCTTAGGTTAGTCGAGCTGGTTGGTGAAGAGGCTTATTTTGTTAATAATGTCTTTTAACTTGCGCAATCGATCTCAATCATATTTTGGTTTTTCAATTTTGTACGTGCTTTTCTCATATATCACTAGCAAGATTAGGATCTAAGATATAAAAATCTCAAATTAAATGATATATTTATATTTTATATTTTTTTTATCTTATAAAGTTACGATTTTATAGGTCATTTATAATTTACTAAAAAATAAAATTTATGTTATTTTTTATAAGAGATTTGTTTTTTCTACTTATAGGTGAATGTTTGGATATTTCATATGAAAATTTGAAAAAAGTATTTTTTTGTTTTCAAATGAAAAAATGATAGTAATTGAAAATTAGATTGTATTTGGTCATGAATATAAATTGAAGTAACTTTTGATTTTTTGTGACTGAAAAAGGTAAAAATAATTTTTTGATGTTTTTAAAATTTCAAAATTTAACTAAAATTAATTTTGTTTTTCAATTTAACTAAAATCAACTCAAACCCTAATGAACACTCTTGCTCTGAGATCTAGTTCGGTACTCACTGCAGCCCCTCTCTGTTACTCACGGCGTTCTCCTGAAGTTCACCTCTACCGCTGCCGATTAAATCACTGTAATTTCTTCATTTAGGATTACGTTTTGTTTCATTTTTGAAGCAAACTGTTAAATTTACATTCAAATTAGATCACCGTGCTGATCATATATTCATCTCCACTTGATTAATCGCAAGGTTCAAGCAATTTCACAATCAAAGAAACGAATTGATCTCCAGAATGGCGTTAACGAACTTTATACTGACAGTTGCGGGAGTGAGCGCTGTGGTTTTACTGATGAGGAGCGACGTTAAACAGTCTGCCTCCATCTTCAAGCGCAACGTTCGTCAAATTCGCCACTGGCTTGAGGAAGAGTCTGCTTCCGCCGCTAAGTATGTCGTCTACTCGTATTTCTCTTTCCTGTTTCTAATCAAGTATTTGCTCTGTTCATTTTGTTATCTGGTTGAAGTTAGTCGTCTTGTGCTTATAGTTTGCATTTAGTCATCTCTGTTTGGATTGAAAAAGTTATCCATTGATGAATGCTAAGTGATAAGCATTAGAACTGACCATATTCGTAGAACTAGTCGTGCTATTGCTACAAGGGTAGCAGTGTGAGAAGTAATTGACTGGCTTAACACTAATCAGTTCTAGTTAGAATGTTCTTGGTTCTCTTTTCTTTCTGCTAATTTCCTCCATAACTCAAAATTTGCCATATCTGCTATTATACCTTTGGGTAGAAAGAAAGTACCCTGTTGAAGAGAAGAATGGAAGTTACATAATGGTTTATATTCTTCTTCAACATTAGGCCTGTCAAAAGGTCTCAAAACGGTTCGGTTCAGTTGGTCGTTCCACACGCACATTTAGTGTTCAGCCCCCTGACTATTGGTAGTACAGCTCGACAACTGGCCAATTAGTGTCCAAGCATAGAGAAAAGTTGTTGCCACATTTTGCTAGTAAACATTGGAGCTCTATCGCTGATGATGTCTTCTGGTATACCATGAAGCTTGTATATGATATCCAAAAATAGTTTCGGAATATGATAGCAAAATTCAATGCATAATAACATGAAACAATATGTTTTATTCTTCTATAGTTAGAAGCCTAAGTCCCATAGAACTGTTTTATGAATTTTATTCAAAAACTCTTTCTCCTTGCGCTTCTTTTTTTTCATTCATCATTTCTCGTCTTCTCTTGTATCTTAAATCTTTGCTCATCTCATCTTATCATATTTGTTTCTCTTTATATTGAATCCTTCACTTTTGCTTGTTTGGTTATTAGTTGCAGTCATCATTCTGTTTGTGTGAATGAGATAGACGTGAGTCGTGACATGCCATTGATATTTTTGTAGGGGAATGGAGAAGGCAAAGCCGAAGGAGATACCTCAGAAGGACATCCCCAAAGACGACAAACACTAGATTTGATTCCTCTGTCGAAATACATACTTATCAGATGCCTTGTGATTTCCCAGCCACCATTTCAAATTTTGTTCCATAACATATGACTAATTTAGACTCCCCATTAGTGTATGTATCCTGTTAAATATACTTTTGCCCTTTTTGGTATTGGCAAAATGAGTTATTTTCACATACTGTGTCACCATAGAGCTTTCAAAATACTAATTGACATGAACTGAACTCTCTTGTAAGTTGTAATAATCATGATCTCTCAGATTCTCTTGTATCTTTGAAGCTACTAGGTCAAATAACATTTGAGACATCATTTGTTTTCTGTTTTGTTTCCCCACCCAGTATTTGGTACCCGCATTGGAGCCTGACTATTTCGGATTTGCGTTGCGTGGATCCATTCCCTCCCTACCAAACTTAGAGTTCAACATTTTTTTTCCTTTTTGATGATGAAAAAATGTTTACAAGTCCTTTAACTTGTAACCAATCTTCTACCAGCAATTATATTGTTTGTTAATGAAACATTGGAAACTCTCCTTTTGTAACTTTTACTTGATAATGATTATAAGTATTTTATTATAATATCCATATCAATTGATGTATAGTTTTAAGTTTTAGAAATGATTTAAAGAATAATTTTGAGTTACGGAATATTTACTATGGAAGCAACTAGCTAGCATCGTACGAAGTTGCTCAAGATTGTCTGTTCGAATTATCAAACAACCTTTTTTGGTGGAGTCATAGTCATGTTGATTATTGTAACCACCAGTATTAGATTTGTCAAAAAAATGCATTTTTTGTTTCTTTGGCATGCAATCACAAATCAATCTCTCCTTTTGTCCTAATTAGTCACAAATCAATCACTCATTTTGTCTTAATTTTTAGATATTTTAAGTGTAAAAATAAAAATTTCTTGAAAGAAATACATAAACTAAAATTGTAAAAGTCTAGCCAAAATTGACTATCTAGTAAAATCAACACCAATAATCTTTATAAAATAAAGAGAGTTAAATAAAAAAAAATGGAGCAAAAGGAAAAATTGCTATTTTTAAAAAATGAAACATTGATTAACACTCATATTTTATCATAATATCTATATTAATTTGATTAGTATAGTCTTAAATCTTGAAAAATAATTTTGAAAATAAATAATTAATACTGAAAGTAAAACAAGAAAAATACAATTGTCTTTTCTTTCTATATTAAAAATGACAAATAAAAGTGAATAAAAAAGTTACTTTTATTTGACTAAAAATAAAATAGTAACAACCATTTATTTTGAAACGAAACGACGGAGTAAAGATTTTGGTCCCCATAGTCATCGATAAGCAGAAAAAAAGTAAAGAGTTTTTTTTTTTATGGAGTTTGGACAAAAGTCATGGGCCACCAATGGGGCCTTAGTTCATTTAACCTGATCCACCATCCCTGAGATCTCTCTTTCTCAGAAAATCTCTCCCCTTTTTCCTCACTCTCACACTCTGAACTCCGTGTTAAGGAATCTCACAGCACATACCGTCAGAATAACGTGACGCTAAACTCGCTCTCTTCCATGTGAGTATGGAGCATTTGAGTAGAATGCTAGCAAAAAAAAGTTGAAAATTCAGTTGAAATAGAGTCATTTTTCGGATTTTACGGAGAATTTTAAGGGGGAAAGAGGTTTGAATCAGTTTTGACGGTGAGGATTTTGGAGAATTGTTGTTTGTATGATGACGAAGACAAATGCTGAAACAACTGTGTTGAATCCTTGCATCATTTCTTTCGATCATAAGAGGTATACATACAGTCAGTTCGTTTTTCTACCTTTTCACGTTGTATTTCTGTTTGTAAATCGTTTTGATCCATTGTATGAAGCTGCTGGATTCTGGATCACACTTCACCGGACCAAACAAAAAAGGGAAAAAAAATGATGATATGTAGTGCTGAAAATGAACTTATTTAGATTAGGCATAATATATAAACAGATACTCAAATTTGCCCTGAGCTGACAAGTTAACACTACTACTTATGAAACGATCATCTGGAAACCTCTAAAATGTATGTGTATTGTGTGTCCATGAGACACTGTGAGCACAAGTTGGAGTGTTTAGTTGAAGTTGAGGTGTCTAGATGTGTGCAATCAAAGTTGAAGCGCTTAATTGCTAGATGAGGCGAAGTTTGAGTACTTGTTTATGTATTATGTCTTTAGATTATTGTAATTCTGTTTTGATATATGAGTTTAAAGTGAGTGTTGATTAGTATGACCGAGATTTGAAGTGTTGAATAGCAATTTTGAGTGTTTGGTGAAGCAGTGGATACTAACTGAGTGTTTTCTCGATAATTTGTGTTTACTAATTTTATCAGCTATTGCAGAAGCTGCTGGCTGGTAAACAATTGAACAAGTGAAGTGGCTAACAGTCGGTTGTTTTGTTCAATTAGCTTGCATTGTCTTATTTTGATTTTTATAAAGCTGTCATGAAACTTCTGAAAAAATAAATTCCTTTTAAAAAATAATGCTCAATTATGAAGAAATATCTAATTTAATGTATTTTTTTGGGAACTTCTTCTAATCAAGATTTTTGTTTCAATCAAGCTTTCTTCTAAAAGAGTTTTTGACCAATAACTATCAATATGAACAGGGATGCTTATGGATTCTCTGTACGGCCTCAGCATGTACAAAGATATCGTGAATATGCTAATATCTACAAGGTACTATCTTGTCATGATTACAGGTTTTAGTAATTAATGTCCTATTTATTGGTGAGAAGTTTGTGTAAAGTAGAGAGAAGGGATAGAAGAAAGAAGAGCATTCAACTAAACGAATTTTCATCCAACTAATTAGCCACACAAGAAGCAGAAAAAAACCCAGCTGAACGATGTTGAGAATCTTCCGTCCATTGTACTTCTACCACAGTTCTCAGCAACCATGCAAAAACTTTCTTTGATTTATAGAAAAAAATATTTTCTGATTGTTATAATCTGTTTGTGTTGTTTCTAGGAAGAAGAGGAAGAGAGGTCAGATAGGTGGAATGACTTTTTGGAACGTCAGGCAGAGTCTGCCCAATTGATCATAAATGGGGTGTCTGCAGACGGCATCTCCAGCAGACCTGATACTGGATCATTGTTGCAGAAGGCAAGCTCCTTTTCACAGAATGGAGATGAAGACAATAATCAAACCGTTGAAAAGCGTGGTTCTGAGGGTCATCTTGAAGGTGCAATAGAAAAGGATGATACAACAACCTCAGTTGTGAGAAAAACTCATCAGGCCCAAATATGGTCGGAGATCAGACCAACTCTACATGCCATTGAGGATATGATGAGCATTCGTGTAAATAAAAAGGTAAATTTGGCCAAAAATGAGCAAGACCGTGGTCTGCAGGAACATCCTCTTGCAGTTGAAGAGTCTGGTGCCACAAAAGGAGAATCTGAAGAGGACTCAGAAGACGAATTTTATGATTTAGAAAGATCAGAATCTATGGACAAATTAGATGTGGGTTCCATGCAAGATGTTTCTCTAAATGAAAATATTAGTCATTTGGCTACTAAATGTCAAGAGTCTTTACCATCTTGGAAAGAAGAACTGGAGTGTCTTGTTCAAGGTGGAGTACCCATGGCTCTCAGGGGAGAGGTTAGATAAAATGCTCAAAATCTTCTTATGGTGTTTCTCCTTGAGTTATCTGAGTTCATGCATCAGCTTTATTTGTATATTTTTGACACTTGCATCACAGCTTTGGCAAGCCTTTGTGGGTGTAAAGGCACGCAGGGTGGAGACCTATTACCAGGATTTGCTTGCTTTAGGCACTAAACCTGGTAATAATGCAGAGGATATAAGCACTGTATCAAAGGATGGAAGTTGTGTGGACTCAAGCATAGATACTGCATTTCTTCCTGAAAATTGGAGAGGGCAAATTGAGAAGGTCATTGAACATGCTACTTTTTTTTTCTCTTTCCAACATGCTACTTATCGACCTTTTTTTGCAGTAACCACAACATTTTATATAGCTGTTGGGTTAGTATCCATTTTGGCTTCAATCTTGCCTTGCTCTTTTGACACAGGATCTACCCAGAACATTTCCTGGACATCCAGCTCTAGATGAGGATGGAAGAAATGCTTTAAGGCGTTTACTTACTGCCTATGCTCGGCATAATCCCTGTGTAGGCTACTGTCAGGTAATTCTATTGCTAGTGGTCTCTTACTCTTTTTTGTGGGTGGTAGTGCCCGACTAAATATGTTTGCTTTGATGCTTGACATTTGGATGGACCATGTGGCGTAAGACTTGGCAAATCAAAAAATCATAAACTGGCTATCGATTGAGTTTTGGTATTAATTTATCGCCTTATTGGAGAGCTAGAAATATCTAGTGCCACATTTTTCTTTCTTGATTGATAACTGGTGCGAGGTTTTTTTCAGATATCTTTAGAGAAGATATAATGATAGTTGCTGAATTTTGTAATACTGCCCGAAGTATTCTTTGTCTTCAGTTGCTACATCACCAGTTTCTGATTGAATTTTATTTTACGGTGTCGTTTAGATTCTTCTTTGAAATCTTCTCGCAATCACATAACAAAAGTTAAGATGTGTTTTGGGAAGCACCACATAAATGTTTTTTTTAATAGTGTTACCGGATAAAATTTCAAATGATAGCTGCCCCGCATTGGAGCTTCTGAGAGTTAGTAATAATTGTAGCCTGACTGAAATGTTTTGCACATTCTTTTGAATGCCTATCACTATTACCTAACAGGGAACCAAAAGATCGTAAAAGAAAATCCGTGGGAGAACCTTTTTTCGAAAATTTTCTTACGAGTAAGATAGAACAGAAAGATATAAAGGGGGAAACTTTATATCATGATCGTAAACATGATGATACATTTCCAGTTCCATATGAAGGTCTTATTCTTTCAACTTGTGGTTCACCTGTCTGGGCAATACACAAGCTGTCTTTTTCTAAGTGGACTAGATTTTCTCAGGATCGTATCATTTACCCTTCGGTATTTCTCAGTTTTGCTCGTTTGATAATGCAGGCCATGAATTTTTTTGCTGGTCTGCTATTGCTTCTAATGCCCGAAGAAAATGCATTTTGGTATGTTTTGAACTTCATCTACATCTTGTTCTCCTAGATGGATGTGTCTTCAATTATGTTCTACAAAGGTGCTTCTCAGTAGTTTTCCGCTTCCAAAAGGAAGAGGTTATAATTGCAATTCAGAGTTGGAACAACTTTTGTGTTCTTTAATACCTTGTACTTTAAGAGTTTTATTTGGTCTGAAGTGCAAAATGTGTTTCACTCCTGTGGAATAAAAATGTTGATAAACTTACAGGACTCTAGTGGGGATTCTAGATGATTATTTTGATGGCTATTACTCAGAAGAGATGATAGAGTGTCAGGTGACAATCATGTTTTGCTTCTACTTGCTGCAGTTCACATAAATTGCATTGTGAGAAATATAAAGATCACAATTTTATTTGCTACACTCTCTCTCATCAGGTTGACCAACTTGTTCTTGAGGTGTTGGTGCGGGAGAAATTTCCAAAATTGGGTATGTCTCTTGTTCTCACTTTCTTAATTCAAGCTCATTTTCCAAATTTCTGTTGATTATATTGCTTGCCATGTGTTTTGACTTCCCAATTGATGCAACCGTGCAGTTAATCATCTTGATTACCTGGGAGTTCAGGTAGCATGGGTTGCTGGACCATGGTTCCTCTCCATATTTATGAACATGCTTCCATGGGAAAGTGGTCAGTTGGTTTATCTTGCCTTGAAAATTCTGATCTATAGTAAGGCTGGTATTACATATTTATAGGTTTTAAGCTGATGAGATGGTCAGTTTGAGGTCATTTGCCTGAACCTTCTTCTTGGCTCTTGAATTGTCTTACTGGTTATTTACCCCCTTTCTTATGTTTCTTTTTTGGTTTTAGTCCTCAGAGTCTGGGATGTACTTCTGTTTGAAGGAAACCGAGTGATGTTATTCCATACTGCACTTGCTTTGATGGAGCTTTATGGTAATTTTTTAAATTCATGAGAGTTGGAAAGTTTCTAAACATTGTGTTTACGCAAGCTTCTTTTCTTCTTTGCCATTGCTGTTCAATTCACTTGTTTGTGGAGCTCAAAAGTGATGTACTCATTTGTTATTCAGGACCTGCATTAGTTACCACAAAAGATGCAGGGGATGCAGTTACCCTGTTGCAGTCACTTGCTGGCTCCACATTCGATAGCAGTCAACTGGTGCTGACAGCCTGCATGGGCTATCAAAATGTTAATGAAGCTCGATTAGAAGAACTAAGAAATAAGCATCGACCAGCTGTGAAGGCTGCTGTTGAAGAGAGGTTCAAAGGACTTCGAGTTTGGAGGGACTGTCAGGGGTTAGCTTCTAAACTCACCAGTTTTGAGCATGATCCTGGATCTGTAATTGTTGGAACCACTGGAACAGATAAAAAAACTGATGAAGTGATGAATAGTGATGCATCTAGTTATGTGGATGAACTTCACATGAACCTTAATGGTAATGTGGAAACAGATTCTGCTCCAGATCTCCAAGAACAGGTAACTTCCTATTTTCCCATACATATACCATTGAAGCCTGTCTTTTCAACTTTTTGCACCTCTTTTCCTGATCGTCTTTTATAATTCCTGGTTTACCTGCTTTATCTTCTTTTTGCTTAAATGGGGACTTCAGAATTTGTTTCATACAATTATCTGGAATGGCAGAATGTACTGAAATTAATTCTTCTTTCCAGCAGTATAGAATTATTCATATAGAATATGTGCTCATAGGTGAAATTTGGATGGTCACTAACAAAGTAAGGATTTTGGAGCAAGATACTACTCCCTTTAAGTAAATACTGCTTTAAATGGGAAACTATGAATGAATTGCCTGATAAAGCAGAACTTGACTGGGCAGTGAGCTTGATGCCTTATTTTGAAGGGAACTTCTCCTGGTTAGGAATTTTTATTAGAAGGACTAAGGACTGTCCTTGAAGCAGGACCTTTAATTTTTCTTTACACCAAATCGATTTAAGCTTAGTTTACAAATCAATATGTACCTAAGGTCGGGATGTACGAACAAATTGAAAAAGAGCGGATAAATTGGAGTTCATAACTATTAGAGTTTTAGTGATGGGGATATATGCAACTTTTTACTTAAAAGTGATCTAGCGTGCTAATGTGTAAGTAGCTTGCTGCACCAAGAAAATGAACGTCGATTGAATTTCTAATGGTAAAGCATGCACAAGTTTTCTCCTTCTACTTTCTTTTTAAATTGTTTTCATTTCCCTCCACTCCCTTTCTTTATTATCCTTTATATTCCTACTTCCAACTCTATTTTTTTCGGTATTATTCTTTTTTGTTTCATTTCATTCTGAGTTTATACAAGTGTGCGAGTAAGTGATCAGTTGTTCTGGAAATCCTCAAAGTTATATTCCCAATATCTGAATATCATAACCTATTGTTTGAGTTGGTCATCCACAATTCTGATTTCCATCTATTTTGCATACATTGCTACATGACCTTAATCAGGTGGTCTGGCTGAAGGTTGAGTTGTCCAAGTTGCTGGAGGAGAAAAAATCTGCTGAACTCAGGTGCATATTTCGTGTGTTCATGCTACTTTATCTAGTGAGGCAATATTGTGCAGGTTGACTTTTCCCAAAACTAGTCCTGGGAGAGTTGGAGTTCCAGTGTTAGCTTCTCTTTCCTTTGTGTTCCTTAGGAATGAGCTGATTTTGAAACAGCTAAGTAACATACTTTTGGGTAAATTTTCAAAAATTTATGATCTATGCTACAATCAAGCTGTAACCTATATCTGAAGCCAAATGTTTTACTTCGGCTGCATCAACAATGACCTCTTTTTCATAATTTAAGTAAAAGGTAGAAGTGAAAAAAGAACTGAGGCCATGTCTCTGCCCTTTCTGCTCATCCAAATCCTGCCTCTTGTGATTTTCTACCACCGTTTCTCCTTATTCTTGTCCTTCCCGTAGCGCTGTCAAGATTCAGGTTTGGGGCAGTGAGACCAGATTATAACATGGGAAGGTGGTGCAAATTTAACTATTCAAAACGTAATTAGGTTCAGCTATAATTGTCTCAAGGGCGAGGGGGATCTCATCCCTGCCAGCGTCAAGCTCACTGAAAAAATTGCAAAAACTCTTATCCAAGAAACGGAAAATCATGATGTTTGCTGAGTGGCAGTTCAATTGTCCATTTAGGGAACCTGTTAAACTGTAGAAGGTTTCACTGAAGTTGAATATTTCTCAACTTCTGTTGCAAATCTAATTTGAGAGCTTTCAGAATGATGAAATCTTTTAACTTTTTGTGTGTATAGGAAGCTAAGGGAACTAGATCTCATATTGATTGGGGACTGATCCTTTTCCTCAATTTTTCCCATGTCCACAGAGCTGAGGAGTTGGAAACAGCGTTGATGGAGATGGTCAAGCAGGATAACAGGCGGCAGTTGAGCGCACGGGTACTTAAGATGCTGCATTATAAATCAATTATGTGCTTTCTTCAGAGCAGGAAATCATATCCCCAGCTCATCTCCTACCAAGTACCAACCCCCCAAAACAAAGGAAAAATAATAACCCAGCTGCCAGTCCATTCCTTCAAGCTTGCATTTATGCGCCTTTCCTGTTTATAGAGCTGCTCTAACATTTATAATTTCCTTCTGCTTACATTGATATCCCAGATTGAACCTCATTCCTGACAGTAAATACAACTTTCATCTTGAATATACACCTGAACCAGATTCATCGATAAATAACACAATGTACCATGAATCCTTTTGGCTTACTGTGAGTGTGACTATGTGCTTCCATACATCTTTTCGGTATGGATAGAAGACTTGAGGAATTTCTAGATGGTTAGCACAATAGACTGCATCACCATTACCTGCTGTGCATTTGGATTTAGAGCTTTTATATTTATTTGCTTTAGTCTTTTGTTACTCATATTCTGCTTCATAATATGTTGATTGCTTTTTGGCATATATCGTCTTCCTTTTCCTTGAGAAAATTGAATTTATCACAATTACATCTGAACATTGGCATTTTCTGTTGGACTCAGGTTGAGCAATTAGAAAGACAGGTTTCTGAGCTTCGAGAGGCCCTTGTTGCTAAGCAAGAACAAGAGAATGCCATGCTTCAGGTGACAATTTTTGTCACTTGTTTGATGATGCATTGTAACATTATCTCCTAATCTCTCTTTCTTTAAATTTTGGGTTTATCTATTTATTGTAGGTTTTGATGAGGGTGGAGCAAGAACAGAGGGTAACAGAAGATGCTCGTATATTTGCTGAACAAGAGGCAGCAGCTCAAAGACATGCCTCTCAATTGCTACAGGTTTCTTCTATGATCCAATTTTGTGGTGTAACATTTTGATTTCTAGTTCTTAATCTGGGAATTCTTACTCAGCCGGATTCTTTGTGATTTTCTTCTCAAACCTATCTAGTTCATGATTTCATGCTTGATGGTGGAATTTGAATTGAAAATATGACATTTGTTGGCTGATATATTGAACATCCTGCGTGTCATTGCAACAACCTGCAGGAAAAGTATGAAGAAGCCATTGCTTCCCTTGCTGAGACAGAAAAGAGGGTGGTTATGGCAGAATCGATGTTGGAGGCTACCTTACAGTACCAATCTGGACAAGATAAAGTACTACCCTCTCCAAGGTATATATGCATACTTACATGTTCTAATTTTGTTGTGTTATTAAACACTATGCCCTGGTGATCGTGGTGTTATTTACTCCACCTGCTTCATTGGTTGCCAAAGGACAATACATGCCTATGTATGTAGTAATAAGAAAAACATACCGCCTTCATTAATGCATAGCTTGTATTTTGTCTAACATGGAAGAATATGTTCTTTTATAGATCTACGCAGCAAGTTTCATCTCCTGTAGGGGGCAACCAAGAATCATCACTAGAGATACCTGCTAGAAAGATCAGTTTGCTCTCAAGACCGTTTGGACTTGGCTGGCGTGACAGCAACAAGGTATGTCCTAAAGTTTCTCCAATTTAGGGATGAAACCTAGTTGATTGGGTCATCACCTCTCTAGCAGTTATTAGACATCACATGTGCACTTGTAAGACTGCCAGACTCCTCCAGCCTACACGATTTTTGATAGATATATAACTAAATACTAATGAAATCGTCATATATTTCCTACTTTCTTGTGTAATATATCCATGTAACACATACGTAATTCCAAAGTGCAAAAGAAGTTTGGGATGCAATTATCCCTTTTAAAGAATTAGCATTTGATAGTATTACCGCAGATTATCTTACAGAAAAGTTACATAACCCCAGTCCCTCATATGTGGTTGAAGTTGTAGTAGTAGTATGACTTACGTAAAACAACATACCCAGTGTAATCCCACAAGCAGTGATGCACCCCTACCTTAGTGAGGTAGATAGGTTGTTTTCAATAGACCCTCAACTCAAAAGAAAAGTTTCAACAAATCATAATTGCAATAATATGACAATAAAATAACAAGATACAAAGCAGATGAGACAACATATAGTAATATACACTGAAAAATATATAAGTTTTCTCGTTTCTTTGTTCCTTAACAGCCAAACTGACGGGCTGGTTCTAATATCTGGCATAAAAATAATTGAGTGAAACAGGGGAAGCAGGCCGAGGAGGTTAATGACACCAAAACTGTGAATGAGGAGCAGAAGGAAATAAATGATCATCAGTTCGAGAAGAAAATACAAGAGGCCTAAAGATGCAGATTCATATAATGACGCCAAATGTCGAATGCCCTCAATATTGGTCACTATATTTTTATAATAGAGGTGATAATTTTTGTATTCAGTTGCTTATTCATTAAAGTAAGACAATAATCAGTAAAATGGTGTAAAGAAAAAAAAGGGCATTTGGGTTACTGTATTTGTAAAATCATTCTCAATCTTATGTATTCCTCCCTTCAATTGTAAATCGTGCTGGGTGCCCAAGTTGTACAATCACTTGATGACAAAGTATGGAAGAATTTACTAGTCCCCTCACCTCCACCCCGTTAATGCTTATACTATAGCAATTCTCTATTATTATAATTTTTCGACAAAGGGTTCGAATGAACATGTGTTTCCACACCTGTAGGGAGATACAGCTCTTACACATATTCATCCGTACAGACTATTTACAATGCGAAACATACTTATATGTAAAAAAATACTTGTCTTAAATCTCAACCCATAATTATAAAAATATAATAAGATCATGTAAAGAAAAACTTCAAAGGTTGAAACCTTCAAGTTTGGCCTATGGATAGTTTTCAGTTGTAGGAAAGAAAGAGGCAAAAGAGAACTAGGTAGCCCTCGTGTCATAGTTAGGGGTTAGCTAATGTGATTGTTCGTGAGCTTCAAACATTTTTTTTTTTGGTATTTTGTGAAGCTTACCCCCTTTCTTCTTTAATTTTCAAGATAATTACCTGAACTATTACCTTCTCTTTATATTAAAACACACCTCAATGTTGAGATAATCTACACGCGCTAGCTATGGATTGAGATGGGTTTTAATACAAGTTTAGATGGGTAAAAAGAGAGAACAATGAATAGTTGAGATACAAAAATCACAAAAAGGTGATAATTTAGGTAATTTAGGCATCCACCTCAAAGCAATCATTGTTCCATGAAAATATGAATGGGTCGGATATAGCATTACCCATTATGAATCCACTCATATGCCAGCACTAAGAACCATTAATATGACGAAAAATTGCATTAAAAACACCGCTTGCTTTGCCACACAAGGGACATCGTGATAAGGGGAGAGAACAAAAATGAACAAAGAAAAAAGAAACGAAAATGAGAAGCACACACAAATTACTACAAGCAATATTGTATATAAATCATACATAGCGTACATTAGAACATTGCATTTCTAAGTTGAAGGATATCATCAACTCCCATATAATTAGTGATTTGGAGATGATATAATCTCATCTATTATTCCATCCTGCCATCATCCTCAGAAATGCCATCACCTCTGTGTCTGCAAAATTCAGTACAAGTTGAGATACCACTCAATTTGCTGGACAGTAATTTAAAGGATGACAAACGACGGAGACATCAACAAAAGGAAAAACTACTCTATGAATGTTTTTCAAGAACTTCCGCAGCTTATCATCAGTTCTTGGCAATCACTTATCACGATGATATACTTGAACTTCCCATGACACTCATGTAACAAACTTCTACTCAACAACAACATACCCAATATGATCCCACAAGTGGGGTCTGGGAATGGTAGGGTGTACACAGACCTTACCCTTACCTTGACATGTAGATGTAACAAACATCTACTCTATCAAATAAAATGGGAGGACTTTGCAAGCATAGTAATGTCTTTGAGGGGAGCACTTAAAAAACATGATTTTTTTGGCACTATAATCCACAAAAACTGAGGACTCATTACAAGCCAACAGATAATTACATTATAACCAAATATGTAATTTAAGTCCTTTGAGAGTTTAAACACTGACCGCCATGAAGTGGTAAGGTTCCGAGCTTTTCTGTCCAATTGAAGGTTTTCTAAGGCAGATGAGGCAAGCATTACATCTTGCGAAAGCTCTTCATTTTCATATCTCCAGTTGTATTCATCTTTCCTATATCCGGATATAGATGAACCTGCCCTTCTGTCTAGAAACTCAACAATATCAAAAATTCATGCTACGGGAATTAACTGCCAGAAAGGGGGAGGGCCAGCTAGACTACTTACCAGATGACTGCGCAGCAGAACCTGGCCTGTGACGTAAAATGGTTCCAAGTCAATTTTAAATCCAAACAAAAGAGTAAAAGAAGTGATAATATTTTATATGTTAACCTTCCCAACGGAGGTAACCCGCCGGCAACTGAAGATGAAGAAGGCTTCCTAACATTCCTAGCTTCAGTGTTGGACAGAGATCCAGCACCCTTTGCTTGAGAGAAGTTCTGGGAAAAAATAAAACAAAATTAGAAACATTACTTACTATTATTTCTAGTAGACACGCTTTTGCATACTGACCCACATAGTACAGGAAACTGTTATTTGCAAATACTATAATAAAATCATTTACACAAATTAACACCTCCAACCATCTGGAATAACAGCAACAACACAGCCAGAACATTGGAGATCCCAAAAGCAGAACAACAATTAGTTACTACCAACTAAGTTTCTATATCAATTTTTACATATTGATACACTTTTTTTTATACATGTCAATCAATAACTAACGTTTATATGTCAAACCTCGTATTTCAAGAATCCTTCAAGAACATCCAAAAGCAACGGTGCACTGTCACCATTCCTGTTAAGATCATATCCATTCTTGCTGCTGAATTCTTTTAGCTCAGATTTCCATGACTCCTTTGGCTGCACAATCACACAATGGGTTCTTTGTATTTAAAACTAAATATTGACAAGACTTTGTGAAAGGTATTATAAACTCACACCGGAGAGCACAGTACATGATTACCAAGTTACACTCTGGCAAATACACCTTAAGTGTGTGGTTTAATTGAGCCCAATCCAAATATTCACATATAAGTGCAGTTAGTAGCCTTCCTGCACACAGAACAATCAAACTGTTAAAATGAATAAGCAAAGTGATCTACTATTCGAGGATCAAGGATGTATTAAATTTTAACACTTCTTAGACCTAAAACACAACTATGTTGATGCATTGATCATAAGATGTACGGACTGCAAGAAGAGGTACATTATCATCCCAGTTAGATTCAATTAAGACATGTCTAGAAACCTTTGAGAAAATTCTAAAGTAACCAGAGAAGTTTTACTTCAAGGGGTATAGCCCTCAAAATTTAGTATTTTTTTGTAAATGATGTTGCTTTTTGTATATTCAGATAAGACATTCTTTATGAAGTTGCCAAGACCATATAATAAGAATCCATTCCCCCAACCAATGTGAAATACTCTACACACCCTCGCATGCCCAGCTAGATATTTGGAGCACTGACAATATAATGAGGGCCAAACAGTGAGTAAACCAAGAATAGTTATGAGTTTGGCTTAAGAATGTGAAGGAAAAAGAGGTTTTGGGAATATATTTTAAGCATGATTTAAATAGTGTTTAAAAAGCAATCAAAAAGAGGGAAAGAAACACTAAAAGATGGAATGAACACATTTCACTAGTTCTCTGACATAAAATGCCAAAAGTTGAAATATTAGACTATGTAGGGGTTTAGTAGTTAATTTAGGGCTTAGTAGTTAAGGAGAAAAGATATATTGTCAAGTACTAAACATATTATTATCATGCTCCCAGACATTTGCATTTCAATTTCAATATGTTTACCTGAGATAAATCAAAGATTATTTACCGTTTAGACATGGAAGAAAAAATGTACTCTCTAGTATTTTCTCCAAGACTTTTTAGTGTCTTGGAAACATTAAATTTGATATTGGAGATTGTAATTTGTTTTGGATATCTTATTTCATCACAAAATACAAACTAAATGAATCTGAAACAGGAAAGTAACATATTTGTTGGGAAAGCAAAAGGTGTAGCCATCTGCAAGTTAGACATAGGTTTATCAGGAGTGAGATTCACAGAATCAGATCCTAAAAAAGATATTGAATTTCTAGGTCTGAAGAGCTGGCAGAGGTTGTTCAACCAAATGTCAATCCAGACAACAGATTGTGACTTTTAATAGACGGTCTGCTGCAGTATATGAAAACAACTCAGCTTTCTGATATATATTACCAAAGTCGATAAAAATGTTCTAGAGAAGATAAGTATGTCTCCTTCCATCTTTAACACAAAAATTTGCAATGATTTAAGCAAAAGACCAACAAAAAGGACAAAAATAAAAAATGACCTGAAGGTGAGTTATGGAGTTGTTTTGCCTGATCATTGCAGCTACCCAATAGCGCAGGAGGCAAGGTTTCATCCTTCTCAATTACCCTATCCTCGTCTTCAATTGCCTCAAAAACGCTTGCTCTAAGTTCAGCCTACAAATTGTCACACCATAAAAATATGTAAAATTTGAAAAATATCTTATACAGAATACAATCTACAACAAGAAAAGAATGACCCAATTCAAAGGAAGCAAATGTGATCCAACAATTAGAGATCATCAGTTTGTAGTTTTTACTACAATTATGTAGCTAAAGGATGAAAACAACATGTTAGACTAGATCAGTTCACTGCAAGAATAGGCTTTTTGTACAAATGGGTTCCTTTCTTTTTGTTTTTGTATAGGGGAACCCCTGATCATGTAATCACAAGCATTGTCTTAGTGCTTGGTTATTGTTATTTATAAAATAAAAATACAATTCCAAATACATCCTCCTTTCATGGATTCTACAATCCACACTATCATTGAAATAATAAAGAGTTGCGCATTGAGAACCATGAGGTCTCAAGTTCGAATTCTAGAGGCGGCAAAATAGTACTCCCTCCGTCTCAATTAAAGTGTCTTACTTTCCTTTTTGGTCTGTCCCGAAAAGAGAGTCTCTTTCTGTATTTAGTAAGTTTTCCAATTCCAACATCCTCCATAGAACGTTTCAGAACACAAGATTTAAAAGTACTACATACATCTTTTTAAGTTAAAACCACAAAATTCAAATGTTTCTCTTGCTTCATAAACTTCGTGCCCAATCAAACTAACACACTTATGAGTCGTTTGGTTAAAAACAAGTTATCTCGAGATTAATTATCCCGGTATAAGTTATTCCACCATGTATATGAGATAACTTATCTCATCACTAAGGTATAGATAGTGGAATAAACAATCCAAGGATTACCTACCTCCAACTAAACACAGTATAAAATAATACTGCATTTTCTCCTGAGATTATTAATTATTATATCTTATAACTCCCACCAAACACCTCCTTAAAGAGCCGGAGGGAGTAGGTAACTATTTCCATGCATTTGGCGGAGTTACTTGGTACTTGAAATGAGTCAAGCTGCTCATAAGCTGGCTCGGACACCGCGATTAAAAAAAAAAAACTTAAAAACTAGAAATATCATAAAGCATTGATACGTATTAACCAGATCGGATCCTAAGATCATTCTACGTCAAAAAATAAATAAATTATAAACAAATACATTTAAAAAATGAAAATGTAGAGGAGAAAAGGGGTTAATTACTCGGATCTTAGCGAGTACGCCTTTCTTCTCTAGGGTTCGTGTAACGAGGGTTTTGAGGTCCATCATTTCTCTAGTATAATCGTCCATTTCTTCAGATTCTTCTTCTTCTGCTGCTGCTGCTTTGAGAGGGGCTCTGTACAGTTTGGTAGAAGTAGAAATGCTTGCTCTTTGCTTCTCTGCTGTATTCGAATGGCTTTTTCTCTTCTCTTCTCGGAGAAGACAAGTTCGTTTTTGCCCTGTTTGTATTTGAGAGATTATTTGGTTTTGTTAGTAGTATATACTATATAATGATGAAAAATATATTTGAATAATAGTGTTTTTGCGAGTTTATTTTCTGAATTATTATAGGTGTTTGTGGATTAATTAGAAGTGTACGAAATTAATGAATTAGTTATCATATGAATGAAATTTTATGCCAAATTAATGTCTTTAGTCGATTATATTTAAATAATACTTAATCTAGTTAATATTGAGGATTATTTTTTAAAAAAATCAATAATAATTTATGTAGAAGATTCAAAATATAAAATTCACCAAAAAAAATGATTTTTATCTCAAAATTATTTATGCTTGTCCAGCGTACCAAATAACAGCTAATAAACATGCTATGAAAGTAAAGATAACTATCACATCTCTTAAATTTTGAGCCTAAAAATAAAATAAATCATGTTAAAAGACCTTTTTTCAATAGGTGCTATATGATTCGAATTTAAATTAATTGACATTTCAATATAAATATCATGAGTGCAAAACCAAAATAAATCGTTAATGAAAGTACGAAAGTAAAAGTTATTTGATATATTTACACCAAATTAATAATTGCATGTTATTTGTTTGTATACACTATATATAATCACTTAATTATAATTATTTAATGTATACTATTATCTTAAAATCACTTGAATTCTCGTTATATATGCTATTTAAAGAAGGATTCGGCCACAAAAATTTATTACAAGACATCTAATATACACACACACATATATATATATAAAATTCGGAATTGGATTTGTGATGTCTAGGTAATAAACGCTATTACTATTTTAAAATTTAAATATATATCTTTTGGACTTGATTCTAAGTTTAAATACTTTTAAATTTTAATATTAAAAGTTGCAATTTATAATATTTTATACAGTCCTTTAATATCTAAATTTCATATTATAAAATCATTGTCCTAATTACGATAGAAATTTTTGTCATTTCTAGATTAAGATTTATAGTTTTTGATCCATTTTGTTGGTTTTATAATGTAAAATAATTTAATTTTGTTGATTATTTGGAATGAATACCACAACAATGAAGTCCAAGCAATTCCAAGGTGGAACAAGGCAAGAAGAGTTGGAAACTGAGGGTTGAGAGTAATACTTTATTCTGTCTCATATTAGTTGTCAACTTGTCTTTTTTTTTTTTTTAGAGTTAAATTTTGCGAAGTAATAAAAATTGTATTCAGTGTGAGAAGATTGTCCATACTGTATAAAAGAATATTATATTAAAAAATAATTAGTTACTTCTATTGTTAAACTAGTAAATCTTTGTAGAATTGTATGTATTCAAAAATTTATAATAACATGTAATTGCAAGTATGTATTCATTAGATACACGATTTATTAACGTAGCGCCTTAGAATGTACCAATACCTTGTTTATGAACAATGATTTTGCTTATTTGGTAAAATTGTATAAAAGTTGAGAAATTTTGATAGTTTTAACAGATTGTGGAGCTTTTATATTTATGAGAAAAAAATATAATTTAAAAAACTCAAATTACATATTTAAACAAAATTTCAACGTCAAATAATAAATCACGTCCAAACCAGTCCTTAGTCGTAGTGAGCAATGATGGCACAAATCATGTAGGAACAGAGTACAATGTCTTCATAATGAGAAAGGACTTAAAAAGGCAGTAACAGAATTCTGTATTACAGCCTCCAGTTCAATACTGATCATTTTTTATGATACACATTACAACAACAATAAAGCATATCCAGTGTAATCCCACGAGTAGGGTCTGAGAAAGGTGGTGTGTGCGCAGACCTTAACCCTACCAAAGGTAGAAATGTTGTTTCTGATAGGCTCTCATCTCTCAGATCAAGTAAAGCATTTCAAAGCAGGTCATGATACACATTAATGAAACTGAAATACCTACAGAGCTTCATAAGTGAAGCTTTGTGAAAAAAGTTCGCCGTTCATCTAAGATAAGTTAGATAGGCAGAAGGAAATTTACTCCTTCTACACAAATCAATGTTGTAAAGATATGACATCTATGTCCAACTCAACCCCAAAAGTTAGCTCACGTGGGGAGGATTACCCAAGTCCATATAAGCAGACCACCACTCCATTCCCCCACAACCAATGTGGGAATCTGTCAATGAGATACAACGGATTTGTACTAAAACTTAAGCATCAGAACTCTAGAGAAGTCCTCAAAATTATACTCACAGCACAAATATTATATGTTGAGATGAAACTTCAATCGAGAGTTGAAACAGAGTTTAGTGCATGAATGGCAAGTCAAACAAGAACCAACAGAATAACCTAACAGAAGGCGGAACTATTCTAAAAAAAAAAGAATATTTGGGGAAGGAAGTGCGGTCATTTTCAGGTGGAGTTGCTATGGAGGAGAATCTCAACATCAAAGATATACCCTGAGACATGAAATTTCTTTTGTTGCAGAAGAGCAGTGAAAGGAGAGTTCATATAGTAAAGGCCGGATGAACCGATGGTCATCAACATTTTCTTGGTTTTCCGGCTATTGGCTAAAACAAAACAACAAGCAGCATAGTGCAAAGGTAAGATCTCTTCACCAGCATTTCAGACTAGGCCTTTGCTTATGCTGATTTCTCATATTAGCATCAGAATGTTCAAAAGTAATAAGTAATACTGATAACTTGTGATTAGTTCCTTGTCTTCACATTTTGACGGAATAATCTTGCCCTATTTTAGACGTGAACCATCAGTAGACCTGTGCATCTCATAGAGCAAAAAGTCCCATTATGTAGTGGGGAAGTAAATCTTTGGTATCATCAAGAATGGTAGAATATCCTTGCACACCTAGTACTTTGTTATGTCTAAACCTACAAAAAGGCATACTTATCTCAAATTGTTGTCTGCAACAATAAACCTGACGCCTATCTGTGCAGCCATTTAGAAGAATCCAAATCTCCAAAGTCTTCAACAGAAACTTATTCTCAACAATGGTCAGGTATGTTCTGACATAGAATAAAACCAAAAGTTTCCTCACTTACTGAAAATGATTTAGCTTTTAACGTTTGATTAACCATCTGGAGAATCCAAATCCCTGGAGCCTCTAAAGGTCGTAGCTTTTCCAAAGCAGAAGTATAGGCATGCTTTGACATAGGAAAAAATGCAATCTTGTTCATCCATTCAAAATCAGATGGCTTAAGTGCCAGATCAATGTCATTGCTTCCTTGTCCTCCTAATAATATCTCTCAGAGGCCTTTAACTAATTCCAGTCAACAACATTGAAGTTCTAAAATAATTTTATTCACCGACTATAACAACTAGTCCATCCTTTCCCCAAACAAAAGGCACTGAACTTATTTCTAAAGAGAAATCATCCACCAGATTATAGCCACGCAAAACTAAAGTAAGTTTTGAAATGCTGAAAGGGGAAAAGAGGAGATAAAGGACTGAGTGACAAAGCCAGAAGATTCAGCCCTTTCAGTTACAAAGTGGAATATGTGTCTCATAAGAGGTAGGATTGCTGTTGCTGCTTCTTTTTTTTAAAAAATATTCTACCCTATTTTACTACATAGGAAGGGGAGAGTTTGGTACAATGGCAAGAGTTGCTGCCCAATTCACCAAGAGGTCACGGTTTAAGCACAGAAACAACCTTTTGCAGAAATGCAAACTAAGGTTGCTAACAATAGATGCAATGTGGTCCGGCATTTCCCAACAACAACAACATACCCATAGAAATCCCACAAAGTGGAGTATGGGAAGGGTAGAGTGTATGCAAACCTTACCTATACCCAGTGGAGGTACAAAGGCTGTTTCCAAAAGACCCTCAACTCAAGTGAACTAAATTAAAGTACTAATGAAAAGGGAAAACGACAGTAAGGAAAGCATGACAACTAGTAATAGTTAAGCACTGCAGAGGATACATGCAAGGAACAATAACATCAACAATATAGTGCGATCATCTAAATATAATAAACAACCGATGGCAACATGTAACAAAAGCAAGAAACTGCATGAATAAAGCTACAGTCCTCCAGCCTACCACCAAAGCCCAAACTCCTCAAATAGTGAGAGCTTAGTGTACCGAGCTGCACTTTTCATGTTTGACAAATATAGTGAGCTGGAGCAGGAAGACAAACTATTTCTTGGTTCAGTGATAATGGAAAGTGCAGACAGTACATTCCACAGACACAAATCCTCTCAAACAGTCATGAAGTAATCCAGTTAATTATCCGCCAAATACAAGGACACTAATTAGAACAATTGGCAAAGGATTAATTCATTCTACCAAAAACATAAAATTTACAAAATTCCATCTTTCAGAAAAATTTCAAATATTGAACCAAATTGACAATAACATTAACTTACCATATCCAAGAACTACAACAAAATTATTGACTTCCACCTTCTTCCTCCTCCAATTTCTTTACATAAGCCTTAAGCACCATAACCAAATTCCTTGCTGGAGCTTGAATAGTCCCAACAACAGCTGAAGCCGGTCCTTTCAAAGACCCAAGAAGCTGTGAATAAATCTCAGCTCTTGTAGGCAAATTCTCAAGCACCTTAAACTCATCAGGTCCATAAAATTTCCCTTCAAAAACCCCACCAGTAAAATCATTCTCTTCCAATTTCTTCTCCCTTAGAAAAGTCCTATAAGGTTTCAAAGCAGCTGGGATTTCTTCACTATGAACAAATAACCAAGCATTCATTCCTTTCATACATGGTTTCAATGCTTCCCATTTTGTCCCTTCAATTGCTTTAAGTACCAATGTGTTCTTAGCAACAAGAAGCTTTGTTGTTTCTGGGAGTTGAGCCCTTAGATCTTGAAATTGCTTAACTGTTAACCCCTTGTAACTGATTCCAGCTAAGAGATAACAATCTTCAAGCTGCTGCTTCACTGTTTCGACTGTTTCTTCTTTCTTGGTTCTGCTAATGGCTGAACGGATAGTTAGAGTTCTGGATTTGGGTTTGAGGTGAGAATTGGATTGGGGGATTATGAAGGGATTGTTGAAGTGGGATTTCACGGAAAATGGGTAAGAGTGAGAGGAAGAGGAAGGTAAGCTGAAGAGAGCAGCCTCCATTGATGATAGCTTGAGAATTGGATTGCCTTATCTTTTGTGCTAAGATAGAATTTTGGGGTATTTCATGAACTTTATGTTTTTGAAAATATTTATGTCATACCAAACAAACCATTAAAGAACCTAAGGCAAGGTAGGTGTAATATTTGCGTATATTTTACCGTTTTTAAATTAGAAGTGGTTTGATACGAGGGATAAAAGATAATAATTTGATAAAATTCAAAACCCTTTAATCTTATGTTTAACTAGGTAATTTGCTCGCGCTTCGCGCGGTCATAAATAATTGCATTGATTATTGAACTTGCAAAATAGTTCTTTACTAATATCCATACATTAAAAATAATAGTAAGTTCTTAAAAAACTATTAGCAATATTTCAACATGAATCTGATTATTGTCATTATCACATAACTCAAGAACCTCTAATGAATGAATTATTCACGAAATAATAAATCATTGAATCTTTAATCAACATTAAAATGAAAATAAAGAAGACAATAAGAATATATAAAAAGGCATTTCATAAGAAAAAAAATACATTTAAGTTGCATAGATTATACAATCGGGATATTTGTCTCAGGAAAAAATTAAAAAAATTGTTAACAGATTCAAAAACAAAATTATGCTTGAACATGAAAGCAATTTTAATTTTTGAACTTGCATTATGAATTTCTTCAATTGATAAGTGAGAAACTTCATAGTAAAAATAGATAATATATAAGCTTATATATAGTACTTTTATGTTATAGAAGTTTATATAGAATATCAAAATATGAATTCTTGGAACTGAGTACCATAATTATTTTCTGCGCAATGAATATACCTACTATATGTGTATATGTTCAATATAATCGGAGACAATAACTTTGCAGAAACATAAACAACAGAGTTTAAAACATGTACTCAAAAACAACATAAGCATAAATTAATGACTATAGAAAAAACATACCAGAATATATAACAATACAATGAAATGAAATAGAAGGAAAAAATCGAGTTCACTGAATGCACAGTGTCTCCTTAAGAAAATCATTCCTCTCTAATACCCAAGGTTTAAAGAAATAGATTCTTTCAGGATGGAACGATTTTATTCACCAGTGTATTGATACAAAAACAATGGTGTCAGTGAGTCATTCAACATGAGCAAAGTACACGAATATTTAACTGTGCAGAAGAAGAAAAAGTAGTTTAGAAGTTTCGTTGTTTTAAAATGAGAGGAAATCCCTCTATTTATAAACAACAAAGGATAGTGTGAACAAATGCTTATTGTGCCTTATCGAAAAGGTCACAACTTTTTGGAAAAGTCACAACCCTTCGGAAAGGTCATAACCTTTCATAAAAGTCGCAACTCTTCATAAAAGTCACAACTTTTTATGAAAAGGAAAAGCTAGTTTTGAAAATTAATAAATTAAAAGAAAATCATGGCTTGTGGTAGTGCCACATAGGCGGGCTTAGGGTTCTCTTATTATATTTAGAGGTATTAATGATATGTTTTGATCAGTTATTGTAACATATAATACCATATAAATTTTATGATTATTCCAAGGTGCATAGTTAAACTTTTAAAAAAAAATTATAATAAGCATATTGATTTTTCTTTAATATCATATGTTTCAATAATTTTGCTTGAATTCAATAGTAGAGTCACATTATGCATAATTAATGTAAACATTATATACTTTATTTGATATTAAGGTATGTATATAACTTAATATATGGAAATATCAAATATGTGATATTAGTAATACAAAGATTATTAATTCACGCTTAGCATAATTAAAGATACTGTTGCTCTACAAAACTCTTTTTACATCATTTACTATATTTATTGAAGATACTTCTATAAACAAATAATTATTATTATTTTTGAAATTATGTATACATGTTATTTTTAATACATCAAATCAAATATAAAACAAAAAAATATTATCAAATATAATTAATCATATATATATATATATATATATATAAAAAAAAGAGAACCTTATGTCCGCCTATGTGGCGCCACCAGAAATCAGAATTCTCTTTTAATTTATTTATTTCCAAAACTAGTCTTCCCCTTTCATGAAAAGTTATGACTTTTATTGAAAAATGCAACTTTAATGAAAAATTGCGACTTTTATGAAAAGTTGTGACTTTTATGAAAGGTTGTGCCCTTTCCGAAGGGTTTCAACTTTTCCAAATAGTTGTAATCTTTCTGATAAGGTACAATAAACATTTGTTCACACTACCCTTTGTTGTCTATAAATAGAAGGATTTCCACTCATTTTAAAACAACGAAAATTTTGAACCTCTTCTTTTTCTTCACAATTAAATATTTGTGTACTTTGCTCCTGTTGAGTGGCTCACTGATACCATTGCTTATGTTACAGATCCTGATATGTATTTTTACAATCATTAATTTATGTTTATGTTATTAAAGATAAATGATAAGATGTAATAATTTTCATTTCCTTTAACATTATTAATGTTTGTTACTACGTAATCTTATATATAAGATAATATAATGTTTTAGTTTTAATGCTTGATATGTTTTAAGTATTATTTTATGAATTTTGTAATATTAAATTTCCGCACAAAACGCGAATAATTTTACTAGTACAAATATAAGTAATACTTATATTACTAAAATTTACTATGTTCAATATTATTTTTTTATACACTCGATAAACCATCCTTAAGTAGTGACTAGTGTATATTATGTATACTTCAATCATATTAATAAATTAGTTTACTTAGTACATATATGTATACATAGATCTATAACTTTATCAATTAAAAATGTTCACTTGAATAAATTAGTTTACTTAGTTAGTACATACATGTATAGATAGATCTATAACTTTATCAATTAAAAATGTTCACTTAAAAATAAATTTCAAGAGTCAAAACTATTCAAAAATTATTTTTGAATGTAACGAAAATCATAAGTGGCATTTTTATCATTTTCTCTACTCAAATCCTAATCTTTGTTTGAATCGTCGTTATGTCTCATATCATAATATATCATATTATATTATATTATTTTAATAAATATAATATTTGAATAGATTATATCATTTTCCGTATTGCATAATATCACACCTTTATAATTTGAATAATAAACCTATAAGAAATTGTAGGATACTGAGTAGAACTTAGGGGTGTGCACTATTTGGATTAAACCGAAAAACCAAACCAAATCAAACCGAATTGTAATTTGAATTGATTTTTTGGATTTTTGGATTGATTTTGGATTTATAAGTTACTTTGTTTGGTTTTTTAGTTTGGTTTCAGATTTAGAAAAATGAAAATAAAAAAACCAAAAAAAACCGAATTATATATATATATATAGGCCGTAGGGTACTAGTAATTCAGTATTACCGTAATATTTAGGCCCATATCAAATTATTGTCATCCTATTTCACTAAATTTAAGGCATTAGGTTTTACATTATAACTATAAATATCACATATTACTTGCACTTTCACGAAAAAAAATTAGCAGAACTAGAATTAGCGGCGCTAGTCAACTTTTTTATTTTTGCAGTTTGCTCTTTTTTCTTGCTTTATTTTATTTATGTGCTATTTGCTTTTGAAATTTTTATCTATTTCTTTCTAAAAAGTTTTTTCATCATATTTCAGGTTTAAGAGATCTTAATTGAAGACATGAGTTAAATTGCTGGTTCAACCTCGATGCGATTTGTGGTGATAGTACTTTAGAGTTTAGAGTTAGTTTCATTGAAATTATTGATAGTATTGTGTTTTTAATGTTTTACTCGTGTTACTTTTCCCTATATGCAATTTTTATTTTTTAAGCATGCAAATATAACTTTGATTATGTTATTAATTAGTTATGAAATAAGTTATAACCGAATAGCCAAATCGGAAAAAACCAAACCGAAAAGAGAAAAATCGAACAAAACCAAATTTTTTTTAGTTCGAATTGGGTTATACTTTTTCAAAACTGAAAATCGAAAAACTCAAATCGAATAACAAAAAACCGAATGCACACCCCTAGTAGAACTACTACAAAAAAGATAGAATAAATACTAAAATAAAATTATAACCAAATCAAAACAAACATTGTATTTATACTACCGTTACAATACAATACAATACAATGTCATCATGTAACAACCATCCAAACGAAGTGTAAGAGGGAAAAGAGCAAAAAAGAAGAAGAAAACACAGTTCCGCCAGAGACGAGTGGGAAGATAAGGAGTACTACGCATTAACGAACCAAATTACCAAAACCTAAAGGAGAAAATGGCAGCTTCGAGCATTGGGTATCAAATTCATATTAATGTCAATTCTCCAATTCTTCTTCCTTTGAGAACCAATTTCAGTTCACTCTCTTTCACTTTCTCTAATGCTAAATACCCATTAAAATGGAATCACATTGGCTGCCCCAAAATGTGTGCTCTACCAGCTGTTTCAATAATGGCTTCTGGGTACTCTCTTTCTCTATTTATTTTTTAGCTATTTTTTCTGGAATTCTCGTATTCTTCTAGTTTTAGGGTGTGTTTGGTTGGTAAGAAGCAAAATGTTATTCACGTAAAATATTTATCTGGAAAATATGTTGTTTTCTTACTTATTTTTGACATAACCGTCGAAAACACACTTGAATTATCAGTTTTACTTAATTTCCTATGTGAAATATAACCATCTATATATTAAAAAACACTTCAAACAATAAGTTGTTTACTTTTATCATCTATCAGGTAGAAAAATGAAACAATTAATAGTTGAGATGTGAAACTTGCGAAAAAATTACGTTGAGTTAATTTTTTTTTAAAACCATTGACTCCTTATCTTTTTGATGGTTGGTAAGTGAACTAGAAAATATTGTTTCAAATGTAATCTAAGAAAATATTTGTTGTTTCCTTTACTTTGGGTTATCATATTATTTGTCGTTTGCTTATGTTATCTTCTCTATTATTTATTTGTTAGTATGACTTTTACATTACTATATTTACTTTACATAATTGATTTCTCATATGCGTTACTTGAGTTGAGGGTCTATAAAAAAAAACATTGTCTAGCTTCACAAGGTAAGGAGTAAGGTTGCGTACACACCATGCTCTCGAGTCCCCACTTGCAGGATTACACTTAGTATGTTGTTGTTAAGCAAATACAGCAGGAGGCCAGAGCTAGGATTTTCAATTTATGGTTCTAGATTCTAAAAAGATGTCTCAATAAGTTCTGAATAAATTATACATATTAAGTGAATATTTAGCATAAATTCATGGTCTGCATCAAAGCTCATAAGCAGAATGCTAGCACCGCCTCTAGGGTGGGGGTGGCGTGGATGTAGTAATCAGAGTTGGGGGCTAGGAGCGTTGAGGGCGGAGAGGAACTTGTTTTTCCTATTCCTATCAGTAAAGTCATTTTCTGATTTTTAAGCAACTTATTTTCTCAAAGATGATATTTTAAAAACATAGTGACCGAACAAATATAAAAAGTTCACACCTGTAATTTCTTCTACTTTGCTTACTCACTTGTCTTCAAACATTGATATTTAGTTCTTGATTTGAAGGAGTTGATTTCTCGAATGGTCACTCAACTAATAGTTATTATTTCAGAAAATTACCTTCTAAGTTGAAGGAAAATTGAAATCAAGAATAAAAGTGACCGTTTGGGATAATATTTATTAGTTGAGTGATCATCTGTGAAATCACTCCATTCTAAAAGCCGCGCCTTCTATTGGGTTCAACGGTTTTTGTTAGTTCTAACAATTCCTTGTTTAATCAGAAGTTCCAGAGAGATGCTTCCTCCTGCCCTTGATTCCTCTTCAGAGCCACCATCAATCTTTGATGGAACTCCAAAGTTAGTTGCTTTTTTACTTTATTGCTCCTTTTTTTGTTTGTCTCAAATGTGATTGTTGCATTTCTATTCTTCTTCTTTGTATGATATGATATGGTTAAATTATATACAATAACGGTTAAGTCACTTAATTATTCTTTTGTCATGTTAAAAGTAACTAACACCTATAATAATGAAGTCACTAAACTTTATCCTCTATAAAGTACTAAAATTTATCCATTGAAGTGACTTTTACTGATATAGTGCATAAAAATCTATGACTTTACTGTTATAATGGATAAAATTCTTTGTCGGATATTATATGGTTAGTCCAAATATGGTTACTGACCTTTATACACTATAACAATAATGTCTACTTTTTTGTCGCATTAAACTAGCTAATAACTGAACCTTACCCGCTATAACATTAAAGTTGCTAAACTTTATCCACTATGAAGTAAAACCTACCCATCAAGGAGACTTTTTGTTATAGCGGATACAATTTTGTGATGGTATTCTTGTAGTAGGTAAAGCTGTGACAAAAACAGTTTTGTAACTTTACTGTTATAGTTGGTAAAATTCAGTGACCATATGTGAAATCAGCCCGATATATTAGTTTATCTCCCTTGTGATAGTCAATTTATTCATTTTCTTGGTTGAAGGCTTTATATCTCTTACTCATGCCCATATGCCCAACGTACGTGGATTGCTAGAAATTGTAAGGTTTGTATGGAGCAACTATTGATCTAAAATTTGGTTAAATTTAGTGTGTATTCGAATTTCTTCCAGTACCTATAAAGTTAGTTGATTTATATTCTTGTATGTAAATCAGGGGCTGCAGGAAGAGATTAAGTTGGTTCCTATTGATCTAAAGAACAGGCCAGATTGGTATAAGGAGAAGGTTTATCCAGCTAATAAGGTGAAAGTGACATTATTGTTATAAATAAATGGCGACAGTTATTCAAAGGCGTGATACATAAACAAACTGTCAAACTTGGCCTCAACTGGCAAGTAAATGCTCCAATTTTGATTATGCACATCTAGGCACCTCAACTCGTCTCCATTGTGTCAGTTGAACACTCCAACTTACAAAATGATCATCTAGACACCTCCAAAATTAATGTGCCACGACAGCATTGGGTGTCCACAACACAGTGGGGACGAGTTGGAGTGTATAGTTGCCAGTTGAGACCAAGCTGAGGTGTCTAGATGTGGTCTCTCAAAGTTGAAGTGCTTACTTGTCAGCTAAGGCCAAGTTTGAGTATATGTTTCATGTATTATTCCGTTATTCAAATGGTTTATAGTCTCTGCTTTCTTTGAAGTTCTGCAGTCCAGGCCAGAAGGTTTATCCATAGTAGAGTTAAGCTGTTCTGCTTGTTGTTTTAGTACAGTAAATCTACAAACCTGCTTTATCAATTCCTAAATGATAAGTTGAAACCAATGATGTCTCTGTGCGTCTCTTGTGTGTGTATTTGAGGTTCCCTTCTAATATATATTTATCTGTGATCTAAGGGTTTGTCAATCATTTTGCTTACATATCGTGAACTTTGAAATTCGCAGCAGCATAGGAACCACGGGACCCCCTACTAGTAAAAATGTCCCTTCTGTCCATATCTCTACTGATTCAGATGGCAAGGACCCATTGTGGCTTTAGCCCGCTTCTTGTTACTAAAAAGATTGTGTATTTATGTATGTTTAGACTCTTGAGTTTAATTAATTTCAAGTTAGTTAAATTGAAAGGCCCCAGAAAGAAAGTTTAGCTCATCTCTGAATGATTTGATTGATCAAAGGTAAATGAGTCGATTTAGGTCTGCTAATTGACAGGTTTAGGTGGCAAAATTTACATACTAGTTCATTGAATTACACTATGCTGTCACTTTGTTGTGCTACTCCGAGAACTTAATACTTTTCTTTCACAGGTACCATCACTGGAACACAACAATGAAGTTAAGGGAGAGAGTATGGATCTCATTAGATATATTGACAGTAACTTTGAAGGACCTTCACTTTTCCCTGATGTAAGTTCTTGATAGGATTTCCTTTGAGATTTTCCTACTTTTCTCGTCTCTCAACTTGTGTGCTCGCTAATGTAGGATCCTTCCAAGAGAGAATTCGCAGAAGAATTGTTCTCCTACTTTGACTCCTTTTACAAAGCTGTAATTTCGTCTTTGAAGGAAGACAAAATAAATGATGCCAGTAAGTTTTAACTCCTATATAATTTACATATTTGCTTTGCGGTAGAATCTTTATGTTTTAGATGAGTTGGTGTAGTTGCAGCATTTGATTCCATTGAGACTGCTCTTTCCAAGTTTGTTGATGGATCTTTCTTCCTTGGTTCATTAAGTCTGGTGAGTATCCATAGCTTATTTTTCGTCATTCAATCTACGCTCATAAAAGACCTATCTATAGATGCATTAGTCTTGCGCGGACTCTTCACTTTCGATGTCGTACCCGTCTCGGATTCTTCAAAGTTGCACTACTTTTGGAGAGTCCGATATACACCCGTTGACATTTTTGAAGAGTCCGAGCAACATAGGCATTAGTAAGTGAAAAGGTGAAATCCGCTGTTAATGTTTACCATAAGAATTATTTTCTGGGAATGAAGCAAATTTATCCATGTATTCCATTATTCACTACCTTGTATATGTGATGGACAGGTGGATATAGCTTACGCGCCATTCATTGAAAGATTCCAGCCCTTCTTGCTCGAGGTAAAAAACTATGACATTACAACAGGCAGGACAAAACTTGCAGCATGGATCAAGGTATTGCACGGATTACCTTTTCTTTGATACTCTTTCCAATGGAATGCTTTGACCACCAGAAGTAAATTTTAACTATAGTTGTATACCAAAATATTTTCACTTGAATACTAGAACATTATGTTCCTCGAAGCTATTATTGGAATTTGCTACTGTCAAGTTTATAATGATCGTCTGCTTGAGTTCTATAGTGCCCATCCTCGTGCTTTGCATACAATAGGTGGATCTACCGCCAAACCCATAATTTTAGGCATAAGACATAAACAGACCCTCAAAATTGGTCTCAATTGGCAACTAAATGCTCCAACTCATCTCACTGTCTCGTGGACATCCAACGCTGGCATGACACATAAATTTGGAGGTGTCTAGATCATTCTGTATGTTAGGAGTGTTTCAACTGACATAGTGGAAACGAGTTGAGGTGTCTAGATGTGCACGCTCAAAGTTGGAGTGCTTACTTGCCAACTGAAGCCAAGTTTGAGTTAATGCTTATGTATTATACCAATTTAGAACCCAACTATTTGCACTAGATGAAGTCATCATTTTAAAATTCAGGATCCATAAAGTTGAAATCCTAGCTCCGCCTCCGATCACATGTTCGGAATCAACATTATAGCCCTTGGGGTACTGCCCTTCCCCTGACCTTACGTGAAGACTGTATGCTTCGTGCATCCGGTTGCCCTTTCTCCATTGTTTGTAGATAACTACTATTACCATCCTAATATCTTAAGTTTTCTGTGTGTGTATAAGCACTAGTCTTTTAAACATTGTGACTTTTGCAGAACATTAGTTGATGTAGTATGATGTATTTACTGCAGGAGATGAACCAAATTGAAGGTTATACAGTAACTAAACGTGACCCAAAGGAGCACCTGGAGAACTATAAAAGACGTTTCTTGGTATATTGCTTGTCTACTGTTTTTATTTGAGTTGATTTCTCAGATGATCACTCAACGAATAGTTATTATCTCAAAAAATCACTCTTTATTATAAAAAATAGAATCAAGATAAAGGATGACTTTTTTAGATAAGAACTATTAATTGAGTAACCATACAAAAATCTAACCAATTTTTATTTCGGAAGTTGTTTTATAACCATACTCACCGCCATTTCTTTCTCTTTATATTTTTGCAGTCTCAGCTCTAATGAGCTCAGTCATTACACAGCATCCGCAATTACGCAAAGATTACTGCTGAGTGTGAAAGGGGCTGTCTTGTTCATTGTATTAGAATATGATTAATCTCAGCATGAAATTCCACATATGGTATAACTAGTGTACGGTTTGTTGCCGCATAAATATATAGTTGCACAATGAAGTTGTCTCTGTATGATCTATAGGTTGCAAATTTGAGCCGTATTAGTAACCACTAATGCTTGCATTAGAGTAGAGTGTCTACATCACAAATCTTCAGGTGTGGCCCTTTTCCCAGACCCTACAATGGGGATGCTTTGTGCACCGTGGTGCCATTTATAAATATACAGCTGCACGGTGACTGTTTCTAATCATATTAACACCAAGAATATTTCTGTAAACTTCCAAAAGCAATGTCTTAAAAGCAACTTCATACAAAAAGTTAAGGTCACTCACCCATAGAACCTAGCAAGTTTTGCAGAAAAAGAAGATTGCTCTCAGTTTACAACAATAAAAGCCAAATTACATGTTACATGTACAGAGCATCAAAGTACTGGAAGAGAAATTCAGAAAATAAAGTGTTTTGTTGTATGGCTAAATTCAAGATTTGCAGCATACTTTCGGTTCCTAGAGCTTTCAAACATATATTATCAGCAACCATTGAATGGCTTAGTACATAGATCAACATGAACGGAAGGCAGAAGATACTCGCATCAGCACCGTTGTAATTCTGCAAATCGACCAAAAATAATCAGCACTTTAATTCAACTATCAAGACAGCAACAGAGAAGCAAGAGTATCAAAGTTATGTTCCGCACAACAGAATCTTCTTCATTCATGCTAATACTAATTTACAGTTTGTATTTGTATAACAACAACAAGCAAACCCAGTGTAAACCCATAAGTGGGGTCTGGGGAAAGTAGAGTGTATGCAAACCTTAACACAAATCAAAGCACAGTTTTTATTTGTCGTTCCCCAAAACTAAGCTTCAACTTATCTTACCTTTATACACGCTATTGAGAGGTAGGCAACCATCTCCCCCACCCCCCTCTTTTTGAGAGGTAGCAAGCTTGATGAACACCAATTTTAATCTACCCATTGTCCAAACTATAGTCTTCTCTGCAATCAATTAAACCTAGTATTTGTTACAGTACGTCTCTTGAAATAGAACAGTTGTAAATATTAGCCTTTTGGTGTATATTAAAGATGTATACTACAGACATTTTACTCTTGCTCAACTCCTTACCAGATTTATACGGAACAATTACACTCTTGTAGCTTCACTGTACCTAGACAGATCTAGTTTCTTGCCTTTGTTGCTTGTTTACTTATTAAAAAAATACAGTAAGAGAGCAAACTAATTAAAGAAGAACCCAAACCCAGGTAAGCTTCTTTTATGAAATATCGGTAAGTAAAACAATCTGGAAAATAACACTTCTACATATGATTATGTTTCTTTTACTTCACTATCCTTTCTTGCTCAGGTCTGCCCATAAAAATGGTGTCAATACTAATATTACAATATTATAAGACAACTTTATCTAGCTCTTAGATCCAAAGTAACCTTTAAACAGAACATCCAAAACTCCTCAACACTACTGCCGGAGGAAGGGAAGATTAAAAATGTTTTGGTCAGCCAATTTTTTTTTTACTTCTAGCAAATTGTCCTTGTACTTCTACGTGTACTGAGTTGAGGTCCTAACCGAGTACGTCATAATTGAGAAAGGGAAGACCCACCCACCCCAGAGCCAGAACACACGCAGCAACCCCTCTGCCACCAGCACAAGTTAAAGAAAGTTAGCTCTATATTTGTTTATCTGGCCCTAAAAAATGTAAAAAGGCAAATGTCTCTTATTTAAATCTTTCCATGTGCACCTCATATATAAATTAATAGTGGGGCAGGAAAGGGGGCCATCATAGGGTACATACAGGAACTAATCAGCTTCAATGGAAAATCAAAATTAATATAAGGATGATAACCCAATGAGTTTCCTCAGTCAAAAGATGTTATAAATAAAGGCTAAAAGAAAACAAAGTGAGGAGCAAGGTTAGTATGATAACTTACTCTGACAGAAGTCATTCTTATTTATCTAATATCTAAACACTTGCAACAAGAGGAAGTGAATGAAGAAGCACTTACTTAGAAATTCACATTTGGGAGTTCCCATAGTCGAAGCCTTGTGAAAAAGACCCATCATAGACAAACTGCCATTTTCCATGAAAAATAGGAGTCAAAATAGTAACACCTATTTACTTAATTCTAAAAGGGTTAAGAATACCAGAACATGGTGAATAGAGAGTTTGGTACCCTCTTACCTGTGTAGTGGGACTGAGCTGACCTCCAACTATATCGTTTCTAGCAGACGTATCTCCAGCCCTAGAAGATCCCTTGGTGTCTCCCTGACATTAGAAACAATCCCCAAGGCATAGCTAGTGACATATCAGAGGTAAAGACAAAAAGCAACTCTATATCATTGATGCGGGGAAGCAATGCATACCTCCATCTGCAATACCATGATTAACCCACAGCCCAGCAAATAGAATGATTCATCACCAGAAAAAGAGACATTGATCAGTTGATAATTGGATAATAACACAGGGTCAAATTAGAAGTTCTTCAAAACTACAGAGGAAGTTCATATAGACCACTGATACACAGCAAATCTTCCAGATGAGCAGAAAAGAACTATTCTGTCTCTCTTTAGTTGTCGATTATAAACACACGCACAAGAATATCAAGATCTCTTCATTTATCAAAGCTTACTTATCATCAGTAACTGAGGAGGAACTGCAATTACCTCTCTGTACCTAATCAAATAGGCCTTTAGTGGCTCAATGTAGTCCTCAAATCCTAAGGTGGTCAAAGACCATACCAAATCATCTCCATTAATTGTCTTTCTCTTCTCTTTTTGACACTTGTCACTTGCCCTGTAAAAGACAGAAACACATTTAAAATCACATGCAAGACCACAAACTACAACTTCAATGTCATCAATAAATATCACATCTAAGTTCAAAGAAAGCTGCCATCTCAGAACCATTATTCATCAACATTTTTTCGATTTGCAATCATCTATTAACATGTACAGTAATACACAAGTCCTCACTCGAAGACTCAGCGAATATAGATGGATTGGAATTCACAGCTTGACCATTAAAACAGTAATAGCTGTACCCATAGAAAGAGTAACATATCACACAGAATTTCTCTGATCTAAAGAAAGAATATAGTAAACACACATAGTGTACACAAATAGACTAACATTTTTGTTATATGGGGCACCTTTTTACTATGTTATACATCAATAATAACCAGGGAAAAGGTCCAAAATTTCTCCTCAACTATTTGATATTGTTTAACTTTGAACCCCTTTGAAAGTTGGCAACAAAAAGACCCTTGTCACCCTTTCGTATCAATAATATCATATTTGCCATTCTTGGACAACTGGTGTCAACCTAGACCATTTAATCTCAGTTGGTGCTATTCTTCAAGCGGTGTGGAATTACATGTGAATGTACACTTCTCCAAATTCCTCTGTCACCTATAGTGGGCCCAATCATTCTGTCCTCTTTTTCTTCTCTTCTTCCCTTCCCCAAATGCCTCCGATATTCTTTGCTTCCATCCCTCGCACAGCCTCTCTTGCTCACCTCTTAGGCCCTTACCAACAATACTTGCACTCTTTCTACAAATGTTTCCGATATGCTCAAAATAGTTACAAGCATTGTTTTGTTCTTGTTCAAAAAAATTTGGAACTCATAATGTAGATGCACAACAAATTTTCAACATATATCACAAATCATTCAAGTCGTATCCATAAGCACATCAAACACGGTAGTTTCAACAAATATAGCAAATCATGTAAGTTGCATCCATACACATAGAAAACATGTGCAGAGAATACGGTTGCAAAAATTCTGACTTCCACCATATTTCAAACCTAAAAAGTGACTCCAAGTACAATGAACTCCGAGATTCAAGAATACCACTTCAAATTTAAACATTTGTAATTACAATTCAAATAAATCCTTAGGTATATGAAGCTCTTAAATCTCTTAACTTGTATTAATTAGTGTATGATGTCACTCTTAACTAATTTGTTCTTTTCTCTTCATTGAAACACTTGGATGTGTTCTCATTAACAAAAACCCCCACCTGTATTTATTCCATTATCAATCTAAGGGTATGGAAGCATATCGATTTTCCTATTATTATAGGGGAGGACTACAAGCCAACAAATGGGTTCCGAACCCAATTGCTTTAGTTCAAATGTGGTATTTATATTAAGAAACACACTAAATATGTATAAAAATTAAATTTAGGACCCAGTTAGTAACACTTGATGTCACTATACTAAAATTTAGAATTCATAAAGTTCAGATACTACAATATAACACTTACTCACTGGTGATCAAACTCATGAACTCAGAGGCACACTCCTAAACACTTGGATGTGCTTTCACTATATGAACTTCTAACCTGTATTTATCCCATTATCAATCTAAAGGGAATAGAAACATGTCGATTTCCTACTATTACATGGGTGGAGCAACAAGCCGACGTATGGGTTCCGAACCCAGATTGTATTAAGATTCACTAATATCTACAAAATTAAATATAGAACCCAATTAGAACACTTGCTGTCACTGGACTAAAATTTAGAACCCATAAAGTTCAAATCCTAGCAATATACTCCCTCAATTCATTTTCACAACTGTACTAAAATAAATTTTCACTTTTACTTGTCACTTTTAGTATATTCATGAGCAAAACATATTTTTTCCATGTTTTACCTTCAACATTGATTACTTATTTCCCAAATCATATCACAAGACTTAACACTAAACTACACATCAATTAAATTAATATATAGGTATAGTGGTAAAATACTCATGTATTTGGATTTTGGACAAGTAAAAGTGAACAAAGTGAGAAACACTTACTCGCTAGTGATGAAGCTGATGAACTCAGAAACACATTCCTGAACAGTATCTTTAGCTTCCTTAGCTATCTTAGCATTAGCAGGCAATCCTTTTTTCATGATACGACCGATGTTCGCTATCGGAAGGTATCTGTCCTGTTCCCTCACATTCGATTGAGGACTCCGTTCACCACCACTCTCATGACTTCCACAACCACCTCCTGGACTCGCCGGAACTTCCGCCATACTCAACAACAACACTATTCAAACCCTAAAAACACAAAACAACCACCATAAAATACACAAAAAAAATTATATAACCTAACCTTAGCAGCTTACTCAACTGTTGACCGGATCAGAATTTTTTTCTGAATTTTCTTCAATTTTCCGTTCGTTTGCTTTGTGGATCAGCAGAGAAGAAGATGAAGAAAATGAAGTTAATTTTTTGTATTTGGCGCGCTTAGTTGATGGATTGAAAGCTTTAGCGTTTGAGAGATCGGACGGTAGAGAGATATGGGGAAGAAACAGAACCTACGTTTGTAAGTAAATAGGGCTAAATATGTTTTTTTTTTTTTTGTTAATGTATTGATAAAATGTATAAGAACATTAGGGGTAGTTTGGTCATAATATTTTTTATTGATGATGAAAATTTCAAATTCAATGTTAAAGTTTATGAATATTTTCTAATATTTATATATAATAAGTCACAATGCAACTATTATTGTAACTATCTTGTTAGCTTTCAACCAAAAGCTAACAAGATTTTTAGTGACATATTTAACTATAGTTAAATAATAAATATGTCATTGTATGAGCTATTTATTACTCATTCCTTTTGAATTTGTTAAATTTTGTTCTGACACATAATTTACGAACTCCATAATTTTTTTAATAAAAAGTATAATTAAATGCGATTTTATCTATAACTCGAACTCCATATTTTTTTTAATAAAAAGTTAAAAATATTTGAAATTTATGGTCAAATGCTTATTTTTTATAATAAGTAAAAGATATTTGAAATATATGGTCAAACATCTACTTTTTGTAATGAATACAAGATATTGAAAATTTATGAGCAAACATACTAGATAAGTAAAAATTTTGTGCGGCTTGCAACAAACTATGTAATCATGTAATATATAAATTTTATATATATGATTTTAGTATCCATATATATAGAGAGAGGTGGAACCAGTGTAATTGATTTCAACAAGTGATTCAAATCATATGTCCATGTTAAAAAATCAACAAACAAAAGAAATTGTGATACATAATTAATAAACTAGAAATGTTGGTTATGCATTTGCATATATTATAGTCAGCACCTTATACATGAAGTACCTAATATATCATATATGCAGTAAATATGTAAATTTATATCAAATTGGAAACTCTACCATCAAAGTGCACATATAACATGAAAGTCATGTGAATAGTAGCGTTTGCTTGAACATGCACTATATACATATTAATTTTTTTATTTAAATATCTATTAAGTATATGATTGTAAATCTAATTTTATATTGTTATATGAACCCATAAATTTACATTTTTGTATTTATTTCTGATCGAGGTCAAAGATAAAAAAAAAAGTAACTAATAACGCAGGATTAAGATAAATTAAGCAGCACGAAACAAAAAAAATGGAAGGCATATAATAACTCTAGACTATCAAATTAAAAAAGAATATAATAACTCAAGACTATCAAATTAAAAAAGAATGAAAGGCATGTGATGACACAAGACTAGAATGGGAGAGTCTTGAGCCCTACACGACGCAAATTCAAGATATAATAACTCTAGACTATCAAATTAAAAAAGAATGAAAGGCATGTGATGACACAAGACTAGAATGGGAGAGTCTTGAGCCCTACACGACGCAAATTCAAGATAGTCAGAGACTCAAAGCTCCAATATGTATACCGAATATTAGGTGGAAACCAAAAAAAATGTAATAACACAAGACTACAAACAATAATTGGTAAAAAAAATATTGGCGGCATCTATAATTTTTTCTAAAATACTTGAATTTTTAAAATATATAAAAAAAAAGAACTACGGAGGAAAATATAATACGGACTGATGAGATAAATGTGCTTTTTTAAGAAGCTAATGGATGATTGGAAAATGAGAAACAAATAATTGGCTCAATTCCCTCCACACCTCAACTCGAAAAAGCCAATACTAGTCAAGTATGTAATTACTGGTAACATATTTATAATTTTCTGCAGACAACATAGGCAACACAAAATAGTTGGGGACAATTTTCATTTTTGTAAAGTGTCTTGTGAGTTACATCCCAAATACTCTGGTGTATACATCGCCAGACCGGGGCGTCTGGAACATCACATCTCCATATCCAGCATAGAATTTTTTGAAACCTAATGAATCATTTGACTGGTGTTGTGTCATGCTGTCCATTTCATTACTGCGATGGATATCGTCCAAGCTATTATGCTGGAAGCCATTAAAGATGTGGCCATTTGTCGCAAGCTTCTGCTGTGGAAATTGTGAATAGGAAGATGGATTGAAACTTTGGTGTTGATCCACCATCCTTGACGAGAAGCCATATATATCATCATGGCCAAGATACTCATCTCCGCCATGACTAGGAAACCTTCGTGACTGATGTACAGATGGTGTTTGAGAAGCAATTCGTTGAGAGAATTTCCCTTGATCTAAAGATTTTTTGTTGCATAAGATGCCAGATTCTTGCCTCATCTTCAAACCCTCTCCTCTGTGGCACACAAGCTGACCCGATTTCCAAGGCTGATATATCAAAACCATTTGTTGGTTTGCCATTTCCAAAGACTGATGTGGCAGGGTCAACAAAATCAATATCACCTGCACTGCTAATGCTTCCGGTTGATGGTGTGTGAAGCAAACTTGAAGAAGAACTATTTACTAAACGACTACCTGTAGAAATAGCAGTATAAGAACTATTTACTAAACGGCTACTTGTAGAAATAGCAGTATAAGAACTATATACTAACTTCATTCACAGCAAAACACAGCTTATTATGCAACTGTGAAATTTAAATGTGGGTGTTACCAGAGAGAGCACGAGGCATTCCTCCTATATCATCAGATGAGGCAAAACCGTGAGGCAGGTCCCTTGGGGGCATTGAGAACCCAGGTGGAGCCGAAACTTTTGGTCTGGTGACTGTTAGACAGCTCAGAGATTTCAGTATACAATAATCATTTGACTGCAATATTTTTCAATAATGTACCACTCTACTACCATAAAGATGCTCAGAAGTTAGAAGTTTGTAACAGAACACTATGGTGCAGCAACTGGGTAGGCAGAGTTATAGAGGTCAGAGGAAATGCACATATACACATTAAATCCCTTTGTATTTTCTCATTGGTATACATTTTGATGCCTGGAAAACTCATCTCTTCTTCGCCCTTTAGAGCAATACCAAACAAAGCAAGGATAATTGAAGCCAGAAAGCTTGTCAAAACTAAGCAAGGATAGGGTAGCTAACAAGAAAGCTTGTCAAAACTATGACCAAATACCTTTATATATATTCACTGAAAGCAACTAATGCAGTAACATAAAGCAAAGCTAAGAATTGAAGCTAGTGTCTCGGTTTTCTCTAATAATGAACAGAAAACCTATAAACAAGCAAGGGTCAAATTGATTCCAATAAAAATGAAAGGTAATACAGGGAGCTAAATCCAAGTTTTGTTGTTGAAATGGAGCTAAATCTAACTGTTTTACTAAATAAAATAAGGAAAAGTCCTGCCAACACTTACTTTGATAGGGAGCCTTGTGCACATACTGATCCTTGTTCTCTCTGAAATCCTTAAGGATGGATGAATTCTTTGACATCTGACCAATATTTCTAAAAGACGACTCCAACTCACCTCCTTGCCTGGAAAAGTCATCTTGCTTCACAAAAGAGAACCCTAATTGGTCGCTGTGCAAAGAATTCCAGGAAGCACCATGCTTCCCAACAGATTCACCATACGAGCCAACAAAACTACGACGCAAGGCCATTGAATCATCACATGAATTCAAGTCCTTTGACATAATATTTGAAATAATACTGCTTTCTATGGCATTGAATGAAGAATCTTGATAGTTCGTCAAGTTATCACCATCGATCCTCCGTAGGTGCTCCACTATTTCTTCATTGGAAAATGAGGTAGAACTTCTGTAAACCCTATCAGATTTGACAGAACTTTGGAACTTCAAGTCATGAAGTCCTTCATTTAATATCGCATTTACACATGAAAGTGGCAGAGAAGCTTCATCCACTTGATTATGTAAAGCTCCATAATCCATTCTATTGCTACTCAGACTACATGGCATATGTACTAATAAACGACCACCAGAGTTCTCTGTGGATTGAGCAGAACAAGATGGCATAAGAAAAGCCTTTTGATCCATATTATTTGGATCCTTCAGTCCTTGACTGTCAAAAGATGTATAATCTTCCCTGTAAGGTTCATCTGAAAATTCAACAAAATTTAGGTTGCCTCGCGGATGATTGACAACGTGATTTGAAGATGGAACTTTGAACAAAATTTTATCAGGATATGTTTCATGACTATGATTATCTTTGCTAATGGTTACTGAAGATAGGTCAGAAGATAAATTCAAAATCCTACAATCTTCCGTGCTATGTCCATCTCTCTCTGCACCAGAAGTATTGTACCGTCCGACAATATCAACAAAAGTAGTCATTCTGTTTGGTCCACCAGCGTCTCCATCCTTATCATGAGGAATTACATGAGCCATGTAGCTACTGTAATTCACTGTATCATTTGATGCATCCTAGATCACATAAAAGCATTCGGTGAACATTTTTGCAGTTCAAACCAAAGAATCCATACAGTATAAAAGAAAAGTACAGCAACTTTTGGTGCTGAAACTGAACCTAAATGTTTAGATACTTTTGTGTAACTCACATGCAGAACTACACATCAAGGTTTCTTACACTTACTGCATTTCTAATGCTAGATGTCTCAGTCAATGTAAAGCCAGTGCTAGATAATTCATCAATTGGAGGTGGCAAGACATTTCCTGAACGGTTCATCATATTACTGGCGTCACCAGCTATTTGTTGAACTCTATTCCTGTATAACCAACAAATGAAACCAATGCTGAGACTATACCCAGGAGAATTTTATTATGCAAAGCAACAATAACATAAAACCCTTCAGTTAGGCCAACTACAGAAATATATAAACTTCAGGAACCTCTGAGGTCCACTAGAACAAATCTGCAGGCATTCCTTGGAAAAAAAATATCATTGAAGATCTGAAGAGTCAACATTCAATTAGCACAAGAAATAAAGCTTGAAATTGTCCAAGACAAGGCAGTTATTTATATCATACAGAAAAGCTGTAGGTTTCGATGTGTCAATTCAATGGAATTTAAATTACAAGCTGAGAGTATATTAGTCATTTCATTTATAAACAGATTAGCTCTGTTTATGTGCTGTGATGATGTCTATATCTAATTTGATGGTCACTCACATGTATTAATTTTCATTATTTGCAATTTCATATCAAAATTAAGTCCATTAAAAATGAAAGTTCCAACTTCTACGATGTTGGGCTTGTGCTAGCACAGGCCATCACAGCCTAGTATATTAAGAAATGGGAAACAGGGGGAAATGTGAACTACCTCCTCATTATTTATCCATAATAGAAAATTCCTTCGTATCTCACCAAGAAATAAACAGGTTGGCATTCATCAATTCTCAAGGAAGATATATTCATGTTACAGTAAAAGGCAATAATGTGTCACTGGATATTAGCATGTGCAGAGTGACATTCAACAGACCTTAAGCACCAAGTTTTTATTTGGAACTGGTAACATGAGACCTTCAACAGCAAGTTGACCAAAATGATATCTACTTGGGTGCAACAGGAACATCATTCTTGTCAACCAAGTATCAAAATCATATACTTGGAACACCAGTTCTGCAAGTAAAGCTTGCAGAACACCAATTGGATTGAAACCGATTTAGTTAGTATTGCAAAACCGAGAAACTGATTCTTCTTTTATGCACTATGTTTCATCCCACCCAAAAGAGGACACTAGAAAAATAAGACAGCTATAGTTTATTACGGGTAATGCAGTCATACACTGCTCTCTCAATTAACCTCAGATCACATATGCACATCAGAGGGAGCACATCAGTATTGGAGGGAAGTTTTGTATCTTGAATACCTTGTATGAATCGCAGCTACATCATCTTTGCCAAAGCTATCTTCATCAGCACCAATGCTATGCAAATATAGACAAGAAGGATTACTGCAAGGCTGCGCAAAAGAAAAGGAGCATGTCAACACTGGTTATTCATTTGTTCGGCAAACTTTAACATGCTCTCACAAAGGGAGTGACAAGAAGAACAGTGATCACAAACAGATCACAGTCCATACCGTGTTTCTCAACCACGCATGGCAGTATTTTGCAGTCCCAAATGATGCTCTGCATAGGCCATTTTTAGTGTAAGAAAAATCAAGTACACATCACTGCCCAAGGAAACAAAAGAAAGGGTGAGATGCTTACCTCAAATATCTATCTTCCAAGACAAAACCATGTACAAACTGAATACACCGCACGGCCTCCTCTTCTTTTGAATATGTAATATATCTGCAAAAACCAAGAAGCAGAAAACAATCAAATATGAGAACGACAATCCTGAGGGGTGGAAATGCAATCAAACCAAAATTGAACAGCAAATTATGCACACTCTAGAAATGCACAATTATATGAAACTGCGAAGAATAACTGAATACACCAAGAGTCAACGAGTTCTGACTTCCATAGTACTAAAACAAATCCAAACAGAGACATTCAATCAAACCTTCTATTTTACCCCACATGCAGTTTCAGCACCGAAGTATTTTAATAACACCTATAGTTCTAGGCTTCTAGCCTCTTACTGATCATGTATCATGGCTAGGCCACCTTTGAATTAAACACCACCAGGTTCACCTCTCTCAAGTCTCAACTACTGATACAATCAAAAGTTATCATCTTGCAATATCCTAATAGAAATAACAAGTTAACCACTATGAACTTTAGTAATATCCAACAACCCAAACATAATGTCTAAATTGTGACAAACTGGTTTGCCCTTTTAACCTCAATTTGGAAATTTCTTTATGAGAAGTTCAGTGATTTGAGTTTCTATACTACAGGAGTTTAGAAATATATATCCAGATTTTAATTGTTAACCAAAGATTAACTGGAAAATAAAGCAGCTGAGGGTACAAGCACCTACAATTGAAGGATTCTACAATTTAGCACCTTATGTTGGTATTAAGATTAGTAGGGATAATGTAACAGCTTTCAGCAAAAAGAAATTTGATAGGTAAAAGTATAATTTAACTGATGAAGCAGCACTAAGATTGTGCTGAATACGTACCCAGTTTCAGCAAAACAAAAACCAAAAACAAACAAAAAAATTGTCTGCAAGACAAATAGGAAGAAACCCAAGACATTAGACCATTGCAACATGAGATAAATAATATTGACCTAAACAAAGCAATAAGATCCAAACAAGGGACAATCAGGATGAAGTAATGGGAACAAATTGAGGTAATAGCATCAGAGAAAAATAAAAAATGAAGTCCCACCCTTTGAGACAAAACTTGGACTAGTTGAATCGAAGGAAACAAAGAGCCCGTAAGAGCAAATCTCTCAGTAATAAAAACCTACACAAGCCAAGATAACCAAGACATGTAGCATTACTCACACACTACAGGTATCATTAACAAATTGCTGGATGGCACCACCAGTTGTCCGAGACAGAGAAATTTTGGTAACTTTTCCATACTGCCCAAAATATTCCTTCCGCTGTAAACGCTGCTCAAGAATATAAAATCATCAGTAGAGAAATGGATAAGAAGAATTTTTCCTATAATTACAGGGTCAATAAAATTTAGAATTAACAAAACCAATTACTTCATCAAAAAGAAATTAGCAACGGGTAACATGGAAAATAACTCCGTACATCTTCATCTGCAAGATTTAGAGGCAGGCCAATCACATATGCCATTTTACGTTGAATGACCCGAACATTCGTGAGATCCTTCTTGGCTTCAATAGTTTTTGGCTTTGCCTTTGGTTGTTGTTTGTTTTTCCTATTGGCATTGTTGTTCCCTGCCCTGTTTGAAGCTAACTGTCAGTTATATTCTATCTCCGTACACCATAAAAAGTAAATTAGTCACAGGGAAAAAACCTCTCAATATTTGTTTGCATTCTAACAACTTTCTCCTTTTCGTATGTTGTTCGACATGCAGGACATCGTCCCTCTGACTCATCTTTTTCTGCCATGTCCATTATGTGATGCCAACACCAAAGACACACCTGTAGTAATAATAGGAAAATATAAGCCACAAAAAGAAAATTATGAAAGTCCACATTTTAGCACTCCTTCCTTAAATATCATACTATCAAGTGAGCTGTCTTACCAAGATTCCAACAAAATCTAATAGTGATGATAACATCACATCGAGTACTTGGAAGTGTGATAGCAATGATATACCTAATTATTCTTTCAATTAACTTTAGACGGCTCAAAAATTATGAACTGGATCAAAATTAAATATGAATCATCAACATTTTCTTAGTTCAACAAAATAATATTTAAAAACTAGAAATAACAATAAGAGTCTTTATGTAGCTTTACCAGGAACCTCATTTAAAGAAAAATACATTGGTCTAATAAAAAAGGATAGCACCAGAAGTGATCTTAGAAACCAATTGAGTTCTGGGAAAAAAACTCAGTATCATATTCGTCAAGAAGAAAAACAAAAATTGCATACTATTGGTCTTTCTCTAGCTGAACTCTATCCCATTTTCTAAATATTAAAGATAGCATTCAGAGTACAACAAACGTCACATTTTTTTTATATTTTTTTTTTTTTTGACAAAACAAACGTCACATTTTAATGAAAGAATCTTTTATCCATTTTAATTAACTTGAAAGAGCATGTTGCCATCCCGTGAGGAACTGTTTTCTATGTAGTGCTCTTAGGAGCTGGAGCTACTTCAAAGCTGACAAAAATTAAGTCTGTCGATACATCAATATTTTCAAATGATCACTGAAGTCTAAACCATTCCAGTCGTATTCATGAAAAAAAAAATGATGTGAACACTATTACAGTAACTCATGGCTAATATTGAATGCAATTTACTATTGAGATAAAACTTTCATTCAATTCAATTAGAAGCAAATAAGGCTGAAGGACCACGTCAGTGTATATACTAATTCTATAACCAAAAAAGGAGAAATTTCCTGTTATCACAAAATGTATTTATCATTAATCTAGTCTTACCTAAAGCAATAGTTCACATCAAAATAAAGCTCGTAATTAAGTTATTTATTCTCTCATCAGCACAATAAAGTAAAAAAAGTTTTAGACCAAAAACTGCAATTAAAAGGAAACTAGGATTGAGCCAACCAAGATTTCTAATTTAAAAATACAAATACAGGTGGCAGACGCATACTAGATACATGAAATCTGGAGCAGAATCAGCAAATGTCTACATAAATTAGCACAAAAATGTGAAAATCTTCTACAATCGCCAGATAATAGCAAACTAGTTCAACTGAAATAATTTTTTAAATGAAATTTAGTTTATACCAGTTCAATTATAACATATATTCAATACCAGTAGCACTATCTACCAACCAGAACACAAAACATGCGATATCCCATACCCCTCTATTATTTCAGTTCAACCAAAATAAATAACAGGAAATTCAAAACAAAAGAAAAAGCTAAAGAATCTATACCTGATAACCACATCTGCAAGGCTTAAACTGCTGATCTGTCCAGTCCATCTCTTCAGCACACAGAGGACATCTTTTCTCTTCTTCGTTGCTCATGATTGCCCTGCAATCAATTCCAAAAATTAATTTCAATTAATTCTACTACAATAAACATCTTCACACATTAATACTCTCACCTACATTTCCTCCAACCTAGTACACATTTATTATAACAAAAAAAAACTTCAAAACCCTAATCTACAGGTAACACACCAACATTTCCACAACAGATCAGAAAATTCAAAAACAAAAACATAGATTCAACGCATTCAATTAACAAATCTAGCTATACGATTCACACACCAAAAAATAAAACCATACATGTACATTCATATAATCATCCGCATTTCCACACAACACAAAAATGAACAAAACAAAAAACAAAAAAAATTCACACATACATTTCGGAATTCTTCAAAAGTTAGGGTTTTAAAAAGCTCAGATTTGCAGAAAACTGAAAAAAAACTTACAGTGAACTTTTTTCTGATGGAGAGAAAGGCAGAAAGAGAGAGAAAGAGGAGAGAGAGAGGCGAAAAAACAACTGGGGAGAGAGAGTACGGCCACCAAAGGATTGAAAGACACAGAAGATAGAGACCGCTTTTAATGGTTGGCTTTTGTTAATTTGATGAATTTCCCTCTTCCCATTCCCCACACACTCCTTTATATTATAATTTTTTGTTATTATATGTAGCGGGAAATGGGAAAAATAATTAAATAATTGACTCGCTCTAAAGAGGGAAAACTGAAAAAGTAGAGGGCCAAAATGGATAACGAATTAAAGCTTTTCTATTATCCACATTTGAACAATGTATTTTTCTCCGTTCTAATTTGTTTGTTATGTTTTAATTTAGTAAGAAATTTAAAAAATAAATAGTACTGAATATATTTGATATGAGAAGAATAGAATGTACGCAGATCATACATTTACCTCGTGGAGATAAAAAGATTTCTAGAAGATGCTCGGGTTTAAGAAAGTAAAGAATGTTTTTAAAAAAATTGATTTGTATTAAAGATATGTCAAATGTACTAAAATATTATTTAATCTTGTGATTTAAAACATGTAATGTGGAAAATTGAAATTAAAAAATTATCAAAAAAGGACAATAAATTAAAACTCTTCTAATATTTGAATCTCAATCTGAATAGGATGTTGTATTAGTGGGAAAAATAGAGGACAAAAACAGACAATAAATTAAAACTCTTCTAATATTTGAATCTCAATCTGAATAGGATGTTGTATTAGTGGGAAAAATAGAGGACAAAAACGGACAATAAATTAAAACTCTTCTAATAATTGAATCTCAATCTGAATAAAATGTTGTATTAGGGAAAAATATAGGACAAAAGTGGACAATAAATTAAAACTTTTCTAATATTTGAATCTCAATTTGAATGTTATAATAATAGTTGATAAATGAAAAAAATATAAATTTGTGATTTAAATATGATATCGGACTATCAACTTTAAAAAGAAAAAAATAGAGGGCAAAAATGAACAATGAATGAAATTTTTTCTAATATTTGCATCTGAATTTGAATGTTGCAGTAGCAGTAAGTTAATATATGGAAAATTTTTAAATTTGAGACCTGAATGTGATGTATATTACCCGCTCTGAAAAGGAAAAGTTGAGGATAAAAATGGACAATAAATTAAAGTTCTTTTATTAATTGAATATGAATAGTAAGTTAATACATTGAGAAGTTTTGAGTTTGTATATGATGTCGTGTTAATTAAGAAGCACGTCAACCGTTAATATAAGTATTTTTTTTGGACATAAATTTAAATTCAATTGGATTTTCATGTGAATAATGATTGTGAATCTATTAACTTATTTTGAGATTTTGAATTTGAGATGTGGATGTAAAGTCGTAATTATTAAGGAGTGTTTTAACATTCCACATAAAAAATAAATACTAACGATATTTTGAATTTAATCATGTTTCAATGCGGATATCAATTATTGAGTGAGAAACTAAGAAAAAATAATTTATTCGTTTCGTTCTAATTTAAGTGTCTTAGTTTGTTTTGACACATAATTTAAATTTAAAGAAAAACTTACCAATATTTGATCGTAAATTAATAATATTTTAAATCTTTTAAATTTTATAGTCTTACACTTGTCATTACAACAATAATAATATATCAAATATAATACACATATAGAATTTACGGAGAATAATATATATCTAATATAATTTTATGATCTTAAATTTGTCAAGAAAAATATTAAGATGAGAACACAAACAATCAAATCTATTTTTGTGCTTTTAATTGTTTTACTAAGGTGTTTCTAATAAAAGAAGTTAGTTAAACAAAAGTTGTTAGATTAAGAAAGGGAATGTTCAGAAACCTTATCACAAATAGAAACTTGTTATTTTTAGTAGAGAATGATAGGAATATGAGTTTATTAAATACTACTAAATTTCGAATTGTGTGTCATTAGTCCTTAAAAATGATTATCCAAAGAATATGTTTTATGACTATTGAATTTTCAAGATTCTATCATATAATGTTGTTTTATATTATAAATTACTAATGTCACGTATTAAAGTCACTAGTTCAATCTTGATTATAATTGATTTTTTTTAAAAAATACATTCTGAAAATTAAGTTTCGCGCATTATAAAATTGATTTATGAAATATTATTCACAATATAATTTCTTTCATTCCCAAAACTCATACGTAGAGAAATGAGAATGATAGGAATATGAGTTTATTATTTACTACTAATTTCGAATTGCGTGTGATTAGTCCTTAAAAAAATGATTATCCAAACAAAATGTCTTATCACTATATTTAATTTTCAAGATTCTATCATATAATGTTGTCTTATTCTATAGATTAGTAGTGCCATGTATTAAAGTCACTAGTTTGATAATAATTGATTTTAAAAAAAATTAATCATTCTATAGCATATTTATATTGCAGTTGGATGAATTCGGATTCGCTTTATAGATTTTATAATGGTGGTATTATTCGCAACAAAATTTCTTTCATTTCCTAAACTCAAATCCGTTCCATCAGGTTTACTTTAATCAATTAGTTCAATATCAAGTTTAATCAAAACATTTTGACACTTTTTCTTTCTACTTCTTTTATTTTGCAAATAAATAATTCTGAGTTATACTCGTAAGTTCAACGAAAAATTATAACTACAATTCTGACAAGAGGCAAAAATTGAGGGAAACTGTAAGGACGTAAATAAGCATAGGCAGATAATCCTAAACACTTCGACTAACTAACTAACAAAATATGTACAAAGTGCATAAGTTGCACACACTTCATACTAAAAACTCATACCTATACATACAGATATATATTTTGTCATGTTGGTAAATTAGTTGGTCGAACGATATATATCTATAACTTCCTCCTCCTGTAATCATGTAAGTGCCCCATTTATAAACCTCATATGGTTCCAAAATGAATCAAGGCAGACCACCACAATGAGCAAGCCATAAAAAAACCAATGTTTTAAAACCTTAAAATTTCACCAAGGGCACGTTTGGTTGGGGAATAAGTTATCCCGAAATCAATTATCCCAACCAAACATGGGATAAGCTCATCCTAAACTAATCCTGAGATCAGTTATCCCTTGTACCAAACAAGCGCTATGTTAAAAAAATATTCTGCATAAAATAGTCATTTAAGTTGAAGGACAGACACCTCAAAAGGCAAACTCCACACACTTGAGTACAAACAACTCAAGGGGGTACAAAAACTTATCCAGCAACAACCAGCATATAAGAATGAATCTCAGCATTCAATTCAAGAAGACGACAATTACGCAATCACCATCAGAAAATAGGAGGTAGCAGCAGGAGAGCAAGGCCGAAGGCGGATGAAGAAAACCTCATAATTCCGTCTTTGATCATGCTGCAATCGAACAGTTCTCCCAAGACCCGTACTTTGAGCTGAAGGTTCCTCCTCCACTTTGCTGTGCATATTCACAAATTACAGCACGAGCACAAACATCCCAAGTCTTGGCTATGTCTTTTAAAGACATTGGCTGTGAAAGACTTCGCAGGGAGACACTAAACCTTGACTTGGCCTTCGTGGATAGATCTTCATACTCTTTACTGCAGAAGAAAATAGTTGAAACACAGTTTTTAAATGTATCACATAGGAGTTAAAAGTGGAGACTATAAGATTGCATAAAGTGATTTTCAAAACCTAGTTGATAATCTTAACGCAGATCAAAAGCCACATGTACAAAATCTTTTATGATTGGCCATTAGAGAATTCAAAATTGTAAGACCTTTTTCACAAATCAACAAGGTATAATGAATACGGCATAAAATCAGGTCTATTAATGCTTTTTTGACTTCATATGTTATAACTGCTCTTACTTTTTTTATTTTATAACAAGGACTATAATTGCTCTTATCAAGAAGACTGCCAAATTTACTCACCTGACTTCAACTGGAAACTTGTCCAACAAAATCGGAGAGCAGTTTGGATAATTAACTGGAACGAGCAATCTCAAAGGCTGAATTGGAGACTGCACAGAAGTAAAATACCATCATTCAACCAAAGAAACAAAAAATGTAAAAGAGTTGATGACTGATTTTCTTTTTTTGATACGTAGTTGATGACAGAAGTTCAGTATATGATCAATATCTTACCATCTGCGCTGAAGCATACAGTGCTTTTAAGTTTGGACTCAACGCAACGGCAGTGAAAGAACACTTAACAGTAGTGCCTTCACCGCCCTCTGTTGCAGCAGCAAGAGCACTTGGATCAACACCTTCGTCACTAATTTCTACAACAGTGTCGATAAGTTGCCGATTGATTTTCTGTATCTCTTCAACCAGTGCAATATTAACCTACAATAGAGTACTAATTGCTGTTATTTACAAGGTAAAGCTGGAGAAACCAAAAGTTGACAAGTAAAGCAATTTCCTTGTCAAAGATCAACACATCAATATGAATACAAGATCAAGGAAATCAGCATCTGAAAAAGATAACATTTTTGTGATCAAACACTCTATCTTACATCAACAAACATTGGATGTCTGATCATGAAAAAAAGAGAGGATGAAATGCACCTATGTGACAAACGAAATAACAAAAATAACTCATTTTCCCATAAATGCAAAGCTTTACGGAATAAAAACACCATTCCAGAATGTTGGTTCACATGCTGCCTAGAAGCAAAGTTGCTTTATATTCTCGAGTCTTAAAAATTATAATGCCTATTGCCCTGTATCCTTCCAAAGCTTGGAATGTTTTCAATTTGTATTTCTGCTTTTCCTGTTGAACAAATTTACTCGTCTGGAAATACAATTACTCTATCAAATGATTAGGTGGGATTCAAGTGATTCACATTGTTTATAATAACACAAAAAAGGTAGGGTGAATCCAGGCATAAAGAAACTCAATATGAAAATGCAAGGACCAAGTGTTTCGTGTCAATCTAAATGCCAAAGAGCCTAGCAATAAAATGAGGTGCAGTTGGGGATTCAAGTCAAAATAGTTCATAAATAGGCAGTAACTAGACATCTGAGTACAACTTCCACCTCGGTTTTAGTTCACCACTAGAATATATTCACACACTAGTTGCTACAAAAGGGATAATATTGAAACCATATAGATAGAAGGCATATTATTATTGTTTCCGTATAGATTTGTATCGAGTGCTGCTCAGGCACAGTAAGGCTGAGGGACACTTAAGAGCCGGGAAGTTTGTGGTATGGATTGGGCATTATCATATGTTGAAGGAGCAGACACTGAATGACAGTCTGGTACAAAGACTGAGCAGCCAACTGAAAGTCTCAGGTTGCATATAGCATTCAATATAATGCATTTGTTTTATTCTAGACAGTCATTTTATTTGTTCAGATTATTTAGACATACTCACAAGCTGCAAGAGTACTAAAGAAGTAAAACTCATGTCTCATTCACATAAAGTAATGTTTGATTTTCCCATACAATATTCTACCATAGCCATCAAAGTTTTCAGAACAGAACTATAAGTAGTAGTTTGGGGTTGAAGTTCCAGTTGCAGAAACATAATCAATTAAATGAAAGAGCAGGCACATGGAATGATTGTTAAAAACCACTTTGAGTCGAGTTTCAGTTTGCATGCAAGCTGAAACTTCAGGAAATATTCCACCATATTGCATTTGGTCATTCTACTCTCTCTCTAGCAGTCATGGCCAAAGATCAGTTTTTACTTTTTTAACTCTAAAGTGCACCTGAATGGACCTCCTTTTCTTTTAAGAACCAATATAGTCTACCACGGAGCTCTCATGTTTGGACGTGCAGTTTTGTACTTTTGTCCTGTAAGTAGGCAGCAGAAGATTACCTCTATTTTAGGTCTTTTGGCATTAGATGTTGCTGTTGACTCTAACTCAGGTGTTTCAGAATAACTCAGCTGCCAGAAACTATCATTTAAACTGCTGCTTGACGACACAACGTTGGAAGTTGTATATCGCTTCATTTTCTTTGTTCCTGTAGGTCCATCCTGCGTAAAGTAGTTTCTCGCTTGGAGACGACATTTGGTCATGGCAACCAAATCTTCGCCAACAGCTGCTCTTGATCCATTTCCTGGAGCAGATCCTGCTATTCTATCATTCATACTGACAACTGAACAGATGTCTTGAACTGACGACTGCAATGCTTTGTCAGACATGTTTTTAACCTGAATATAATAAATATGTCAAATCAAATGAAGACAGATTATTGGGATTACTGAAGATATAAATTAAGTAGAATGGTATAATACAAACCGCTCTCATCAAGCGATCCAATGGTTGTTCAACACTTGACCTGCCAGGAACAGCAGCTGAGACATTGGCATGTGTACCATCTAGAGGAGTAAACTCAGCAAGCAAAGGTGAGGCTGATATCCCAGGAGTACCAATTGCAAGGGATTGGGCAGGTGCAGAAGCAACAGTAGCTTGCTGATGCATTATATTTCCAGATGTGGTATGTGATCCAAGGCCAGCACAAACTTTTTCAGAATCCCCCGGCATTGGAGATGGAGCCAAGGGAGTTGAAGGAGAAGGGACAACAAATGGCGAGCTTGCGGATTGGAGAGGAGTCCCAGCTTTGGTAAGAGACGCCAACATATTTTGTTGGTCAATTTGTGGAGAAGGATGTTGGGTAACCTGAGGAGACAATGCTTGATGGAGTTGAGGTGAAGATATTCCTGGCTTCAATTGGGGATGATGAGATCCAACACGCTGGCCAACTGACTGTTGTTGCTGTAAAACTCCTGTTTTTATCCCCATTTGCTGCCTTATCTTTAGGTCATTAGCATCAGTCATCTGTTGAAGCTGAGACATCTGGTGGGTTGGCAATAGCGTGGTCTGCTGTTGCTTCGCTTGCTGCTGTTGTATTATCTGCTGTCTTTGAAAAAGTTGCTGCTGCATATGCCTATGGTGGTATTGCTGTCTTAATTGCTGGTTCTGCAACATTTGCTGCTCGTGCTGCTTAGGAAGTGACTGTTGCAGGGCGTTTGAATTTTGCTGTAGGGAACCGAGGTTTGCCTGTACGGAGTTTGTTCCACTTTGTGAGCTTAATGAGCTCATGTTAACTTGTTGAGGACTGTTAACAGGATTCTGTTGTAAAGAGCCAGTAGCCACCTGCTGCAGTGAGTTCAATGAATTACCCTGTCCCAAATCTACAGTGGAACCAGGCTGTACTGTATTTATCATGTGTTGCTGGGAGTTGGAAATTGTCGATATGCCAGACAAGGTATTATGTTGCAAGTTGGTGAGATTATTCTGCGGCATTGCTGCCATGGAACCCTGTACAGGTTGCATCGATGGATTAGATTGACCATCAAGAGATTGTGGTTGCTGAAGCTGCATGGAAGACTGAGGAAGTTGTCCCTGCAGTGGAGAAGAAGAAGGCTTGCTGCGCGGCCTATTGGAACTAAGAAAGAAACTTATGTGCTTCTCAACCGAAACCAACTTTTCCTTGTGAGAAAGTTGAATATCCTGCTTGTTAAGCCGCAAGAAAAGCACAATGCGTTCCAGCGTAATCTTGAACATCTTGAGCTTTTCAATTTGCTCATTTTGAGGACGCTGAGGAAGAGAATCATGCTTAAAATCAGGAAAAAAAAAATCAGTTTAGTCAAAGTCTTGTTTCTTGCCCTTTGCAAACTTTTAAAAGTCATGCTTCAAGTACCTCCCTCCCACAGCAAAGAAAAAGGGGGTAAAACTTAAAACCAACATAAAAAGACAAATAACATAGTAGCCAGGTGCCCAATTCAACAGAATGCTGACTTAAGCGCTCTTAAAATTTAGACAAATTAAGCCCTTGCCCGAAGAATTAGGGAAGCCTTGAACCCTTCCCCCAAGGGAACATAAAAGTGGCATCTACATCACAGTGTTCACCTAGATATGTGTAAATAGCTCATTTTATGGTGTCCTCCACCTATACTTCACAATCATACACAACGCTTCAACACAGACAAATGATGCAGATGCAAGAAATAAAAAGGAATTAACCGCACTACAATGTATTCCCAGTATGATACAACTGTTTCTCAAGATGGCTGGAAAGGAACTAAAGATGCAAAACTGAGAATTTAGAGTTTTGAGCTTTCTGCATCAGTTCTCAGTTAGATAATATTCTAGGATTACCTATGGGCGTATCAAGGAGTTTGTATCAACTAGAAATGCCAGAGAATATATGTAAGAAGGAGCTATAGTACGTATCAGAAACATGCAAATAGATGAGAGGAGTTTCCAATAACCATAGGTTTATGAAATTTATCTGATACCAGTACTTGTTAACCTAGTTATGGATGACCTAACCAATATAATACAAATGCAGTACACCTTAGTGCATGCTATATGCAAATGATGGTGTGTCAATTGACAAAACTTTCAAGGGAGTCAAACCATAATTTAGAACTATGATGAAGCAATTACAGGGCAATGCCTGCAGTGGTTTTGGATAAGTAGGGGAGAAATATATGATTGCAAGTACTGTCCCCATAAGAAGAATGATTTCTAAGAACTATTAACATCTCAAATTATATAAAAAAAACTAGTATCCAACATGCTGCACCATACACAGCTGGTAGAATTGCTCCAAAAATGTAATAATGGATTAAAATGTTGATGACATACCTGTTGCACTTTAGAAGCAATTTTGTGGTATAGGTCATTGAGCTCTGCTAAATACGACTCCTTCATAGACTTTATCTGCATTAAAAATTTGCATCAGCTCAGAATTGCGCACATGTCCAGACTGCATTCCCATATGGATCGGTAGTAATTAGATCAACTTTCCGATACAGTAGAGAACAAACTAGAGAATCCTCATGAAAGAATCTTCCAGATAAAAAGGTAAAAAGTGAAGTGGAAGAGGAAGACTAAAACTCGTTAAAGAATCCATTTTGCATGATTCAACATGTGAATGAAAAAATAAACTGAGCTTTGCTTCCTTCAGCTTCTTCGTACACGTTTCGCTCAGTGCTCACAGCAAGGGGCTAGTTCCAAGATGTGATAATAGACCAGCCCAATCAGGAGAAATTAGAATATACTTTTCTATAATTGTTTGGGAGATATAATATGGTTTAGTGTGGGAACATCATTTTCTTTTTCACTTTACACCTTTATTACCAGTGAAGCAAAATGAGGGTAAACAATGAATAACAACAATGTAGTTAGCTTCACAAGTAAAAAGGCATGTTGATGTTATATCTTTATTCTTGGCCAACTCAAAATATTCCAACTTACACTCCTAGCTAGTAAACCAAGTCGGGTATTTAAGTACAAAAAGCTAGAGGGGCAGACTCATTATCATCCACATTTCAAAACAGGAAACAATGAATTTCTCGTGCATCCCAAAAAACAGAAACAAAAACAGTTACCAACTAATACAGATGAATGTGTCTTTTCACAAAGAACAATATTTTCTAATAGCCATATATGCAAGCATATACTTCCTGCATGAATAGATTTACCCTTTAATGTAGCAATAAATTTTTTAGTTTCCATGGAATGAAACAATTAGGGACATATTATGAGGACCCTGACCCAAACTTACGGACATATTACCTCGTGAGTTCAGACAATACATAACAACATTCAACTATTTATAATCACTTCATCAAAAAACAAGTGTAACCAATCAATTTATTTACTTCACTTCTCAATTATGCCAGTAGAAAGTGTAAGGAAATTCAAGTGCTATAATATTGGATTGAGAAGAGCTCAAATGAAGCGACATAGACAACAATAATTCATATAACAGACCCTAACTTGATTAACATTGAGGCATAATAGTTGTTGTACCTCACTTCTCAATTGAGAATAAATCAATTTCTTACAAGTTAGCTGTAACAAGTGTAATTTCATAATTCTTCTACGAATTGGAACACAGTAAAAGTGCTTTGCGGGAATGGGTATGACCATGAATTTGCCGAATACTTATTTTGATAAACCTCCTCTATTATTCCATCAATCACAGGAAATATTTCACAGCATTCAGCTACTTCTTATATTGTTGCAACCAGTCAATTTATCAAAATACAGTTCACTTGTCAATTTCCAAAACAACAATTTCCAGTAATTTCCTCAGTCTTCAACATCCCGTGCATATAGAAATACCATTGAAAAAAAAATACCTTTTGGTAAACCTCCTCCTGCCAATCAGCTGCATTTGCATTTCCCGTCTGAGCTGTAGAATCTAAAGATGCTACAAATAAACCAAAAGTTAAGGATAGCACAAAAATATTGAAGGACTTGACTCCTTACAGCATTAAAATTTCAGGCAAATTTTGGGATATGAAAGGTGTTGGGTATTTCAGATAAGTATGAATATTATCTAAAATATCCATCACCTTTCATATCCCAAAACTTGCCTGAAATTTTAATGCTGTAAGGAGTCAAGTACTACTCATTTTTACATAAACAAAATGTAAACCAGTGGTTAACATAGTGTAGAAGTCCTATACCTTCACACACATAAGGCATGAAAGGTGGAAATATCTAAGAATGACAAACTGCTAAAAAGTGATTTATGAGACCTAATTGAAAGCTTTGATTAAGAAAAATACATACTTGATGAGGCTTCAGGTGCGACTCTTTGTGATTGATATAGCTGCTTCTGCTGTTCCATTACATTCTGCTGTTGAAGCAAGGGGGCTGATGGTTGAAGCCTCTGTTGCATCTCTCTTTGCAATTGATTCGCCTGTTGCTGCAAACCCAAAGGTGGCTGTAACTGTCCTGGTTGTGATTGACTCTGAGACATCATTTGCTGTTGTGCTGGCTGCGACTGTGATTGTTGACCTTGATTTGGTAACAAGGTTGTAGTACTCTGCAGCATTTGTTGTTGTACAGGAACTTTTGGTTGTTGCATCAAATGGATAGGGTGCTGATTAGATGTCAAGCCAGAGTTACCAGGCTGTTGACTTCCAGACAGCTGTTGCTGCTGGACCCCAGTAATATTACTTTGAGAGCCCAACTGCTGCTGATGCATATTTTGAAAGCTGTTTTGCGGATTAAGTAACTGCTGCTGCTGCAGACTGTTATAGTTGTTCTGTTGGCCCACTAGCCTCTGCTGCACATCAGGCATTGTATTCTGTTGACTCATCAATTGGTTCTGCTGGAGATTTGCAACATTTGTCTGTTGTGCAATCAGCTGCTGCTGCTGCTGTTGTTGTTGTTGGTGCTGTTGCGCTGGTAAAATTGGTTGCTGTAGCATTGACGATTGCTGTTGATGAAGCATGGGAGCCTGCTGCTGTCTCATAACTGATTGTTGCCGTTGGTGAAGTACAGATTGAGTTGACTGTTGAGCATTTGACTGTTGATTCTGCTGAAGGTTGGACAAAGAAGTTGATTGTATTGAAGAAGGTTGCATCATAGCTTGCTGAGAAGGTTGTGTCTGAGTAGATTGTAGAAGGTTTTGTTGCTGCTGTGGTGGCTGTTGCTGCTGCTCCTGCGGCTGTTGCTGTTGCTGTTGCTGTTGCTGCATGTGAGATTGCATCAAGGACTGTGATGTGCTTCCCGGCTGAAATTTCTGCTTCATCATTTGATGCTGATGCAGTTGCTGCTGGTAAATATATTGCTGTGTTGTCTGGGACTGCTGCTGTTGCTGTTGAGAAACAACCTGTTGTTGTCTTCCCTGCATCTGCCTCTGAGAATTAGCAACCATATTAGGAGGCATGCCTTGCCCAATGGCATTTCCTACTAAGTTTTGACCAACATTTGGCATGTTTTGCATGGTTTGCAAATTTGAATTCTGGCCCACGACATTTGGCATGGTACCCTGCGTCAAATTACTCACAGAAGGAAGTGAAGGAGCCAAGCTAGCAGAATTTTGCAGCCCAGTTGATGCCATATTGTTCTGAAGGTTTTGCTGCAACAGTGGTTGTCGTGTTTGAGTTTGATTGGCCACCATAGGTACAGGAAGTTGCTGTGCTTGGCTGTTAACTTGGGATTGCATACTGTGCGATCCTACAGAAATGAATCAAAAAGAAGCCAGTCAAGATGCTATCAAATAACTAGCAAACATAATAACATTAAAATAAAATACAAACAAGCAGCAAAAGTAAACACGTATTTTTTAGTTGAAGATACAAGAAACAGAAGTCATTGCTTTGTGAAAACTGATTCGAAAATACAAAAGAGAACTTTGACTAAGTTACTTATTAGACAAATAAACAACAGTATGTAGTACTGTAAATCATAAGCTTTTCTTCTGTCCCTTATCTTGGTTAGCTAATAAGAAAAGAATAGTCTGGATATAGAGAAAGAGCAGGGCCAGGACTCTGACCTAGAGCGCAAACAATACTTATTAGGGCTAGTCACCAAAATTATAGATCACTCAAAGAATAGCTCAATGGTTCAAGCATCTAAAATTTCCTTTACACTTATTAGCTACAGAGAGCAAACTTTTCAACAGCAGAACGAAGTAATTAGGTTTGTACAAAACGTCCTGTCAGACAAGATTTCCCTATTTGAAATACAGCACATGAGATTTCATTGTTCACCTGGACCAAGGGCATTCTGACCACTACTTGCAGGATTTGGCTGAACAGAATTGGTCATAGGAGTTTGAGATTTTGTCTCCATGGTCAGCATCTTTAAAGATATCTTCCGAAGATAATCTTGCTGCAATATTAGATAAATATAAGTTAAAATACATACAACATAGGGTTGGCAAACTGAAGGTAGGCTATGCAGGGCGGGTTCAAATATTTTTTTAAAAACACTGATACAGCGTGGGGCGGGTTGCAGAACTATGAAGGGGGTTTAAACAACAATGTATCCAGTGTAACTCCCACAAGTGTGTCTGGGCAGGGTGAGGAGTGTACACAAACCTTACCACTACCTCACCACTACCTCAAAAAGATAGAGAGATTGTTTCCGATAGACCCTCGGGCCTCGGCTGAAGTAAAGAATCTCCAAGCAGCGGTTTGAACAAGAACAAAAAAAGAAATTAAGTTCTTAGTACTAAACTTCCTTAGGCGAGCAACCAGATCTGGGAAGGATAGTGTTTACACAGACCTTAAACCTACTTCGTGGAGGTTGCTTAGGCGTGCAAAGACATTCAAATTAGATCTAAATTATTTTTTTGTGGTGGTCAGTATAAAAATTAGTGTAGAAGTAGATTTTGTGAATCTATGTGGTCACTCAAATAAGAAATTATTTAATTTAATTCCATATAACTTGATTCTATCCATTTTGTGTTGACAAATATATAGTCAGCACTGCCCCCAAGGCCTAGCTCGAGTGGCAAAAGGTGGAGGATTTGTGACTTGGGTTGCATATTCAAGCCCCTCACCATGCAAACCGAAGCTAGGTATTTAAGTGGAGAAGTGTAGAGGGGAGGGCCCATTATCCACCGAGTTTAAAAGGCTGTGATTGGTCCAAAGGGTGGAGGGTCACAGCCAGATTTCTCGGTTATAAAAATAAAATAAAATATATATATATATATATATATATATATATATATAGTGAGCACTCTTGGGGAATAATAATTAATATGATACTATAATATTTACATGTGAGAAAAACATGTCAATATGCAGAATTAACCCTGTTTTTTTGTTCTTGACATCACTGTAATAGGTAATTTAACTTAAATAAATTACCAATTAAATACGATTTACAGATCTCATGCTTAAGATGAACTATATATAGTATCAGGCTCTTCCATTTCCCTGTTATAAGAACCTTGATGAGAGCAAATATAAGAATATCCAATTATTATTTTTAATGTCAGCAATGTCTTAGTAAAATTGCTAAACTAGTGATTCGTTTAGGAGTGCGAAGATCTACATAAACATAATGATACGGGTGGGGGGTCAAAATCTTCGCAGGATTATGCGGGTTTGGCCCGCAACCGCACTGTACCCGGTCCGCTTGCCATCCCTAATACAACGCATCTAGATGACTGGAAAGACGAATGCAAGTTTATACAAGCAGGAATAACATCAATGAAGAGGAGAAAAAATTGAATCATTTATGTAGAAGAATCACACATCAGATAAATGGGTGGTTTCCTTGTATGGTTTTGGAGAACAAATTGCATCAAGAGTCCCAAATCGGATGAAAAGGATGGGCTTATATGGTCTCGGAGAACAAATTGAAACAAGAGTCCCACATTGGATGAAAAGGATGGGCTTATATGGTCTCGGAGAACAAATTGAAACAAGAGTCCCACATTGGATGAAAAAGGGATGAGTGATTCCCTTATATGGTCTTGAAAAACAAATTGCATCAAAAGTCTAATATTGGATGAAAAAGGCAGGGGTGGTTTATGAGCTAGCTTTACAATTCGAACAAATAAGAAACACGTGTAGACTACATACCTGACTTGTAGCAGCAGAATAGATCTTTTCTTCAAACCTCACAGCAATTTTCTTAAGCTCCTGTACTCCTTCTTGCCCAGAAACAGGAAGATGCCTCTTTAAGGTCTCCATTCTATACAACCATATCAACAAAAGATCAACATAAACTCTTGATAAAAGCACAATCTAGATAAATACTTCTCAAATATATTAAAAACAATTCGACATCACGCCCTGCTACAAAAGACTAAAACTTATTTCCTCTAAACAAATATAAGTAGTTATAATCCAATTATCGCGAACAACAACCTACCATTTCGACATATCTAAAACAAAATATAAAGCACAGTGAGTAAAACTTGGTTTTCCCACTTGAACTAGTTCCTTGACTGATCCACCACACGCTAACCCCACCCCCCAACAACAACAACATACCTAGCGTAATCCCATACGTGGGGTCAGAGTGTACGCATATGTTACCCTTGACTGATTACCAAAATTGGAAATAACTAGGGCATAAACTTCCAATTAACTCACCCAGTACCATTTCCAAAAACCCCCAAAATTCACCTGATAAAGTGAGTTTCCATAAAACAGAAAGACACTGGAAAAGAACATGTATCAGATTGATTAATCAATACTTCTAACGAAATGGGGTTTCTTCAGATAACCGATAAAACACAAAAAAAAAACCCTAAAATTCAAAATTCCAAATCCTTTTAACAAATGAAAAAATAAGAACAAGTCGCAAAACCAAAAATAGAAAAAGCTTACATCTTGTTCACAATCCTTTGACGCGAATCGGGCAAAAGTTGAGTCCTCCAATCACCGGAATCCATAGCTCCGGCAGCCGGTCCGCCACCTTCACCACCTCCCTGAGCCTGAGCGGCCCTCCAATTATTCCCATCCATTTCAATTCCACACCAAAATTCCTTAATCCACAATCAATAATCACAATTTCTGGCTTCGATCAAAAGCAAAAAAAATTCCAAAATTTCGACGAAAAATCACAATTCCGCCTAGATTCTGAGTGTATAAATAAGAAACAAGACTCCCAAAGTCTTAATATTATTCATTCATATATAGTATAGTAATATAAATATTTAGTAATATCTGACTAATACCAACGTGTCCAGCCGCCATTGACTCAAAATCTCTGGCCCATTCACTAGTTTTACATTATTTTAAGAAATTTTATGTTTAATATAGTGATTTTATTTTAGCTTTGTGTAGTTAATAAGAAGCTTTAAAATAACTAGTTTTTTGACACGTGCGTTGTAAGTGATTATCAATTTCAAAAATATATGTTATAGTAAATAGTATTGCTTATTTAAGCGAAGATTTGAATAATAAGTTTAGCAAAAAATAATATTGCAGATTCCTTTGTAAATGTTCAATGTGGATCGTCATATATATATATCTCTTATTCATGCAAACCTATGAAGATGGTAAATGAAATTTTTTATTAGTTAGATGCAATAATGTATATATTTATTTCAATTTGATGAGGTATGTAATTAGTCTTATCTCACTAATATTAACTTATATTTGCTTTGTATTTTTCTTGTCATCTAACCAGATGTGTTTTACATCATTAAATTGTTTAGATGTCATATTAACATGTGAAGAGAACAACTACATTTTATATATCCACATATTTTCACATTTGTTAGGAGTTTTTTTTATAAAAAAAACTCGAAACATTTTAAAATAATATATTTTGAAGTTAGAAGATCTTGTTAACTAGATAATACATTTGTGACATATATAATACTTTAATTTAAATATAAATACCTACCCAAATATAAATATATATTTGCATTAATGAAAATATTTATCTCATAAAATTAACAATTAGATAAATAATAGAAATTAAACTAATACAAACTTCAACTGACGTTATTACAAGTCATATGAACTTTTTTTCGTCTAAAATACTGAAATATTAAGAAATAGAAAATAAGTAAAAAACAAAAGGGCAATGTTTATATAGTAATAACTATTTTGAAGCAAACTTCTTGAGAGTCTAAATCACATAAGTAATATTGATAAATAAAGTCATTCTTTTGTTTTGAGTATCAAAAACAAATCGTGACAATTCTCTAAATTTTGGAAAAGATATTCAGAAGCATATATCTACATAACAAGAGAAAATTGTTCACAAAAACAAATGAATTTAGACTACATCATCATGTTAACTTCATATATTGGAACATTACATACTAATGTATATATTAAGCAAAAAAAATAATTATTATATCATCAAAATTATTTTCCTCAAGTACTCGAGGTTATGTAATATACCTTCTTAGGATAGAACAACTTACTTCATCAGAATAGTGGTACCTCATATTCCGCTAAACTTCGAACTCACTCAACGACAATAAATCACACAAAAAAGTTTAAAATGCAAGAAGAAGAAGAAGAAGAAGAAGAAGAGTAGAAGATTAAAAAAATAATGGTTGGAAAATGAGAGGAAGCCCCTCTATTTATAGTAAACAAAGGGTAGTATGAACAAATATTTTTTTGTGTCTTATCTGAAAAGTCATTACCTTTTCGAGAAGTCACAACCCTTTGGAAAAGTCACAACTTATTGAAAAAGTTACAACTCTTTGGAAAAGTCACAACTCATCGAAAAATCACAACCCTTCGAAAAAAGTCACAACTTTTCGAAAAAGTCACAACTCATCAAAAAAGTCACAACCTAAGTTAGGGATATTATAGTAATTTAACATTCAAGTTAGGAGTTCATTTTTTTAAGGTAACTAGTTTTGACAAACGCACGTGAATATCAAACCACATATCACACTATTTTTAAAAATAACGTGAATGTTATTAAAATAAAAAAATAGTCACTCTTAAAATCTCTTAGTTTCAGCTCTTAAATATACTTTCTCCTCCCTTCTCTATAGTACATTACTTTGTTATTATTGTATTAGTAAACTTAGCCGCGCTACACACGGTGTAAAAAAGTTTTAATTTTTTTTAACTTTCAAATTCAAATATATTAGATAATAAATTTTAACACTTATATTTGTAATTTTAACTTGATTTATGAATTTATTTTATCAAAAAGTTAAAAAAAAATCCTTAAATTAGCACCGTCCAATATCTATACTTTTTTTTGGGTTGAATAGTAGCTATTATTTTATGTTAGTTATAATATAATAATTAAGAATTTATGACTTTATTATCCATTTGAATGAGTTCTCAAAATTAAATATGGTCACCTTTGATATTTTGTAAAAAATTTAAAGTGGGACTTTTAGTCTTTTAATTTTTTTTTAAAAAAATCAAAAGAATTTCTATAAAAAAATCATGATTAGTATCATTAAGAATTCAAAAATATATTATTAAATGTATAATTACAATAGGAAAAAGTGATAATTATAAGTATTAGACATGTCAAATTATTTTATCTCGTAAAAAAAACGTAGTTTAAAAATAGAGGAAATCCCTCCATTTATAGTTAAAATGTGTAGTATTAGTATGTGCATATTGTTCCTTATCATAAAAATATAGAAGATGTATTAAATAGGATGTTTAAAGAAGAAGAAGAAGAATAATGAATATTTTTTTTAAAAATGTAGTTTAAAAATTTGAGGAAGCCCCTCTTTTAATAGCCAACAAAGGGTAGTGTATAAAAAAACTACTTATTGTGCCTTATCAAAAAGATGTTAGAACCCTTCAAAAAGGTCACAACTCATCGGAAAATGTCACAACCCTTCGAAAAAGTCATAACTCTTCCAAAAAGTCGCAACCCTATAGAAAAGTCACAACCCTTCAAAAAGGTCACAACTCATCGAAAAAGTTATAACTCTTCGAAAATGTCATAACCCTTCAATGTGAAAAGGTTTTTGTCTTTAATATAATATAGTATAATACACATAAATAAATATAATACAATATAAAATATAGAAGATATACTACATTTGGTGTTTTAAGTTTGGTAGTATAGATAGATAAAAAAAGATAGATACAGATTGGTCTAATTTTAATTTGATATGGAATTTGTTTAAAAGTAAAGAAGACTTTTAATTCAAGGATCATATGTTAAATATATAAAAATATCTTTTCACTTTGTGGTCTTAAAGTGCACCCCACCCCAAGAAAAAAAAACATTCTATATTAAACTGAATAAAAGTAAAAGTACACTAAATAAATTGAAAACGAAATAGTACTTATTAAATGTAGTTTGGACTCTTCAAACAAGTTTTTGATCAAATATTTTTTCTCCAATAGTTTGAGACTTTTCAGATTCTAAACACCAAGTTGTAGTTTGTGCAACGGAAAATCATTGATCTTCTTGTCAAGTAGAAGTTTCTACAAAAGTATATTTTATGGCTATGAAAATGAGTAAATATATTAATTATCAAGATACTCTTTTTATTTGAAGTTGAGTTATTTCATTCTCCTTGTTGAATCAATTTTTGTTGATCTATCTAATTTACCCACAAAAAATATTGTAATTTTATGATTGAACAACTCTCACAATCTTCCTTGTTTTAAGAAGAAGAATAGAAAACTTACAAGATTTGTAGTTGAAAAGTGTGAGAAACCCCCTCTCTTTAAAGACATGAAAGGATAGTATGAAAAAGTTCTTATCGTGTCTTTTCACATGAGTCACAACCCTTCAGAAACACCACAACTTTTCGAAAATGTCATAACTCATCGAAAAAGTCACAATTCTATTAAAAAGTCACAACCTTTCGGAAGAGTCATTGCCCATCAATGTGAAAAGGTGTATGCTTTTAATATAATATAGCGTAAATAAATATAATATTAAATATATTACATATAGACTAAATTTAGTGTTTTAAGTTGGGAGTATTATAATAATTTAACATTCAAGTTAAGGTAGTATAGATATAGATTTATTAATTATTTAATTAGAGATAAAAGTGATAAATTTATCGTTGCTTGAGTTATTAAATAATTAAGTTTTTTTTTAATAGAATATCTAATTTTCTTGAGTAAATGTTATATACTGTCACTGAAAGGAAGACTAATATAACAATTAGCAGTAGTTAATTTTATTTGTTATATATATAACTAACCCAATAAAAAAGAATTCCATGCTTGTCTACTTCAGTTATATTTAATGCAGATAAAGAGGAAACTAAGCAGTTAACAAGATTAATATTTTGATCAGGTTCGTTGACAATTTTTATTAACAGGTCGACTACTTTGTTTTTTTCATAAAATTATGCTTAGTTTGGGAGTTAAAGAAACTCTCTACATTCATAAATTAAATTGTAATAAAATTAAGTGATTGTCGTGTATGTAATTCGTGCAATAACTGAGTTAGTAACATAAACAATGACTTGATATTTAAATTTGATGCAATTTTTCGAAAAGTAGAATAACAGTAAATTTTACATATATAACAAAGTTCGTAATTATTTTAGCAGAGAAAACTGCAATTCTATTTTCAAATTAATTGTCTCCAAGAATTTTTTTTTGATGGGGAACCTCGTTGTCAATCTTTATTAGCAGGTCAACTACTATATTTATCTCCATAAAATTATGCTTAAAAGCATGAACTCCCAAACATTAATGTCGAATTACTATCATATCCCCAATTAAAAATAGTCAATTTATTTAATTATGTTATATTAAAAGTTGATACCTTTTCACATTAATGGATTGTGACTTTTTCGATGAGTTGTGACTTTTCCAAAGGATTGTGACTTTTTTGACGGGTTGTGACATTTTCGATGAGTTGTGACTTTTCCAAAGGATTGTGATTTTTTCAAAGGGTTGTGACTTTACCATAGGGTTGTGCCTTATTCGATGAGTTGTGACTTTTTCAAAGGGTTATGTCTTTTCCAATGAGCAGATACTATTTTGAAAGGTTGTGACTTGTCTAATAAGACACAATCAGAACATATTCATACTACTATTTGTTAGCTATAAATAGAGGGGGTTCCTCTCACTGTTAAACTACAAAATTTTTAGGTTTTATACTCTTGTTCTTCTTAAAAAATCTCAATTGTTATTTGCAATAGTTTATTAAGTTCAGAACCCAACGAAATTTGAGGTACCACATAAGAAAGAGTTGGTGAACAAATTGTAGCAAATCATTCATCATTTCACACTCATATTTTCCTCTAACGATTTTCTTCACATACATACATCAATATTATTTATATCATTTTGAAAATTAATACTCTTTAATTAAAATACTAATTTACTACGAATAGTCACAATAATTTCTACCTTCATCTTTCTTCGATCATAATTCACAACCATTCACTCCTTATAAATTCTTGGGGATCTCTTTTCTATGACAATTCGTGATCATTTAAAAATTTTCATAAATGATTTATCCCCAATCCATTGATATGTTTCACCGAAGTTCTTAGTATTGGAATTTAGGTATTGACTTTCTATTAAAGAAGAAAAGAAGAGAACAAAGAAATATGCAATTAACTATTAACTTTGTTTCACACAGAAATCTTCTATATACTTTGAGCGGGAATTTTAAATTTATTTTTCTTATTTTATTTCTTGAATAATTTCTTTTGTGTTTTCATTCGAGAGAGAATTTAAATACACACATTGTTGATTATTTTTTTCTAATAAAATAAATAGATAAAGATGTAGGAGAGACAATAATAATAAACAAATACAAAAAAGGCACATGTTTGGGGTAAGATATTTCTTCTTTATATTTCCATTTCTTATTCTTTAAACATAAAATGAAGGAGTTTCTTCCTAATTTTGATAAAACATCAGGCATCAACGCAATCCATTGAATTAATAGTTTTGATGTTAAGTCTACTGTTTCAAAAATAGATTTTCACTTTTACTTATAATATGATAAAATAACCATGATAATAAATAATTTTTAACAGATATTTAAGTAAAAATGAAAGGAGAAAGTAAAGTGTTGGTGGCAAGAGATTTCAATCAAATGAAACACTAGGGTGAATATATCATGAACATATATTTTCGCCTTCCTTCTTCATTGGCTATTAATTGATCCACATATTTTTACTTTTTTATATTTACGTTGATCAATTTGATTTTTTTAAGTATGAATTACTTGTTATTTTGTGTTCATTTTGATCTAACAAAATGTTCTGTCATAAGATACACTCTTTTCTAGCTATATAAAAATGATAAGAAAATTGTGATTAATCATAAAATGATCTTAAATCAAATTAAAGATTCTATAAATAATACTTTAGATTTTATTCATCTTTTAATTTTTTAATTGAAAAAGTTTAATGTTTTATATTGCGATAGAACATCTATAAGATACTAGATACTCTCATAAGACAACATCTATATGATATGTATGCGGCAAAATAAAGGATAATTTTCTTTAGAACTAATTATTGACGTAATATATTTTTCTCTATAACATTCTACGTATAAAAGTATTGACATTCACTTTTTGTTTTTGTAAAATTACATCTATATCATAGTCTTACACAAATATTAATTGAATAATAATATCTTGTAAAAGATATATAACGTTTAAGGATAAAATATTAAAATATCTCTGACAATCGTTCTTCTTGTCATGCACAATTTCAAATATTAATATCTAAGAGAATAATTTTACTTAAATGGTGTCCATTATTTACTGTCATAACCTCAAGAGGAAAAATTATTGCTGACCATTTTTTAATCTTGATAATATTTTTCTGTTTTGTTGGTTAAGTTTGTTTACCAAATTGAGTAAAGTAAAAAACAATACTACTTAAGAATTTTACTTTTTCGCCATATTTAAATTTTTTGAATGCATTTTTAAATGTTTCAATGATATCTCGTAATTTTTATCTCAAAAAACAATTAACTCTATTAAAATCTATATTAATCATTTAAAAGCACTTGTTAATATTATTTCCGTTATAATTATTTACTAAAAAACTTTAATTTAGTAATATTGATTGATTTTATTTTACAACATCGTATACTATATGATATGATACACACATGCAATATATATATTCCATGATATATTGAGAGGTCAAACAGATTATTTTGAAACATTCATCATTGAATTGCCATCTGTTTTATCAACTACATTTAATAAAAACTAAAAGAAAATAAAGAATAAGGTGATAGTATATTTTCATTTATATATAGTTTATCTTTTAACTGATTTTATGTATCGAAGAACTTATACACTTGGCTAAACTGCATTGTGACTAAAATATATATAGAGGTTAAACAAAACAATCTTAGAATTGTGCAATTCAGCAACTAAATTTCATTATTGATATAAGATAAACTATTAACGTCTAAAAAACGTTGCCCAAAATCGAGTTTTCTAGCTCCCAAAAACATGAAAAGAACAATGAAATCGTGTCGGAATTTTTAAAACTATCTCAGGAATTTAATGCAAACACGACAACCCAAGCGTGAAGGTAAAGTAAAATCACCCTTTTCAAATGAGTCTCAATTTTCTCTAAATGGTTCCTCAACCATGCCTAACCTTTCATCAACATCGTTAGGTTTAATGCTAAAAAATTTTGCCAAAACGACGACTGAAAAATAAACTACAATTACTAGTATTATCACAAAAGAAAAATCAGCTTATAATTGTTCTTAACGAATTTTATATTTGAAAACGATTAAAATAGCGTATCATTATTTAAGGAAACATACTTTACGAATAAATTGAAAAAAAAAAAAAACTAAAACGAGAGACCACAAATTTTTTCAAGGAGAAACGTGACCTTTGTCTTTTCCTACAGAGAAAACGACTAACTACCTGCAAAAGCACACTATACTCTGCTTCAACAAATGAGAGTTTTCGATGGAACTGGTGAACCACGTGAGCTGGTTAGATGCGTGGGACAGAGGGCTTGTAGTACCTGCTAGCGTGGCCATGCAAGATTCAAACATTAGAAAAAATTAGAGATGGATATTTTAAATTTTAACCCAGGTTCCCACAAAATTTAATTAATTTATCAGAATAATTGCGGTGCTTTCTAAATAATCTAGGGAAGGATGTATAAGTTGATTCACGAGTACTTTAAATAATCCACATGGGTTCAAGAGTACTTTACATAACCCCTTTGTGCGCTCAACGCTCGTCAACTTTAGTACCCAAACTCAATCCATCAAAATTGCAACCCAATCTATCTATCAATACCAAAACTACCAAAACCATTCCATACATAACACAATCCATCATAACTACTATCTAATCAATCAAACACAGAAGTCTATCAAACTCAGAAGCAATATCTTGCCCACTGAAATCCAACATGGGCGGCTGACGTGCATATATATCTTGTGCCTGCGTAGAATATAACGTGCAACATATGATTAGTAACTTACGAGTAAATTGCGAGAGATTGTAAACTTTACACACAAAAAACCTTAGAACGAAACCAAGGAGATCAACAACAACATAGCCATGTAATTCAACAAGTGGGATCAGGGGAGGGTAGGATGTATGCAAACCTTATCGTAGACAGGTTGTTTCTAATAGACCCTCGGCTCAAAAGATATGTAACCAACGCAGGAAAGTAAGAAAGAAAAAGAGAGAACAAAGTAGCAATGTAAGAAACAAGTGTAGCAACAAATATTAATACACATAGGAGAGAAAAAAACTACGATCTACCTAAATCATACTACTAGAACTACGACAACACTAGACTCCCCACTAACCTTCTACTCAAATGTTTGACCTCCATACTTTCCTATTTAAACACATAAGATCTTAGAACAAAGTAGAAGTAACACGAGAGATCATTCATAGCTTAAGAGATTTATACTGGGAAAATTATAACAAGTCCCGAGTTATAAATCCCCCCCCAAAATAAAAAAATAAAAAAATGTAGATGCATGTTAATACAAGTGGAAAACAACTTCAACAAGGTGAAAAACAATTGAATTATCCAAACAAGTTCGGATTGCATACCTGACTTGTATGGATGGAAGGCTAAGGAAGTTTCCCGTGCAATGGAGAAGAAGTAGGGTTGTGTGGACTTTTGCCACTAAGAAAGAAAGTTATGTACTTCTCAAGCGAAAACAGTTTTTCCTTGTGAGAAAGTTGAATCTCACGCTTGTTAAGCCGCAAGAAAAGCACAATGCGTTCCAACGTCATCTTGAAAATCTTGAGTTTTTCAATTTTCTCATGTTGAGGATGCTGAGGAAGAGAGTCATGCTCAAAATCAGAACGAAATCAGTTTCTTGCCCAATGCAAATTTTTAATAGTCATGCTTTAAGTGCCCCTCCAGGCCAAGAAAAAAGGGAGGGGAACTTCAGAAAAAGGCATAAAGAAATGAATAACATAGTAAAAAAACTAAAAATGAACACTTGTTTTTCCTTCCACCAAAAAATAATAAAAAAAACTATCACTCTATGTTTCGACAAAATGTTCGCGTAAGTGCTTTTCACAACTCAGATATATCAAGCTCAATCCCAATCCCAATCCCAAAACACTAGGAAGGACTTGATCCCTTTCAGTGATGGAAAAGAGACTCTAACATCAAATTCATGTCTATATAACAATTAACAGTTACACAAAAAGGTTAAAATGAGACATCGTCGTCTAAGATGGCTCTCTCATCTAAGATGGTACAGACATATCCTAAAAAGACGTCCGAAGGCATCAATAGGTGGGACATTATGATGATTGAAGGTAGTAAAAAAGATGAGTTAGACTTAAGATATATCAATAATAATTATATCAAAGGACTCAAGTTCTCTTGGAATCAATGCAAATTTAGCTAAAAAACAAACCTGCTGCATTTCAGAAGCAGTTTTCCAGTATAGATCATTGAGCTCTGATAAATACATCTCCCTCATAGACTTGATCTGTGTTACAAAATTTCATGAAGTCAAATTCACAAATGTCAAGATTGCATCTCCCATGAGGATATGTGATAATTAGATCAATTGTACGATGCAGTAGAGAACAAACTAGACAATCTTCATGAAAGAACCTTCCAGATAAAAAGGTTAAAAGTGAAGTATAAGAGAAAGAGACTACTAGCATGTTTGGTCAAGCTTCTAAAATATGCTTAATTTGAAAAAATGCTTTTCAAGAAATTAGTGTTTTGGTGACGTCTGTATATGACTAATCAATTTTAAAAACATTTTTGAGCAGCAATTAGTGTTTGCCCAAGCTTTTAACAAGTGCTTCTAAAGTGTATTGTCTCAAAAGTACTTTTCAAAAAAGTACTTTTGGAGAAAAACTTTCCTTTTTAGCTTCTAAAAAACAACTTTTGTTACTCTACCAAAAGACTTATTTTCTCCCAAAAACTTGGCTGAACTTTTTTTAAAAAATAAGCACTTTTGGCCTTCCAAAGCGTGGCCAAGAGGCTATATAGTTGATTAACATGTGAATGATATAAAAAAAAAATTCTTCCTTTAGCTTCTTGGTTCACATTTCTGCTCACATCAAAGAGTACAAATTCCATAATGTGATCATAGACCACCATGAATTACAAGTTAATCAAACCGGATAATGAGGATTCATATAGTTGATTCCAACTAGCTTGAGATTGAGGCGTAGTCATTGTAATAGTATTCTTCAATTGAGAATATTATCTTCTTTTTTTTTTTTAATAATCGAGAAATCCGTCTGTGACCCGCCCTTTGGACCAACAATTGAGAATATTATCAGCCTCTATTAATTACAAGTTACCTGTTTAAAGTACCTAGGGGTTAGGGGTATGACGACCATGAATTACAGAAAATATTTCAGAACATTCAGCCATTTCTTATACTGTCATAACCAGCTAGGTTATCAAAATGCACATCACTAATCAACTGCCAAAAAATTCAATTTCCAGCTAGTCATCTCTAATTTCCTATGTTTTCAAAATCTTGAACAAATAAATACCATTGCGAACAATACCTTTTGGTAAACCTCTTCCTGCCAGTCAGCTCCGTTTGTGTTTCCCGTCTGAGCTGAAGAATCTAAAGGTGCTACAAATAACACAAAATTGAGGATAGAACAAATATTAAAGAACCTGATTACTTACACCATTAAAATTTCAGGCAAATTTTGGGAGAATGTTAGATATTTCAGGGTATATTAATACATTTTTCTGCAACAGTTTCTTTAGCTAATATTCAGCAAATTAGTTGTGGCAATTGTAATTACACCATTGTTTTCATTATTATATATAAATAGGGGTTGAAGGGTTAGCATAGCTCACTTGGTGAAATCTCTATACCTTCCACAGTAGAGGTGTAGGGTTCAAACTCCATCGGTAGTGTAGCTTGCTGATGCATTATATTTCCAGATGTGTTATGTGATGCAAGGCCAGCACTAACTTTTTCAGAATCCCCCGTCATTGGAGATGAAGCCAAGGGAGTTAAAGGAGATGGGACAACAAATGGTGAGCTTGCGGATTGGAGAGGCGTCCCAGATTTGGAAAGAGATGCCAACATATTTTGTTGGTCAATTTGCGGAGAAGGATGTTGGGTAACCTGAGGAGATAGTGCCTTAAGGAGTTGAGGTGAAGATATTCCTGACTTCATTTGTGGATGATGAGATCCAACACGCTGGCCAACTGACTGCTGTTGCATTAAGTGATGTTTCTGTAAAATTCCTGTTTTCATTTCCATTTGCTGCAGTTTCATTAACTGCTGTATTGGCAAAAGTAGCTGCTGGTTCTGCAACATTTGCTGGCTCTGCGACATTCGCTGCAGGACGTTTGAATTTTGTTGTAGGGAACTGAGGTTTGCCTGCACTGGGTTAGTTCCACTTTGTGGACTTAATGAGCTTATGTTAACTTGTCGACGACGGTTAACATGATTCTGTTGCAAAGAGCCAGTAGACACCTGTTGCACTGAGTTCAAAGAATTACCCTGTCCCAAATCCAAATTGGAACCAGGCTGTATTGTATTTATCATGTCTTGCTGAGAGTTGGAATTTGTCGATATGCCAGACAAGGAATCATGGTGCAAGTTGGTGAAATTATTCTGTTGAATTAACTGCTGCAGTGAGTTCATTGCTTGCTGATGTTTCATTAACTGCTGACTTTGAAAAAGTTGTTGCTGCATCAGTAGCTGGTTGCACAGGGGTGTTAATTGTTGGTTCTGCAACATTTGCTGCTCGTGCTGTGTAGGAAGTAAATGAGGCAGCGAGTTTGAGTTTTGCTGTAGGGATTCGAGGTTTGCCTGTACAGGGTTTATTCCACCTTGTGTACTGAATGAGCTTATGTTATCATGTTGAAGACTGTTAGCAGGATTCTGTTGTAAGGATCCAGTAGCCACCTGCTGCGGTGAGTTCAACGAATTACCCTGTCCCAAATCCCATCTGGAACCAGGTTTTACCACATTTATCATGTGTTGTTGAGAATTGGATATTGTCGATACGCCAGACAAGGAATAATGTTGCAAGTTGGTGAGATAACTCTGTTGCATTGCCTCCATAGAACCCTGTACGGGCTGCATCGGTGGATTAGTTTGACCACCAAGAGATTGTGGTTGCTGAAGCTGCATGGAAGACTGATGAAGTTGCCCCTGCTGTGGAGAAGAAGAAGTCTTGCTGAGTGCCAAATTGGAACTAAGAAACTTACTTATGTTCTTCTCAACCGAGACCAGTTTTTCCTTGTGAATAAGTTGAATATCCTGCTTGTTAAGCCGCAAAAAAAGCATAATGCATTCCAGCATTATCTTATACATCTTGAGCTTTTCAATTTTCTCATTTTCAAGACGCTGATGAAGAGAGTCATGCATAAAATCAGAAAAAAAAAATCAGTTTAGTTACAGTCCTGTTTCTTTTCCTTAGCAAACTTTTGAAATTCATTCTTCAAGTACCTCCCATGGCAACGAAAAAGGGAGTAAAGTTTAAGAAATGACATAAAGAGACAAATAACATAGCTCGCAAGGTTCACACAATTCGCAAGAATGTTGATCCAAGTGCTTTTAAATTAAGATAAATCAAGCCCTTGCCCGGAGAATGGAGGCCTTAATTCCTTCCCCAAAAGCAAAACCAACTAACAGAAAAATTAAACACAAACAAATGATGCAGATGCTAGAAATGAAAAGGAATTAGCCACATTACAACTATGAGAGCACTGTTTCTCAAGATGACAATTGACAGGAAAGGAACCAAATTAAAGAAGCAAAAATGAGAATTTAGTGTTTTGAGCTTTCTGCATCAGTACCCAGTTTGAGGAGTTTCCAGTAACCAATAGAATACAATATGCATTACACCTTAGGAATGCAATATGCAAATGATGGTGTGTCATTTGATGAAACTTGCAAGGGAGTCAACCAAAATTTGGAACTATGATGAAGCACTTAGGAGGGGGGTTGATGACATACCAGCTGCATTTTATAAGCAATTTTCTCGTATAAATCATTGAGGTCTGATAAATACCTCTCCTTCATAGACTTGATCTGCATTACAAATTTCAATTAGTCAATTGAGGAGATGTCAAGAATGCATTCCCATGTGGTTAGGTGATAATTAGATCAACTATACGATGCAGTAGAGAACAAACTAGAGAATCTTCACAAAAGAACCTTCCAGATAATAAGGTTAAAAGTGAAGTAGAAGAGGAAGACTACAACTGATTAACATGTAACTGATCTTTGCTTCCTTTAGCTTCTTGGTACTCACATCAAGAAAACAACTTCCGTAATGCGATCATAGACTAGCCCAACCAGGGGGAATCAGAATATACATAGGTTGGAAGGACCACTAATAGAACTTGGTTCCCACAGGTTGATTGTGAGGAAGGTGGGGGCCGCTTCCTGCTGAATTGGAGTGTCGTAGCAGCTGAATGTGCGTGAGATCTATGTGAGTTACTAATAAAATATGAACACTTCAGGGCTGGTGCTCTATCTCTGCTTGGAACAGTGCCTTTTCTGGTAAAAGAGGGAGGTTCATTACAGAGAAGGTGCTGGTAACATGGGTTTTTTAGGGGCACAGTTCTTAACTCGGTGGATAACGTGTCTGATCCTCTACCCTTCTCCACTTAAATACTAAACTCTTGTGAGATGCGCCTAATTCAATACGTCCAATATTACACTCTTACCACTAGATCAAAGTTCGGTCATCTCCTTCAAAGCATTAATCTTTTTCCAATACCAACAGCAGCCTTGCGGTGTTTGGTGAGTCCAAATATTCTATTACAGGGAGCTTTAATGCTATGTTGGGGCAGCAGAGCAGACTAAATATTGCATAACTCATTTGGACAGCACTTTCATAGCCAAAGCATCGATTTATTGTGTGGTTGGCTGTACAAGGTAGACTACTTACAAAAGAAAGTCAATCTCTGGAAACTTAGTTACACATCTTGGATAGAGACATTGAGAGATAGCATCCAACAGTGAGTAGGACTAACCATAACTAAGGGTGAGGTTCAGAAAGTGCTGGAAGGCATAAAGAGGAAGAACTGGAAGCAGTTTCATCACAGCTATTCGGGGAGCGGTGATCTATCATACATGGAAAGCAAGGAACTCGAAGATTTTTAGAGGATCATCGGTGAATACTGATATAATGTTAGTACAGATTAAGAAAGAAGTTATAGAAAAATTAGACTTATTGAAAGGATCTAGGAAAGCTAGTAACAATCATAGGTTGATTACCAAGTTACTTAGCACCTAATTATTTTTCTTGTTTAGTTGGAAACCTATGCTTCTTAGTAATCTTATGCTGTAATGTTCTTTGTTGGCTTGACAAGTGAAAAACGACGGAATGGAGAATACAGAGCATGTTAGTGTTATATGTTTATTCTTGGAGAAGTCAAAGTATTCCAACTTATTACTAGCTAGTAAACCAAGTCGCGTAAGTAGAGAAAGACGATTTTCGAAGACGAAGCATTGAATTCTCTATTATAAGAAATAAAATAAAAAACAGAAAAAGTATACCAACTAATACAGATGAACGAATGTCTTTTCACAAAAAACATCTTCATATAGCCATATATTTAGGTATATACTTCTTGCACAAATAGGTTTATCCCCAAACTAGCAATTAAAGATTTTAGTTGCCGGGTTACTGTAATCAATAAGTTTATCAAATATGCACCACTTCTAAGTCATGCCAGTGCATGTGAAACTAATTTTTTGTCGTTGACAATATTGGACCAAGACAGGCTTACACAAGCACCACTGACAGTGAGGATTCATGCTCGTTTCTAACAAGTTACCTGTTAACATGCTCAGATTTCTATTTCCTCAAGAAATTGAATACATAAAGCACCTTGAGTGGAGGGGTACGGTCATGAATTTAGCTGAACACTTGGTACGGTAAACCTCTTCTATTACTCTATAATCATAGGAAATATGTCGAAACATTCAACTATTTCTTTATAATGTTATAACTAGCCAATTTATCAAAATCCACATATCAAATTTTCACAATTTTCAAAATCTTGTGCAAATTAAAAGTACCAGTGCAAACCATACCTTTTGGTATACCTCTTCGTGCCAATCAACTCCATTTGCATTTTCCATCTGAACTGTTGAGTGTAAAGAACTTGATTGGTTACATCATTAAAATTTCAAGCAAATTTTGCGACATGTTACATATTTCAAGCATATTAATACATTTTTTTTTTGATGACCATGGTGTCCGAGCACCTCCCACTTCTGTCCACTAAGGCTATGATCCTATTAAGGATGGGAAGAATCATCTAGTATTTTTTTTGTCTCCCTTGGGATTCGAACCTGAGACCTCATGGTTCTCAACCACTTAATTGACCACTACACCACACCTTTCCGTCCAAATGTACTTGTGTAAGTTTCCACTTTTATTGGATATTTGGAAATATACTAATAGTTCTATCTTTTAATCTATACTATTATAAAAGTACGAAACTCCACACAAAATTACCCGTCATAAGTGCACCTGTGTTGGATAATATTGTTATTACAATTAATTTTTACACTTCTTTTGAGCCAAGAGTCTATCTATAAGTAAGATGTGCCTGCCTCTCTTACCCTAAGAGCTTGGGAGAGACCTAACTAGTAGAATTACACTAAAACCTCGTACGGGATAACTAATCAAACTAATCGAGATTATAATGTTACTTTTATTGGATAACAATCATGGATAAGAGGATAATTAATCCGGGATATATAATGATCTTACTTAGTATAACTTAATTCGAAGCTGAATCGCGGAAGTAGAGTAACTACTTCAAAAATAAACGATCAAGATTAAATTCCACGGGTCAAGATCCCGCCACGTTATCTGAAGGTTGTTATAAACTGGAGAGAGAATACAACAACGAACTTCTGGTAAACCAATTCCTCCCTCGTTTCTCTTCTCTCTCTTCCTTTCTATTTTCTTCTTTTCTAATTCCGATCTTTTCTTCTTTTTCTCTCTGCACATTCGAGATCAACCATGGATATCAACTCATTCTAGCTATCTTAGATTTAATTAGTTTTCAATTTCATTGTAGTAGAAATCCATTTTTCCAGTTTATATCAATTCGAGAAAATTGTCCAAAAAAATTGAGTTGATTTACTTTTGAAATTGCATTTTACCATCAGATTCTAATTCTAATTGGGATCCTGACATCCTAACAATATAACTTGTCCCAACCAAACCAAAACACACACTTGCTACCTTCGGGTTCGTGTAAACCCCGCTCTAATGTAATAACCCACAAAGCACACAGAAAAAATAAACACAAACGATTTCAAACCCTACATTCCCAATGCAATTCTACGAATATCTAGTAGTTGTAGTAATAGTGTAAAATCATTGACAAAAGAAAGAAAAAAAACAAGTACAAGTAACGATCCAAAAAAAATAAAAACGAAGGAAATCACTACCTTGAGTATTATTATCAATATACATCGCTGATAAACATTTTTTGATACCCTAACTTGAGCCCTAGTATATGTATTTTTATATATATATAGTTAAGTTTATATATAGTCTCTCAAATATTTTTATAAACTTCGTTTTTGTAAAATAAAGATATCCTCAAAAAATATTTTATTTTATTTTATAATAAAAAGTCAGTCCAGTTTGTTTTGTAACATAAATGTCACTCAATTAATGATAATAATTTCAAATAGTTATACAACTCTATTTTATAATTAAAAAAGTCACTTAATATAACTTGGGAAAAAAATCAAACCGAACCCTGAAAGTAAGTAAGAAGGAAAAAACTAAATTCAATCTTATTGATTTACGGGGTAATAATTATATGTCTCAAATATGTTTTTATAAGTGTAATTTTATGAAGTTATAAATTTGTATATTAAAAAAATTTGAAGGTTATGAACATGAAAGGTTAGAAGTTATAGACATTACTAGATTAATTAAGAGTTGAATTTATTACAAATGTATAACTTCATAAAATCACACTTATAAAAATCTATTTGAGACATGTACGATGATTATTTTATGTTAATTTTCTTTTTCTTTATCTTTTGTTTCTTCGATTAGTCAATTTTTTGTCTTCTTTGATCTGATTTTGTAGGAGAGAGAGGTATAATGTCACGCCCCGAGCCTACACCCTGGGCGGGACTGGCACTCGAGAACCATTGTTGGCCCCAAGCGAACCCTTGGCCTGACTTACTTACTCAACGGAAGACTATATGCAATAAGAAAGGAATTCAAATGCTAAACAACTTAACTATCTCAAACTGAACTCATAATGTTTTGAAAATAAACATTTAACTTAGCCAAAATGGCAACTCAAATCTGAACATAAGTCAATAACAAAATGATGACGAATGAACTAACATCTGACTGACTATCTATGAAGCCTCTAAAACAACTGAGATAGATGTCGGGACAGGCCCACGACATCCTAATGAACTATCTAATACTGAAAGTTAACAAAAGGGATCCTCCGGAATGCAAAGAGGCTCACCAATAAACTCTGAACTGCTCACTGGATCAACGATACTCTGGATGTCGATCCTAGTTACATGCGTCTGCATCATAATACGATGCAGGTCAACTGGCATCAGTACATTTAATGTAAAAGTATGCGAGTTGGAATGATAAACACAACATAGGCTTGAAAAGAATCTGAAAGGAACTGAAGAACTTACCTGGCTCAACTCAACATAACTGAACTCATTTCAATATAAAGTAGTTTAAAACAAGTGCAATATAAAAAAAAGTTGTTTAAAACATGATGTCAACTCTGTGTGTATGAAAATGTATAAATAACTCTGAGATGTATGTAAAAATACAAATAAGTTGATGTATATAAAAATACAAAGTACTGTTGTGGAGTTTCTCCAACCGACAACCATCACATAAGAGCTATTGTGATGATACATCGATCTCCCTCACACTGCCAACGCATCATATACCCTGCCAGGGGTATAGGACCTAAATTTCTAAGTGGATCCACTAGTCTATGCGAAAAGGATTCATCTAAAAAGTATGACCCTTTTCTACCCATGATGGCTACATGGTTTATGGAGACGTGAGTTATCTGAACTCATGCTCGTCCCCATATCGGTGCTCAATACTATTCCCAAAATATGATACTAGCTCTTTATGTTTAAAACATACTTCTTGGAAATCAAAGTTTCCCCTTTTGCTTAATTATTAAAGCATTTACTCTTTTATGAAAACTAGCTCAAAGACTCTTTGGAAATCAAGTTTTTCCTTTCTTGTTTAAATATGAAAACATTTAAAACCCTTTGGGAATACATAGTCCCCATATACTTTTGAAGAAATGAACTTCAAGCTTTACTCTTTACTCAACTCAAAACTTAAGTCTTAAAACAAAGTTAAAACGTTTGTAAAAGACTTTTAAAAAAAGAAACGTTATGAACTTCTCTTTAACTTAACTCTTGACTTCTTTTGACTTGACTCCTAACTGATCCTTAAATTGAATTATGGATTCAAGGATCGTGAATTGTGATAGGAAAGATCTCATGATGTTTAGGAATGAATTTAGATAGCTAAACATGAGAAATAGACCAAAAATCAATATCTGAGGGTGGCTCCGCAACACGGAGACATATTTAATTTTTAGGTTCAAAAATGACTTTTGAGGCAGAAGACTCCGTGACGGCTCCGCGACGAGAAATGAAAATTCCCAAAACTGGGAACCAGCTCTGCGACTCGCCACTGATGTCGAATTTCGTCCAACGAAATCTCTTCTTTGTTTTTCGGTTGTAAACCCTCTAAACTCCGTGGGTTCTTTTACCCAACACTTAGAATCGATTAAATGTTCAAAGTACATCAGATTCTACTCAAAATCGAACCTAAAATCACAGATTAGGATCAAACAACTCCTCAACGAATTCAACGAAACTTCAACAAACCCATTCATGAACTCAATTTCTAAGCTTTCAAGAACTTAAATTCGCTGAAATAAATCATGATTGGCACGTGGGCGAATTAACCCAACGCTATGTGATCTCACATACCCTGTAGAAATCACCCTCGACGAAATCCACAAGCCAAACTTGACGATCTTAACGATTCTTGAACGTTCTTCTCCTTTCTCCTCTTCTTTTCTCTTCTCTCAAAACCCTAACTCTTTTTCCAAAAGAGTAAGCTGACTAAGTTCAGTTTAGACCCCTAAGTTATTACCAAAAATGAATTAAAATAAAAGGGTAAGGAAAAGACCAAACTACCCTTCAAAAAATCCGGATTTGGACTTTCCTTAATTCAACAGCCCAACTTCCAAAGGGAATAACTTACCCATACGAACTCGAAATCGTGCAAACTCGGCGGCGTTGGAAAGTTCATTCCAGAAGCTTTCCAACCATATCTCGAAGTACACCTAAATCATCCTGAGCTAGGAGTTATGGATCTTTGAAGTTGACCAAAAACTCACTTTTCCTAACCTAAACAAATTTCTAGATTTTCAATTCTTTCCAAAAATGACTATTTCCAATTCTTAGCTTCTTCCTAACTATTTCAAATTGCGAGATGTTACGTATAATGAAAAATATTAGATATTCTTGCATAGTTTGATTTTACAAGGTAAACATACGTGATATTATTATCATTTTTTCCATTGTTAAATTATATAAAATAACGAAGGATAATAACAATATTGGTCCTTAAGATAGAAGGTTCATACAAAAAATTTGAGATAACATTAGTAACTAAAAAGATTTATATATGGCAAGGGATTATTAATTTTGAACACATGAGATCTTAGAACAAAACACAAGATGAGTAATTTTAATTACTTATATATTGCAAATTTTGCTAGTGATAACTATCTCAAGAGTTTTGAAAGGAAAAAAAGAACAATAATTATCTGTTGGGAAAAGTACTACAATATTGATATTGGATTGGAATTGCAAAATAGTATACAACTTATTACAAACACTGTGTCGTGGCAAGCCACTGCCGTGAAAGCGATTTTAGCCCGACTCTGATGTAAATTGTTTTAGCCGATCGCTCCCCAAGGTTCCACAGTCACTCTCAAACACGTGCACTCGTGGCTGGAAGTTTGGAGTTGCACAAAAACAATTGCCCAGAAATCCGCAATAGGAAGAATGATGGTTTAAGCCAATAAAGAAATTGTTGAAGGAGATAGTAAATGAAAGAAAGGACTTGGTTTTGTTCTCTATGTTTAGCTCCCAAATGATATCCTTAAATAGGAAAATTATTTACGTTTTCATCCATCAGAAGAATGTAAGAAACTAACATATAATCAATGTAATGAAGCATTACTCTTACTTCAATGACAAATTTGTCATAATACAAAAGTAACTTCAAGTCTTCTGAATATCTTCTTATGAAGTTAATGTCACGCCCCGAGCCTACACCCTGGGCGGGACCGGCACCTGGAGACCATTGCTGGCCCCAGGCGAACCCTTGACCTGGCTTTCTTAACTCAGCGGAAACCTAACTCAACAGAATAACTCAACGTCATGCAAAGACATAAACAACTTAACTAATAAAAATATGGCCCAAAGGGCAACTAGAGCCTCAAAATAGAATATTTACATATATATATATATATATACATGGATGAGAGACTAAAAACTAACTGACTGTCTGACTGTCTATTGAAGCCTCTAATATACTGAGATGGATGTGGGGACAGACCCCGCAACATCCTAATAGAACAAAACTAAGTACACAAAATAATTGAGTCCTCCGGAATGCAAGGAGGCTCACCACAGACTCTGTAGTGCTCAGCTGGATCAATGACGTGCAGGATGCTGATCCGGGGTACCTGTATCTGCATCATAAGACGATGCAGGCCAACTGGCATCAGTACATGGAATGTACGAATATGTGAGCTGGAAAAGCTGAACCACAACTTAAGCTTGAAAGGAGAACAAGAGATCACTTACCTTGACTCTGAACGACTCATATACGTAACTGGACTCAAAGTAAAGCAATAAGACACGAGCCATACATATAAAGCTTGTAAAAGAATGTAAACAACTTAGATCGTTAAGGATAAAATGATAACAAACTAAACTTTTCTTTTATAAACATAATACAGCTTTTGTGGGAGGTTCTTTAACCGACAACCACCACTACGAGCCTTAGTGATGATACAACGTTTTACCTCACGTTGCCAAAGGACCATCCTATACCTTGCCATCGATATAGGACCTTACTTTTGCTTAGTGGATCCACTAGCTTAATCTTACGTGATCATCTAAAAAGAATGATACGTCAAGTCCCATGTTGGCGCATGGTTCTTATAGAGAGTCGAGTTAATATGAACTCGTGTCCCCAATTCGGTGCTCAATACTACTCCCAAAAATACTTTGGCTCATGCTTTTAAAATAACTTCTTTCTTTGATTGAGACGATTACTCAAAACTTAGCCCAAAGGCTCTTTTGGAAAACATGGCTCCTTTCTTACTTAAATGTAAAAACATTTAGAACTTCTTTGGGAAGTACATAGTTCCCTAATAACTTTGGAGAAATGGACTCGACTCTTTACTCCTTACTTTACTTAAACTCTTTAATTTTGACTTGACTTGAAACTCTTAACTCAACTTGAGACTTGATACTCTTAACTCAACTTGAGACTTGAAACGACGTTAAGACGTTCAATAACGACTCTTGAAAAGCTTTAAGGACTTGCTTTGACTTGCTTAACTTCTAAGCTTGGCTCTAACTCCACTTGACATTCTAACTTCACTTGACTTGATCCTAACTTTCTTGAATTGAATTATGGATTCAAGGACTTGATTTGGTACCTGGAAGGACCTCATGATGTTAAGGAATGATTTGGGACAGCCAACCTTAAGAAAATAATTGATCATAAATTCTGAAAACAGTGGAGTCCGCGTCCTGTCCGCGACGCGGAGAAGATTTTGTTCACAGAGGGAACAAGTCCGCGACGCGGACGTGCTCCTCGCAAGCTGCCCGACTTTCTCCTTCACGTCTCCAACTCTAAATCCTCTAACCTCCAGGGTTCCAGCCCCAATCACTTAGAAACATAATATCCCTCAACATTCAATAGAATACAACTCAAAACCCCAACCGGAAACAAGTCCCAAATCATCAAGAATCTCAACATTTCAGTCAACAACAATACCAACTATAATTTCAACAACAACAACTAACAACTTTAACAACTTCAACCACGACAACTCACAACTTTAACAACAAAGCCAATCCTTTCTTAATGAATAAAAGGGGTTAGGTGTGTGGGGGAAAGGATCACCCACCACTAAAAGCTCACATACCTTGATAGGGATCACCCCCGACGAAAATCCACGATGATCTCCTCGATTTTCCTCTTCTTCTTCTCCTCTTCTTCTCTTCTTCCTCTCTTCTTCACTCTCAAGCCCTAGCCTTCACTCTCTTAGAATGGAACAAAATGATCCAAAGATCAGCCCTATACAACAATATAATCCCAAAAGAATTGGCTAGGGAAAAGACTAAAATGCCCTTAATGATTCCCGGACGGATTTCCTTGTCAACTGCCCAACTTTCAAAGGCCCTAACTCGCTCATACGAACTCGGAATTGAGCAAACTCGGCGGCGTTGGAAAGATCGTTCCGAGGGCTATGCAACCATAACTGGAAATACTTCTAACTCATCATGAGCTAGCAGTTACGACTGATCAAAGTTGGCCAAAAACTCACCTTTTCCATACTTAGCCAAAAAATTTCCAGATTTTTAAATCCTTTCCAAAAATGAAAATTTCCAATTCTAAGCCTCTTCAATTATTTCACATTGCCGGATGTTACAGTTAAGAAACTTGAGATAAATGTGAACCATTAATGTGGAAGTAACTCTCCTATTTCACATATACTAACGACTTAGCAATGCTCACATATAGATTAATTACGGAGAGTTAAAAGATGAACTTATCCTTTGCATTAAAAGAAAAGGAATATTATCCACATTATCATCAAGATAGTATATAAATTTTTATATTTGAAGACTGATTACAATAGTATCATTATTTAAGGAAACACATTTTACGAATCAAAGAAATTATTTTTTTCTTAAAAAAAAACGCCATAAAATATTGTGAAAAATTGTGACCGTTGTTTGTAAAAGTAATGCAAAAGATCCAAACAAAGAAAAAATTGGAGATGTGTCACGCCCTGAGCCTATACCCTGGACGTGGCCGGCACTCGAAGACCATTGCTGGCCCCCAAGCGAACCCTTGGCCTGGCTTTCTTAACTCAGCGGAAACTTAACTCAACAACATAACTCAATGCAATGCAAGGTTATAAAACAACCTAACTGATAAAAATTTGGCTAAAAAGGCAACTCGAGTCCCAAAATAGAATATTTACATATATACATAGATGATGTAACACCCCGTATCCAAAAATAGAGATTTCAGATTTCTAGTGTTACAGGTGGCACTCACGGACACCATTCACGGACCGTAGGTGGACTCACGGTCCGTCCTGCAGGTCCGTGGTTCGTGGCAGAAAACTTTCCCAGAACTCAGTCAGAAAATTTGGCTAAGTGTTGACCCACGGCCGGACTTACGGTCCGTAGGTCAGGTCACAGACCGTAGTTCGTGTCCGTGGATCGATGCCCCAAAAGCCCAGCTTTAGTCCCAAACTATGGTTGACCAGCACGGACCGTCGTTCGATCCACGGTCCGTAGGTCTAACCGTAGATCGAAGGTTAGCAGCCAGTTAGCTGAAAATTTTGATGGGTCAACTTCAGATGGTCATAAATTTTAGTACAAAATGAATTGTATGTCTCATGACTTATGGTTAGATAGATAATTGAATTATCTTTCCAACGCCATCGAGTTTGCTAAATTCTGACCTCCGAGTAAAAAGTTATGCTCGTTTTAGTGAAGGCATGTCGAGCAGGCTTGACTTACGGACGCAATCTACGGACCGTAGATGAATTATCTTTCCAACGCCACCGAGTTTGCTAAAGTCCGACCTCCGAGTAAAAAGTTATGCTCGTTTTAGTGAAGGCCTGTCGAGCAGGCTTGACTTACGGACGCAATCTACGGACCGTAGATGAATTATCTTTCCAACGCCACCGAGTTTGCTAAAGTCCGACCTCCGAGTAAAAAGTTATGCTCGTTTTAGTGAAGGCCTGTCGAGCAGGCTTGACTTACGGACGCAATCTACGGATCGTAGATTGACCTACGGCCCGTAGGTCCATTCCGTCAGTCACTCCGACAGCAGTTAATTCAGGGGTCTTTTGGTCTTTTCCTATTTCGTTTAACCCCTAAGATACGTCGTTTAGACCCTAAATCATGAGATTTTAATTAGTTTAAGCCTAGAAACATAACTAGAACTTATCCAAGTCAATTCATTAATCTAACTTAGAAAATTAGAAGCAAGAGAGGAGAAAAAGGTCAAGAACCCTAGTTCAAGAACGCAGCGAGGTTTCTTCAGTTCCAGCCCCGAAATCGAAAGATTTCTCCGTGGAATTCTACACCAGGTATGTGGGATTTCACTAGTGGGTTCCTTTCGCCCATTAGGTCCCTAGAATTCAGTCAGATTCTTGATTCCATGATTATGAACAGACCTAGGGTTTCTAGAATCTCAACAGATCATCATGAATTAGTTATTTAAATGTTCCAAATCAGATTATCATGTTATTGCTCAGTTTCTTACATAAATTTCAAAACCCTAGCTATGTATTTCATTAGTTCTTGAATTACACATGTTAGGTCAGATATTTCAGTTATTCAGATATACATGCTCCAGTTTTATGCCACATTATCAGTATATTTCAGCATAAACCCTATTTTGAGTTATAAATCATGAGAAGCTTTTCTTTAAGACAACACTTGAGTTTTAAACGGAGTTTTTGAGAAAGTTAAGATGAGTTTTGAGAAAGAGCTTCTAATACATGATTAGTATGACAATTGAGTAGGTCATCATTATGCAGTATGACTTCCCAAGTCATCAATGATCAGAGTATTGTTTTCTAAAAAAGAGTTTCCAAGTATGAGTATCTACATGTCAGTATTTTAAGTTATTCAGTATTTCAGTCATAATATATTCAGTTATACATGCCTCATTATCAGATTAATTGTTGCATTCTCAGTTTGCATGTTCAGTTTCGAGCTATCCAGTATTTACAGAAATTCAGTCATAATGTGTTAACCACTTAATCTATTGGGAGTAGCATAATACCGAGTTGGACTAGGGTTTCAGCGTACCCATATAGTCCCAGAACTACGAGCCACGTAGGTGTAAGTCCCCTCTGTGGGCAACATCAGTTTAGTGATCACGCCAGCATGTCTCTATACCTCTGGCAGGGTATATTGGGTCCTCTCGATGGGGCATATACATCGGACTCCACATTTAGCTCATGTGGTTTTATGTCGGTTATTAGTAGCTCCCGCAGTTCAGTCAGACTCTTTTGCATTGACCATATTTCAGTACAGTCAGTATTCAGTCTCAGCATGTTATAAATTTGGTCATTGCATCAGTTAGCTCAGTATTCAGTATTTCAGTATCTATATCATGTTCAGATTATTTCATTGCTTTATTGCTTTGTTCAGTTATATGTTATTTCAGCTTTACTCTATCCTGCATGCTCAGTACCTTTCAAGTACTGACGCATACGTGCGCTACATCTTCTCGTGATGTAGGTTCAGGTTCTCAGCATCCAGATCATGTTTAGATCGGTTCTCGATCTTCAGTTCAGCAGCATCAGTGGTGAGTCCTCATTCTTCGAGGACTAGTGACATGTTTATCTTTATCGTTTGTAGTCTTTAGTTTCAGTTTTGGTAGATCTAGTTGGGGCATGTCCCAACATTTCTAGTCAGTTTAGAGGCTTATTTCAGACATAGTTAGATTCAGCTTAGTATTGAGTTAATATCTTCTTTGTATTAAACTCATCAGTTATCATATATCTCAGTTATAGTATATGGGTAGTCCCCATCTTTTCATCTTATTTATGATTTAGCTTCCGCACAGTTTCTATTATTCAGATTATATTTAGTATGTTCATGATCATGCCAGCAGGGTTAGCTTAGGATCACTTGTGGTCCTAGGTCCCGTGTCCGCGTCTCGGGGGTAGCTCAGGGCGTGACAGATGAAAGACTCAAAACCAACTGATTGACTGTCTATGAAGCCTCTATAATACTGAGATGGATGTTGGGACAGACCCCACAACATCTTAATAAAACAAAACTAAGAGAACCAAATAATCAAGTCCTCCGGAATGCAAAGAGGCTCACCACTGACTCTGAAGTACTCAACTGGATCAACGGCGAACCAGATGCTGTCCCTGGGTACCTGTGTCTGCATTATAATAAGATGCAGGCCAACTGGCATCAGTACATTGAATGTACGAGTATGCGAGCTGGAAAGCTAAACCACAACTTAAGCTTGGAAAGAGTACAAAAGAACTCTTACCTTAGTACAAAAGAACTCTTACCTTGGCTCTGTTCAACTCATGAATAACTGAACTCAATATATAAAGCAATAAGACAAATGCAATATATAAAGCTTGTAAAATAGTGTAAACAACTCAGTTCGTTAAGGATAAAATGATAACAAACTCAACTTTACTTATATAAAAGTAATATAACTTTAGTGGGAGATTCTTTAACCGACAATCACCACTATGAGCCCTAGTGGTGATACAACGTTTTACCTCACGTTGCCCAAGGACCGTCCTATACCTTGCCGTGATATAGAAAGCTAACTTTACTAAGTGGATCCACTAGCTTAATCTTACGGATTCATCTAAAAAGTATGACCCGTTAACTCCCATGTTGGCGCATGGTTCTTATGGAGAGTTGAGTTAATATGAACTCGTGTCTCCAATTCGGTGCTCAAGACTACTCCCAAAAATACTTAGCTCATAAGTGTTTTAAACACATCTTTCTTTATTTGAGATAATTACTCAAAACTTTGCCCGAAGGCTCACTTGGAAACAATGTTCCTTTTTCTTGAAAACTAGCCCAAAGGCTCTTTTGGAATCATAGTTCCTTTCTTACTCAAATGTAAAAACATTTGGAAACTTCTTTGGGAATACATAGTTCCCTAATAACTTTTGAGAAATGAACTCAACTTTAAACTCTTGACTTAACTTGAAACTCTTGACTCTTTACTCTTTACTTGACTTGAAACTTGAGCCTTAAAATGAAGTTAAAACATTCAATAAAGACTCTTGAACAACTTTAAAGACTTACCTTGACTCACTTCTTTAACTTCTAACTCAACTCTTAACTTCACTTGACTTGGAAACTAACTCTCCTTGAATTGGAATCATGAATTCAAGGTGTTTGATCACGTGTTATGGACGAGTTCTTGACGTTTAAACGCTCCTTGGGGTGTTGGAAACAACTAGGGAACATAGGTACAATACCTAGGAACATGCATGAGAAAGTGGGGAAGGAATGGGAAGACTTGGCGCGAGCGCCAGACCTCAAACTTTAGAGGGGTCTGGTTGGGGCGGCGCCCCAAGGGCTGGACCTCAGAGTCCCTTTTGGGGCGCGCTGGCTTGCGCGACGCCCCAACCCTTTTCCCCGAAAACTCAACTTTTCTCCTCCTTTTCTCCAACTCTAAACCTTCTAAACTTCAAAGCTTTATCCCCCAAACACTTAGGATCATCAAAACCCTTAACATACACTAGATTCAACTCAAAAACACCACCGGAAACATACACCAACCAACAAGAACTACAACACAACACAACACAACTACAACTTCAACAATTCCAACCAACAACTTCAATCAAACATAATCAATATTTTCTCGAAATTAAACGAGCTTGGCGTGTGGAGGAAAGAACCAACCCAACACTATGAACTCACATACCTTAATAGGGATCACCCCCGAAGAAAACCATGACGATCTTTACGAAGTTTGCTTCTTCTTCTCCTTTCTCTCCTTTTCTCTCAAGAACCCTAACTCTTACTCTTTTTAAAAAGGGAAAAACTGATCAAAAATCAGTCTTACACCTTAATATATATCCAAAGACAAGGCTAGGGAAAAGACCAAAATACCCTTACAATTTCCGGACGGATCCCCTGCCAACTGGCCAACTTTCAAAGGGCATAACTCGCTCATATGAACTCAGAAACGAGCAAACTTGATGGCGTTGGAAACACCAATCCACGAAATTTGCAACCATAACTGGAACCACACCTAGATCATCCTGAACTAGGAGTTATAACTGTTCAAAGTTGGCCAAAAATTCATTATTTTTCCATAACCAAATTTTCCAGATTTTTAATTCTTTCCAAAAAGACTATTTCCAAGTTTTAAGCTTCTTCCTAGTCCCCAACTTGCAAGATGTCACAAGATGGATATGTCGAATTTTACCCTAAGTTCCCACATGAAACTTAAGTAATTTATCAAAATAATTGCAGTACTTCACATAATCTTGGGAAGGGTGCATGTGTTCACGAGTGCACGAAACATAAACAATTTAATTATCCAAACAATCATGTTGCAAATCGATAATATTGTTTTGTTGCAATGCCTTCCATGGAACCCTGTTCGGATTGCATCTGTGCATTAGTTTCGACCATCAAGAGATTGTGGTTGCTCAAGCAGCATGGAAGACTGTTGAAGCTGCGACGTCTGGTGGGTTGGCAATAGTGTGGTCTACTCTTGCTTTGCTTGCTGCTGTTGCATTAACTTCAGTCTATGAAAATGTAGCTGCTGCATCTGCCGATTGTGTAACTGCTGTCTTAATTGCTGGTTCTGCAACATTTGCTGGCTCTGCGACATTCGCAGCCAGACACTTGAATTTTGCTGTAGGGAACTGAGGTTTGCTTGTATGGGATTCGTTCTACTTTGTGTACTGAATGAGGTTATGTTACCATGTTGAAGATTGTTAACAGGATTCTGTTGCAAAAATCCAGTAGACACCTGTTACAGGGAGTTCAAAGAATTACTCTGTCCCAAATCCAAATTGAAACCAGGCTGTACTGAATTTATCATGTATTGCTGAGTGTTGGAATTTGTCGATACGCCAGACAAGGAATTATGCTGCAAGTTGGTGAGATTATTCCGTTGCATTAACTGTTACAGTGAGTTCATTGTTTGCTGATGTTCCATTAACTGCTGACTTCGAAGAAGTTGTTGCTGCTTCAGTAACCGGTTGCACAGCAGTGTTAATTGTTGGTTCGGCAACCTTTGCTGCATGGGCTGTATAGGAAGTAAATGTGGCAGCGCTCTTGAATTTTGCTGTAGGGATTCGAGGTTTGCCTGTACGGGGTTCGTTCCACTTTGTGTACTGAATGAGCTTATGTTATCATGATGAAGTTCCCCCTGCTGTGGAGAAGAAGAAGTCCTGCTGCGTTCCCAATTGAACCCTAGAAAGAAACTTATGTTCTTCTCAACCGAGACCAGTTTACCCTTATGATTAAGTTGAATATCCTGCTTTCTAAGCCGCAAGAAATGCATAATGTGTTCCAGCGTCACCTTGAACATCTTGAGCTTTTCAATGTTCTCATTTTGAAGACGGTGATGAAGAGAGTCATGCTTAAAACCAGTAAAAAGAATTCAGTTTAGTCACAGTCCTTAGCAAACTTTTAAAATTCATGCTTCAAGTACCTCCCACGGCAATGAAAAAGGGAGTAAAGTTTAAGAAACGACATAAAAGAGACATAACATAGCTCGCAAGGTTTACACAATTCAACAGAATGTTGATTCAAGTGCTTTTAAATTCAGACAATTCAAGCCCTTGCCCGAAGAATGGTATCCTTAATTCCTTCCCCGAAAGCAAAAAAAAACCAACAGAACAATTACATGTGAAAATAACTCTTTTATGGTATCCATTACCACCTCGACTTTACAATCATTCACAATTCTCAACACAAACAAATAATGTTGATGCTAGAAATGAAAAGATATTAGCCGCTTTACAACTATGTGAGCACTGTTTCTAAAGATGACAATCGACAGGAAAGGAACCAAATTAAAGAAAGCCAAAATGAGAATTTAGTGTCTTGATGAGCTTTCTGCATCAGTTCCCAGTTTGAGGTGTTTCCAATAACCAATAGAATACAATATGCACTACACCTTGGGCATGCTATATGCAAATGATGGTATGTCATTTGACGGAACTTGCAAGGTAGTGAACCAAAATTTGGAAGTATGATGAAGCACTTAAGGGGGTGTTGATGACATACCTGCTGCACTTGATGAGCAATTTTCTCGTATAAATCCTTGAGGTCTGATAAATACATCTTCCTTCATATACTTGATCTGCATTACAAATTTTCAATAAGTCAATTGCAACAATGTCAAGAATGCATTCCCATGTGGTTAGGTGATAATTAGATCAACTATACGATGCAGTAGAGAACAAACTAGAGAATCTTCACGAAAGAACCTTCCAGATAAAAAGGTTAAAAGTGAAGTAGAAGAGGCATACTACAACTGATTAACATGTAACTGGTAAAACAAGTAACTGATTTTTGCTTCCTTTAGCTTCTTGGTACTCAAATCAAGAACACAACTTCCGTAATGTGATCGTAGACCAGTCCAACCAGGACAAATAAGAATATACTTTTTGAAAGTTAGGTTGGAAGATATAACACAGACACAGTTTACTAGCAATAACCATTTTTTTTCACTTTACACCTTTAACATCAATGTAAAAAACAAGGGTAAACAATGAAATAATAATGATGTAGTTGACAACTAAATCCTGAAATAAGACATACATAGGTTGGACGAACCAATAATAGAACTTGGTTTCTAACATTACCACACGTGTATTACCTCCTAACATCAATGTATTTCATACTCAAATGGATTATTGGTCATTTTTTTGCTATTAAATCCCAAAATAATATAGACATAGGTTGGAAGGACCACTAATAGAACTTGGTTTCCCACAGTTAAATGTGAGGAAGGTGGGGACCACTTTCTGCTGAATTGGAGTGTCGTAGCAGCTGAACGTGCGTGAGATCTCAATGCTGATCTCAGTTACTAATAAAGTAAGAACACTTCGGGGCTGGAACAACGCCTTTTCTGGTAAAAGAGTGAGGTTCATTACAGAGAGTGTGCTGGTAACATGGGTTTTTTTGGGGCACAGTTCTAAACTCGGTGGATAATGCGTCTGCTCCTCTATGGCTCTATCCTTCTCCACTTAAATACTAAAATTTTGTGACATGTGCCTAATCCAACACTTCACATGTTATGCTCTTACTACTAGATCAAAGTCCGTTCATCTACTTCAAAGCATTAATCTTTTTACAATACCAACATCAGTCTTGTGGTGTTTGGTGAGTCCAAATATTACAGGGAGCGATAATGCTATGTTGGGGCAGCATAGCAGACTACATATTGCAGAACTCATTTGGACTGAACTTTCACAACCAAAGCATCGATATTTTGTGTGGTTGGCTTTACGAGGGAGACCACTTACAAAAGAAAGATTAAGGCATCTAACTATTCCAGTGGAAGATGCTACATGTTGTCTTTGTGCGAGAAATCAAAGTATTCCAACTTATTACTAGCTAGTAAACCAAGTCGCGTAAGTAGAGAAGGACGATTTTCTATGATGGAAGCATTGAATTCTCTATTTTAAGAAATAGAATAAGAAACAGAAAAAAGTATACCAACTAATACAGATGAACAAATGTCTTTTCACATATATATTCATCTTGCACAAATAGGTTTATCCCTCAAACTAGGGGAAAATGCATAAGTACCCCCCAGCCTATGCTCGAAATCCCAGAGACACACCTAACCTTTACTAAGGTCCTATTACCCCCCCCCCCCCCGAACTTAATTTATATATAATATTCTACCCCTTTTCGGCCTACGTGGCACTATCCTTGAAAAAAATGTCAACATGTGCTGGGCCCACAAGATAGTTCCACGTAGGCCAAAAAGGGGTAGAATATTACATATAAAATAAGTTCGGGGGGGTAATAGGACCTTAGTAAAGGTTAGGTGTGTCTCTAGAATTTCGGGTATAGGCTGGGGGGTACTTATGCATTTTCCCCTCAAACTAGCAATTAAAGATTTTAGTTGCCGGGAAATAAAACAAATTGGTGACATGCCATGAAGACTTTGATCTGAACTTACAGACAAATTATCTCATGAATTAAGTTAATATGATCTCAACAGTCAACAACTAATTTTCTGTAATCAATTAATTTATCAAAATATGCTTCACTTCTAAATTATGCAGTGCAAGTGAAACTATTTTTTTGTCGTTGACAATATTGGACCAAGACAGGCTTACACAGAGCACCATCGACAGTGAGGTTTCATGATCGTTTCTAACAAGTTACCTATTAACATGCTCAGATTTCTATTTTTCTAAGAAATGGATTACATAAAGCACCTTGCGAGGAGGGGTACGACCATGAATTTAGTTGAACACTTGGTATGGTAAACCTCTTTTATTACTCTATAATCATAGGAAATATTTCTAAACATTCAACTATTTCTTTATAATGTTATAACCAACCAGTTTATCAAAATTCACATATCAAATTTCCACAGTTTTCAAAATCTTGTGCAAATTAAAAGTATCATTGCAAACCATACCATTTGGTAAACCTCTTCCTGCCAATCAGCTCCATTTGCATTTTCTGTCTAACCTGTAGAATGTAAAGGTGCTGTAAGTAAAGCAAAAATTGAAGATAACACAAATATTAAAGAACTTGATTGCTTACATCATTAAAATTTCAAGTAAATTTTACAAGAAATGTTACATATTTCAGGCATATTATTACATTTTTTTTAATGTCTGTGGTGTCCGAGCACCTTCCACCAACAATAAGTACTAGGTAACTCTATCCACTAAGGCTATGAAATATGGGAAGAATCACCTAGTGATTTTTAGTCTATGAATCAATTAGTGTTTTTTTTGTCTCCTGTGAGATTCAAACCTAAGACCTTATGATTCTCGACCTTTATTGACAACTACGCCACATCCTTACATCCAAATGTACTTGTCTAAGAAAGTTAAGTAATTTCCACTTTTATTGGGTATGTGGTAATATATTAATACTTCTATCTTTTAATCTATACTTCTATAAAAGTACGAATCTCCACTACAAAATTTGATTACCATTCATAATTGCACCTGTGTTGGATAATATTTTTATTACAATTAATGATAATACTTCTTTTGAGCCAAGAGTCTATCTACTGAGAGACCTCATTAGTAGGAATATACTAAGAACTCTAGCAAACGAGGGATAAAGGATAACTAATTGAGATTATAGTGTTTATTTTTATTGGATAACAATACTAAGAGGATAATTAATTTGTGATATGTAATGATCTTACTTAGTATAGCTTAATTTGAAGCTGAATTACAGAACAAGATTAACTACTTTGGCAAATCCAAGATTAAATCCCAATTAATGAGGCACAGGGTCATTATTATTCAATTTTGTTGTATTAGACATCCATTTTCCAGTTCATATAAATCATAGAAAATTGTCCCCAAAAAACTGAGTTGATTTACTTTTGAAATTGGAATTTACAGTCATATCCAAATTGGGATCCTGACAAGATAACTTGTCCCAACCAGAACCCACACTTGCTACATTAGGTTTCGCATAAAGTAAACTCCGCTCAAGGGTGATAACCCACAAACCACACATTAAAAATAAACAATTTTTATAGTAGTAGAGTAAAATCATTGACAAAACAAAAGACAGAAAAAAGTAAAGGTAAAATTGAGAAAAAAAAGAAAAATCACTACCTTGAGTATTATTTTTAACAATATACATCTCCATCCTGACCAACCTTTTGACACCCTAAGTTGAGACCTAGTATGTATATAATATTTATATGTGGAGTTAATTTTGTGTACAGGCTCTCAAAAAGAATAACTCACTTTCCTTTTTAGTCTGTTTCAAAAAGATTGACTTCTTTTTTATTTTGGTAATATTTTAATTCCATCTTTTCACATGGCATGTTTAAGGCCACAGGATTAAAGAACAATTTTGTACATTTAACATAACTTTAATTTAGGATCACAAGACTTAAAAGTCTTCTTTATTTTCTTAAACTCCATGCCAAGTCAAACTAGACCACTCTTTTTGAAACGGAGGGAGTAATATTTTTTAATCAACTTTGTTTTTTAAAAATAATGGTCACTCAACTAATGATAATTATCTGTAAAAATTTTCTTATTTTATTTTACTATAAGAAGTTAGTCAATTTTGTTTTGTAATATAAAAGCTAACTCAATTAATGACAATTATTTCAAAAAGTTATTCAACTCTATTTTTTAATATATTAGAAAAATCACTTAACCATGCTATAGCTCGAAAAGAGATCAAATCAACCTAGGAAAGTAAGAAAAAAAAGGAAAGAACTAAATCTAATGTTGTTGATTTACCGCATAAGGAATTACACCCTCCAAGCAAGCATTAAAATCCTCTATTCAATGTCATTAAGATCAAACATTTAAGACACACCGATACTGTCATAGCTAATTTAAGTGCTAGTCTAGTAATTAACTACGATTATTTATTCAAGTATCATTCCTTTATCTTTCGTTAGAAGACCCTAGCATCGTTTTTTTCTTACCATGCTTCTAGCCAAAAGTGATGAGTTATCAATGAATTTAAATTTGTACAATTTTTCAATCTTGCCTGTTGACGGACATATAATTATCATTCGCAGTCAACCGTACTTCGATTGAAAAGATTGATGTGTCAACCGTACTTCGATTATTTATTTGGTGTTTGCATTTTAATAAATTTCCTGCTCTTTTAGAAGATTTTTGTGATGCAAACTAGGTAACTGACAATGATGAAGTTAGCTCCACCAATGGCTATGTGTTTACTTTGGGTGCGGGTGCTATTTAGTGGAAGTCTTCCAAACAGACTTGTATAACATGTTCTACCATGGAATCAGAATGCATTGCTCTCGAATTGGCAGGGCAAGAAGCTGAGTGACTGAGAAATCTTTTGTCAGATATGCCATTGTGGGGAAGACAAGCTTCACCAGTCTCTCTTAACTGCGACTCACAAGCAGCAATTGGAATTGCCAAAAATAGTGTGTACAATGGAAAAGAGACATATTCATCACATCAGACATGGTGCAGTTAAATAATTGTTGAAACTGGATGTTATTTCCTTGGAATATGTAAGGTCCAAAAGAAATTTGGTGGATCCTATGACCAAGGGCTTGACAAGAAAAATAATCCTTGAAACGTCGAGGGGGATGTGGGGCTAAAGCCCATTGATTGAGGTAATGTGGTAGACCTGTTAGGCCTCAATATACACCACATTTTCTATCCCTATGGCGTGAGGCAGTGTTTTACAAGATTGAGCTTATTTTGCTCTTAATGATTCTATAGCCTTAATGTGGTCTATTTGAGATAGGCTTGATGGAATCACAGTGTAAAGGTGTGGTCGCCTTTTATGAAAGAATTGGGTCATCTTTCTAGAGCAGTCATAAGACCCAAGGTGTGTGTGCATGACCATAAAAGCACTTTGTTGTATCACGGAGTTTGCATAAAATCAAGAATATGGTATGTGTTGTGGGGGTCTCAACTTATGTCCATTTAGTTCAAGAGTACTTCACTTTGTGGTAGGGGTGTGCATCGGTTGGTTCGGTTTATCGGTTTTTTATTTTTAAATATGTTAAACCAATAACCAAACCAATAAGAGGTTTTTTATTGGTTTTCGGTTTATCGATTTTGGTCCTTAACGGTTCGGTTTTCAGTTTAACCAGTAATAAAATACTTATAAAATAAATATATGGCTTCTCTAATAAATTTATCGCGACAACACAATAATGTAATGAAAAAACTATACAAGTGTAACACAAAGAGAAATTAAGAGGAATAGGGTTTTTACTTTAAATTTTGATGTTTTGTATAATGTGAAGTTGTGAACTAAACGTCACTTTAGAATGTGAATTGAAGGCTAAAGTATAAAGACAGTAACTAGTAAAATATTGAGATTAATATATAATATTTATATACAAGTAAATGTAGTAAATTACTAGTCTTAATGGGTTATCGGTTTACCCAATAACCCAATATTAAAAACCAATACCGAACCAATAACCCAATATTTTTTTTATAAAACCATTAAAAAACCGTTAATCCAATAACCCAATATTAAAAACCAATACCGAACCAATAACCCAATATTTTTTTTATAAAACCATTAATCCAATAACCCAATAACAATAAACCAATAAAACTTTTTTCGGTTCGGTTTATCGATCGGTTCGATTTTTGCACACCCCTACTTTGTGGATATGTGTTGTTGCCTCATTTCACTACGTGTCAATTCAAATCGAAAGATATTGATATTTAAGTACATGTTCCTTTCTTTTGCCCATAAATTATTCTTATTCTTTATCTTTGCATTAGTGGGGGATTGTGGATAATATTCCTTTTCTTTTAATGCAAAGGATAAGTTACATCTTTTAACTCTCTGTAATTAATCTACGTGAACATTGTTAAGTCGTCAGTATATGTGAAATAGGAGAGTTACTTCCACATTAATGGTTCACATTTATTGCAAGTGTCAGTTTCTTAACCTCATAAGAAAATATTCAGAAGACTTGAAGTTACTTTTTTATTATGACAAATTTATCATTAAAGTAAGAGTAATGTTTCATTACATTGATTATACGTTAGTTTCTTACATTCTTTTGATGGATGAAAACGTAAATAATTTTCCTATTTAAGGATATCATTTGGGAGCTAAACACAGAAAAGAAAACCAAGTCCTTTCTTTCATTTACTATCTCCTTCAACAATTTCTTTATTGGCTTAAACAATCATTCTTCCTATTGTGGATTTCCGGGTAATTGTTTTTGTGCAACTCCAAACTTTCAGCCATGAGTGCACGTGCTTGAGAGTAACTGTGGAACCTTGGGGAGCGACCGGCTACAACGATTTTCACCAAAGACAGGCCGAAATTGCTTTCAAGCCAGTGGCTTGCCACAACACAATGTTTGTAATAAGTTGTTTACTATTTTGCGATTCCAATCTAATATCAATATTGTAGTATTTTTCCCAACACATAAAAAACAAGTCAACATGTAATATTATAACTTTTTATTTAATTTTTATTTATTTATTTACAATTGAAGGACGGTACATAAATTGATGTACCGATTCTTTCTTGGGTAATCAATTGTATAAAAGAAAGAGCAATTCTCTGTATAAGATGACATTCATCTACATGCATGTGATGTATTTTTTCTTTAAGAGATTTATGATTTTTATTCTTTACAACAAGTTGGGTTGGGTAGGACAATAGTAATTGAATAATTGATAATTTGTGAATGTGATGTTCCTTTTTAAAAATTATTATTCTTACTATAGTTACTTCATAAACCATCTCTTATTTATAGATGAAATGAAAATCAATTCATATGTGATTTGTGACTAAATACGCTCAATTTGGAAGAGGAAGAATTGAAAAAAATTGTAACACCCCGTATTCTATGTGTACTAGTTCTATTTGCATGACGCTTATAATGTGCCTTGTGGTATAGTTATGGACTCGGTTTTTTATGTGACTAGTGACAATAAAATAGGTTTAAAACGAACTGTCCATAGATTTTGATGCGACCCGATTAAGTTGACGTCAATGGAAGTAGTTAAACTTGATATCATAAGGTGGTATTTGAGTCTAAAGTTTAAAGTGACATAGTGTATACACGTTTTAAGTTAAGTTAAAGGTATTAAGGTCTAGAAATGGAATAAAATATTGAGGTGCTTGCTTGACTTAACTAAGCTAGTAGGTGACAAGTAGGTGCATCACCTACTTTGACTTACTGATCTGACCAGCCCAAAGGACCAAGTAGGTGCATCACCTACTTTGACTCATTGACCAACCCAAAGAACCAAGTAGGTGCATCAGCTACTTTGACTTATTGACCAGCCCAAAGGATTAAGTAGGTGAATCACCTACTAAGACTCTTTTGACCATGTTATTGGGCCAAGTACACTACCACCTACTTTCATTAATCTGGCCCAAGTTGATTAGAAGAATAAGGGGAAAATGGACAGTCAAGGCCCAATGTTCTTAAGTCCAAAAAGGCCCAAGTGAAAAGTCCAAGTAGGTGGATCACCTACTTGACAAATTATGGCCCAAAATGAGTGAGGAAGTCGACCAAAGCAAGTACTTTTAAAAGGGATTGATATCAGCTTTTTCCAACCATTTTTACTTTGACAAAAAAATCTGATTTCAAGAGCTTTCTCTCTTCTCTCGCTTAGCTTCATAAAGTAGCCATTAAATACCATTAGGGTTCTTGAATATTAGGGAGTTAAATCTATTGGAAGGTACAATTTAAGACAAGTTAAGGAGGACAACCTTTACCTTGAAGAATCCAAGTCTTAGCAAGTGGTAGTTCTGTCCAGCAAGGTAAGCTACTGTAATTTTCTCTCTCTTGTTCTTGAGTTAATTAGGACATTTGGTATGTGTTAGTGAGTTGGAATTTGCTCCTTTTACATGGTGTAATATTGGGGAGGATGTTCTGGTGATTAGTGCATACTGGGACAACCATGGAGGGGAGTCCTCTTTAAATTCAGTTATGAGCTTGTTTGAGCACTTTAAAAGTGTAATGTTAGCTCTTCAAGTGCTGGTGATCAGAAACTATGATTCATATTTCTTATGTTACATTATTATGTTTAAGGATTGTTTTATGTATGTTATGATAAGGGATGTGACTGAATGTGCGGGGAAGTTATGGAGACGTTAAAGGACTTAAATATTGCAGGGAGATTTGGGGAGGACCTGATACGAAGGTTGTATAGTATATAGACACGATTTAAGGGAAAATGAAGGAAAGAAAAGATTGGCTAGATAAATTGCATGCTTACTATTTAGTTACTATTTTGGTGAGATCAAGTAGCTCAAATTGATTGATTAGCTACTAATACTAGTCTTACAAATTATTTTATTGTAGATTAGTAATCTGAAGGGAATGAGCTTAAGTCATACTTTTTGAATTGTATAGCAAGGTATGTAAGGCTATTTGATTTCCTATTTCTTTGGCATGAATCCAACACTTGTATTACAAAAAGTAAGCTTTCTAAGTGCCCTTGGTAGTGACTGGTCGATAGTTGCAGTTCCTACTCCCTAGAGCATTAAAGTGAGTACTCTAATATGAGTTTGTTACTAAATGTATGTGCTTACACTACCAAGTATTAGCATGCAAGGTTTAAACTTGTTTCATCGTCAAAGTACCCTTGGCATGTATTTCCCTTATATAAATCAAAATGATCCTAGATTACACATGGTACATATGTTTATATGTTGGATATACAATCTGCCCATATCATGCCAACTTGCTTCAATTGTCTATATATATGTCATCTTGTTACATGTTCATATGTTCCCTTTATTAGTTATTACTCCCATTGTATTAGATTATAATGTTACCTCACAAGATCCCTACTTGCTCTATTGTACATTTTTTATGTACTTACTTGGAATATGTATCTGTCCTTGAGTTGAATCTGCCTATGTTCTCCCTTGGTTCCACTTTCATGTATACCTTGTATTTGAGTTAGTGAGTATTTGGCTACCATATAGAGTTCAAATTTCTTGGTTGAAAGTTAAATGTCTTCACTTGATATGTGCTTTAATTTGAGATGTCAAAATGCTTACTGAGTCATATAAGCTTCTAAATACTACGTTGGTATCATATTTGCTTCCCATGTCATTGTTATTATCGTAAGTCCATATTCACATGTCTTCTACTAGTGGTTCGTAGTCCAACTCTCAACAATGATTATGACCACCAAAACAACAATCTCAAAAGAGTTATGATCATCAAAAGAACAATCTCAAAAGAGTTATGAATATCAAAACAACAATCTCAAAGATAAAGAATTTAAGTGAAGCTATCTGTATAATTATGGGTGGCAGCCCAGGGGCAAATGCCTAGCATGGGTCGATCCCAATTGGTATAGAAGGGTGGCAGCTCAGGGGCGAAAGCCTAGCATGGGCCAATCCCAATTGGTATGAAAGGGTAGCAGCTCAGGGGCGAAAGCCTAGCATGGGCCGATCCTAATTTGTGAAATTATGAGGACAGCATCCCAAGGGTTAAAATGCCTTGAATGGGTCATCCTCTTCTACCGGTGATCAACTAGTCATTTGTATCATATATCTTATAAATATTATAATGCACAGAAAAGTAAAGAAAAGAATGTAATATACACGATTCCACAAGTATAAGCAATAGTGGTCTCTAATCCTTATCTATTGGTATTTGGTTTCACTTGAGCTCTCATTTTACATATGGTTGTATTATGCCTTACATATTTTGTACATTCTTTCGTACTGACGTCCCTTATTGGGAACACTTCATTTCATGTTGCAGGTACAGGTACTCAACTAGTAGATCTCCCCAATAGAAGCACATGATACTCAGCGGTTGTTAGTGAGCTCCAGGTTGATTCGGGGCTTTGCCGAGTCTTTACTATGCATATTTTCATAGTGGTACAGTCATGGATTCCAGTAGAGGCTTTGTAGACATTGTAAAGTTATCATCTGTATTCATAGTTTCACTTGTCACATGTATCGGTTCAGCTAGTCAATATGTGTTGTATATGAAGCTTCTCATCAGTAAATCTATCTGCATAGACATTTACTTTCTCATCATACGTCACTTGTAAAGCATGTGTTCGTATGGTACTTGTCTGCCTCACCTAGGGTTGGGGTGTGAAGTAAAAAGAAGAAAAGACGGAATATTAAATATTATTGATGCATTTTGTATCTTCGTTATATTGTGTAACTAAAATTTTCTTTTTCTATGAAATTTTAAAACTTGTTGCTTTAGGTATTTTGTTGAGAAAAAGAAGTTTTAGCATTTACTATTTTTTTAGCAAACTTTATGTAATATGGAACATGAATTTGAGATTGTCCTTCTTATTTGCTTATAAAGTGATTTTATTATGATTGAACTAACCATGATACTGTTATATATTTCTTTGTAGATATATTCCATAAAATTCATAATGATTTACTATCCATCATAAGAAGACATATGTTGTTCGAATCTTTATAATACTTGAATAAAAAGTAAATTTCATTCCCCACTACAACTTCTTATATGTAATTATAAAAATGAGATTATAATTTTATAAAGATACATATTTCATTTGTACATAGAAACATATATTTAATCACATCATATATATATGTTTCTTTTTAAAAATCATCATCCTTACTATATAGTTACTTCATAAATCATCTCTTATTCAATATGAAAATCAATTCATTTATGATTTGTAACTTAAATGTATATTCGTACGGAACAAACATGCACCACACGTTCCCAGAGACTAGTAGGTTACAAATTTTGCTAGTCTTATCTATCTCAAGAGTTCTGAAACAAAAAAAAAAAAATATCAATCAAATGTTTTATTCATAGTTCATTTTTTTGTACTTAGAGGTGTATCCAAGATTTCAAAATGATGAATACACTATACCATTGTTAGGTTTAATGCTATAAAACTTTGCTAAGACAACAAATTAACAAGTAAACTATAGTTAATATTATCATCAAAATAGTATAATGAACTTTTATATTTGAAATTTTATCCTGAGTTCCCACATGAAATTTAAGTAACTTATCATAATAATTGCAATACTTCACATAATCTAGGGAAGGGTGCATGAGTTAACAAGTGCACGAAACATAAACAATTGAATTATCCAAACAATCATGTGCAAGTCAATAATATTGTTTTGTTGCATCTGTGGATTAGTTTCGACCATCAAGGGATTGTGGTTGCTGAAGCTGGATCGAAGACTGTTGAAGCTGTGACATCTGGTGGGTTGGTAATAGCATGGTCTACTGTTGCTTTGCTTGCTGCTGTCGCATTAACTTCTGTCTTTAAAAAAGTTGCTGCTGCATCTGCCGATGGTGGGACTGCTCTCTTAATTGCTGGTTCTGCAACAGTTTGCTGCTTGCGCTTCTTAGGAAATGACTGTTGCAGGCGTTTGAATTTTGCTGTAGGGTACCGAGGTTTGCCTGTACGGGTTGCATCGATGGATTAGTTTAACCATCAAGTGATTGTGGTAGCTGAAGCTGCATGTAAGACTGAGGAAGTTGCTCCTGCACTGGAGAAGAAGTAGGCTTTGGTGGCTGACAGGGACTAAGAAAGAAATTTATGTGCTTCTCAACCGAAAGCAGTTTCTCCTTGTGAGCAAGTTGAATATAATGCTTGTTAAGCTACAAGTAAAGCATAATGCGTTCCAACGTTATCTTGCACATCTTGAGCTTTTCAATTTGCTCATTTGTACAACGCTGATGAAGAGAGTTCTGCTTGAAATCAGAAAAAAAAATAAAAATCGACAGTCCTGTTTCTTTCCCTCTGCAAACTTTTGAAATACATGCTTCAAGTACCTCCCACGGCAAAGAAAAAGGAAGAAAAATTCAAGAAATGGCATAAAGAGATAAACAACATAGCTCGCAAGGTTCCCGAAATTCAGCAGAATGTTGACTCGAGTGCTCTTTAAATTCAGATAAATCAAGCCCTTACCCAATGAACTTGGGAGGCCTTAATTCCTTCCCCGAAAGGAAAACAAACTAACATAAAAATGACATCTACACTGCAGTGTCCACCTGATATGTGAAAATAACTCCTTTTATGGTTTCCACCTCGACTTCACAATCAAAAACAATGTTTCAAAACAAACAAATGATGCAGATGCTAGAAATGAAAAGGAGTTAACTACACTACAACATATTCCAACTATGCGAGAACTGTTTCTCACGATAACAGAAAATCAGCCAAAGAAGCAAAAATGTGAATTTAGAGTTTTGAGCTTTCTGCATCATTTCCCAGTCTGACAATATTCTAGGATTACGTTCGGCAAATCAAGTTGTTTTTATCAAATATAAATGCCAGATAATATATGTAAGAAGGAGCTATAATAGCCTATAGGTGTGAGAAACCTGCAAAGAGATAAGAGGAGTTTCCAGTAACCAATAGACTACATTATGCATTACACCTTGGTGCATGTTGACAAAACTTGCTAGGAGTCTACCAAAATTTTGAACTATTATGAAGCACTTAGAGGGATGTTGATGACATACCTGTTGCAGTTCATAAGCAATTTTCTGGTATAGATGATAGAGCTTTGACTAATACATTTCCTTCATAGACTTGATCTGCATTACAAATTTTCATCAAGTCAACTGCAGAAATGTCAAGAACACATTCCCATGTGGTTAGGACTTAGGTGATAATTAGATCAATTTACAATGCAGTAGAGAACAAACTAGAGATTCTCACAAAAGAACCTTCCAGATAAGAAGGTTAAAAGTAAAGTTAAAGAGGAAGACTACAACTGATTAACATGTAGATGGTAAAATAAGCGACTGAGGTTTGCTTCCATAATGTGATCATAGACCAGCCAATCAGGAGGAATTAGAATATACTTTTGTAACGTTGGATGGGAGAATATAATACGGTTTAATGGAAATCATCATTTTCTAAATTTTTTGAACTTTACACCCTTCACAAGTGAAAAATGACAGGAATGGAGTATACAAAGCATGTTAGTGTTACATGTTCATTCTTGGAGAAGTCAAAGTATTCCAACTTATTCCTAGCTAGTAACACAAATTGGTGACATACTAAGAAGACTTTGATCCAAACTTATAGACATATTATATCTTGAATTAAGACGATATGATCTTAGTATTCAACAACTAGTTTTCTGTAATCAATTAATTTATCAAAGAGTACTTGACTTCTCAATTATGCCAGTGCTTGTGAAACTAATTTTTTGTCGTTAACAATATTGGACGAAGACAAGCTCAAACAGTGCACCATTGACGGTGAGGATTCATATAATCAACCTCAACTTGCTTAGGATTGTAGTTGTAGTAGTGCTTCTAAATTGAGAATATACCAGTTTCTAACAAGTTATCAGGTAACATGCTCAATTTCTGTTTTTTCTAAAACATGGAATATATAAAGCACCTTGCGGGGGAGGGGTACGACCATGATTTTAGCTGAACAATTGGTATGGTAAACCTCTTCTATTACTCTATAATCATAGGAAATATTTCAAAACATACAACTATTTCTTATAATGTTATAAACAGCCACTTTATGTAATTCCACAGTTTCCAAAATCTTGTCCAACTAAAATACCGTTGCGAACATACCTTCTGGTAAACCTCTTCCTGCCAAGTGCCAATCAACCCCATTTGCATTTCCAGTCGGAATTGTAGAATCGAAAAGTGCTACAAATAAAACAAAAATTTAGCATAACACAAATATTACAGAAGTTGGTTGCTTGCATCATAAAAATTTCAGGCAAATTTTGGGGTAGTGCTAGACATTTCAGGTATATTAATACATTTTAACTTCCCGCCAAATGTACTTGTCTAAGAAAGCTAAGTTTCCCACTTTACACTAGGGTATTGATTGGGTATTTGGTTATATATTAATATTTCAATCTTTTAATCTATACTAATAAAAAGTACAAACCTCCAACACAAAATTTTGATTGCCACTCATAAGTTCACTTTGTGTTTGGATAATATTGTAATTACAATTAATTTTACGGATTAATACACTTCTTTTGAGCAGTCTATCTACCCCCACAAAGGTAGGGTAAGGTATGCAAACATCTTTCCCTCCCCAAACCCCACCAGTATGATTATACCAAGTATGTTGTTGTTCATTATTTTTTACCCTTTTTTATAGCCGAAAACCCCCGAGGCGAATGGCAGAGTTAGAAAATCGACTGATAATGGGTCCACGCTCTACCCTTCTCCACTCACATAAATAACGGTTTTAGACTATAACAGGTTTGAACCGGTGACACCCCTCTAACCCATACGTCACAAATTCACTCTTACCACTAGACCAAGACCTTGTGGGCTTCATCATTTTTTAAAACTTTTTGATGACCAGGGAATCCGCATTCGCTAGCCTTAGGGTTCACACAAAGTAAACCTCGTCAACAAACCACATAGGAGAGGTAAACCCTCACTAAACAATCCTTGTTCGACGAGCCCAATTGAGAAAGCATACATGAACATCTTAAACCCGAGACCCCCAATGGGAAATCCCCTGCAATTCTACGAATATGAAGTAGAAGTAATAGTGAATTATCCAAACAATATGTTGCAAGTTGGTCAAATTGTTGTCACATTACCTTCCATGGGCCGTGTACGGGTTGCATCGATGGATTAGTTTGACCATCAAGTGATTGTGGTTGCTGAAGCAGCATGGAAGACTGAGGAAGTCGCTCCTGCACTGGAGAAGAAGTAGGCTTTCGCTGCTGAGAGGGACTAAAAAAGAAATTTATGAGCTTCTCAACCGAAAGCAGTTTCTCCTTGTGAGCAAGTTGAATATCATGCTTGCTAATCCCCAAGAAACACAAAATGCGTTCCAATGCTATCTTGTACAGCTTGAGCTTTTCAATTTGCTCATTTGTACGACGCTGATGAAGAGAGTCCTGCATCAAATCGGAAACAAAAATCAGTTTAGTCACAGTCCTGTTTCTTACCCTTTGCAAACTTTTGAAATACATGCTTCAAGTACCTCCCACGGCAAAGAAAAATGGAGGAAAATTCAAGAAATGGCATAAAAAGACAAATAGCATAGCTCGCAAGCTTCCCAAAATTCAGCAGAATGTTGACTCAAGTGCTCTTTAAATTTAGATAAATCAAGCCCTTGCCCGATGAACTTGGGAGGCCTTGATTCCTTCACCAAAAGGAAAACAAACTAACATAAAATGACATCTACACTGCAATGTCTACCTAGATATGTGTAAATAACTCCCTTTATGGTGTCCACCACCACCTCGATTTCACAATCATTCACAATGCTTCAACACAAACAAATGATGCTGATGCTAGAAATGAAAGGGAGTTAACTACACTATAACATATTCCCACTATGAGAATACTGTTTCTCACGATAACAGAAAATCAACCAAAGAAGCAAAATGTGCATTTAGAGTTTTGAGCTTTCTGCATCATTTCCCAGTTAGATAATATTCTAGGATTACGTTGGGCAAATAAAGTTGTTTTTATCAAATATAAATGCCAGAGAATATATGTAAGAAGGAGCTATAATAGGTGTGAGAAACATGCAAAGAGATTAGAGGAGTTTCCAATAACCAATAGACTACAAAATGCATTACACATTGGTGCATGCTGACAAAACTTGCTAGGGAATCTACCAAAATTTTGCACTATTATGAAGCACTTGAGAGGGATATTGATGGCATACCAGTTGCAGTTCATAAGCAATTTTCTGGTATAGACGATAGAGCTTTGAAACATACATTTCCTTCATAGACTTGATCTGCATTACAAATTTTCATTAAGTCAACTGCAGAAATGTCAAGAACACATTCCCATGTGGTTAGGTGATAATTAGATCAACTTACGATGCAGTAGAGAACAAACTATAAAATTCTCACAAAAGAACCTTCCAGATAAAAAGGTTTAAAGTGAAGTAGAAGAGGAATACTACAACTGATTAACATGTAAATGTTATTAAAATAAGTAACTGAGCTTTGCTTCCTTTAGCTTCTTGGTGCTCACATCAAGAATACAAACTTTTGTAATTAGACTATACTTTTTAAAAGTTAGGTTGGGAGATATAATACAGTTTAATGCCAATCATCATTTTCCCCCCACTTTTCACCTTTACCATCAATGAAATAATAACTAAGTAGTTGGCTTCACAAGTGAAAAACGACGGAATGGAGTCTACAGAGAATGTTAGTGTTATATGTTTATTCATAGTGAAGTCAAAGTACTCCAACTTTTACCACCTAGCTAGTAAGCCAAGTCGGGGATGTAAGTAGAGAAGGATAGAGGGACAGACCTGTTACCCACCAAGTTTCGAAGATAAGAGGCATTGAATTCTCTATTATAAAAATAAATAAAATTAAAGAACAGAAAAAGTATGCCAACGAATACAGATGAACAAATGTCTTTTCACAGAGAGCATCTTTTTATAGCCATATATTGGGGTATATACTTCTTGCACCAATAGGTTTATCTCTCAAAGTAGCAATTAAAGATTTTAGTTGCCAGGAAATAAAGCAAGTTGGTGACATGCCATGAAGACTATGACATGAACTTATATACATATTACCTCATTAAATATTAGATAATACGATCACAACATTCATCAACTATTTTTTCATTATCAGTTAATTATCAAATAATACTTCACTTCTCAATTATTCCATTGCTTCTGAAACTATTTTTTTGTTGTTGACAATATTGAACCAAGACAAGCTTAAACAAGGTATCATCCACAATGAGGATTCATAGAGGCAACCTCAACTTGCTTGGGATTGAGATGTAGCTGCAGTAGTACTCCTCAACTGACGGTATACCAGTTTCTAACACCTTGCGGGGAGGGGTACGATCATGAATTTAACTAAACACTTGGTATGATAAACCTCCTTTGTTACTCTATAATCATAGGAAATATGTCAAAATATTCAGCTATTTCTTATAATGTTGTAACCAGCCAGTGTATCAATATCCACATGTCAAATTTCCACAGTTTTCAAAATCTTGTGTAGAAAAAAATACTATTGCAAACAATACCTTTTCGTAAACCTTTTCCTGCCAGTCACCTCCATTTGCATTTCCCGTTTGAACTGTAGAATCTAAAGGTGCTACAAACAAAACAAAATTAAGTATAGCACAAATATTAAAGAACTCGATTGCTTACATCATCAAAATTTCAGGTAAATTTTGGGAGTGTTTAATATTTCAGGTATGTTAATACATTTTAACTTCCCTTGAAATGTACTTATCTAAAACATTTTAACTCCCTCCAACATAAATTTTTTGATTACCATTCATAAGTGCACTCTATGTTGGATAATATTGTAATTACAATTAATTTAACAAATCTATACCATTTCTTTAGCCAAGGGTCTATCAACCCCACAAATGTAGGGTAAGGACGGCATACATCCTACCCTCGGTGCCGAAAATTAACATATCCGCCCGAAAAATAATTTGTAACTTATATACTTCGTATAATTTTTTACATCTGCAGTATAATTCTTCAACATAGGGTAACTAGCTACCCCTCATTGTATGTGGCTACGCCCTTCCCCAGACACCACTAGTAGGATTACACTAAGGAGTCGTTTGGTGAGAGGTATAGAGTATGATAATCCTAGATAAAATGTAGGATTATTTTATCCTGCATTTGGTTGGAGGTATTAGGTAGTCATGAGATTATTTATCCCACCATTTATACTATAGTGATGGGATAAGTTATCCCATATACATGTGAGATAACTTATCCCTCCCAACGAAATGACCACTAAGTATGTTGTTGTACTCTTTCGATGAATAAAGAATTGATAGTGGTCCAATAAAATAAAAGCATATGTGTCGTTGTTGTTCACTGTTTTTTACCCTTTTTATAGCCAAGAAATCCCTGAGGTCAATGGCGCAGAGTTAGAAACTCATCAAATAATGGGTCCACCCTCTACCTATCATCATTTCCTTTTCTTGTTTATTTATGACAAGGGAACCCACAATCACTACTCTTCTTAGGATTCACAGAGTAAAACTAGCCCACAAACCATATAGGAGAGATAAACCATACTAGACAATCCCCAATGAGAAAGCATATAAGAAGATTTCAAACCTGAGACTCCCAATGGGAGATCCCCTGCAATTCTACGAATATGTAGTAGTAGTAGTGTATAATCATTGAAAAAAGAAAACAAAAAAACAAGTAGAGGTTACAATCGGAAAAAGGAATTTACATCTTGTTGGCCATTCTACGGTCGAAGCTCCGGTGGCAGCCATGGCAGGGGCGGTACTCTTACAATCTTGAGTATTAGTATACATCTCAATTTTGATAAACTTTTCCCCCCTAATGTGAGCCCTAGTATCTATTTATATAATATAGAGTTAATTTTTGGTAGGATCTCTCAAGTAATAATTTTTTATCTCACAAACTCACTGAACTTTATTTTGTAAGACAAAGGTCACTCAACTAATGATAATTATCTCAAAAAGTTACTCAATTTTATTTTATAATAGAAAAGTCATTCAACTCTGTTTTGTAACATTAAGGTCACTCAACTAATGATAATTATTTTGAAAAGTTGTTCAACTCTAGTTTATACTAAAAAAATCAATCAACGGTTATCATTTCACCTACAACATCATGTTGATTGTGTGATCACAAAAGAAATAAGCCTATATGATGAGTTCATAACTTATTATGAGGGCAAGTTAAAGACAATTAAACTCTTTTTAAAAAGTTTTTTACATTGTTAAATTATTATACAACAAAGAAGGGATAATAACTATTTTAGTCCTTAAGGAGAGAGTTCATTTGAAAAATTGAGATATCATTAGTAACTAAAAAGATTTACAACACTACAAGAAAAGTGTGAATTACATGGAGATTTTCTTGGGGATTAGTATGAAAATTTGCAGAAAAATAAGTTTCCTACGGATTTTCAAACTAATCTCCAGGAAAATCCCCATGTAATTCATACTTTTCTTGTAGTGCAAGTTACAAAAAATTATTAATTTTTTTGATAAAAATTAATTAAAAAAATTATTAATTTTAAACACATGAGATCTTAGAACAAAACAAAAGATAAATGAATTTTGTGACTTGATAGATTAAAATTTTTAAGTCATAACTAGCTCAAGAGTTCTGATAGGATCATAGCCAACAACAGTGGTAGAGTCAAAATTTTCACTTAGAGGATTCAAAATATGAATAAGTAAACACATGAAGAAGTCAAAGGAGGTTTAACATCTATCATATATACATAAAAAATAATATTAAGCATGTATAAACAATGTAAGTTTTTGCCGAAGAGAGTTCAGGTGAGCCCCTCAGTCTTACCTGGCTTCACCCCTAGCCAACAATGTATCTACCTCATTCAAACAGGTCTCAATTTTTTCTAATTATTCCTCAACATGTGCTCAAGGGTGTACCCAAGTTTTCAAAACACCCAAAATGTGTCAGGGGTTGATCATTGAAGCCTGGGCAATAACAATTAAGAAATTTGAGTATTGATGTAGCTAAGAGGCACCTTCATAGTCAATTAATTAGGGTTGCCACCTTCTATCCGGAAAATATTATCGTTAGGTTTAATGCAATAATATTTTGCCAAGACAACGAATTGACAAGTAAACTATAATTTATATTATCATCACAGAAAAATAGTATAACAAATTTTGATATTTGAAATTGATTAAAATAGTTCATTATTTAGGGAAACACACTTTACAAATCAAAGAAAAGAATTGAAGAAAGACAAAAAAAACCATATAAATATTCAGAGAAGTGTGACCATTGTTTGTAAAAATGTTGATAAAGATTCAAACATAAACTTTTTTGGAGATAATATTTCAAATTTTAGCCGAGTTCCCCCATAAAATTGAAGTAATTTATCAAAATAATTGTAGTACTTCACATAATCTAGGGAGGAGTGCATGGGTTCACCAATACTTTACATGATCTAAGGAGGGTTGCACGGGGTCATGTGTACTTTACATAGTCTTGGGAGGAGTGCTTGAGTACTTACATAATACAGCGAGGGGTTCATGTGAGCCCATACCTCTTCCATGTAAATCCGATCTTGCATACGCTAAACATTCATCATGTTTAGTACCAGATTTCAATCCATCAAAATTAGAACCTTAACTATCACTACCAAAATCATTCCATACATTACCCACTGGATCCATGGTAAGCAATTGGCATGCATGTGTATTTGGTGCCTGCATAGGATATTACGTGCAAGACATAATTTGTAACTAAAGAGTAAAATAGCAAGAGATCATTAACTTCACATTGAGAAAATCTTAGAACAAAACCAAAGAGATCTACAACAATAAACCCCATGTTATCCGACAAGTGGGTATGGGAGGGTAGAATATGCGCAGACCTTATCTCTATCTTTGTGTGGTAGAGAAGTTTATGATAGACCCCTCAGCTCAAAAAAAAAAAATAGAAACGATGCAGGAAAGAAAGAAAAAAAGAGAAAAGAAATAGCAATATACACAAAACATGTAGCAGCATATACTAATACACATCAGAGAAAAAAGAAACAAGACAATACTCGAATAATACGACAATAATCAACTGCTTACTAACCTTCTACTCTAATCTTCAATCTTTATACCATCTTATTTGAACACATGAGATCTTAGAATAAAGAAAAAGAAACAAGAGAAATCATACATCACTTAAGCGATTTATGCTGATTATCACAAGTTCAAAGTTATGAACGCCCCACCCCCCACGAAAAAAACACTCTCCTTAATTTCAGAATGCTGCATGACAAGGTTCGGTACAAACAATTAATGGAAATGTAGATGTATTTTAGCACAAGCAGAAAAACAATTGAACTATCAAAACAAGTGTATACTGCCTACCTGACTTGCAGTATGCATGAAAGTTGCTCATGCAATGGAGAAGTAAGCCTATGCTGTCATTTTCCACTAAGAAAGAAACTTATGTGCTTCTCAAGCAAAAACAATTTTTCCTTGTGAGTAAGTTTAATCTCATGCTTGTTAAGTTGGGATGCATTCTACTTCTCTTGTGGTTTAACGAGCATGAGATTCAACTTACTCACAAGGAGAAACTGTTTTGGCTTGAAAAATAACTAAAATATTGAATTGGATGGTTAAGTAAACTGATTACTTGTACTGTTGAAGAGGACAACCATCTGAAAGCTAGATTTATTATATTACTTAACCAAACGTTTTAGTTCTTTAGCACCTTTTTTCGATTGCTGAAAAGTTTATGTTGTCGTTAAACTTTTCACAGTAGGGCAACCAAGTTAGTCATGCAATTATTTGGAGATAGATGACAGCCATGACATTAAGTTTTCATATCATTCTTTGTTGGGATAGCAAGAAATATGTTGTTTATCATTAAGAAACTAAATAAAATTATCTTGACGGGAGGAAAAAAAAATAGGTGCATCAAAATTTGTATGGTGCTAAAGGATCTAAACATGTAACAATGTAATAACTCTAAAACTCTGAAGTAGCCTTACATGCTTGTTGAATACGAAGCATTGTTGATTGTTAAGGAAGGGGTGTTGTCTTGAGGTTAGATGATTCAGAAGGGTATTTTAGTAATTAAACTTGTGATTCCTTCTTTTAGTTTAAATACATATAGATTAAAAAAATGGACATATTAGTATATAAACCCATTCTTAGACAAGTACATTTAGAAGACAACTAGAATGTAGCTATATACTTGAAAAAATATCTACCACTATCCCAAAATTTGCTCGATATTTTAATGTTGCAAGCAATCTACTTCTTTATTTTGTGGCTATCATCAATTTTGTTTTATTTGTAGCACCTTCATATTCTTCAGCTCATATGAGAAATGCACATGGACTTGATTGGCAGGAAGAGGTTTACCAAAAGGTATAGTTTGCAATGGTATTTTTATATGCTCGAGATTTTGAAAACTAAGGATATCACAGACGACTTGGTGGAAATTGAAATTTGATAAACAGACTTGTTATAACAACAGAAATTCCACATCACTACTCAATGCAAAAAATTCAGTTTCCAGTGAGTTGTCTGTGATATACTTAGTTTCAAACTCTTGAGCAAATAAAAGTGTCATTGCAAACTATACCTTTTGGTAAACCTCTTCCAGCCAATCAACTCCATTTGCATTTCCCATCTGAGCTGAAGAATATAAAGGTGCTACAAATAAAACAAAATTGAGGATAGCGATATAAAACAAAATAAGCAGTTGATTGCTTACAACATTATATTACAATGGTAGATATTATTTCATGTATTTAGATACATTCTAATTGTCATCTAAATATACTTGTCTAAGAATATATATACTAATATGTCCATCTTTTTAATGTATATTTGTTTATATTAAATTAAAAGCAGGAATCCCAACTTAAGAGTTAAATTACTAAAAATACCCTTCTAAATAATCTAACCTCTAACCATCACCCGACCTTAACCGCCAACAATGCTTCATATTCAACAAGCATGTAAGGCTACTTCACAATTTTAGAGTTTTTACTCTCTTACTATATCCTTTAACACCATAAAAAATTTGATGCACACATGTTTTTTCCTCCCGTCTAGATAATTTCTTTGCTTATTCTTTTTCTTCCTTAAAGATAAACACTGAACAAATTTCTTGCTATCCAAACAAAAAATGATACGAAAATAAATTCCTTAAGGCTTTGGGTGTTTGATTTTCAAAATTTTGGGTGCTAGGCATTGTGTATGCTTCTCAATATATTTGGTGCATTGTGTATGTTGTCGTGGACTCATGGTGTCGACTAATTGATTTACCTTCCTTTTATGACAAGTTCTTAGTGTAATTTATGTTGAGATATATAGTATTCTTGATAAACAATTGTTTGAAAATTGTTGATATAATTCCTACGCAAATTTACTTATGTGCTAGTAGTGTGTTAGTATTTTCTAACACTTATTGCAAGGGTATTTAAAGGGGAAGGCCGAGCATTTTACTGGGTTATATTTATGTATAACCCACTCCTTACATGGATGTCCATGCAGATACTATTGGTGATGACGAAGCTAGTAGTTGAGGAGTTCACTAGAGTTATTCCAATTGTTGAGGTGAACTGTTGCATTGTTCGTGGAGGCTTTCATAAGAGTTATTAACATTTATTTTGAGTCCTTTCGGAATCCTTTTGATGCTCCATGGTCTAGTTTGGGATTTGGGCAAGAGTGTTAGATTAATATTTTAAGATACCAAGTGTTCATAATTATTTATCATATTGTTTGGATACTTATTTCATTCGTCAAATGTTGTGCATTAATGGTTAAAGTATGGAAATTGGGTTCACCTGGCCAATGGTGTGTGCTGGTGTCAATCATGCCTAGCGGGTAGTTTGGGACGTGGCATAAACCTAAAATTCACTCCCTGGAGTAGTAAATACTTTGCAACTAACTCCTGAAGTAGTAGAACTTTGAACTTTACTCCCAAAGTAGTAGAACATCAAAATTTACTCTGGAAGTGGTAAAATTTTGAGCATACATTCTTCAAATAGTAAAACTTCAAAATTCTCTTGAAGCAAAAATAATTTGACAAATGTCTGAGAAATATTCTGAAGCAATGTCTTATTGTGCTTGAGAAAAATAATGAGCTATTGATGAATGTTGTATTTCAAGAACATTCAAATAATCTGGTTTCATTCCCCAAAATGAATGAAAGAAATACCACAACTTGTCTCTTAAAGAGATAAAATAACTAAGGTTATACGTGTTATTTTTGTGGTATGAAAGTCATTGAAATATGTACCTGTCGTACATAGAAACATCTTGAATAACTTTAGTAAAATATCATTTTAAGGCGGAAGGAAATAAATCTTGTTGAATGCTTTCTACGTACGTTCTATTAATTTCCTTGAAGGAAATAACAATTCATACACTTTCCTAAAAGAAGTGACAATATTATAAAAATTGCCGCTTTTATAAAAAATATTTAAATGTTAATCATGAATGATTATGGAATCCCGAAGATGTGCATATTAAGTATTCAAAATATATTGAAGAACTAGAAGATTCTTCAAAAAAAAATTGATGTTGTTTGTTCTCATGAAAAATATAAAAGGTCAGTATGAGCATGTTCACCTATCATGTGATATCTTAAAAGATGCATCTATAAGATGGTCATATGTGTGTTTACTATCAACATGCAGTTTGACATTCACAAAGTTCTTTGATCGAGTTAAGAGCATAGTTCTAGATTGTGTAATCAACAGTTAAGACAATTCATCTAGATAATGTTGCTTTATATCCAAGCTAGTTTGACATTGAATACCTTCGATAATTAGTCGAACCACTGCTTATGAGAACAAAATTGTGTGTTGGTCTATGACTTGATATAAGTGTATACAACAACACTTTTATGCATCAGACCAACAAATTATGACATATTTTGCCTCCTCTCAATTGATTTAGGGTCAGGAACCAAATATTTTCCACCTAATAGCTTTTAACGTGCGATATATGAGGATATTTGGATGAATGCGGGAGTGTCCTTTGTGGTCGACAAGTTGAGGAAAGCGAGACTAGATGATTTGGACATGTGAAGAGGGGTGAATAGACACACTAGTGAGGAGGTGTGAGAGGTTGGTTCTAGAGCATATGAGTATACTTATTCAACAGATACGTCAAGTCAAATGCTAGAAGCATTTGCTGACCCAAAATTAATCTCATATTTCAGTTGCAAATGCTCATTTTAAATATCCCAAAAGGACATAGTCTACGGCATGCATAAAGCATGGTAAACCAGTCGGTTCCAATTGCAATAATCCTTAGGAAGGGAGAAACGAAAATGATCATAATAAGAAGGCAATATGCTCTTGAAGAGCCTACGATTTATGAAACCTCATGCGAGCTTCATGTACGTCATTAGTACAATACTTATTCAAAAGATAATTCAAGTCAAATGCTAGACGCATATGCCGACCCAAAATTAACACATATTTCAGTTGCAAATGCTCATATTAAATGTTCCGGAAGGACAGAATCTACGACATGCATAAAACATGGTAAAGCAGTCAGTTCTAACTGCAATAATCCTTAGAAAGGGAAAAAAGAAAATGATCATAATAAGGAGGCAATGTGTTCTTGAAGAGCCTACGACTCATGAGACCTCATGAGAGCTTTATGTACCTATAAATGATAAAGTGATGAGATCTCAGTAAGTTATGTCGTCGCATTGTGAATTGATACAAAATGATATCTCATTGACGATATATATTTGATACAATATAGAGCACAATATTGTAAAAGATTGTGATACTAAATTCTACGTCTATTTAAGCATACTGACGTAGAAATGATTATCAAGTTACGTGATGTATCATGCATCTTGATACGTGTAAGCTTGTAGGACCCCATTAGTCCAGGCATCAGAGGATGTCATGCATTTAATACTGGATTTTGTCTCTTGACAAAATTAGAAATGTTCATCAAGTGAATTGATGAGCATCATGCACTAAGTTGCTCGGACTCTTAAAAAATGGTAACGGATGCGTGTCAAATTCGCCAAAAGTAGTGTATATAAGACTCGAGTGCGGCATCAAAGGGAAGACTCCGCGCAACTAAGATAATGCATCTTAATAAGTGTAAGCTAATTGGACCAACAGTCTAGGCATCACAAGATGTCGCACATTTAATGAAGGATATTGTCACTTGACAAAATTTAAATGAAAATTCTTGAACATTAAAAATGCTTGAAGCATTTACAAGTTTCAATAAGCTTTTTTTTTTTTTTGATAACCGAGAAATCCGTGTGTGACCCTCCCTTTAAACCAACCACAGCCTTCTAAACTCGGTGGATAATGGGCCCGCCCCTCTACCCTTCTCCACTTAAATACCAAGCTTCGCTTTGCATGGTGTGGGGCTTGAACCTGCGACCTAAGCCACAAATCCTCCACCTTTTGCCACTTGAGCTAGGCCTTGGGGGCAGTTTCAATAAACTTTTTCATAATCCCTATATAGAGAAAATTAAATAAGGTGGAAGTGACTTAATCACCTCAGTGAATATTCATTGACAAAAAATATAATAGTGACTTTGCTTGCTTTTGTGTTTTGACAAAGAAAACAACATCGGGGTTTGTTGTACTTGTAGTTTATGTTGATGAGATAAATCAACGCTCACTTTCCAAAACACTTCATCTATGGCCATTGAAGTTTTGTGATGATGCATGAAAATAATATATTGGTAATGTCAATGTAGTGTTGAAAATGAAGGAAACTTTATAGGTTTAAACAAACAATTTTTATCTGTCAAAAATCAGATTATATTTTAGATTCTCTTGTTTGTTCAATGAAGAAATTCTTTTTTGAAGTAAAAGAATCCTTGAAGCACTCCTTATTGAAGCACAATCAGATTAATTTTTAAAGTTTGATTATCGAATTTAGGGGTTTCATCAATTTCGTCTAAAACTAATCCCCAATCACTATATTTGACTAACATAAACCATTGTTGCATGAAATTAGGATAAGTACCAAAATAATTTGCCTCCTCTTTGTTCGACCATCACCTGTCCACGAGGAGTTCACGTACTTAGTTGGACGGCTAATGTCTCGAGAAACTTTAACTTTCTGTATCTTCACCGAATAAGTCATTTTTTGTTAATAGCCAACAATGTGTCTGCCCTTCTTAAATAAGCCTCAATTATCTCTAATCTCTTCTCAACTATTCCTCAACGTGCGAGAAAAGGCTCAAATAGTCAACTGTCTTTAGACTTAGGATTAAAATGATCCTATTTCTGTTCCAGGAGCACTAAGTTGTGGACTTTCAATCATAATCCTAACCATCGTGAAACTTTTCAACATACATAACCCTCTCACGTGTTTCTCCTAATCTTTAGCCTCCATTCTTCTCTTCCCTCTTAACTTGGACCACCTATAGCAAAACATACATGTAGAACTAAAGATGCATGGTAATCTTATTTGTATCATCTTTTGTTCTCGATCTTCCCTTCGTTTTCTTCCACATGATCTGATCGTGGATTTTCAACCAGATAAGTCTTAGTGAACTTCTCCAAGAGACAGACCAATGTAATGAAGGAAGATAGAAATGTTTTGTTTATATTTCCTAGAGAACTCTTTATAGTATTACGTTTCTTCAGTCTTTAGACTTTAGATGTTTATAAACATGGTCTTCCTAGTCTTCCATAACAAGTTGAGGACTATTGGTTTCTCACCTACAATTACTTAGTATAAAAATAATAATAATTAAGAACAATGAAAACAATATATGTGATGGATGTGAATAATGACTTACTCCGTTTACTTGAAAAATACTGAAGGCCTCCCAATAGCTTCGTTTGAGCTAGATTCCTGCTAAAAATTATGGCTTTTGAAGAAGGGTAGGAATTTATACATTGCAAGAGTTATTAACCTTAAACACAAAGAGATCTTAGAATAAAACAAAAGAGATGATTTTACAGAAAAAAAGAGAAACGTTTACTAAACTAAAAGTTTCTTTTTTACTTGATAACTCAGTACACTAAACGTTTACAACACCAATCATCATGCAAAAGCAACCGGATGAACTATTGTACTATTGTACCTCTTCCCGCTGCCTCTAGATGTGTGGGCATACTAGAAGAGATATAACCCAAAAATGAGAAAATAAGGGACAAGGTGGGGGTGCCCTCCGTGGTGGACACGTGAGGAAAGCGAGGTTGAGAGGCTTTGGGCATGTGAAGAGGAGATGCTCCGAAGCTCCAGTAAGAACGTTTGAGAGGTTGGATATGAATATGGTGGATATAACGAGAGGTAGAGGTAGGCCTAAGAAATATTGGGAAGAGATGATTACAAAGAACATAACACAATTGTGGCTTACCAAGAAAATGACCCTAGATAGACGGACATGGAGGTCGGAGATCATGGTATAAGGCTAGTAGGTAGCTGAGCATTGTCTAATTTTTCTCACCGTTAGTATTATTACTAATCTTTATTACCACTTGTTGTTTTCTTTCCTTCAATTATTGTAGTATTTGTTCTTGTTACTATTCTTCTCTATTATTTTTATCGTGGCTTCTTCACTACTATATTTCCTTTTCATAACTACTTAGAATTGTTTTATTTGAGACAAGCGTCTTTCGAAAACAGTCTCTCTACCTTCACAAGGTAGGGATAAGGTTTGCATACCCACCACCTTCCCCAACCCCAACCCCAAGTTGTGGGATTATGTAGGTATGTTGTTGTTGTTGTTGTTGTTGTTGTTGTTGTTGATGATGATAAAGCACTTTAAAGGCAACGGTTTTAGGACAAGAAGAAGACGAAATATATGATTGCAAGTAATGTCCCCATAAGAAGAATGACTTCAAAGCACTATTAGCATCTAAAATTATATCAAGATCTAGTAAATCCAGCATGCTGCACCATACAACTGGTAGAATTGCTTCCAGAAATGATAATAGTAGAACAAGATGTTGATGACATACCTATTGCACTTTATAAGCCATTTTCTGGTATAGATCATTGAGCTTTGAAAAATACAGCTCCTTCATAGACTTGATCTGCATTACAAATTTTCATTAAGTCAACTGCAGAAATGTCAAGAATGCATTCCCATGCGGCAAGGTGATAATAAGATCAACTTACGATGCAGTAGAGAACAAACTAGAAAGTCCTCACAAAAGAACCTTCCAGATAAAAAGGTTAAAAGTGAAGTAGAAGAGGAAGACTACAACTGATTAACACGTAAATGATAAAAGAAGCAATAAGATTTGCTTCCTTTAGCTTCTTTGGTATACATTTCTGCTCACATAATACAACCATAGACCAGCCCAACCAAGAGGAATTAGAATATACTTTTTATATAAATAGTTTTTTTTTTTTTGTGAAACTGAACTTTTTTTATAGTTAGTTTGGGAGATATAATACGGTTTAATGGCAATAATCATTTTTTAAAATATTTTTTCACTTTACACCTTTATCATCAACGAAGTAAAACAAAGGTCAACAATGAAATAACAACGATATAGTTGGCATCACAAGTAAGAAAACGACAGGATGGAGTACACAGAGCATGTTAATGTTATATGCTTATTCTTGGAGAAGTCAAAGTAATTCAACGTATTCCTAGATAGCAAACCAAGCAGAAGATGTAAGTAGAGAAGGATAAGGGGTGGGGTTGTTACCCACAGAGTTTCACAAACGGAAGCATCAAATTTTTCTTTTATAATTAATCTTTAAAAAAAACAGAAAAAGTATACCAGCTAATACAGATGGACGGATGTCTTTTCACAGAAAACATCATCTTCATTTTTTGATCAAGTAAAAGGTTTTATTGATAATAACAAGGCCAACTTTGCCATATAAAAGTGAATACCAATAAGAGGAGAAACCTACAAAATATGGTTCTCTCTAAAATACACCCAATATACAAACAGGAACTGCATAGGTACTCCAAAAGAAAATAAGGGATCGGAGACTACTCCTAGAGCAAAGCTCATCTCTACCCCTTCAAAAGCTTTCCTATTCCTCTCTTTCCAAATGACCCACAACAAAGGAAGAGGAGTAACACTCTTCTTCTCCTAGCTCCACCCATCTAGTTGAACATAAATTCCTAGACGGTTCTTGGCATAACCCCAGAAACTCCAAACCATCTAAATTCCTTGTAAAAGGCGATCACCTCGTCGTCAATGGAAGAGGCGAGGCGACCCTTCATCGTCTTCTAGCTTTGTGGCGAGGCGAGCTTCAAAAGGTGACATCGTGGCGAGAAAGGCGTCGCCTTTTGTAATTTCTTTAAAAAAGGCGACTAATTTAGGGTTTTAAAAGTTAAAAGATAATTTTAGGGTTTTCGACTAGACTTCTCGGGCGACTGACCAGAATTTTCCGGCGACTCCAAAGTCCAACCAATATGTTGTTCTTCTGTCTTCTTCTTTTCTTTTCTTCAGATTTCTTTTTCCTCTGCTTCTTTTTCCTTCTTTTCTTCAGACTTCAGTCACATCTACCTCTGTTTTTTTACCTGTTTTGACTTTTGTTCTGTTTTTTTCTTATTCAAGTTCTAAGTATGTCCTATCTATTTTCAGTTTTTGAATTGAAATATTTGCTAATATGTTATTGCTATTTAGATTTCATTATTTATATATGCAGAAAAATATTTTAATATTTTGGTATTAATTGGGCCGCACTTCAAAAAGGCGAGCACCTTGCTATTCACCTCGACAAAGCCTTGTCGCCTTTTATCACCTTTTGTCGTCCAAAACACTGCCTTAACCAGATTCCAGAAGCTTCTCATAGAAGGACTTAACCGAGAACACTTAGTTATTTCCCAACTCCCAACTCAAAGCATTGGGTCTATCAATTGCTAGCATTGCTTTTGAAGTAAACCTAGAACGTCTCATCACTATAAGCCCCCTTAACTTGCTAAATAGACAATTTCCTTTGCAAGACACTATACAATACTGGGAATTCATCCTTAAGCACCAATCCTCCACATTACTTTTGCCCCCAAAAACTAACCTTACTCCCTTCCCCAACTTTGAAACCAATGTTATCATTTAAGGCATTCCACCCCCTTCATATTTATGATATTCCTCCACACACCACACCCGAAGGGCATCGTGATCACATTTGTTCTCCATCCCCCTCCATCTCTCCATATTTATCTGCTAACACCCCTCTCCATAAAACTTCTCCCTCTATCCCAAATCTCCACAATCATTTTCCCAAGAGTGTGATTTCTTAACACAAAGAACATCTTTTATAGCCATATATTCAGGTATATACTTGCTGCATGAACAGGTCAATCCTTCAAACTATCAATTAAAGATTTTAGTTGCCGAGAATTAAAGCAAATTGGTGACATGCCATGAAGACTTTGATCCATACTTCCATACATATTACCTCACGAATTCAGATAATACGATCACAACTTTGAACAACTAATTTTCTATAATCAATCAATTTATCAAACAATACTTCACTTCTAATTTATGATGGTGTTTGTGAAACTATTTTTTGTCATTGACATATTGGACCAAGACGGGCTTAAATAGCGGATCATCGACAGTGAGGCTTCAAATAGTGAACCTCAACTTTCTTGGGATTGAGGTGTAGTTTTAGCAGTACTTCTCAATTGAGAATATACCAATTTCTAACAAGTTACCTATTAACAGGCTCGATTTTCTATTTCCTCTAAGAAATGGAATACATAAAGAGCCTTGCAGGAAAGGGTAAGACCATGAATTTAGTTGAACACTTGGTATGGATAGGAAATATTTCAAAAGATTCAACTATTTCTTATAATGTTATAACCAGTCCGTTTATCAAAATCTTGCGCAAATTAAAATACCATTGCAAACAATACCTTTGGCAAACCTCTTCCTGCCAATCAGCTCCATTTGCATTTCTCGTCTGAGTTGTAAAATCTAAAGGTCTACAAATAAAGCAAAAGTTGAGAATCACACAAATATTATAGAACTTGATTGCTTACAACATTAGAATTCTAGGAAAATTTTGGGACAATGTTGGATATTTCAGGTATAAAAGTGGGAACCTCCAACACAATTTTTTTATTACCACAATGGCAGATAGTTAGCAACTCATGAAATAATGAGTTCGCGTTCTACATTGTAACAGGGTTCGAACCTATGAAGTGCCTCTAACACATAACAAATTCACTCGTTGGGACTAGACCAAAGCCTTGAACATTGACGGATGGGTTTTTAAAAAAAAAAAAAAAAAGTGCCTACGATTTAAACTTGGAAGGACAATTTTGAATCCTCTATAGCCTCTAGTCTTGTGCTTAGGGCACTCAAAAATATATGGAGAGAGACTAAAAATAAAAATACTAGTATATGTTATATACTAGTGTAATAACCCGCAAATTACACTGGGCTAGGCAAAACCCATACAACAAGCTCTATCAGAAGTGAAAAATCATTGACAAAAGAAGGAAAAAAAACAAATACAAGTTGAAATCGGAAAAGAAAATTACCTACGGCAGCTTCTCCGGCGGCCGCCACGGCTGGGTCGGTACCGTACCTTCACCACCACCGTGAGTATCCATCACAATTCTGATCAACTTTTTCTTAACCTGGAAGATATAAATTTGTTATTGACGTTTGTGTATATTGAAATAAAAATAGTTGAGTTGATTTCTCATAGGTGTCTCAATTAATATTTTTTATACCATAAACCCAATTATCTTTATATTTTGATAACATAAAAGTCACTTAAGTTAATGATAATTATCTAAAGAGTTATTAAAATTTTATTTAATATATGAAAATACTCAGTTATTCATTTTATTTATAAAACTATTGTTAATTGAGTAATCTCTATGAATAATTATATTGAGTTTATGAGCTTATTTTTAAAAGTACAAGTTTTGAAAGAAAAAAATTGTATTTAGAAATTTTTCTCCATTATTAAATACATAAAATAAAAAAGGAAAAAATATCAAATGCACTTTAAACTTGTTCAGATTTGAGATAATTCAAACACACACAAATTAATTTTTACTGTATGTTGATAATCAAAGTGTGTATATATATATATTATCTGGGGATTAGAGTTCCAGTGATATTCAAATCATCAACATAAATAATTATTATGAAATACTCACTAAGATGATTGTATCACATTCACCTCTATTGATTCAATATGTCGAACAATTTTTCAAGTTTTATTGAACAAGCTTAACGAAAGTCTTTATATGCCCCATGCATTTTTCTTTAGGGAATTCAAAAAATTATTGTTATCTAGTTAGCCAGATAAACAGGATGTAACAACATCCATCAAGCGTCTATCAAATTTTTCATCCACATTCAAATTTATTAGATATCCTAAAATGTTTGTTCGCACTATGAGATAATGGGTCTCTATATAGTCAATACTAGCTCTTTGGAAAAAATCTTATGAGACCAATCATGCTTTATATCTAATGACTTCATTTTTCTCTTTATGTTTTCACATAAGAAATTATTTGTACCTTGTTGGTTTTACACCTTCAGGTGTTAGCAATATCATACCAAAATTACATTTTTGCAAGTGAGTGCTCTCTGCTTCGATGACTTCAATAGCATGGTCCGTCGCTTTTTTGTCCGTCGCACTTTTGTCTACCATGGTCCTAGTCTTCTTACATTACTTCAATAGCAATATTTGGTACAAAAGGAATTATAGACTTTAAAATCATTTTGATTTCACTTAACTTATTGAGATCCCTTTATCATCATCTTTTCAAGAACCTAGAACTTTTCAGACTGAGGTATTATCAATTGTTATTTTTCACATAAATATCTTTAGTCAGTTATCTTACATAAAAGAATAAAAGATTAAGAGATTATATACAACCAAAAATAATTGATTCAATGCAATCGATGGATAAAAGAAAATGAAATGATTATTTTTAGATATGGACACCAACTTTATCATACACATAATATGTCGTTATTTGTTGAGAAAAAAATTATTTTTGGTGATTCTATTTCATGGAATGACTGCTTTATCATGATCAAAATATTATTATTATTCCTCTGGAAAGTATACGATATAATTGTCCACCTAAAAGATATATTAGGACAAATACAATCCAACACTAGGATCCGAGCAAGGTAAAATGTACGCACAACTTACCCTTATTTCATGAAGGTAGAGATATTTTCAAAAGACCATCGACTCAAGCACATCAAATCAATATGAATAGAAAACACAACAATTGAAGAAAACATATCAATTAATAAAGAAAGCAGTACATATCATTTAGAAAAAGGAATAGTAACCAGGACTAATAATGTGATATTGAATTATAATAGACAACAGATGATATCATATATCAAAAGGAAGAAATTACATGCTTACAATAAAATTACGACAGACAGATATAGGGCTACGGGTTACCACACTACCACCAAAAAGCAAGACAAAAATCAAATATCTACCAACGTTCTATACTAATACGCAACCTGCAAACATCCTCAATAAGCTTAAGTTCTGCTATACCCTACCTATTCACCTCTCCTTGTAACCCACTGTATCCAACCTCTCAGACCTCCTAAGTGAGATCTATTCGTCTCCTCTTTGCATGCTCCAATCATGTGTTAATAAACTTGACAACATACATATATATGGGTGAAAAATCATTTGATGGTGAAGTATTTAAAGTATTTTTTTACCTTATAATAGTTTTTGATATCACCTTCAAAACAAGAAAAATGTTTTACTTTGACTAGGAAACTTGACAATCAATGTTCAATTCAGTTGATCAAGCAACATTAAGGCAATTTTGCTCTTAAAATATAAATAGATGCATAGTAAAACTTCAAAGGACATAAGAACCAACAAGCCAAGATATATAAATTCATAAATTCAAAGCAACTGAAGATGAATCTCTTTTCGTCTCTCTCACTGTTTGATAAGAGCTCCACCTTCCAATATCCTCTGAAAAAGATAAATACAGTATTAGTACTTTCGTATTATAAACTTATACATAGAATTGTAGTAGCCTATTTGGCCAAATTTCTAAAATCAATTTATTTTGAAAAGTGCGTTTTTATCAAAAGTGTTTTTAGGGAAAACTACTCTTACTAATTTCGGAAAAATAACTCCTACTACTTCCTAGAAACTCTCATTTTTTCTCTCAAAAACATAGCCAAATACATCATCTTTGTAAATAAGGACTTTTAGCCATCAAAAAACTTGGCCAAACAGACCATAAATAGCATCGCCACAATGATTACGTCTTTACTATAATATCTGATTGATAAAAGATCATCCAACCCAAAGCCAAAACACAACAACAAAAAGTGTTCTTTAGCCAAAGCACTAAGTTATTATTCACCAAGAAGGGGAAGAATTATAAGAAATAAATGCATGACCACGTTCAAAGAATAATGATTCCGGAAGGAATCTAATCTCAATATTAAGAAAATCAAAATTAATGAAATACATAATAGATACAGTAAAAATAATAATATTTAAAACGATGCAAAAGAAATATATGATGGATATGAATAGTGACTTACTCATTTTACTTGAAAAATACTGAAGGCCTCCCAATAACTTTGCTGGAGCTAGATTCCTGCTAAAAAATCGTGGCTTTAGAAGAAGATTAACCTTAAACACAAAGAGATCTTAGAATTTTAGAGAAGGACAAAGAGATCTTAGAATTTTTTTTTAAAAAGAAAGAAATTAAACTAGAAGTTCTTTTTTACTTGATAACTTAGTAAATTAAACATTTACGACACAATCATCATGCAAAGCAACCGGAGGAACTACTGCACTATTGCACCTCTTCCCATCGTCAATGCTTGCACGACTGCCTTATCATCTCAGCTACTCTACGTTGCCTCTTTGATCGGTCATTACCAGTCCACGAGGATCTGATGTACTTAGTTGGACATCTAAAGTCCCTAGACACTTTAGCATCCTACATCTTCACTAAGTAGTTCAACTTTTTGTTAATATCAACCAACAATGTCTCCATCTTTTCCGAATGAGCTTCCATTTTCTCTAATCGTTCCTCAACTTGTGCTAAACGCTCATCAAGTTTAGCACCAGAACTCAATCCACAAGAGATCTTAACTTAAGAGGTTAATATATTTTAAGAGACCTTAAAACAGAAGATATCATTTAAACAAAACAAGAGAGATCATTAGTAACTTAGGAGATTTATACTAGCAGAATAATCACAAGTATACAGTTAAAATCACCTACCACCCCCCTGATCCCCTCCCCCAACTCCACCCAGATAAAAACACTCTTTAATTTTGGATTACTCCCTGACAAGTTTAGGTACAAGTGGATACTAGAGTGCCACTCTTAGGCCTCATTAGCCTGTACTTAACAATGTTGGTATGAATAGTTCAAACCTTAGGTCATTAATGCATTTGCATACAATAAGATTTAAGCACTTATTTGATCTGAATAGGTCTTAATCATTAAGATCTTGAACGTCTTAATATCATTAAGAGGTATATTTGTTTGGATAATTTTCACCTCCACTCTATTCACACCACCACTAACCTTCTCTACCAGCATAACCACCATCGTTGCCAACCACTACTGTCAATCGCTACCACACTTACCATCCACATCATTATAATTATATCAACTGCCACCACTGTCACAGCCGCCACCACCATTATCGCTAATCCCTACTACCAACTACCTCTATTATCACAACTAACACCGCCACCAACTACCAACAACACATTATCAACCACCACACATTCTTCAACCACCACCATCAACACCGGCAACTACTAGTATCAACTAATTTCACCACAATTACCCACACAACAAAAGGTAAATCAGTGGCCTGGTTTTCTTATGCTAGCTAGTCAACTTAGCAAATACAAAAATTCAATTTGTATCATTAACAACAAATAAATCAATGGCATAATGCTATTTTTTATCTTCCATTTTTAATAGAGAAAATGCTTCAAAGAAAGAAAATAAATGGGAAAGCAGAACTACAAAAATAAAATCACCTCATTCTCCACGACTCGGACATTGTCTTTGTGCCCAACAACATAGTTTTGCTTCTTTGTACCCACCACCTCCTCTACAACATCCTCCTTAAACACACCCTCATCGTCCTCTTCTGCTGCTTCCTTGTCACTATCCTCCGGCCCAGAAGTAGTTTCATAGGAAGTAGCTTCCATTGTCATCCCTTAGGTTGAAATTTCAATTTTAAAAAGGAATTTTAGAAATCAGTAAAATGACAACGAAAAAAAAGAGGATTTCAAAGGGAAAGTTTGCTTCCAACAAAACTCTTAAGCTCAAGATTTTATTTAACAAACAAGTCCCTTTAAAGTCTACTTTTGCAACAAAAAAAAATAGGCTTCCCTGTTGCTATGCACGACACCACATAGGGAATTTGAAAAAAGAATATTAAAAATGAGAGGATCATTTTTCTTAAGTTCACATTGCAAGTGAAAATGTGAAATACAAAACATGAACTCTCATTGTTCACCTGGACCTTGGGCATTCTGACCACTACTTGCAGTATTGATATGAAAACAATTGGTCATTGTCCGCAGTTTAAAGGATATTCTATACAGATAATCATTCTGCAATATTAGATAAATTTAAGTTAGAATGCATACAACATGTCTAGATGACTGGAAAAATGTATGCAAGTTTACAAAAAGCAGGAATAAAAACGTCAAATGAAGTGGAGAACAAATTGCATCATTCAAATAAACAGAAAAGAGTTTAGACTGCATACCCAACTTGTAGCAACATTATACATCTTTTCCTCAAACATCACTGCAATTTCCCTAAGTTCCTGTACATGCCGATGCCTAAAGACAGGAAAAACCCTCTGAATGTCCTCCAATCTATACAAACATATCGACAAAAGATCAGCTTAAAGGCTTGACAAGAACACAATCTAGATAAATGCTTCTCAAATATATCAAAAACAATGTCATCATGCCCCTGCTGTGAAAGACTAAGACTTGTTTTCTCTAAAGAATATCAGTAGTTATAATCCAATTAGCTCAAGCAACTACCTGTCGTTTCGACAAATTTAAAACAAAATATAAGGCACATAGAGAAAAAGTAGGTTTTCCACTTGAAATAGTTTCTTGATTGATAACCTAAATTGGAAATATTTAGGGCATGAAGTAGTCAAGGGTGTGATCTAATGTCGATACAGGTGATTTCTTCACCTATGTCCTAGCCTTGGTGGACAGGTTTAGATATCCCATGAAAATTAGTCTAAATACACAAAAGCCGGCCTAGACACCACATTTATAATTAAAAAAAACTCCGCCATGAACTTTCAATTACTCCACCAAGTAGCAGTAATAGAAATCCCCCAATTCACTAAGAGAAGTGAGTTTTGACAAAATTGAAATCTGAAAAAACAGGTTCTACCTAACTAGCTATTCTCATAAAACTGATAAAACACTAAAGAACCCTAAATTCCAAATCCAAAATCTTCAACAAAACCACAAGAACAAGCTGCAATTTCTTTAAAAAGTTTACATTTTGTTGACAATCCTTTGACGAGTATAGGGAACAAGTCCAGTCTGCCAATCACCGGCAGCAGCTCCGGCACCTTCACCACCTCGCCGAGCATGAGCAGCCATCCAATTATTCCCATTCATCTCAATTTGTGACCTAATCAAATTCCTTTCTTCACAATCGAAAGAAAAAGAACAAAATTATGTAACTGAATTTTGAAAGAGAACTACAGAACCTGAGATAGATTACAAGGGTTTTATATGTGTAGAACGGGTTTAGCCTTAAGGGGTCGTTTGGTACCTACATAAGAAACAAGTTATCCATATTAATTTCCATATAACTTATACGACATTTGGTAGATAGAAAGGAAACAAGTAATTCATGTATAAAATTAATATGACGTTT